>NC_055700.1:16089215-16746465 GCF_017639745.1 Melanotaenia boesemani
TGATAGTGTTTTTATCCAATGTTATTTATTTTCATTTTTCTTTTGTTTTTAATGTTAAAGTATGCTTCTTGTATTGTGTAAAGCACTTTCAATCACCCTGTCGTTTAATTGTGCTATCTATATAAACTTGCCTTGCCTTGGCTAGAGCCCCTCAAGATTGCTCTTTTAAATATTAGATCACTTCTTTTATCATTAATGATATTATTTTAGATAACAAGATTGACTGTCTCTTTTTAACGGAAACCTGGCTTGGCTGGTTCACCACCAAATTTTTTATTTTCGATCAGGGGAGGCAAGAAAGACAGTGGTTCAGTTGTTCTCAGATCAATTTTAACTAAATCAATCCAAATAAATAAATACTCTACATCATGGATTTGTTTTTAGCAACCCACCTTTTTTCTGTATTACAATTTATACACCACCCAAGCCTCCCTCCTCTTTTATTCAGTAAGTTTCTGATCTTTTATCTAGCATACATAATAAATACAACAGAATTTTGTTAACTGGTGATTTTAATTTGCATGTTGATAACAACTCTGACCCCAATCCAAATGAAGTTTTAAACCTTTTAGACAAAATGGATTTTAAACAACATGTAACACAGCCTACTCACAACAGAGGGCACACCCTGCATCTGGTAACAACCTACGTTATTGTCTGTCCACTGGTGTGTCCACTGCTGTTGACCTGGCTGTGTCAGACCACTACTGTGTAATTTTTTATATCAACAGTTTTATCTAACAGGAGGCCCCAGTGAGAACTGCGAAGAAGCAATACATAAGTCCTGAAGTGGCTGAAAAAAAACCCTGACATTTTAAACCAAATTCCTGCTCAGATTTTACCTGCGATTTAATTGTAGATAATTTTAACAGCAAACTGAAGTCAATTGTTGATGCTGCAGCTCCACTTAAAACAAAATCTATAAGATCCAAACTCACACCATCGTGGAGAAACAAAGAAACAGTTAAACAGGCCAGAAAACTCCACTTTTCCAATCTTATTTTAGACAATAAAAACAATCTCAAATCCTTTTGTACAACAATGAATCTTTTAATAAACACAGATTTGAACAAGTCCTCCATGACAGTATCAGATGCTGCATGTAGGGACTTTGCAGACCACTTCAGAAGTGAAATCAATGCTATTAGATTCAGCCTTTTATCTCAACAACATGTTGATTTTGACATACCTGCAGCTTTGTTTTTACCCGAGGAAACACTGGAGAGTTTTGTCCTGGCTGATACAAAAATGCTTGGTCGAGTTTTCTCCCAACTGAACCCAACAACCTGCCTTTAGATCCAATTCTTGCAAATACTTAAAAAAAAAAAAACTGTATGGATTCTATGAGTGTAAGTTTTTAGATATGATAAGTTACTCCCTTCAAACTGGTGTCTTCCCATCTGCAAGTAAAACAGCAGTGTTGAGGTCCCTTCTGAAGAAGAAGAATTTAGACCCAAACATTCTTGGTAACAACTGACCTCTATCCACCTTACCATTTTTAATTAAAATGATAGAAAAACTAGTTTTTATTCAATTACACAATGAACACAATAATTTAGAAAAATATCAGTCTGGTTTTAGGACAAACTACAGTACCAAGACGGCCCTTTTAAAGATTGTTAATGCCCACAGGTGTAACTTGAACTCACAGAAACCTTCAGTTCTGGTTCTACTGGATCTTAGGGCTGCCTTTGATACAGTAGATCACAAGATTTTATTAGACAGACTCAGAAGTCTGGTGGGCCTCTCAGGTACTGTTCTTAAGTGTTTTCATTCCTATCTCACAGATTGACAATTTGACATGCTCCTCAGGAATTAATGAAAAAAATAAAATAAAATAAAATAAAATAAATAAATAAAAGATGTAAGGTTCCCCAAAGTTTCATTTTAGGCCCATTGCTTTTTAATCTGTACATGTTGCTTCTTGGACATGTCATCAGGAGACACAGCATTACCTTTCACAGCTATGCTGATGATACACAGCTTTACATCATCATGTCTCCTGATGACCTGGAGCCAGCAAATGTCCTTTTAAATTGTATTTTAGATATTAACATATGAATGGCAGAGATTTCCTACAGCTTAACATGGACTAAACTCAAGTTTTAATTACCTGGCCTGAAGACAAGAGATCATTTTACCTAAATTACAACATTTTAATCCTTCTCAGTGTGTGAGAAATCTGTGTGTCCATATAAACTCTGAGCTGGATTTTATTCCACACATTAGAAATGTCACAAAGAAAGGATTTTAACATTTTAAAACATCACTAGAGTCCGCCCTTTTCTCTCTCTAGACAGCACTGAGGTGCTGATGCATGCTTTTATTTCTAGTAGATTAGATTACTGTAATGCCCTGCTCTCTGGTCTTCCCAAAAACTGTGTAACTACAACTACTTCAGAACTCAGCGACAAGTGTTCTGAGGACCAATGGGTGGGAACACATTACACCAGTTTAAAAATTGCTGCTTTTAATTGTTTATAAAAGTCTTAATGGTCTTGGGCATTCACATTTATCTGACCTCGCGGACCCTGAGGTCCTCTGGTGCATGTCGTTCTTATTGTTTTTAGGTTTATTTAATTTTCTACTTTTAACCTTTTTAACTCCAGTGTATTCCTCATGGGGACCCTCCATGCTGGGACCCTGCTTGGTCTGCAGGCTTGTTGCCATGGGAATGGCTGTCATCTGGGTGGCTAAGGGTCCTGCACTGCAGCCCAAATGGCTGTGGTGTGGGCTCCAGTCTGCCGGGACCTGGACTGTCCCTGTGTTGGCAGCCTCTGTGGTCATGGTGGTTCTTGGTGTTGACGGATCCCCAAGATTTTGTTTCCTCTCAGTAGTGTCAAGCTAGGTTATAATATGAGGTTAAAGGTCCTAAGATAGGTGTGGATCTTTAATTGCTGTTTAATATTCTTTTCTATTTGCAAACATTGTTTTGTGTGGATTTTATTATGTAAATCACTTTTTATAAATAATAAATTTTTATTTTATAAATTTATAAAATTTGATTTGATTTAATTTCTATGTGGTATGCACATTGCTATCAGGAATCGGGCTACCTTTTTTTTTTTTTTTACACAGTAGAATAAGGGCTTGGCAGCTTGTTGGATGATTAAAACAAAAAAACAAAGTAACACTGAATGTCAGTATTAGCAACTGAAATTTTTAATTAAGCTTACAAACTATCATTACTGTATACAGTTTAGTTGAGATATTATCCAAGGATTTATATGTAGCTACATGGTGCAATTTTATTTAATTTATTTAATTTATCTTTTTCTAATTAAAAAAAAAAAAAAAAAAAAAAAAAAAAAAACATTTTTTAAGCATTAGTACTTTTTATTGTTTTGTTTTGTTTGGTAGGGAACTCCACAAAAACTATCATGTAATTTGTGTTAAAATAACCTCTCTCAATCAAACAAGGGGGACATCATTAAATGTGGGAAGCAGGATGTCTCCTCTGCTTGCGTCTCTTCCTGTCTCGCGCATCACTGAGCCACGCTGGGAGGAGCCTTGTTAAAGCACGTATTTGTGACATCACGGTTGTAAACGGTCAAACACCCGTATGTACTCGCAGCTTTGTGTCCGGTAAAAGCATGTCGGTAAGGAGAGAGCCCAGCGGAGGAACTGCGGCGTCTGCGAAATGCGCACCTGAAACATAAAAAAAACGCGTCGAGGAGTCCAGACGAACGGTGACAATTTAGAGGAACTGCTGGGGCCACTTTATTTTAACCGCAGCAGACCATTTGAGGTCTAATGGACGGTTAAAACCACACAGCCGGGGCTTGATCCGAAGACTCGCAGGCAGGTGGCCGGGTCTTTAAAGGGGGGAGAGAGGGAGAAGGGGACACCGTGTTCGTGCTCTAACCAGGACGGGATTTCTCCTTGGTAGGGAATGTTATCCGTACTGTCTTATGGCAGATTGGTAGCCAGGGCTGTCCTGGGTGGGCTCTCTCAGACGGACGGTCGGGACTATAGCCTGATCACCGCCAGTTATGGATTCGGTAAAGACTTTCGCAAGGGGATCCTAAAGAAGGGGATGTGTTATGGGGATGATGCCTGCTTCATAGCGCGGCACAGGACGGCCGATGTTTTAGGTAAGGACTCTGCTATACAAAACCTTTGTCAGTTGCATGTATGTTGGTCACCCTCTGTGCTTGGGTGACCTTCAGTGATCAAGCCTGCACGTGTACCGACCACTCGGATGAAAACACAGCAGCCCCCACCCCCTCAATAACATAGCTTTAACTTCCCATGTAACCGTTAGATAGGGTTTATCTAGTCATCTTGAGTCTGTATTGTTGCTTGTAACATACTGACACGCGCTCAGCACCTGCTGTCACGTCACTTTACAATCAGTTATGATTGCCGGTTATGAGTAGTTTGCAGGAATTTTTGCCTCGAAACAACGTATGACCTTTCACCTAGATTAGCTACAACCGGAATTGACTGTGACAACACGTTATATTAGATACATAAGATATAAATGGAGCAAATTATAACTCGATATGACTAAAAACCCCACCTTTAAAAGGTGTTGTGAAGAACACTACAATGTCTTGCAAAGGTCAGAATGGTTGAGCGTGGAGGCAGCCATATTGCTAGCGGTAGTTTGCTAGCTTTTAGCCGAATGCTTTGTCTTCACGCTCACCCGGCATGAGGGTAAACACAGTCAGATACTTGTCGAGCCACGTGGCTTGTTCGACATTTATGATGTCCTTTATAGTTTTCAAGCTATGTTCAAACTTACATGCATGGGCTACTTAAGTTAAGCAAAAATAGCCAGGGACAACTTGCACCCCATGGCTTCACGTGTTACATAGCAAAGAGAAGCTGCGTGGCAGTGAAGACTAATAAACTATGTCAAGGTTGGTTATCGAGACAGTTTTTTCTTTTTAAAGTAAGATCGCCAGTCTGTGGCCTGAGCTATCATTTTACATCATGGTGCCTGTTCTGGCAATATAGCGGGATTTCTGGGAAATCCCAACATACAGTTTGTGTTTTTAGTTTCATTATTGAGGTGACTTTCACCTTTTAATAGAAGTAAGCTGCACTATCATGCCCTTTTATGTGTTGTATATGATCTGGTATATAAAGTTATTTTCTCTTTTAAACGTCATGTGCAAAATCAGGCTAAACTATAAAGAAATCGTATGATGATTAGAGAATGAAGATGATAACAATGCTAGTCAGCTGTGTTCATCACAGACAACAGAAATGAGGTTGATTATATTGATTTTTTTTACATGCCACACATAGCTTGTTTGTGTTATCTTGAAAGGAAGTATTGATTAAATGCTTCAACAGTGAATTGAAGGAAAACATTACGTTAATTTGTGCCTGATGTTTGCATTTCAAATAATAAGATTTCCGTAAGCATTTATGGGGTTGCTGAGAAGCCATACTAATACTCACATATTGCTGAGGAATGTTTGTATGCACCAGCTGGATAATGTGATATACATGACCAATAAAACAGAAAGAGTGTCTTCTTATTTGATTAAGTTGTACTGATATGGTTACATTTTGATTACACTGCTGATTTGCTTCAAGTAATATGCTAAATATTTGAATCAGGCATTTGAATTTGTACCCATCAGGTACTGAAGGGTACAACAAATTTGCCCAAATCTTATGCACTTATTTGAATTTCTGTAAAATTAAGTTATTGATCACAAAGGGGTTTCTTTTGACTATTTCTCCATCAGGTGTAGCAGATGGTGTAGGCGGTTGGCGAGACTATGGTGTTGACCCATCACAGTTCTCTGCCACCTTAATGAGGACCTGTGAGCGACTGGTGAAGGAGGGACGCTTCACTCCTAGTAATCCAGTGGGCATTCTGACCTCTGGCTACTATGAACTTCTACAGAACAAAGTTCCATTGCTAGGTGAGTACAGACAGTCAGAAAAATATGCACAGAAAATGCGTTAGGCTGCATACACAGTATATGGTGGTGTGAATTAGGCTGAACATCCATACTCTGAGAAGTAAATACATTGCTACAGGATGAGTCAGAGTGTAATGGTCATGTTTAGAAAGATGTATTAAAAAGAACATTGACAGAGAGGACGGACTTTATTTGTGGTCATAGTGCATCCCAATTCCTAAACTGTCATAAAAAGCCATAAAGAGTTGGAGGAATGCACAGATAAGACAAGCAAATATAGACAGATAAGTGTTAACAGCAATCCATTACTTTTACAGACATTTTCAAGCATATCTCATTCAGTCACTGTTTTTTATGATGCATTTATTTTAGTTTTTTTTCCTGTGAAGTTGTTTTGTTTGTTTGTTTGTTTTTGTCCTTCAGACTTGGATCCCAAATAAATAATGCTTTATCAGCTGGGCAACTAACCTGATCAGGCTGTATTTTGTTATGCTGACACTTGGAAGTTTGAACTCAATAACCTTGTTTGACTCTTACATTTTCTTTTTTGATTTGTCTTGATTTTGGTATAAAAATTTAGATATTTTACCACATACTAGAGTTTAAAGAGGTCAAGAGTCCATCTGTAAATTATACTGCAGGTTGGTTGTTACAATTTTAAAAGCAGGGTAATGCTAACCATGTGACCAAGGTCACATTTCCTCAGAGACTCAGTATCTGTGGCCAAGAGCCAGTGCAGACACCCAATGGCTGTTATGATATTTGCCAAAGGTCCTAATTATATTTTGGGAAGCAGTGACAAGGTCATTACTTGACCATCATGGCTCAAGGTTACAGGAACTGTTAGTTGCAGTCAGTAGGGCTCTGGGACAGCCAAGGAAAACAACCACTTTTTTTTTTTTTTTTTTTTTTTTTTTCCAGTTGATATGGATCATGAATGGAGGGTACAATAGTATTTAATGTCCACCATGGATGCATCCAGTTCACATGAAATTCAGCGTTTGTGGTCATCAAGTCAGAGTTTTTGTGGCAATGCATAAAAAATATCACGTGTTATTCTCAAACTGTCTTTTTGTCAAATTACTTTTCATTCTGCAAAGTCTTAGTCTGCTTACGTATGTATACCCTTATCATCTTTTTTAAACTGTCCTTTATTTATAGGTAGCAGCACAGCCTGTATTGTGGTTCTGGATCGAAGGAGTCACCAGCTTCACACGTGCAATTTAGGAGACTCAGGCTTCCTAGTGGTGCGAGGCGGGGAGGTGGTCCATCGTTCAGACGAGCAGCAGCATTATTTTAACACGCCCTTCCAGTTGTCTATTGCTCCTCCGGGAGCTGAGGGAGTGGTACTCAGTGACAGGTCAGTAGCTTGGCATCAGAAACATCATTTCAAGTGTTGCATGAAGGCCAGTTGAATGTGGTGGCAATTTTACAACATGCTTTACATGTCATCTTTCAAACAAGCGCCAAAGGTGATAGCGAACTTGCTGAATTAAAAGTTGCATTGTTTAACTGATATGTTTTTTTTTTCAGCCTCTGAATGCCATTTTGCAATGCAATACTGTTTTAGACGTAAACTTGGATTTCCAATTGAATGTTCAGTCTCAAACAATTATTAAAACCACCACGTCATCCTCTCGGGCAAGATGCAAATATAGCTGCAATGGGTCATTTGTGTCAGTGTTTGCAAAGTAAACATCTCACTCTAGAGAGTGTGCCCGTACGTAGCTAATTTAAATGTATATTTTCATACACAACCCACATGGAAAATTCTGTTCGTATCTTGGTTTTTTGGTTAACATTTCTAAAGCTAAACACACGTAATCTTTGTCAATATCAAATACTAAAATACTGCCACCAACCGTGACTGTTCATACTTATGAGTGAAAACCTCCACCCTTTGCTGGGAAGCCCATACAAACATAAGATTATCTGGAAAAGAAGTTGACATATTTACAGTATTTACACACTGGTACAATATTTATGATCAGAGTAATTTTCCCATAAAAGTGTTTTAATGATTGCTTAACAATGATTTATATGCAGTCATTATCTGTGGCTTTTATGCATGATTATATTTGTTGCTACTGAGATTTTTCTTTTCCATCTGCTTGGATTGACAAAGTGTAGTTTAATGGTCAGCATGTGACAACAGTACCATCCATTTTTCACTGAACATAATGTTTTTGATTCTTGCAGTCCTGAAGCAGCTGACAGTTCGTCGTTTGACGTGCAGCTCGGTGACATCATCTTAGCAGCAACAGATGGGCTGTTTGACAACATGCCAGACTACATGATTCTACAGGAGCTAAAAAAACTCAAGGTATCCATTGTGGATGAACCATGGTATTGGTTCATGTGATGAAAAATAGATGTACATTTACCATATTTGAATGTTTTTCATTTTTACTCCTGTCAGACTACAAACTACGACAGCATCCTGCAGACTGCGCAGAGTATTGCAAAGCAAGCACATGATCTTGCCTACGATCCCAATTATATGTCCCCTTTTGCACAGTTTGCCTGTGACAATGGCCTGAATGTAAGAGGTGAGAATGCTGTTTGAGGAAACTATTGGCCTTTTGGTCATTTTTAAACCCTAAGAAGTAGTTTTGACATTTAAAAGTGATATCTTAAAATTTTAGCTCTTAAGTTTGCATCTACTTTAGTTAAAAGCTTCACAAAAAGAAATCTTCTTAATAGTCTTATACCTAAGTTGTTCATTTCTTTTCTTCCTGCAGGAGGGAAACCAGATGATATCACGGTGCTGCTGTCTATTGTGGCTGAATATACAGACTAAAATGTGTGTGTATGTGTGTGTGTGTGTGTGTATGCTCTTATCTGGGGCTGATTTTTCCTCCCCATCTGCCTGAGTCTTCCACCTGCAGCCCTCCACAAAAATGCACTGCAGGCTGACAGGGGAGGCCCACCAACAGAAGTCACACTCACAGCATGGCTGACATCCACCTGTTTAAAATTTAGTCTTTCTTTCACTCTTTATAGCTTTCCTCTGCTGTTTTAATTTGGTGCTTGAGCAGTTGAGGGACGGTAGGCAATGGTGTCATTTCCATGTTGATCATGATCCAGGAGGAGCTGGAAACACCAGGCTGAATGGTGCTTTTCCAGTTCTCCACATCTCACTGCATGGCATCAACTATTTCTAGGTAATGTAAGGCAGTCCAGGAGGGTTTGGAGTCAACTGAGGGCTTTAAAATCTGTGAGCCTTTGTATAATAAAAATGTGATGTTATAAGGAGTAAGCCATGGGTTTATGTGTCTTTTTAGAGAGCAGTGATAAAGCTGGTTTTTAATCAAGCTTTATGTCTCTTGTTAAAGTTGCTCCACGTTGTAATATAGATTAAGCAGAGGATGCTGACATGGGGAAGGATGGGAGGATAAAGTGCGAGTTTAGTTTGAGGTTGGGGAATGTGAACAAGTATTTAATCAAATCTCTAAAAAGAGAAAATTAACGCTTGTTAAAGGTAAATCAGGTTTTGCCACTTGGAAGAGGGAACTATTGGTGCACACATCCTAATAAGTTGTACATATTTTTGTTTTTTGTTTTTTTAGGGCTGTATTAAGGCCCTCTGTCTTTGGATTTAATTGTTAAAGCAGAGCACTATTTCATTACTAGTGTGGATGAGAAGTTTGTTCATGATCACATTGTCTTGTATAGATGAAAATCTTGAAGTCAGCTTTTCAATCCTGTACTTCCAGTTGCTGAAATGAACAAAACATTTGAAGGGATTATGCTGCATTAGTTGTGTGTTTGGAAAGATGTTAAAATATGTTCGCCTGTGGGTGTAAGTTTTACAAATGCGTGCTGTCTTTAATGGTAATGTCTCATAATGCTTAAGCTAGCATCTGGGTATGCTTACAATTGCAGTGATAGGTCTGGACTAAAGTTAAAGGAAAAGATTTTTTTAACATTATTTTTTCTGAAAAGTAACACGATGAACTAAGTGTTACAGATGACTAAAAGACCCCACCATCTTAAAAAGAGTCAAATGTGCTTTGTGTATTTTAATATATATTTTTTTTTTATCTTGGTTCCTTACATCCTTTTGCATTTTTTTGCTGCTTCTCTTTTTGTAATTCAGATGTCTTTATATGACTCAGATGATTTACATGTACGTAGTTGTGTGTGTGTGCAAATGTGTGTGCTGGATTTCAGACTACACTCATCTAAAAGACAATAATAATCAAAGGGAGATGGTCATGAGCCATGTTAACACCTCTTCTAAGTGGTGTAAACAAAGTCTTTACAGTTTCAAAGCATGTGCACCAAAGACACTTATTTTTGTGCATATTGATATACATGTGCTTTGACTTAAATCATAAAGCAATACTGCAATTTCCTTCTATTCAGAATTGTGTGTGATGGTCAGATGTGTTGGTAGAAATGTTAAGACTGATGTTAAAATGTGTTTCTGTGCTTAAAAGTGTCAAAGAACAAAGGTTGTGTGATATCCCTGTCATTGTATACATTACATAAAAACTGGTCATCTGTAAGTATGGTCAATTAACCAAAGACGGAAAGCCATATATAAAATCATGATTTAAGTACTGCTCTGTAAGACCCACTGTAAAGAAGACGTCATGTTGGTGGATGCCCATATCCACAATTTTGTTAATCTAATACTCAGAGTAGAATGTACAGTAACTGCATTGATGACTCGCAGGTTCTTTCTTTGTGTCCGTTTGCATTAAAGACTGAGTCCATAAATCATGCAGCTAAGAGAGCAGTACATCCATTTTTTTAAAAAATAACATGTCATATCAGTTTAAAATTAACTGGTCCTCCTCTTTCTGCATCAACAAAATGGAAACGGTTAATTGAATATTTATTACTCTGCTGCCTGTGAGGTTATTTTTGCATGTCTTGTGTATTAGCTGCTAGCACCATTTTTAAGCAAAGTTCTCCTATTTGGACTCTGTTCATGTCTTTCCATTATGAGGGTGAGCACAGTTTCAGCCTTAAAAGCAAGACCTGTAATCAAGAGGCCTTTCCTGCCATTGCAAGCTTGTCTCGTGTGTCTGCCATGTTAGCCAGTGTTTGATTTAAAAGAAGCATCATGCCCCATCCCTGGTATTTATCTCCTGTTTAAGCCGTTCTCAAAGGTGCTTCTGCAGTCTGATGGTATGATTGTCCTCTTTCCAGCAAATGAATGAGAGATACACCTATGTCTACAGTATAACAATGCAGGTCTAATTTATGTAAATATGTTTTAAAATATGTACAATATTTAAATAAAGAATCTAGTATTTATACTAAACTTGCTTTGTGTGTTTTCATGATGCCACACTGTTTTAAGAGTTTGTTTTTAGAAACAGTTCTCAAAATCAAATCTAACAACTCCAGTCTTTGGTCTTCCTTTAAGCCTCCTGCCTGCTAGTTCCAACCCCAGCATCTTTCTGCTGCTCTCCTCTACTATCCCTCCTCTGTACAACCCATCCTAGTCTAGCCACTCTGACTTTTTACAGATGTCATTGTCAGTTTTATTTCATAATTGTATTTATTAACAAACCCAGTGAATGCAGCCATGATATATAATTAATATGACTGCAAATAATCTGAATTAGAGTGTGGAGGAGGAAAGAGAAACAAATGTTGATGAAATAACCAGTGATACCAACCAAAGGAAGACGTTAGGAATTGCTTACCATTTAACTTAAGCAACTTTAAATGATACTGATTATTCATAATTAGCTTTGGATAGAAAACTACCGCTGTATTTTTATACTGTTTTAGGATTGGAAATTATCACCCTGGTTGAGTGAAAATTGCAACTACCCAAGAATATATCATTTCCAGAAGTAGGTGGCAGAAGGGAGTCAAAGGATGCCATAGATGTTTTGTTTACTAACCTGCTCCAGACAGGCCGTTTCTCTTCCTTATAGCCAGCAGCTAAACTACATTCTTGCTGACAGCAGAGATTCTCAATGGAACGTGCGTGTCAGCTGACAGTTTTTATGATGCTAGCATGGTAACTTCGGTGTTAGCATACACATACCGCTCTTCTTTAGCTTTTATTGGTGTCGTTGCATTTGAATCTCTCGGGGTTTAACCCACCTGGCGGAGGTTTTATCGTACAACCGGAACATTAATTAAGTGAGCTACACAAGGAGATTGGACAGAAAGTAACAATCCAAGTTGCCGTATTAGCATTAGCAAGCTAGAAGCTAAGAAGTAGATCTCCGTAGTAGCTAAGTAACAGTAACAGTAGCTAGCTGAGATCTGTAGCAGTTGGTGATTTAGCTAAACCAGTGGGCGTGTGCATGGGGAGCGATGAAGTGTGTGTTTTAAGTTTAATATAGACAATATAAACTTTATACTTCTAACCAAGGTAAATGCTGATTAAATGGCAAAATCCGAGAAGGGTAATGGACTCGAAATGCGTGGCAGCACAGAGAAGCTGACAGATAATGGCAAAGGTAACGCGCACGGACACGACCCAGAGGTGAACGGTACAGTCCCCGAAGAGAGTCAGGTAGACAAGTACGGCTTCACAGGAGGAACCCAGAAGTACTCAGGAGAATTGTAAGTATCACATCATACCGCTAATATTTTTCAGAACAATGACTGAAAATAGTTCTTGTTAATGTTTCCAGAGATTGCGAAAGCGTTATAAACTGACATTCTCTTGGTTAAGAAAGGAAAGCCTTAGTGGGCGTCTTGCTTTTTCAAATAAAGAAGAGAACAAAGATACAGCTATATAATTAAAAAAAAAAAAAACGTCATTTTATTTAAATAGCTTATTATTATTTCCAGTTTATGACCTTTTACCCCAAGTATAGGTGTGTTTGATGAACTCACTTGTCTTGCCACCAGCTTCATCTTACCCTTTTTAACAATTTCCACATATGTTGTACTTCCCTATTCTCTTTTTTACGAGTTAAATAACACCAAAACACAATGAGTCAGTTAACATTAAGAAGCTTTAAGTGGTTTATAATTGTATTATTACACAATGAACTGAAAATGTATAGTCTGATATTATTTTCTTTTAAAGAAACATAAGTCAAAGTGGTTAATAAACACAAGGAAGTTCCCTGAAGCTTGTGCAGCTGTCTCTTTGCATGTTTGTGCTACAACTAATACGTTTGAGGATCATTTTACCATATTTCAACGTTGGGTCATTCCTCTTTATGTGGTTAGTATTAGGAATGAACAACATATTAAAAAAAAATACTATCACTGGTATATTAGACATGTGTAATAGCATTGCAAAAGACTAATAAATGTTAGGTTATAGACCTGTCTCATTTTACAACTAACTAGTTTAAGAAGTGGAATGTAGCCCTCATTATGTACTAGAACTTAATGCCATATACTTAAGTGTTTGTTAATATATAGCTGGTCATATCATGATTACAAGATTGAACAATGATATTGCAAGTTAGCTTGCAGTGCTAGCTATTATGGATAATGCAAACCTTACAGTCGGTCAGTTTGAGGGTAACTAGTGTAAGCTCTAAAATATATGGTTTCCACATGAATCATTTTAAATATGTCAGTCTAAAAATACCAAAGATACACATACCAAAGAATTAGACTCCCGGAACTGCCATTTGGACAAAGATATCAGGGATCTCTGTCTTTACATAGATGTCAAACACACCTGTTTACAGTATGCTGGAATTAGTTTCATTTAGGCCTTTAGAACTTTCTAGTGTTTCTCCCGTCTCTCTGGCTTCCTCTCAAATCAATAACTTTCCAGGAAAATGGTAAATAAATAAATAAATTAATGTGCTTTATAAATTAAATAATTATATTTTGTTGTTAGTGTTTTGTTTGAATGAATTTGATGAATAATATCACCTGAAATAGAATATTTTCTTCTGTTTTACACACACAGTGGAAGTAGTCTTTATGTTGTTGTTTGGGGTTATTGATGAGATTAGAATGACTGCCAACTCACGAGCTCTCTTACATTGCAGCTGAGACGCTGCACATTTGATTATTTAAATCTGTCTGCCAAATGGCTGGGGTTTGTGTTTTGCAGGACAACACAAGAAGACTGTGTGACACAAACACAGTTGATTTTCAATAGCTTTGTAGTGAAGTGAGATATTTATATGTAGGAGGCTGTGGTGAACTGAATTAGGGGAAAGCTCTCCAGCTTCCTGTTTTCTTGTACTTTGCTGCTGATGGCAAATGTTCAGCTGCTGTGTCTCAGGGAAGCTTCCTGCATGTACAAGGAACAGATGAACCATTTTCCCGCCCCCTCTGACAACAGGATTCTCCTGTCAGAAGTACAAGGAAGTGACAGAGTGCCATGCAGCCATTGTCATTGTGTTTGAATATAATTTGCTTCATTGTGTCATGTTTGTATAGTGCTGAAGAGGTCCCCATTGAAGTTTTGAGGCAGCGGGAGGCAAAATGGCTGGACATGCTCAACAGCTGGGACAAATGGATGGCCAAAAAACACAAGAAGGTCTGCTTTATTAGCTTTATAAATGTATTTGTTCTTTTATTTCCTGCAAGCTTGCAAGTAACTGTGCATGTGTTGAATAACAGGTGAAAGATCGGTGTCAGAAGGGAATCCCTCCATCCCTGCGTGGTCGGGCCTGGCTCTACCTCACTGGGGGCAAAGTGAAACGGGAGCAAAACCAGGGCAAGTTTGAGGTCAGTGGTAGATTGATGACTGCTGTTATTATGTCATAGGCTTTTTTCAGACAGAAGGATAATTAGTCTGCCATTCAAATGTAAGGTGCAAACATCATTTAAAATATCGAAGATCATGCCTGTTTTTAAAACAGTGTGCATATAAACATCTAAGTACTGTTATGTTTCTTTGAAATAATTACGTTTTGTTACTCCTCTTGTACTCTATTGTTCTGTAGTTATCATTTTAAAAAATAACGTTGCAAAAACTGAGTAAATTATGTGTTTAAGGAACTGGACAACCATCCAGGTGATCCCAAATGGGTTGATATCATTGAGAGGGATCTTCATCGACAGTTCCCCTTCCATGAAATGTTTGCTGCAAGAGGAGGCCACGGGTATGCATTTTCTTTTAAGTGCTTTTTCTGATAATCATCATTTACTTAGTAGGATGAACACAGTGTATAAAGTTGGTATACTTTCTATTTTATTGTGCAGGCAGCAGGACCTGTCTCGAGTGCTGAAGGCTTATACTCTGCATCGACCTGAAGAGGGTTATTGTCAGGCTCAGGCTCCCATTGCTGCTGTACTCCTGATGCATATGCCAGCTGAGGTAAATACACTCTAACCAATGTTCCTACATTTCTTTTAATAGTGTAAATTTTCTGTGGTTATTTATGGTTTTTTACATGTTTTTATCAAGTACTATCTTCTCTGTCACATCACACAGTGATATGCTGTTATTAACACCTATTTTCATGCCTTCTTTTTTATGATTTATAGGATGCTTTTTGGGTTCTTGTCCAGATCTGTGAAAAATACCTTCCTGGATACTACAGCACAGGGCTGGTATGTCATATAAGGACCTTGATAATATCCACAACTTTAGAATAACACTTTCAGCCAACCATGTTCTCTAAAAATCAGCGTGTTCTTCAGTTTAGAGTCAAAACCTTTTTTGTTCAGCAGGCTGGTATGTGTTATTAGAGATGGTGTCAGACTTGTCAGGCCAGTATGTCTTAAGCATGACACTGAGATGCTAGTGACCTAATAACAAAAGGTGGTGGCCAGGCTACAAGGACAAGATAATCAGACAATCAGATTAAGCAAAGAGAGGAATCTGTTGTCTCCTTCTGCTGACTGCTGTGTCATGTTGTGTCAACAGGAGGCAATCCAGCTCGACGGGGAGATCTTGCATGCTCTGCTGAAGCGAGTGTCTCCTGTGGCCCACCGGCACTTAAAGAAACACAAACTGGAACCTATCCTGTACATGACCGAGTGGTTCATGTGTGCCTTTTCTCGGACTCTGCCGTGGGCCTCAGTGCTTCGAGTCTGGGACATGTTCCTCTGTGAGGGTGAGGGGACTACACAAAATATTTGCTGTTATAAAACAATAGTTTGATTGAAATGAGAGAAACATACCAAAAGCATTTTCCTCTGATATTATGCAACCATCTTACAAGAGATTTTGTGTTTTATTGGCAAGAAACTGAAGGGAAATTACTTTGAGCTCATGGGAAGCGGCTTTGTCAGATGTGGCTTTTTGTTGTTGTTTGAGAAATATCACAGGTGAATTTGGGTGCATACTATGCAAGCACTTCCTGTGTTTGCGTCAAGCCAGTTTGTGAAGAAAAAAAGCGAGAAGTACTCAAGCAAAATGAATAAGACAATGACTTGGGTGTGATGATCACTTGAACGTTTGGGTGTAATCAAATTCAGTAAAAATAACAGTAGAACTTGTGTTCGGCTGTTTAATGTTTCTAATGTTTTATAATGAAAGTAAGAACATTTCCACACACACAATGCAAAGGGAACTCAAGGAACTGGGACTGTACAGCTGTGTAGCTATAAGAAAACCACTTATAACTGAGGCTAACCGGAGAGGAAGGCTAGGGAGCATAAAGATTGGACTCTGCATCGTGGAGGAAGGTTATGTGGTCTGATGAGTCCAGATTTATGCTGTTCTAGAGTGATGGGCACATCAGGGTAAGAAGAGAAGCTGATAACATGTTGTACCCATCATGCTTAGTGCTTACCGTACAAGCCTGTGGGGGCAGTACTATGATCTGGGGTTGCTGCACTTGGTCAGGTCTGTGTTCGTGTTCAGTGTATTTTTCTGCCCTGATGACACAGGGATATTTCAAAGTCATTGTCAATGCAAAGATTCATGGGGCTCAAATTGTAAAAGAACAGTTTAGAGAGCATGAGACATAAATTTCACACATGGATTGACCAGTACAGAGTCCAGACCTTAACCTCATTGAGAACTTTGGGATGTGCAGAAGATCAGATTATTTAACTGGCCCTACTGGTGATAAAATTAAATGTTAAGGATGGAATCTCAGTTAGATAACCTGTCAGATATGATTAGGATCTCTTTTTAAGGGCCACATACAAAAGTGTGAGGGCCATTCATATTTTTTCACATCTGCATGTCTGCAACACACAGGCACCCAAAGTCCATGAAGGTCCATGAAGACCCTTTTGTGTGTTGTGATGCTTTCAGACCATGTGGTTACAGATATCTGGGCTTCATACAATGTCATATTTCTAAATTCTTTTTGTTTAATATGGGCGTTGTTCTCAGGAGTGAAGATCCTCTTCAGAGTGGGCCTGGTTCTCCTGAAATGCATGTTGGGATCCCAAGAGAAACTGAATGCCTGCCAAGGTCTCTATGAGACAATGGAGCTGCTGCGATCACTACACCCACAGTACTTACATGAAGCCTTCCTGGTGCGCGAGGTACGGTGATACTCTAGTTTCTCTGTTATAAAATTCATTGCTTTGACCTTACACTTAGTGTACACTCAGCAGCTCTCTGGATCCAAAATCCTTGAGTTTACCCTCCTGAGGTTGTAGGAAGACCATTGTAATTATTTAAACTTGCATATGGTTCACATTGATGATCTGTGTGTTTCAGATAATAGAGTTACCAGTGTCTGAGCGGGACATTGAGAAGGAACACCACGCTCAGCTGCGGCTCTGGAAGGAGACTCATGGAGATCTACATTGTAAGTCCCCTCCAAGGATGCATGGTGCTAAGGCTATTATTGCTGCCGAGCCACCTAGCCGACAGCATCTGAGACAGAGACCTACCATCATCGTTGAGTCTCCTCTGGCACCCAAGTCAGATGGGATGCAAGCAGAGGTGGTCAGTGAAATAAAGACAACAGAAGAAAATGGGTATACAATGGATCTCCCACCACAGGAGACCTTTAACCCATATCCTGCTACCAGTAACCTGTCACCACTTAAAGACTTGACCATACAGGGGTCCAAAGAGAGTTTGAGTAGTGCAGAGCATGACACTTACTTGTAGTAGGGGCAAGTTTAAACTAGTTTACGAGAATAAATCATTCCATCCAGCTCTGTTTTAGCAGTGACACTCACCAGTTTTCTGTCAATTTTCCAAAACATGATAAAGCTTAAGTGTGCCTGACAGTCATAACTGTCTCTGGAATTCTAGGACTATTTTTATAATATACAAGAGATGTAAAGCTGAACACATTGCAATTATACAGACAACCAAAGCACTAATACTAAAACACATTTTCATTGTCATTTCATTCCTCGAGGTTGCTGGTTGTTGTACCTTTTAATCAAGTAATTAGGTCATGAATATTAAGCTAGAGTGTTTTTTTAAAAGACATGGAACTCTGATGTGTTTAATTCAGGGAGTTTGGGAGCATGTAAGTGAGGTTTTAACCTGTGGGAATGTGAACCCGATGGCTTCTTAGGATCGAACATTTAGGAATATATACTCACGTATCTTGCTGCTATTTACTCATTCAAGGCAGTGCTAACTTGTTTTAAGTAATTTCTTAAGACTTTGTCTTAACATTGACGAGATGTTTAGTCTTCCTGTTTGCTTACATTTGACACTAAGTTGCCAACACAGATTAGTATTTATCCTGCTTTGTTAGACATTCACACTAATAATCAGACACATGAGCCCCTTTTATTTAGCAATCACAAGCAAAACCACTGTCTTTATAAATCTGCTCTTCCCAAAACTCATTCCCACCCCTGCTTACAAGCAGAACACCAATGCACAACAATCAGTCCGACTTTGAACATGCTGCGTGAAAAAGGCTTCATTTAATCAGGTTGTCTGTTCAGCACAGTGGATTAAGCCCTGTGCTGCATCTGTGTTTGCTGCCACTGAACACACGGGGGCATCCTGACATCATCTCAGTCTCAGCAGTAGAGAGGGAACAAAAAAGTGTCCAAGGAGGAGACGTTGAGAGAGAACACCAAACTCAGCTGCACCGCTGGAAGGAGAGAAAGTAACCTCACAGGTTGTTATTCTTCAGTGAAGGAACAAAGCGCAGGGACCTTTTGTGCTATTAAGCCAAAGTTTTGTATCCAGATTTTTAAGATATATATACGAGTGAAATGATTTCTATCAGTTTGGGACCACAGAGAGTTTATATTTATATTAAGAATTAAATGTGGTAAATCCAAAAGAATGTTAAGCTATTTGTAAAATCCCAATCAAAGGTTTGTGGCTCAGTTGATTTAAAACAACAAAAGATTATTGTTATGAAAAAAAAGTGCCATATATCAGCTTGAAAATTATTCTGGTTTTAAAAACTACACATGAAGTAAAAGTGATGTTCAGATGTAACCTTTGGCATTTGCCAGAAAACAGTATTTAAAATGCATCTGAGCAGCAGAACATCAGGTGAGTCGTCAACCTTTGATAATGATAATAAAAATTGTATGATTACAAATTTTTATATATGGGCTTGTAACTGAAGAAAGTTGTTTGAAATGAAGTCTCAAGCAATCGACATCCAGTCCATTATTTTAAATCATATATAGCTATTATGGAAATTGTTGTGGGTATGTGTTGATTTTAATAACTGTACAGATATCTGAAAATATGCTGCTGGTTTTATTTGTTTCTATCAATCCATCCATTTTCTGTACTCGCTTATTCCAATGTAGAGTCACAGGGTCTCTTTTTTTATTTCTGTTCCCTCTGAAGTTGTTTGGATATACATTGAAGCTTTTTTATATTTAAATTTACATGTTTTTTTTTTCTCATTTCTGTTAGAAAAACTGATTTTGACCTACATGCTTGTTGGATTCCTATAAAAGCTTTCTACTGTCCAGTGACATGCATATGTTGCCACTGAACAACAGTCAGTGATGAGTCAAGCAATCATTTTTAAAAAATTATATCAAGATATATATTATTTTTATTAACTTCAATAGCCATAAAAGATGTACACTTAATTTAGTCAGTAAAATTCTACTTATCATCCTTACAACACTTGTATTTTAAGACCAATGTGTTGGTGTAGGGGGATCTATTTGCAGAGTGGGAACGGTTTTTGCCGTCTATATCTGGAGACTGCAGCTTGTCCTTCACAATGTGCAGGGTCACCAAGTTGCTACAGAGTCTGCCTTTCATATTTACCCTGACTTCCATAGTGGTTCTCAGGCTTGGGTTGATTCATGTGGTTTCAGTTTGCAACTTCACAGGCAGATGTCACTAAATCCTAAACTTTTATCCTTTTCAAAGAAACATCCATTAAGCCAGCTACTTGGGGAAAAATGCAACATGTCTTACTGTTTTACTCAGTGTGTAAGAATATTTCTGATCTTGTTGCTCTTTAGACTTCATATCAAATGTCTGGGTTCTTTTTTTTCTTTTTACCAAATTGCATTCTAATCAATAAAACTTGAAACTCTTTTATTTCCCTCAGGTTGTGTGATAAAATATTCTGTGTTTTTTTTGCGTGTATTTGTTTTTAATTAGGGAAAATGACACAAGAAAAAGTGCAGTGCAGACTGGAGCGAAGAGGCAGCTTTTGAATGCGCTCTGTGTTATCTTTCAGCACCCTCCCAACCATCCGCCCTCCCTCACCCACGCAGCAGCACACTTCCTTGGACACCTGTTTCTCCAGCTCTTTCAGTTCTTTGAGGAATTTGCATCTCAAATAGGGCGAATTCCCACAGCACCGTCTGAAACGCCTCACGCAGCCATTGGCTTTTGGTCTCTGAAAGGAGTCTTCTGCGTGCATACAGGCCTTCTTATTCTGCCTTTTCCCATTCAGCTGCAGTCTAAGAACATGACAGCCAGTAACGTTCTTCTCTACATTTTAATTTACCCAACCAGTGACGTCCCAGCTCCTCTCAGCCCATTTTCATATAAAGTATTACTTTTCCCAGTTAAACTGTCAATAGATTCAAGCATTTTTGTTAGCAATGTACCACCATTTTTTTGACTTGGAACAGATTACGGATATTATTTTAGCTCAGCACACCCAGCAATCAGATGCAATTATTTAGCTTCCCAGTGTCACGCTCCTAACAGGAAATCTCCTTCCAGCCTTCATTGTTGCTGCATGCTATTCCTGTGCAGGACTTGTACGTGTTTTGTCTCAAGATGCCTGTCATTATTGCATTTTTCATTGTCCTCTCATTTATCATCTCTTTAATGCCTTTCACCATCTGTAAACAATGCAAGCTTGTTTGTCCCCTTCTCATCCCAACTCCTCCCCTCACCTCAATCCAACCCCACCCAGCCCCCCACCTGTCTGCCTTGCACTCTTACAGTGTTCAGTAATGCTGGCTAGACCCATGAGAGTGTAAGGGGAGACTGTCCTCATTGCTAATCTGTAGAAGAGGAGGAGACATGACCCAGACATACCCTCATAGCCACACAGAAAAGAGCTGAGCAGAGTTTTTAGCGTTGGAATTGGAGCATATACAACATCATTTCTCCAGATTGCACCAAGGAGCTGCTACAGCTGAGTAGTTTAAGAGTATAATGATCTGTAACTAGTAACCTCAATGAACCCCTTTATCATTGGTTCTCAAACTTTTGGAGCCATGACCCACAGGTGTTTGTGACCCCTCGCCACACGACGACTTAGTCGTTAATTGTGTGATGTATCAAATGGGTCATCCTGCAGCATCCTAAGGCTGGAAAACTGTCAGAATCTTCATAATAAGGAGGATAAAGTGGTTTTTGGTGGTTCACCACTGACAAGGCACCTACATGCCCAACATCAGCTTCTCTCGCTGTGATAATGTCAAATTCAGATTTTTTCAAAGATTTATCTCTTTATTTTTGACAACCCAGGTAAAAATCACAAATGTATTTGATAAATGTAGGCTATGTACAGTATTTTTTACAATTATCTGGCAACCCCCATGAGGGTGCCTATATAAGACATTGAAGTTACTGTCATAATTTACTATATCTGTATTAAATTCTTTGCTATTAAGTCTGCTACAATTATGCAAAGTATGCTAAATTACCAGTATGGAAGACTAAATGACCACAAAGAAACAGAATGGTTGCAAACACATGCTGGATTACCCAAAAAATATATGACCCTGCCCAAGTGTGAAGACACCCTACTGAATAGTGGTAGGGTGTCTTCACACTTGCCCAAGTGTGAAGACACCCTACTGAATAGTGGTAGGGTGTCTTCACACTTGACCCTGCCCAAGTGTGAAGACACCCTACCACTATTCAGTAACTGCAGGACTGAAAGAAATCAGCACAAGTCAAGAATGACTTCACAGCTACCAAACTTAAAAAGTAGTTTTATTTATTTTTTTTAAACATTTTGCATTAGCAGTTTAATGTCTTCAGCCTACTCATACAGTCAAGTATGTGTGAGCAGGTACCTCATACATGATGTCTGTTTATACTCTGTAGCTCTTTATGGGGGGCTGGTGGGTACAGTGGGGTGGATGATCTCACAATGCCATATGTGTGAATCGTCTGGGAGATTATAGTCTGGCATCATGAGCTGAAAAGCTCCTCTAAAGCTTTTTGGTAACAAGGACTGAGGGTCTGCAGCTTTATCCCCACCTGCCATCCCTCCATCGTGCCCTCAGCCCAACAGACCAATTAGGGGGGGCAAAGGTCAGGGGCCCGAAACAAAAACCACAAGATAAGTAAACGTTAGGGGACTTTTCCAAACTAAGGTTACAAGGTTACAAAGTGCATTTGAAATCCAAGAAAATGCAGAGTAAAAAGAAGCAAAAAAAGTGCCAAATCTTGAATGTTGAGCAATTTATTACCAGGACCCTTTTTGTTAATGACATGGAAGCATTATAAGTGTTCAACAAGTAACCGGTTCATGGAGAACTGTTTACAATTCATAAAGGACTTTGAAATCAATCGTCAACCTCACTTCAGGTGCGACAAGCTATCGCTGACTGAGGTACTACTAGACAGTCAATGTTGAACATGCAGGAGATATTTGGACTATTGATAGAGGGGGCACACACTGGCTAAAACAAAACTAAATACACTATAAACACTATACAGTTGTTTATTGTAATAGTTGAAATAAAAAAAAACAGTTAAAGTTATTAGAATAACAGGAGGAAAGTTTAACAATGTCTCTCAAAATAAAGTAAAACTAAGAGCCAAAAATACTGAGAGGTTTATGGAATCAAACACAAATCCATACAGACAATAACATAAGTAATCTAAGAGACAACCAATGTCCTAAAGACAAGATGCTGGGAGCAAATAAAGGGCTTCCCAGGTAGACATTTTGTCTACCAAAACTCTCACTGAAGATGTTTAGAAGTAAAATTCACTTCAGTACCATACATGCAACTCTCATTACCTTTGTGTTAATTTGTTTACTTCACAAAATTTTTTATTGGATAGGATTTACTCTGAAGTGTCATTAAGCCACCAAAGCATTGTTGCTGCTGTCTTTATGTTTTTTTCTTCCTCTTCCCTTTTTATTTCCAAGAAATTATAAAATTTTGCACTATGCCAACACTGTAATAATGGTTTGAGTCAGTCCTTACAAAGCTTGGTTTACCTAATAAATACTACAGATATTTGTCATATATACACTATTTAATAGAAGCTGCATGTAGGAGTGGGAAAATAATTTCTTGGTCTGGAAGGAGACGGAGCATGTATACTAAATCTGAGTGAAATCATGTGGACCCTTCTGTTTGCAAGCTTCCCATGTTTGGCCGGAGCTGCTTTGATGAAAAGTTTTAAGTAGCCGAGCTGCACGTGTGGGACAGGAAGTAGAGTAGAAGGTGTCAAGGGTCAGACAGATGCTTGCTCTGTGGACAGTGGACAGGAAGTATGTGTGTCCTTTTATGGCTCTCTGCAAATTAACAGTAGCTGAAGCCTCAGATCTCAGATCTCTTAACTTTTTGGACACTGAGCAGTGATTTGTAATAGGAAATGATAGTGTTTAAGAAAATAAAGATCAGCACATAGGGCATTGTTCATTAAGAAAGTCAGAATGATTTGCAATGTAGTATTAGTCAGCTGTCAGCATTATAAAATAATCTTGTAAGCATATTAGATGTCAGCTTGACCAGTTGGAGGCCGAACATTATAAATGTATCAGTCTTTTTCTACCACCGACTTGATCTGGCAAGTTAGACTAATAAGGTGTAAAATTCTTGAATATTAGAAGTCAGAGTCTCTTTAAATAACATCAGTGGACTGAGGAAATCTGTATCTAAGGACCCTTCAAAAATCTGAATAGAGAGGTCTTTTCCCAAAACATCTACTGCGCATATCTGAGCTTAAGTATGTTTATTCTTTATAATTGGTCTTGTAAAATAAATCTGTATTAAATAATGAATGCGCTGGACCTCTTGGGTCACGCACCCTTCTCATTTGAAGTCATGGAGAGGTAGAAAGAATTCCTCAAGTCTGTTTTCTGCCTCATTTGCATACAAATATAACTTCAATAACTACAACAGCCAACACCTGTCTGGTTCCCACTGAGGACTTCCCTCATATCCTTTACAACAAATTCAGAGCCATATGTCTCATGAAACATGTTAGTTACAAAATATAATGTAGGACATGCTTCGTGCATCACAGATAGATGTTATTGAGATCAGTGGTTTTCATGTCCATTGACAAAGCTCCTTAACACAAACAGTTAAAACAGAGATGTAGCAAAGGTTTAATTTTGTTATCACATAGTTTTAGTTTTTAGTTTCTTCCTACTCGGAGAACCACCTTACCTCAGTCATCTATACTGTAAATCACACTTTTGTGTACTGATTAAAGTAGTATTCAATAGGATCTGGCTTGGCAGGAGCTTAGTCCTTCTTGTCCCCAACTGATTCAAGTTACTGGAGTTAGAGTTCCAGTTATATAACACTCTAATTACTTTGTCCATTTTCCTCCTGATTTCAGCATGTTTGAAGTTGATGAGGCTCCTGGTTACAAGTTACACAGCTTCTAACCCTATCAGGCTTTCTGTTATGGGGAACTTGAAGCGAGGCTCTTCTCAGTTTCAGCTTCTTGCGTGCAGCTAGTTTTATTGTATAATTTGCTTTTTAAATTTTCAGTTTGCAGGTTTATTATAATCTCTCATGTGTGAATTCAATTTGAGCTGGATGGAATAATTATATAAAAGAAATTAATCAAATGAATTAGGAACAATTTAAGGCTTCAGAGGTCTTTACTGAGTTAAAGGACTCACTAGTACAGCATGTTGAACTTGTTAATCAGTTTTGTTGGGAGTTACTGCTTATGAGTGAGCATATTTGAAATATGTGCTACTGCAAAAATGAGCAGCTGAGTTACACTGATAATTTAGTCTTTTTTTCAAAGAGCATTGTGATAGAAGAAAAACAAAAGAAGCGGCAGCAATAAAACAAACCAAAAACCCACACAAATAAATCAACTAAACAACTTATAATTACCCCCAGCTGGTTTCCATTTCTCTGGTTGTTACAGATTATTTACAGAAGCTGCAGAATTGACCTTACTAAAGCACTTTATCATTGAACATACGCCAGTGGTGTTAATGACAGACAATCTAATTGGGGTTTGAACCAGTTCAGACCTTTCTGATTGTTCAAAACCCACTTCCCCATCCAAGCCATGTTGACCACTTTGGTTTGGATATGCATACTAAGTTAAAGTGCTGCTTTGTATAAGCAGTGGTTATCTAAACTGTACTTAAAAAATGTCTATGATAAACTTTTTTAAACTTGCCTAAAAGAGAAAGTCTGTCATTAGCCCTTCTTGTTCGGGTGTGAATGAGTGATATTGCTGTATTAAAGATATTGAGGAAAAGATCCTTTCTTTCAAAGCATGTTGAAGTAGCAAATGTTTACATGTTTTCTGCACACTTTCCTTTTTTCTTTTTTTCTCAATATGATCCTCACTAAGCCCAATTTGGTCTTTGAGGAAAATGTCAGAGTTTTTTTCTCAACCTGGGTCCTATTTTTCTCAGACATTTGTGCGAAAAACAGCACAAAATATTTGCAGTCAGACCCATATGAAACGAGAGTGTCATGACCTGCAAATGCAAAACAATTTGTTTAAGTAAAAGTGCTTGTGCTTGCAACTGACTGAGTTCAACTGTTATTATAAGTGTCTGACCACATGGAAAGGAAGCAACAGAGAAAGACCTAATTTTGTTTATGTTTCGCTTCTTCCGGCCTCGGTTGTAGCATGTGCCTGTTATTTACTTTGACAGGTTTTCTAATTTAATGTTTGCAAAAGAAGAGTTCAAGCTGAATTATAAAAAATATTTACTTGGGCAATCATAATCTCACAAATAAAGGAACTGCTAGTGTTAATTTAATTCTGCATGTCAAGGAGGATGAAGGAGAGGATTAACAGAGATGGATAAATAATACCAAATAAAATTAGCTCCTCACAATTAAAATTTTTCTTTAGGAAGAGGTTCTTTATTTCTGATTCCAGCCATCCATGAAGGCCCATGGGCAAAATGTTTATTACAAAGAAATTGCAAGTTGTATAATATACAACCAGGAAGGTCTTTTTGAGTTTGTAGTGCAACCATTCACAAGTTTAAAATGTCACAAAAAAGATAGACTCTGAAAACTTGGCAAAGTGTGGTTTGACATTTCTTTTCTGCCATTAGGCAACAAACAGCCCACTGTCTCTTTGTAAAAAGCAGCATGTTGTTAGATAACGCTGTAATATCCCTCACATATAAAACTAGTCTTCCTGCAACAACTCACCTCCCATGGGAGTTCAATGGGACTTTGGTAAAGATTCTCTAATGTTGTCAGACTTTCATTCTAACATTCTTAGTTATTTCTAACAGGAGCCTGGATGAAAGCTCTGTCATTAACTGTGTAAATGAGATAGTAGCTGTCTTTGCAATCATGAAAACAGTTCATGTAGAGGCGGTGTGCAGCTCAGCTGGTTGAGCATCTTATATACAGAGGCTTCAGCTCCATATTGCAGCTGGCCCAGGTTTGTATCCCAGGCTGGGCCTTTGCTGTGTGTCTTTCCCCCCTCCTTAGCTGCTTCCCTGTCAGTCAATCTATTGTCCAATAAAAGCTGCCAGAGCCTTTGTTTTGCATTAATTGCTAGATATATAGAGATAATTTATTATTTATAATTATAAGTTTTTTGAATAAATATGATCCAATCAATTTCAAAATAGCATGTATGACCTCAATAATTTCATTGCACGTAAAAAAAATATATTATAGATATTATTTAATACTTTTTACTTAACAAATACTCAGATTTTGAGACACTAGCATTTGAAATAAAAACTATGTGTGATTATGATGCAACAAAACCTTCTGATCTTACCAGGACTAGAAGTCTTATATTAAGCTAGAAAATCTTTTTTTATATTGTTTAGTTGGTTCATGTTACAGTTAGTTATTTTAACATTCAGATCAAGCTAAATTATTAGAAGCTGTTACTGGGCAAGCTTTAGACAACTCACAGCTTAACACTGTCTAAAAGAGACAACATGCAGTTTCTCCCTCAGTATAATTAGCTTGATGCTGATGCCTGCAGACCTCAGAATTTAACATGGTTGCTCTGTGCATAAAACATGGTGACAGCAGCAGCACTGAACTGTATATTTACACCTCTGTCATTTTCTCTCACATTAAATCAGTTGCATTCATAGTACTGTAACTTCTAACATTGAACACCTTGCTTAAAGTGTTCAATGTTAATGCTTTTCTGGGCAAAATACAGTGTTGATTTTAGGCTGTATTGTTAATGATAGCTAATCTAATTTACACAACAAGGAGCAAAAACTTGTGAGGGTTCCAGCTTTGCCTTCTGAGACTGATGGAAGTTTTCAGGGCTGATTTAAGACTGCAAGTCTTGGTTAAATCAAGAGGCTTAAGTGCACACAGTGATCTGGAGTGGTCAGTAAAAGGACCTGAACCACCACTGGCTTTGATAAAGAAAGCTGTGAAGAAGAAAGAAAACGCAGACTGCTGGGGTTACTGAAGCCTCATACAGAGGAGCAGGATTGCGAGTTCTGTTAGAAATCATAGTTTAGGGACTTTTACAGTGATATGTTGATACAGATCACAAAAAAAAAAAAAATCCCTGATCCTTTCATGGACAAGGAAATCTGGAAAGAACATAAGGTTCTACCTGTGTCGGCTGTAACTCCGTTTCATAACAGGACTTGTTTATCTCTTCACCTGGGATGTTTGTTAAGTTGTTTCTGTCGTGTTGATGGTGTTTTCCACTAATCTGAATTGATCTGAAGTCACTTCCTGCCATTGTTGTGTCACATCCCTACTGTCTCCTCTCTTCCTGTCAATCTACTCCTCTCTTTCCTCAGCAAGGAAGCTGGGAGCTTGGAGAGGATACGCAGTGGGAGGGAAGCAGTGCTGTGAGTGTGTATGTATAAGTGTGTGCGTCCTTTTGCCCTGATAACAACCTGATATTGATGGTTAGCAGAAGAAACATGAGCAGGCTGTGATAACATTAACAGAGGCATCAGCCAGATCATGACGCAGAGCAAATAGGTCAATGTGCAGAACATGAAGCTTGAATCTAATGTACCTTTTTGGGGGTTACTTCTAAGATAATCAGCATAAAAACGTTCTGCATCATTTAACAATGTTTTTGGAACTTTGACTATATGGTTATCATCACAGTCTTGCTGATTCCTTTTTTTAGAGTTAATCCCCTGGTGTACTCTGTTGTGTTTACCTTCTGCTCCCCTGTTACACCTGTTTCTCAGTTGCTGAGCCCCTCAGTATATCTTCTACCCAGTTTTCTTTGGTCTCAGCTAGCTGAATGCTTGTCATCAGTGTTTGTTGCTGTAGTTTGTAACACTTCTCTCCGTCAGACTGTCACTATGCTAAGTTCTTACCTGTCGTCCATGGATTATGACAAAACTAATTATTCTATCCCAAACTTTGACTTTGTTCGTTCTAACAAAATCATTTGGCTCTCATGCATTATAAAATCTTAAAAGAAGCATCAGCATTAAATAATTCATGTTGAATGCACATAGGAGGCACACATTGTAAACTGTTGTGGCGCCACCAGAGCTGATTATGCTCAACTTAATAGTTGGCATGATTAATACAGCATGATCAAGCAACAGAGCATCTTCAGTCAGAGGCTTCCTCAGCTCCACTGCAATAAGGATTTCTACAGAAGATCTTTTCCACCCACAGCATCAGCTTTACACAAACACTATTTTAGTATCAATGACAATTTGTTATTTTTTAAATATATTTTACATGAATTATTATACTGAAACAATATATTTTCTCTTTAGGGATTAATACTCTTCTCTATAATGTGATCCTGCAGATAATGTCATTACAACAACAAACACGCCCCTGTTTGCTGTTTTGTCAGACCTTTTAGTAGTAAGTCTGTTTGCAATGGAAGAGTAATTCAGAATCAATTTTAAGTTATACATTATGCATGTTATATTATTATAGTCTATTATTATTGTAATGTAACACAGGCCAAAATAACTAAATGTTATAACTTTATTACAATTCTTTGTATACTTAGATGTCCTTTTGTAAAGAAAGCTTGTTCAAAAACAAATTATTAAGCAGTAAGAGAACAGACTGAGTTGCAGTTAAATTGTATTACTGTTTCCATTGTGCATGCATGAGTTTATGCATCAAAGTGAGGTATATATATTATTACACAGAAGTAAGTGACCTCATAGCCTGTAATAATTCAGACTAATGACAAAAGCATATGTGCCCCAAGACCTTTGGTTTGAGGTTACAATAGCTTATTGTATTGCATCCATTGTAGTCATGGGTGTAGAATGAGAGTTTGTTCTGTGTGCATGTGTGTGTGCATCTCTCTTGAAACCATACTGACAACTTGTCTTTCAAAAACTCTGTGAGATTCAGACAGCTGTAAAAATCTATAAAACAGTTCATGTTTCATGTGAGGAATAAAAGGATCAAACATTTTCTCTTTCATGTGATGCATTTAGAGGAATTTGCACAGATGAGCTGCTGCTCTGATCAGATAATATCAGTGTTGCATGTAATATAGGAAGGACAGCACAGAAAAAGAAAGACTGCCACTTGCACAATTTCCTACAAAAAAATTATTTATTTACAAAAAATTAATGAGAAAGGGACAATACATTAAAACAATTTTAGAAAAAATATGCAACCAGTGCTATGTATGTAGGACTTCAAGCCATAGCTCATTGGCAGTCCTTGTCCCTGGTTGGGCTAACACACATAACATGGGTAATAAAGAAAACATATACAATATAATCCTGATGTAAAAAAAAAAGAATAGGGGGAATAAAAACACATTGTAAAACATGAGGTCAAAAGGAGATGAGGTCAAAAATGATCTGAAATGGAAATTTTCAAATGTAATATATTTATCTATATGTGGGTTTTTGGGGGGAGTGTGTGTGTGTGTGTGTGTGGGTGGGGGTGGGGGGTGGCTATTAACTGCTGACAATTTCTTCACACAAAATTATTTTGCCTTGATTTTGTTACGATCGGCAGCTATGAATCTGAGCGAGTGGCCATGACTTGTGGAGTCCCCCAGGGGTCAGTCCTTGGACCTCTTCTGTTCAACTTGTATGTGCTCCCTTTGGGTAAAATATTACAGAACTATAGCATTAGTTATCAAAGTTATGCAGATGATACACAACTTTATGTGTCTCTGTCACCAGATGACTGCAGTCCAATAGACTTAATGTGTCAGTGTCTGGAGCAAATAAACACCTGGATGAGGGAGAATTTTCTACAATTAAATGAAGACAAAACTGAGATTATTCTGTTTGGTAGCAAAGAGAAGAGGGTCAGCATTGGTAAACACCTGGAGACTCGGGCTCTTAAAATCACCAACCAAGTTCGTAACCTGGGAGTGTTGATAGACTCAGATCTGACTTTCAGCAGCCACATCAAAGCTGTCACTAAGACAGCTTTTTACCAGCTCAGAAACATCAACAGAATTAAAAGTTTAGTTTCCCAGAAAGACCAAGAGAAACTCATCCATGCATTCATCTCCAGTAGACTGGATTACTGTAATGATCTTTTAACAGGACTTCCTAAAAAGAGCATTAAACATCTGCAGCTCATCCAGAACGCTGCTGCTAGAGTTTTAACCAGGACTAAGAGATCTGAACACATCACCAATCCAGGTTTAATCCAGGTTAAAAACATTTCTTTTCTCATGTGCCTATGCATGAAATCTGCACTGTAACTTTTTTTTTTTTTTTTTTTTTTTAACTTATCTTGCTTTTAATCATTTTAATGTAATTTATTATTTTATTGTGATTATGTGTTGATTATGTGTTGATGCCTTTTACTATTTCTAAATATATGTAATGCCTTTGTTTTATGTAAAGCACTTTGAAATGTCCTGTACATGAAATGTGCTATACAAATAAACTGCCTTGCCTTGCCTTGCCTTGATTTAAACGCAGCCAGTTTGGATTGATTTAATCAGCATGTTGTCTACAATACACATCCCACAATGAGGTCTTCTTCAGTTATGAGGAAATTGTTGGCCTTCATTTATACACATTCAAGTTAATATTTCATATTGAGAGACTGCATCTTCTTTTTTTTCTTCATTGTTGCTTGCTCCCCTCATTATATGAGCCTAGTGTGTCTTTATAATTCACTTTGTCAGTACTGAGGCATGTTCTCCAGTTAAAAAGCACTGCATTGAATCATTTAGATAAACACAAAATCCCATCTGTTTTGAAATTGGAGTGAGCTGTCTTACATAAATCCAGTAAATAGAACAGCTCAGTGAGACCATGACCTAAAGATGACTCAATTCCTCCTGTGGCATCTTTGTAGAAAAGGTGTTGTCAGTTGTTTCACATTCATTCTGTCTAAGATCATGTCAGATGCTGTTTTTACTCTGTGACCAGTAAGCAAATAAACCAGTGGTCCTCACCCCCTGTCAGAAAGGAAGATAATAAAAATAGCAGACTTAACTTTGAGTGTAAGCAGATTCAAAATGACTTGTGACAGTGTTGCTTCTGCATTTGTTCCCCTGGTTAAAACCTGTTTTGACTGCCCTGCTGTAGAGAAAAGGAGACGCCATGTTTAGCTGTAAAAGTTATATTTTCACTGGTGACAACTGCATGTCTATGCTATTTTTACTGTTTCATAAAACTTATTTCCTTCTCCTGCCCTCATTTTATATTTAGTAAATATTGTTTGGACTCAGGCTCAGGAGACAAGCACATTTTGAAAGCAGGAAGGTTTCTATCAACATAGTCTGTTGGTCTACTGACGGACAAATAGACGTGCAGGAGGTTAGCTGGTCATTCAGAGTAGCTGCTGCCATTCTTAGTGTCTGAACATGCAGTGTGCCGGGGTCACTGGAGTCATAACAGCAAGATGACATCTTACGACCTTTAGTCCATGTGTTTGATGGGATTATGAAAGTTCACTGGACACAGACTAAGTTTTCCTACATTTTCCACTAAACTGACACCATCTCTGTACTAGCGGAGAAAAAAATGGAGACGTACTAAAGGAAGATTCATACTTATGAGTGGGTTTGAACTTCAAGTCAATGACAAATGTTAGTGACATTTCCACTTTTTGGCTGAACTATAAAGGTCAGTTGATGGTTTCCACCCACACTGATCTATTGCTGCACAAGGCTTGTATGAAATAAAATTCTATATCTGTACAAGTCTGTACAAGGCCCCCACCCCCACCCCTGCTCCCAGATGCATACACCTAGCACCTTCAATTGACCCACTGCTCTCCTTTCACACCTCTATAGTCTCATCTTGCACCTCAATGAAGGACTTTAACACAGCTCCACCAACATCTTCCCCCACATCAGGAAATACTGAAATCCTCTCTGCCTCCCACTCCAGCCTGTCTGTCTCCAGCCGTCAAAAGAAGAAGCAGCTGGAGAAAAAAACTGAAAGGCTCCAGGTCCAGATAGTGTCAGTCCTCTGGTCTTAAAGTTTAGCTATGTGGGATTCTACAACATCTCTTTAACCTTAATATAAGTCAGGAAAAGGTTTCATTGCTGTGGAAGACAGCCAGCCTTGTTCCAGTAATGAAAACTCACTACAAACCAGCTACACTCACCAGCTACATCATAAAAGTTCTGGAGAGACTGTTATTGATCCACCAAAGTAAAAAAACAATAAATAAATGAAAAAATCAGGACTAAGCAAGTTGATTCCTGTTTTTTATTTAGTTTAAGTGAGCCCACTCCCATCTTGTCCAGTCAGGATGGTGAACATGATACTAATTGATTTCTCTAGAAAGTAACACGATTCAGCTTGTAATTATAAGTGAGAAGCTCCAGGAAATATGATTGGCTGCCTCCACAATCACATAAATCTGACAAAAAGACCACAGTTTGTGAGACTAAGAGCATCTGTGTCTGATAAGGTGGTCAACACCACAGGAGCACCTGAAGGGATTGCATTCTTCCTTTTCTGTTTGACTTGCGGTAAGACATTTGCAGAAAAACTCAGGTGACTCCGCAGTTGAGGTTTTTGTCAGTGATGGAGAAGAGAATGAGTACAGGGAGCTGATGAACACTGTTGTGGCATGGTGTGGAGACAATCACATTATCTTGAATGTAAACAACACCATGAAGATAATTTGGGATTTAGGGAGGACAATGAATAAGCCAAACACTATTTGCATCCAGGAAGAAGAGACATCCACCCTCATATCTGGTGGAGAACCACAGATACTTGGATGTTCACTTGAAAGGCTGATTTAACTGGAAAATGCAGCACTGGGGCTCTTCAGAAGAAGTTGTATTTAAGTCTGTTGTATCACCCATAACTTTTCCCTGTGTGATCACTTATAAGAAAGGTTTCATTCAGCATGGTTTCAATTGTACAAATGGCTTTAAAACCCCATCCAAAGCCACGGTGTTAAAAAGGTGCAAATCTCTCCCAGCCTGGAGGCTTTTGTGTCTGACAGCTTGGTGTCAATCACCTTATCAAACCCAGAAAAAAAAGTAAGGAAAGATAGTAAAAAGGATAATAGCGCCCAATTGGGCCTGCTGGAAGTGTTGACTTTGACACTATGTTATAATTACAATGAATATCACCCTGTTGATATGATTGGGGATGTGGCTGGTGCTATTTCTGAGTATTTGCTTGAGGATCCGTTTATCATCAGAGCTGTCAAGCTGCTCTCAGATATTTGCATAAGATGTGTGACATCATGAATTTTGAGATAAACAGAAGTCTGAATGAGAGTTTGTGAGACAACAAGGTGCCAGTTGTCTCAGTGCAGGGCATGTGGTCTGACAGCTTAACACACACATCAAACAACTGTCAGACCCCCCCCCAAGAACCTTTACACACAGCTAAGCATCAAAAGCACACACTTCATGCTCGTGGGTGTTGTGGGTATCACCAAAACCAGGCTCATAAACAGACAAATGCACAAGGTCACAATGAGAGATCAAAGCCCTGCAGACACACTGCCGCTGTGTTGTGCGTCTTTCTGTCCTTGTGCACTGTTTGAGAAGCTACTACTCATACTGACACATCACGGATGGATGACTGTCAAATGAGAGAGGGAAATGCATTGATGTGGTTAAATTAAGTGCAAAACATGAGAAGTGTTTTAGTGTCTGCATTGTGTGTGGTTTACAACACAAGGCCACACGTGAGAGGGAAACAGCAACAACAATCAATATGAGACACAGGTGGGCAAATAAGAGGGAAAACATGCGCTGTATGCTGTGGAAACAGGGTCTCTGGTATGCTGAGGGAATGGGCGCACTGGAAGAAAGTTCCAGCTCCTATTGGAAGTTGTCACTCTTAAACACCAAAAATAGGACATAAAGTTTTGTTTTTGTTTTTTTTTTCCATGCAAGAAAGTATCAGGAAAAAAGACTTGAGATTTCACATCAGCATCACACAAATGTAAGTTTTTTTTTTTTTTTACATGCTATAATTGTAAAATAATTAAATAAATAAAGAGGCTCTGCAGCTGATGACTGTGGGAAAATTGGGCGGATGGACAATTTATCACAGCCTGGTGTTTTATTCAGCTATATGTTCACATTCCCAGTCAATGAACACAGCCAAAAACAGATCTCTGTCCCACCAGAGTACAGATAGGAAGCCTGCTTTGATTCACTTCACTATGCTTTTTCCTGTACTGCCCAATGGACAAAGAGCTGGACGGACAATTATAAGCAGATTGACAGAGGACAGAGTTTGGGTGGAGTCACAAAAACACAATCACATCAGTTTAATTATCAGATACCGCAAGCCCACATCACGATAAATGGCAACAACAACAGTTCTACAGGGTAAATGACACTGGTGAGAGAAGAGACGTGAATAAATCCTCATCTTCATAATTGGAGGAAGAGGGGGATGACTAAGGAGGCAAGAGGAGAAAAAAGGAGGAGTGGGGGAAGGTTTTGAGGAGGAAGATTGTTGAGTGATACAGTAGTTGTGTCTAAAGGTCAGTGCCCTGGCGCCACTGCTGCCACTCTGCTGAAAGACGGAGCAGGCTGAAGACTGAGATGTGCCACCTGGACCAGAGATTACAGCAAAAAAGCAAAGAAGAAAATGTTTCCCCCTGCCTTTTAAAAAGTTTTAAAATAATCTCTTTATAAACTCCTGATTTGTTTTGCATTTAAAAGTAATGTTTTCAGATAAACTTGGTGTAAAAAAAAAAAAGAAGAAAGTGTGACGTTTCCTCATAAAATTGAATGAAGTTGATACATAGATGAAATAAGAGGAAATTTAAGAAGTAGCAAAGAAAAAGCAAAGTTCAACAGCAGATGGATGACAGAGGGTAAAGGGTGAAAACCAATATTAAAGAGTCTAAAGTAAGGTGGTACCATGACCATGGCATTGATTATACAGCTCTCTGGAAACCCTTCTACAGGGAGGCTATCATTTTTTTCAGAAGATTTACCTTCATTTGGTGTTTTGTTCATGGTGATAAACATCAAACATACTGTTCAAAACATCCCATTAGTGTGACCATAAAGTGAATGTGGTTCACACTCTTTACATTCAGTGACCCCTCTGAGTCTTATGGATGGGGGCACCCTGGAAGATATCAATGCTTTCAAAAGAGAAATGTTTCCTCATAGCCTAAAAGTGATCGCTCAGAACAACCTTGTCTTAATTTTCAGTTTTCAGGGAGCTGTTCCTTTAAGTGGGCAAAAGGGCCCAAACCATGCCAGTAAAACACCCCTGCAACATACGGAGCCCTTCACTGTAGGGGTCCAGGGTTCAGGTTTTTCCTTTGATCTGTCATCCATTTCCTCTGCCTCTTAAGTGTTTTCTGGTACAGTACGTTTAGGTCTAGATTTATAAAAGTGGGTTCTAACATAACAGACACAAAATTCAGTCATTCACACACCTTCTTTCATTATATATTCTTTAACACACGCACAAATGCTCCAATCTATTATTTATTCATTAGATTTTATATTATTTATACTGTGTTCTATCACTGCTCTGGATTAAAGGCAGTTTGTTATATATCATATAAACTCAATGACTTAATGTAATAGTAATTCTTACTATAATTGTAATCTATTTAATTCTTTTAATAGGAGCACGTTATTACACTCTTATAACAAAGCAGTATCACCCGAGTTGCTGTAAGTTTATTTTTATTTGTCTTGAACAGTTGAAATGGAAAGAAAATGCAATTTACTTAAAATGTTCTCTGTGATTTCAACATTTTGCTTTTCCCACCTACAATGAATCACAGTTACATCTTTTCTATCTCCAGTTTGGGCTTCTACATGTTTGAACATGTACAGGCAAGATAAATAAAGACAATGAAATCTAAATAGTTTCCTCTTTGTTTTAGTGAACGAGAGGTTCTCAAGTGTCAGCCTGACTTTCAATTGATATTGAAATTGCCTTCTCCATGAAACTTGTCCAGGCTTGAATCTAAGATTTTTGTTCAAACATGTCTAATGAGCTTTCAGTCTGTAAAACAAATGTTTTAATTATATATCATATTGCAAGTTAGTTAGAAATAAATGCTTCAGACAGTTTTAAATTGTCACCTTGTACACAAAAGGTGAGAATAAAAGAGCTAGAATAGAGAAATATTTTTATATGTATATAATTATTATAAATGCTTGAACCATTGCTGATCTAAATAAAATGACTTTGCTGTGTATTTTTGCAGTGAGCTACTAATCAAATAAGTAGAGACGAGGGTATGTGTATGCAGTGTGGAGAGAAGGAGGGCAGTAGATGGGAGGAGGGGTCTTTGTGGGAGGGTGTATATCTGGTTGGGATATATAAGGTTGTGTTGATTTCACACATAGCAACAGACTTTACAGCGCTGTCAACGACTGTGGGTCTATCTGCTCCAAACATTTTTGTTTTTCTTCAGATAAAGGATAAAAGGAGAAAAAGAATGGAGGTGGTGGAAACAACTGAAGGTCCTTATGAGTATTACGACTATGAGGAGACGGAGAACTCCACCATGTGCGACTATTCAGAGTGGATGCCATCATACTCTGTCATCCCTGTACTTTACATGCTCATTTTCATCCTGGGCCTGTCTGGAAATGGTGTGGTCATCTTTACCGTGTGGAGAGCCCAAGGCAAGCGACGGGCTGCTGACGTCTACATCGGCAATCTGGCCCTCGCTGACCTCACCTTTGTGGTCACTCTGCCTCTGTGGGCTGTTTATACAGCTCTGCGCTACCACTGGCCCTTTGGAGTGGCCCTGTGTAAGATCAGCAGCTACATTGTTCTTCTCAACATGTATGCCAGCGTCTTCTGCCTCACCTGCATGAGCTTTGACCGGTACCTTGCCATCGTCCACTCCTTGTCCAGCAGCCAACTGCGCACCCAAAGTCACATACGAGGCTCCCTAACAGCCATCTGGCTGCTCTCAGGTCTGCTGGCTGCTCCAACTCTTGTCTTTCGCTCCACAAGATTTGATTTGGAAACCAACCGCACAACTTGTGGCATGGACTTCAGCTTGGTGGTGACGAATAAGGAACAGGAAAGCCTGTGGATTGCCGGTCTCAGCATCTCCTCCTCAGCTCTTGGCTTTCTTCTTCCATTCTTAGCAATGATGGTGTGCTACTGTTTCATCGGCTGCACAGTCACTCGCCACTTCAACACTCTCCGCAAAGAGGACCAGCGCAAGAAGAGACTGCTGAAGATCATCACCACACTAGTGGTGGTGTTTGCTGCCTGCTGGATGCCCTTCCACATTGTGAAGAGTGCTGATGCGCTCTCTTACCTGGACTTGTTCCCTACCACCTGTGACTTCCTGCGCTTCCTGCTGCTTGCTCACCCTTACGCCACCTGCCTGGCCTATGTCAACAGCTGTCTCAACCCCTTCCTCTATGCCTTCTTTGACCTGCGCTTCAGATCCCAGTGTCTGCGTCTGCTCAACCTGAAGAAGTTCTTGCATGCCAGTCCACCCAGTTCCCTGTCCTCTCAGAAGACAGAGGCTCAGTCTCTTGCTACAAAGGTGTGACAGCAGCTGGGGGGTTCAAAGAGATGAACAATGCAGAACAGTGCAGGTAAATCAAAACTTTCCAGCACTGGATGGTTGCTTACAGGTCCTCTGTAAGCAATTTCAGGGTGTTGCCTTTACCACCCACTAGTGAACTGAAGAGGACAGATGGTTTTGGATGTTTCATCACAACAAAACTCCGTGCCTCATTTTAAATGGCAGGGAGTTTTGGATGTTTCATCACAACAAAACCCCCTGCCTCACTTTAAAAAGCAGGGAAATGAATCTGAACAAAGAGGGAACAAGCATAAACTTTTTTTGGGAAAAAGTGGACTACATGCCTCTGAATTTCTCTCAGTTCTACTGTGGACTTTTAGCAATGTTCTGAGCTCTGTTCTCAAGTCAACACGCTGATGTGTATTACCTGTGCATTTGCTGCTGCAGTTTTTGTTTTCACATGTACGCACTTGAGGTGTCTTAACTACCAGATTACCTGACAGATAAGTCCTATGGTATCTACACCACAGCTGGCAGTGTTACGTATATGTGTGTGTACATAGAATGGGTGTGCTTATCAGCAAGCGGTGTTGGAGTAAGATAAGAATGTTGTAAACTGTAAGTGTGTGTGTGTGTGTGTGTGTAAGAGAGGGGGTGGGTTTGTGGGGGTTGGCAGACAGACCAGACAGACAGACAGATGGCAGCTGACAAATGTTTTCAGGTTGATGAAAGGTCCAATTAAAAGGTGACTGTTTTAACAGTCTGACAGTGTGTCTGTTTGGAGGAATGTGTGTGTGTGTGTGTGTGTGTGTGTGTGTGTGTGTGTGTGTGTGTGTGTGTGTGTGTGTGTGTGTGTGTGTGTGTGTGTGTGTGTATGTGTGGGTGGGTGTGTTTGTGTGTGTGGTGTCAGAATATAAATGAATTTGTTCTTGACAAAAACATGAAACAATTTTGTGAATATACATCTATTTTGAATTCATGTCTATGATTTGTAATAAAAAAAGGTGCTTTGAAAAACAAATACTCTCTCTGGTGTCACTCTGTTCCCTCTGAGATCTCGTTAAGCCTTGCTGGAATGTATTTTCTCCTGTCCGGTGAAAATGCTTCTTCCTGTTGGTGCATTGCTGAGAGGAGGCCGTCTCCCTCCTATTGTGTTTTGTAGGGCTGAAATCAAAGCATATGTCTGCAGGAAATGCATGTTCGACTTCTGTTTCCCTGTCTTTTTACAACTTACTCCTACAAACAATCGGTGATTACAAAAGTTTCTAAACTGGATCAGCTACAGGATATTTGGCTTTCTCCCAAAATTGTAAAAATCTTTAAAGTGCACAACACCAAAACTTATGACCCAAAAAGCATCTAAAATAGTCTTTGAGTCCCTGTTATATGAAAAATCTACTGAAAATAGTCCCTCATGTAGTCATTAAATATATTGTAATAGCGAGCTAACACTGCAACAGGCTGCTCAGCTTTTAAGTAGAATTCAACGATTAACCAATTTTGACTTTAATGAGCTTTTTAGAGGATGTAATCAGTGACAGCGGGGAGACAGAAGGATTGGGATAATCCTTGATTACTGATTTGTAGTGGGCGTCAACTTTCTGTGCCTTTGTAATTCCTATGATGGAGTGTGGCTTAGGCTAAATCATTTACAGAAATTTGAGGGTTATTTGCATACGTGAAGGTGAACTGAACTCCTTCAAACTAAAAACCTCAACTGTGGGTTAAATTCCCAATAGGTGAATTCATCTTTGTTATCTAAAATGAAAGAAATACAACAGCTGCACCCACTTTCATTCTTTCATTAGCTATTTTTAATTTCAATTGAAAGAGAACACAAACAAAGACCTGCAAAAAATATTTTTTAAACTTTAAATTTATAATGAAATGTGCAGAGGAGCTTTATGAGCTGCATTTGCCACATTAAAACTTTAAAACCTGCAACAAGCAAGAGGAAGCGTACATGATTGTGCCCAGTGGCACAATAACACACTCTGGAGTCACTGGAGAAACAGTTTACAGTACATTTCAAAATTCCACGCAGCAGCTATTTTATATAAGATGACTTGACACATTATCCTCCACCTGTTGGCCTCAGAGACAGAGCCTGCTGTGAAAGATAATCTGGACAGATTATTTGCACAGCTTTTCAAGTTTTATGAAGCTTAAGTGATCGTGTTACGCAGATTTTATGGCACGAAATGCACAAACTGCTGCCTGAGAAAAGTGATTTATCCCCTTTGATCGTATATGGGCAGGGTGTTTGTCAGAGCTGACTGTTAAGAAATGATCACATAAATATTTTCATTCCTCTGTAATTACGCAGTATGAAAATTAAGTGTGTCTGCACTGGAAGCAGACTGGCCACAAGGAATCCCCCTGGGTAGAGACTCTCCACAACCAGAATTACTTTCTCACTAGAACATAAATTATTATTTCATATTTGTCTTGGGCAACTACTGAAAACCAAAAACTTTGATTTTATGCAAAATTTTTGCAACTGCATGGAGGATATTATAGTTTCAGGCAGCAGTGGTGAAAACCAGCAAAATTCAATTACACAGCAAATAACAAGTTCATACCACTAATCACATCTGTGATTGTCATGTAGACACCCCAGCTAAATCTTAATCCTTTTAAATGATTTATATCAGCATGAAACTGCCTTATTTTGAGCTAAATGGTTCTTTTTCTATCCATTCATCTTCAGAGGAAAATGTTTCATGAGGAGTGTTTTCTTCCCTCAATTTCCCCTGATTTTAGGGGAAATTGAGGGACAGGTTAAAAAAAAAAAAAAAATCATTGCACTACATTTGTATGACAGCTGGTGCTATTCAGATTGTGATGAAAATGTAACATTTTTTTACTTTTTATTATTATTTTTTTTATTTAAAAGTAAATAAATTAATTAAAATTGAACATTAAAAAGCACATGCTCAACCTATCAACTGTAATGTGCATTTACACTTTATGCTATTTTGACTATTTGCAACATTGAATTGCATCCTTGACCTTTAAAAATCTGAGGTCGCCCAACTTGGGGACCTTTGAGAACAGATGGTGCCAAAGTTTGTCCAAATAGCCATTTTGTAGACTTTTGTAGACTTCTTTAGTACAGCCATCTAAACTGGCTGTACTAAAATCTCTCTAATTTTTTTCTGCTTCACTTTGGTCTTTGCAGAGATAATGTTCACATATTGTATTATGATTTTGTAAAGTTTAGAGGTACGGCTGCATCGTTCCAAAGAGATATTCATATTCATTCTGCAACCATTTGTTGTTTTTCTAGGCAACTTCAACATTTTTCCATTTGTGCTATGTGTCATTTTTCATTTATTCTTCACCAGTAACATATATACTGATATTGACATCCCCTTAACTATGACTCCAAAAGTGTTTAAATAGATCTTGTGGCTGCAAAGCTACTCTCATTTCATTATGAATAAGCATTGTTTGAGCAGAGGTGTAGAAAATAGACATGGGGCTCAAAGGGTTCAAATTAATTTACAGGTAATACTTGTTTTCATACTCTCAAAGTTATAGAAAAGATGAGTAGTGTTATTATCAAATAGTATTTTCTCCTTTGTTCCCTGAAATAGTCCTTTTTGTAATAATAGAAACCCATAATGATTCTTCTACTGTTTTGGAGGGGATCAGTAAACAGAGCATAATGCAAAGTGTAAAAAAAGTGCTAAATCTTCATTAGACTAAATATATTCTTGCCATTGTTAATTTAGAGTCTAAAGACAAAGGTAAGAAGAGTTTCTATTTGCCCCCTTAACTTGTTCATTGCCATATCAATGGCTGACAAACAGTCCCTCCTATTGTGTTATTTTAAATTAGCCACTGTATGTTAGAATAGCATGTTCTGCTGTCATAAATCAGAACCCAATAAGCCGAGTCAAGCAGAAAATAGACAAAGGAAGTGTGCACGTATTTCTCCCCAGTCTTAACAATAGAGGCTAAGCAGCACTGCCAGTAAACCGGACCTTAAGCCTGGTCCAGCAGTGGCGTGGTAGGATGAGATGTTGACCCCTGGAGAGTCTTGGAGGACCCCTCAGCTTCCTGCCACACGGCCCCTCCAGAACTCCTCCCTGGATCGTCCCTGGAGAATGACAGCCCCCCCTCCTCCCGGACTGGAAAGGAGCCAGCAAGTCAAGCAGGAAGGGTAGAAGGAGGGTGGGCAAGGTAATGGTTCCTCACTGGGACATCCTGTCTTTCAGAGGCATCTCTCTGCTTTTGGAGCATTCTGCAGGAGCTCCACCTGAGGTCAAGATGCTTCATTTTCCCATTCTTCTGCAATGTGTGTATGATTAAACACCCAAATTCTGTGTAAAATGATATTATCTGGGAGTGTGTGATAAATAAAGGCTGGTCTAAACGGGGCAATAACACATTAAGTGACAGACATGGGACTGACTGAATCAGATGCATCTTTCCCTCCTCTCACTCTGGCAAACCTTTCAAAGACGTTCAAACAAGACAGCGATCATTAGTGGAGACACGTCGTTTCCGAAAGAACGGAAGTGCCCAAGCTTTGGGTGACTCCGGATCTCGGGTTAGAGAAGATCATCCTCTTCACCAGGCACAAAGTGTCTCTTCATTCTCCTCTCTATCCTCTCCATTGTGCATCCTTCCCTCTCTCAGGTCTAAATGGAGGCCTTGTCATCTGCAACAGGCCTGAGCCAGTTCAGAAGCTCAGCTGCACTGACTTAAGCATCAACAGGTAATGAGCATCCAATGATAACAAAAAATAGACCAAGGCAACATCAAGAAAAGCTGTGTGTGTACAGTATTCACTGATTTAGTCGCTAGCTGAGGTGGAGATGATAGTCCCTACTACAGCAGCTTTAACCTTGTAAAAAGTCAGCCAGCTTTTCTGTGTTGTTACAGCCACTCGGTAAGAACAATCTGCTGCCACACACTGTTTGTGTGGATGTACTTGTACAATTCTTGTTTTCGGGGCATAAATCTGTTTGCACAAACAAACTGGTGTTTACACAGTCGCAACTTCCCCTTGGGGACATAAAGCATTTCCTCTTAACATAAATCAGTAGACTTAAGGGTGACCACTTTTTTTTAGGTTACAGGGGTAATAGCTATTAGTGGACAGGGTTTGAGTGCATTCCAAATGTGTTGTAGACCTCATAACAACGATTTTCCCACTGGAAACTCCAGTTAAGCTCATTTTAATAAATAATAGTTAGATAATCCTTTGCCCTGTTAAATTTGTGAATACGTAAATGTGATTCATCTCAGATTTAATAAGTGACACAAAATTGACACAGAGTCCATGCATAGTGTGCAGAATGTGCTCTGGAATTTCTCCCTCTTCATCAACATTTTACTCTCAGATTTTAAGTGAAAACAGAGAAACTTTTTCCCTTCAGCAGCCTTCCAGTGTCAGATTATGGGTATATATTTGCACGCAGAGAACATGTTTGGGAGATTTTCACATTTTTTCCCCCACAAAGGGTTCTAGTTATGTAAAATTCATAGATTATCTTGCATGTATGGCCTTTTTTGCAATCTGTCCACAGATGTTTGATAATGTTTAGATTGGGAAGCTTTTAAAGATGTCAAGGCAGTAAATTCGGAGGTTTCAATAATCAATACACTAGCAGCTATCCTCTTTTCATCTTCAGCTTTTATACAAACGCTGTGATGTTTGTTGGTGTAGTGAATCTGTTTCTCTCCCAGTAAAATTTTCCCCATCTTTTGGCAGCAACACATCCAAAGCATGATCAGTCCACTCCCATGTTTAACACTTATGCATTTTTTTTTAATTTATTTATTTATTTATTTTTGCATTAAAGTTCATATTCTTTTTCTACATGATTTTTACTCTTCAGGAAAGTTCTGTTTTAACTAAATATGTCTTGGGAAATTGCATTTAAAATAGACCAGGCTTATTTTGATTGATTGATTGATTGATTGATTGATTGATTGATTGATTGATTGATTGATTGATTGATTGATTGATTGATTGATTGATTGATTGATTGATTGATTGATTGATTGATTCATTCATTTATTTATTCATTCATTCATTCATTCATTCATTCATTCTCTATACCGCTTATTCCACTTCAGGGCCATGGGAAAGCTGGAGCCTATCCCAACAACTATTCTGATGTTCATCTAATAACTTCTGATGCTGGAGTTTCTGTTAAAAAGCAGGAAAGGTTTTCATCTGTATGTGTTACTGCACAGCAGAGCATTGCAAGTTCACTGCAGACTGATAAATCAGTCAAACAGAGGTGTTGGTTTTTTAAGCTCTGTAACTTGTGCTTGTATGCATCCTTTCCTTTTAGTTCCCCTTTTAAATGGTACAAAAAATAGTTTAAAATGTTGAAAAAGTTCATAAATATTTAATGTAATCCTTGGATATTTGTTCTGTTCACTCAAATGTTTGTGCCATGGAATGGCACTTTCATGCAAAACACATTTCCAGAAGTAAACTATGGTTGATATTTTGATTAAATATGGCAATTTCATCTTTAATATGAAACAAATATAATTGATATACAAGACAAATTACATAGCATTAGCAGGGAGCTTTGTTATTTTACAATTGTGTTAAAAAGGAAGACAAGTTAAATTGCAAGTCATTTTAGTGTGGTTACAAATAGCTATTTGGTCAATCCTATTTGCGGTTGAGCCAAAAAAGTTAGTTAAAAAAGTTAGTTGTGGTGTAGAATAGTCAATACTGACATCTAGTGGTAACCCCGGGACTAGTCTGTCCTCGGAACACATTATACGTGCTACTGCGCAAGCTGCCCGAAGTTATTAAGAAGACGGACCACTAAGGTGAGGCCTAGCGGAAGTTAAACGTTAGCTTAGTTTTTTTGTACAAAGTATGGTGTCCCGCAGACAGGGGCGAGTGTGGAAGTATGTGGAGGAAGGTAGTCTTTTAAAGCTGAAGTCATATCTGCGGAAGCACCGGGACCTAGACGTGAATTTCACCCAGGGTAAGAAGCAGAGGAGCCCGCTGCTGCTGGCCTGCTCTCTTGGAGATGACGCTGTGTTGCGGCTACTGCTGAAACACGGAGCCGATGTTCTACAAAGGGACCGCCGGGGGGACACGGCACTTCATGTCGCAGCTAACAGGGCCTTGAAACATGGAAAAACTGGTGAGGAAGAATAGACTTTTACTGGATTAAATTTAATAAACTCTAAGCCTATTTTTAATGTTTCTACTTTTACTTTTTCCCAGTTTATGATGACCTGGTTGTCCCTCTCAAAAAAGCATGTCCAGAGGCTTTGAACGCTCCAAACAGGGCAGGAGTCACACCACAGGACCTGCTGAACTGGACGAAACATTCAAAGGTAAACAGCAGTTTGAACTTTTGGCTGTCATTTAATAGGCAGCAAAGAACAGTCATGCTGATTCTCTGTATTGACAATATGTGAACTGACTATAAATAAACGTAATTTGACTCATCAGGAATTATAGTTTAACCTGCGATATCAGAGAAGCTCTCAGCTGTCAAAGCTTTGGAGGCTTGAGTGAACCTCATCACAGGCACCATATAACAAAGACTGGCTTTAATGTTTAGTAATAAATAGCTAATTACAGGTTGCTATCAATAAACTGATGCAGCTGATAATTAGATGTAACTGATATGTGAAAATATGCTGTAAAAAAGGCATATAAAAATAACGTAGCATATTTAGCTGATGGCACTTTGTTTTAAGAACTTCACATATACTTAAAACAAGTAATGTGGGTAATAATTTTTAACTTTATTGTAATATTGAAAATTAAGTATAAAATTAGGTTGGCACATTTAATCATGCACACAACTTTAATTATATTAATTATGGTTAAGTTGTATTTTTTAAAAAGCAGGTTAGTTCACATGCATCTGTGTTTTTTATGGAAATAGATCCCAGTGGCTTTAAAAAAAATGCACCTGAAAACAAACTGAACAGTCATCTTGTAAATGGTGTTGCCAGCAACACAAATGTTTCTACTGACCAAATAATAATGTCATGTAAATTATGTAGCTGCACATAAGCAGTGTATTTAATGATAGTTTATCTTTTTACTGTTATGAAACTCAGTCTTCATTTTTATCTCAGTTTTACACCTGTAAAATTGTGTAAAATATATATTTTGTGAAGTTGGCCAAAGTAAAATTATTACACGTTTAATTTTTCTACAAATCTCAAACAGGTAGGCTTGGATTAAATGACCTTTCCTTTAATTACAGAACCTGAATGTTTGACTCAGGATATTGTTTTTAATCACATTCAGAAAAAATTCTTTGAAATTTTATTTGCCCCAGGCATGCTAAGGACACAGTTTGAGGCTCATTTGGAGTTGGTCTGGGTCACATAAAGTCATATTCTTTCAGCAGTACAGAAATAGATGCTGGGTAACACTGAAGGAGTATAAATTCAACTCGTGACCCCTGTGTGAACTGTAATACACATCTGTTTGCACGGCAACAGCATCATCTTTAAATGCAACAGGATAAATGGGCAAGAGACTAGTTTGTGTTGCTGTAATTTCTTAATATTAAAAAAGTGAATTGCATTTCTGCCTCCTGACAATTAAAATAACACGTGCTCTTTGTAAACAGAAATAGTGTATATGTTTGCCTCTTAGATTTACATAGTGCCTTTCAAACAACCCAAAGATATTTTACAACAGCTAACAAAAAGCTTGATTTCCAGTTCAAATAAAAAATGTTTATAGAAATCCAACCAGGGTCACAATGTCCTTCTCAAGTTTCTCTGAGTTGATCTTTACATCTGTTTTCCTTAAATTTCATCAGACTGCAGACAACATGAGCTGTCCATCTGAGGCAGACCCCGAGAAGGAGTGGCTGGAGAAACTTTTTGGTGAATGTGAAGATGAATTTTGTGAAACTTTTGGGGTATATGATGGTAATTTTTCTTTTTTCTTTGAGAATTTGAATTAAGACTTTCTCTGCTTGGTTTTAATATTTCTGCATATGTTTCACAGCTGATGATTTTCTTCCAGTTGACGACGATGAGGAAGACTTTGGGGACTGGGCTGATCGTATCAGAAGAGAATATTTTTCAAAAAAACATGCCGAAGCTCAAAGACTGGCAGCATCATCTTCTAGTTGGAAAAAACAGAAAAATAAGCAACAAAGAGAACAAGAAGCAGAAAGCCATAAAGAGCTGCATGAAAGGCTGCAGAGGGAACATGAAGAGTATCTGGCTCGAGCAACACGTAAAGAGGAAGAGACTCGTCAGGGAAAGAAGCGTAGGTACGATGAGAGATGTGCCGCTACATTTAACGGCGCTTCCTCATCAGCCAGCACAAAACTCAGCTACAGTGACATCCCCTGGCCAGCTCCAAGAGGCACGGTCCAGGAGATGGTGGACTTGATGCTGCACGGCGTGGACCGAAAAGATGTGGCAGAGTTTCGTAAAGCACTCCGGAAGCAGCAAGTGCTGTGGCACCCGGATAAATTCGCTCAACGATGCAAAGCTCGTTTGGAGGAGAGAGACAAAGAGCGGATCTTGGATACAGTCACAGCTCTGTCACAAGAGCTCAACAGACTGGCTCAGAGTCTAAAGACTTAAAAATCACCTCAGAAATAATACATACATTTCATGCACTAAAAATCTGAGTGTTAAAACTCTGTGTAAGGGCATGAAGAAAAAAATAAATGAGCTCCTCTGAATTAATAAAACTAAGCTTGTCTTAGTTTTAAAACTGAATGTTGTACCCGTGCTGCTAAATATCACACTTTTGAATAAAAAAGTCTTTATTCTGATATTATCTTGTTTTAGAAATTAAATACATATGTTGTAATGAATGGTTGTTTATATTATTCACAAACCAGGGTTTAATCCTCAGGTTCTACTCAAGTTTCATTACGTACCAGTTGTTTCTTATCCAGCTCATGTTTATGTAGGGATTGCAGCGCTAAGGCCTACATAAGCGCTAAGGCCTGCTTTTCTGATCATTTGAGTGTTCAGATTGATCCTGATGTGTCAGGCAGACCATTGAAAACTGCCTGAAGCAACAGCATTTGCAGCAAGAAATCCATGTTATGGAAAAAAAGAGTATTTGTTCAGATTTGCATTTTCTCAAAAATGAGTGTTGAGTGTGGTGCTTTAATAAACATTGTATTTAAACCTTTCATTGCCTATTTCTGGCTATTGGGTTCAAAATACCTCAAAACCCCTACATTTGTGTTGTCATGTCTTATTAACAAACATGCTACTATTATTATATTTGACTTTATCACATATCTTAATTCATCAAACGTGATTTTTGTCTTTAAACATTAAAATTAACATATCCCAAACTATTCAAAATAGAGGATTTTACAAACAAAGAAGAGCAGATGGCCGGGCTGCTTTCAGCGATGCAACTGAATAAAATAATGCACTGGTTGCCAGGTTTGTGAGCTAACCCTCTTTTTAGTCTTCATTTACACGTAACGAGAGAAAAAAAGCCAGTTCGTTTCCACGTTTGAACTTAAGTTCTAATCTTCTTTAAAAGGAGATTAAAATGTGGATATATTCTATTAAAACTTGAATTCACGATGTAATCTAAAAACTCAACAAATCATATAGCTACAATCTGATTTTGTTCTTAATTTTATTGGCTATGTTTCAGCTGTATCGCTTATGAAGCTTCGCTACTTTTGCTGTTTTTCTTATTATTTTCTGTTTTTGGAACCGTTGCTGTAGTTCTACTTGTTAAGCTTATACATGAACAATATTAGGCTACTACAACAATAGCGTCGACACAGAGCAAATTTATGACAGAAAAAATCATTTATAGACAAGTTATAACTAAGTTTTTGATCATTCAAGCATTTACTGTCGAATTAAATCGCTATTTGACCACATGATAATGCAACACCTCTTAACCAAGAAAACCTGATTATTTCAGAGGAGGCGACAAGATCTGGCAACCCGGGGACGCAATCTGTGTCAATTGCCCGGCGACGTGGAGCGAATAAAGGCCGTAGCCTATTTCTGACTGGGGCTTATTTTTAACATTGGAGACTGCCTTTAGTCTCACTTGTCTGCACGGCAGGTTGATAATTTATTTTCTAGTTTGCTTGTTGCTCGTTCCTTTCGGGTTTGTGTTGCGTTTCTTTTATTTGCGCTGTAATGACAGGTGTTCAAGGTAAAGAGCCTACAGGATGACGCCTTTCTCTCTGATCGCTCGACGCAAAAGGTGCATTAGTGAGGTCTGTGTCTTTGTTTTCCAATGGTTTATACAGTAGACATCAGGCGACTCTCACGAGAAACAAACCAGCGCGACACCTAGACCCGGGATGAGGACGATTCCCGTCATGAAATTCGTCATTATTAATAGGCATTAATTAATCCTCTGGGGAAGTTAATTGGCTAAGGGGGTCATTTTGTTAAATTGTGTAATGTGCACTTGTAGTTCGTAGTGATTTTGCTAGCTGTCCAGGTTTAGTAGGCTTCAGACAGATTATCAGCGGAGGAGAAGAAGTGTCTGTCTGGCAGATAAAGATGGTGTTTCGGAGTGAGGAGATGTGCTTGGCGCAATTGTTTCTGCAGTCCGGCTCGGAATATGACTGCATTAGTGAGCTCGGGGAGCTGGGGCTGGTCGAGTTCAGAGATGTAAGTAGAAGCCGATGATGCACAGACACTGATTTGTCTAAGAGGCTAAACTTCATCAAGTTTAAAAGTATTGCATGATTATCCCCCCCAAAGACATCAATTGCACCGTTTCCCCCTTCTCATTATGCATGCATATCTATCTATCTATCTATCTATCTATCTATCTATCTATCTATCTATCTATCTATCTATCTATCTATCTATCTATCTATCTATCTATCTAAACACTTTAAAAAATACAGTTACAATATTGAATACTAACTACTCCACCTTGCATCATAATTGAAAAATATACATTATTTCTATGTTTTGTTGTCATCAGTAAGAATAATAGTGATAATAATACATTGTAGAGCCAGTCAGAGGCAGCTGAATACCTTATTGACATGTGCATTGTCTGCAGCCACCTGACTTGTGATGCTCATCTGGTTTCAGCTTAACCCTAGTGTCAGCTCATTCCAGCGGCGCTTTGTCAGCGAAATCAAGAGATGTGAGGAGATGGAGAGAATTCTGGGTAAGACACCATCCACCACCTGGGATATAGGTGTAGTCCCAAAACACACCTTGACAATTAACCATCCAAAGCAAATGCTTCTGGGCTCATTATTTTATCTAAAAACGGTCTTTCAGTGACTGAAATTACGCTGTCACCTATCTAGTAATTATCACGAAACACACTATCATCAATTTTTGTTGACAGGCTTCCTTTTGAGGGAGATCCAGAAGGCTAAAATAGCTGTTCCAGAGGAGGATGAAAGCCCACTTGCACCTCCACCCAGACAAATGCTTGAGATCATGGTAAGTGTTCAGATTGCCCATTTTCTTTGCTTCTCTGTCATGTTTAATTTACTTCTGCTTTCACCATGATATATAGACTTAAATTGGTAGTCATTTGGAGGTTCAGATTTTTATGACTAAACCATACTTCAACAGCAGATAAAAGTATTTTTATTGTTACCCATCTCACCCTGCTAAAATTCAGACAGGCAAACAAGAATTTGAATTTATTTTGGAAATTCATATATCGTTTTCTAGCTCTGAACTAATCTCTGTCAGCATATTGTCACATTGTCATATTATGTTTTTTTTACATTCACTACTATAAATTATTTTGAGGATGCACCTACACTCATTTTAAAAAATGTTGTGGATGAGTTGATGCCATATGACATAATACTGAATTTATCCAGGTTTCCCAAAAGGATTAACTATAAAACACATTTTTCAGCTGATGAAGAGGTAAAATCAGGTTCTTGTTTTCTTACAGTAAAATTACAGAAACTTGTCTTCTGTTAAAGATTTTCATTCGTGTTAGCATGGATAGTTAAGTTAGAATAAAATAATCTCATATTTAAAAGGCAAAAACATGAATATAACCAGATTTGTATAGATTTTAAGCAAGATTTCTTTCTGTTTCCAATGTTTTAAAATGACAGAAGAGGAAAGAGCCTGATGTTTGAGTGCTAAATTTGAGCTGCTATGTCTATATGTTCTATACTTTAGTAGTTTTGTGGGATCTTTATCCAGTCTTCCTGCAAACAACATCTGCAGTAATTGATTGAGATTCTTTGTGGTTTTGCATGAACTGCTCTGTTGAAGTCTACATGCAGATTTTCAGGTTTAGTTTTGTTTGTGTGAATTTTGTTCCTAAAATCTACTGTGAGCTCATCCTGGTTCCTCTAACTGCAGCTCAAGCCTAAAGTATAATCAATCCACCTATGTGGTTAATAATTTGAGAAAGTCTGCAACATTCCTTTACTTATTACAGTCAGACAGTTCTGTTTGAAATTTCATCAGTCCATAAGATATGGTATAACATTAGACTTGCTTAGATGTTAATCTGAAAACATCTAGAGGGTGCAGGAAAGTTTTTCCTCTAATGACTTTCCACTGAGGTTGCTTTAGTGCAGGTGTGGCTGCACTGTTCTGCTGTGCAGCCACACCTGCACAGCCTTTTTTTTATTCCAAGTGTGGATTTTGATGAGTCTTTCTAGCAATTTTAAAGCAGCTCTCTCTAAATTTTTCCTTGTTCTTCCAGAGTTTGACCTCCACAGTTCTATCGGACTGCCATTTCTTAATTACATTAGAAACGCAGGGAGCAGAAAATTTAAAATGCTGTGCTGTCTTCTTACAGTTCCCATTATTTTAATGCAGTAGTTTAAAGGAGCCAGTACATTGTTTGTGCCATTAAGCTCTACCAAACAAAAATAACACACTAAATGTGTTAAAAATGTATATGAATGTGGTTCTTCTCAGGTTCTATGCCATGTAGAGATCATTTAATCTGCTATTTCCTTAACTATCCAGCTTTTAACAAGAGTATCCCAACATGTGCATGCCACTGAATGCATTCTTGCTTTAGAGTTTAAAGATGTGGAACTGTGACCTTATCATATCCTGGCGCCAGTGATACTCAGTGGTGTTTCTTGGCTTCTTGAAAGACACAAACAAGTTATTCTTCTGCTGAATTCACTATAAATTTGTTCACTGGGATATCCAGGAGCAGCTTCAGAGGCTGGAGATGGAGCTCAGTGAGGTGGCAAAGAACAAAGAAAAGCTTCAGCGGAACCTCTTGGAGCTCACCGAATACACACACATGCTGAAGATCACCCGGACCTTTATACACAGCCGCTCCAGAGTGAGTGTGTTTCCATTCAGCTGCTCATTTCTTCCCTGTGTATTGTCTGGCCCCAACCTCTTAGCACCTTTCTTGAGATGCCTCAGCTCACCTCGCTTGTTATTTATCTTGTCACTGAGATGCTTTATATCTCATGTTGACATAGCCAGGACTGGTGCTGGCTCTAATTAATGACACGTTCACAATACAGGCATTACAAGCACCACCTGACTCTTCCAGGCTGTGACCACTGCAACAGTGTGTCTGTGTGAGGAAATTCGCTTAGGAGTATAACTTGTGTATGTGTGTGTGTATTGCAGCAGCTTTGTGTAATAGAACCATGCAAGGACAAGTTAATATCAGCTGTCACAAATGAAGCATGTTCCTCTTTATAACTAGCATGAGGCTCTTGGTCCCCAGTATGAAGAGTTTCCCACTATGGAGACAGACTCAGTCACAGGAAGCACTGGTATGCAAAGACTTGGAGCCAAGCTTGGGTGAGTTACAATATCATTTAGAACCACATCACAGGGTGTCAAAATATGGTTAGAAAACACATCCTAGACCTAATCGGATTCGTCCTGGGTGCAGGTTTGTTTCAGGACTTATCCAACGGGTGAAGGTGGAGGCTTTTGAACGCATGTTGTGGAGAGTGTGCAAAGGTTACACAATCCTCAGCTACTCCGAAGTGGATGAGAGCCTTGCAGATCTTGACACTGTGAGCTGAACTGTAAAAGTCATTTTTCAACATGTTCTGACTGCTTAATAACTTTTCTACTCCCTGTAATTACAGGGTGAAATTAGCAAAAGCGTTGTGTTTCTCATCTCTTTCTGGGGAGACCAGATTGGACAGAAAGTTCAAAAGATTTGTGACTGGTAAGGGTGCGTTGACTGTATAATTTTATTTTTAACTGCTTATGCACTCTTCTTCATCATGAGCATTTACATTTGTTGCCCCTAGTTACCACTGCCACCTTTATCCACACCCTGAGAATGATGAGGAGCGAGCAGATGTGTTGGACAGCTTAAGAACACGGATCCAAGACCTTAACAATGTAGGACTGTACGCTTCTTGACCCAGAAGACAGAAGAATGTAACATAAATACATAATACCAGTGGGTTTGTAGTTACTGTTTTCTTCTGCAGGTGCTTCATCGCACTGAGGAGTACTTGAGGCAGGTTCTGCAGAAGGCCTCAGAGTCGGCTTACACATGGGTTGTGCAGGTGAAAAAGATGAAGGCCATCTATCACATCCTCAACCTCTGCAGCTTTGATGTCACCAACAAGTGTCTGATTGCTGAGGTGTGGTGTCCCGTCAGTGACTTAGCAAACCTGAGAGCAGCCCTGGAAGAGGGTTCGGTGAGTAAGATGCTTAATGTGCTGAGTTAAAGCTGATTTTCTCTAATCACTACTGTAGAGATAATGTCTTTAAAATGTTCATTTAAAAGTATTTCTACTTTAAACTGGCAGAAAACTTAGATTTCCTTTTAAAGACGTCCTGTTTTTTTGTTTGTTGTTTTGTTTTGTTTTTTTGAGATTGAATATTGTCAGAAAACCTTCAGTATGGAGAGGCATAGTGCAGCACCTAAGCAATCTATCACTTTAACAGTCAGTTTAAATTATATACTAAAAAGTAAAACTGAGTTTTCCCACCACCTCAGTCTTTTTGTTTTTAAACTTTAGTTCAGATCTGTTACTGAGTAAAACAGAAAGTTACTTAATAACACAAACTAACTGATTGAGGTAGGGATTGGCTAATGACTCGTGCTCTGCAAGCTAGATTTTCTTTCTTTGTGCATGCACTCCGGTGGCTTTAAAGAGTGAAAATAAAAGCTACAGCTTTATCTGAGAAAAGAGCTGTCTATCAGCAAGACAAGAAGTTAGTTTTCTGAGTCTGCAGGGTTCACTGATAATGACTATGCAGTTACACACTGCATTGTGGGTACATTTTGGGTATGTCAGAAAGGAACCCAATGCTCTCAAAGTGATTCATGTTAACAAATATTAATAAAAGACTCCATTTAATTTCTAACAGAAGTGAATTTAAGGTTAATTGTACAATAGTCCTTCACTTTCCTACATTTATTTTCTCATCATCAGAGAAAAGGTGATGCTACTGTACCATCTTTTGTGAACCGCATCCCAAGCACTGATACTCCACCTACGCTTTTAAGAACCAACAAGTTCACTACTGGGTTTCAGAGCATTGTGGAGGCTTATGGGGTGGGGGACTATCGCGAGGTAAGCCCAGGTAAGAACTACGTTTTGTGAGGGACAGTGAAGTATTTATCTGTTTGCGATGGAGAAGTTCAGAATAAAAACACTCGTGTTTCTCCTCGTGGCAGCTCCCTACACCATCATCACATTCCCCTTCCTGTTTGCTGTGATGTTTGGTGACCTCGGCCACGGGATGGTAATGAGCCTCTTTGCTCTATGGATGGTGCTGACTGAGAAGAAGCAGAAGAAGAAACGTTCCAGTAATGAGGTGAGAATAAGCGCTCGCTTTAATCCATAATACAGAGTTGAATTATTGTAAATTAATTTTATTTGGTGGTTGTGTCCTTATTGATCGCAGATATGGGTAACATTTTTTAACGGGCGTTACATCATCCTGATGATGGGGCTTTTCTCTGTCTACACTGGACTCATTTACAATGACTGTTTCTCCAAGTCTTTGAATATATTTGGCTCTGGATGGAGCGTTAAGGCCATGTTTACAAATCAGCAGTGGACGTGAGTATCAGTAAAAGCTCTCATATCAAACAGAAATTCTCTTTAATGCTATAACAGTGCATTTGCAATTTGAACAGATGTTTTTTTAAATGTATTCTTTTTATACTGAAGAAACAAAACACTCCAAACAAACACTTTGCTCACGTTGGATCCGAACATCAGCGGGGTTTTCAGTGGACCATACCCATTTGGCATTGACCCTGTAAGTAAATCACTTAGTCAGACATTAAAATCAATGCAGAGATGCTCATGTAATTTTCACTTAAATGTTTTTTATTGTTTGATCAGATATGGAACATGGCAGTGAACCGCCTGTCCTTCCTTAATTCATACAAGATGAAGATGTCCGTTGTCATTGGAGTCATTCACATGAGCTTTGGAGTGGTGCTGAGTGTTTTCAACCACTTGTAAGTGATTTGAGATGTAATGTTTTGTAGCTTCTAATATTGCATTTAGTGGTGTTTTTTTGCAGATATGCCTGTATGTTCAGTTTATAAGCAGAGTAATAATGGAATAATGTCTCAAAACCCAAGAGAAATATGTATGTTATTGCAGTAGAAAGACAGCAGTGTTAAAGTTGATCACTCAGAGGAAAAATACATTTTGTCGCATATAGTAATATACTGTATGTACTTAGTGGGGGATTTTTTGTCTGTTTTTTTAAATCTGCCATGTACCAATAACACATCAGAAGCAATGTGGGATTCAGTGTCTTGCCCAAGGAAAATTAAACATGTAGTTTGGGGAAGCCAGAACTCAATGCACAGACTTTCCGATTGGTAGAAAACTGCTTCTCCTCCTGAGCGAGAGATGCTTTTAAATAAGTTGGAAAAAGGAAATAAAAAGAGAGAGAAAAGTCCACAACATTTTGAGTTCTAAAAGATATGTTTGGTAAAGTCATAGATGAAAAGATTAAAACTGATGGAACACCAGCAGATCATCCTGGGTCCAGAATAAAGGACAAAATTCTTCCAAGGAGAATCAGACATTTGAAGATAACGCCTGAGAGAAACAAAATTCTTCTAAAAGACCAGGAACAAAAGTGCAGGCTGTAATACAAAAAAACTTAACAAGAAAAAGGCTTAATAATGGAAAATTTAAGCAGACTCAAAGCCTTTAAAAGTTATCTTGAATATGCTAGTATGCTATTTAAAGTCCTGTAGAGTTCCCAGGTCTGCATGCTGATGTGTTTGGTATTACAAAGCCCTGCATGGGAAGCATTTTCCTCTGAGACGTTGACTTTGCTGCTGCAAGGACAAGAAATTTGATTGATTGCTTGTCTTGGATTCTTTTTAGAGGAATAAAATATCCTCAGTGCCTAAACATCAATACGCAGCAAGACATTGGTTTCAAATATGCATGCAAGCCAATCAAAACCCTTCTTAGAATCAGAAATAATAGCTGAAATGTTGTCGAAATTTCATCTGAGTGCCTGGGTTTTGATTATGTTGAATATCAGATAAGAAAACAAGTATTTATAAATCATATTATATTAACAATACCCCCTCATCAGTTACACGGCAATACTCTGTAACATCGCCATTGTTCCACCACAGCAACATGCTATAGCCCTCTGCCTGTCCGAGGGTAACATGTAGCCCCTAAAGTTGCAATTTACCGCTCAAAAACATTGTTTTTGTATTGTTTTAGTAATGATTGAGCAATCTAGTCACTATATGATAGGATCATTATATCCCTGCCTTGTCACACATATTTTTTTTTTGTTTCCCATGCTCTGTTCTCTCTGTGTAGGCACTTCAGACAGAAATTTAACATCTATCTGCTATTCCTCCCCGAGCTACTTTTCCTTCTCTGTCTCTTTGGCTACCTGGTCTTCATGATTCTCTATAAGTGGTTGGCATTCAGTGCCCGGGACTCCAGCCAGGCTCCCAGCATCCTCATTCACTTCATCAACATGTTTGTCATGCAAGGGAAAGATATCACCCCTCTTTACCCAGGACAGGTAAGTGCTGATCTCACCATCTGCTCACCAGGTGTATTTGTGATGTTTCATAAAACAGTGAGTTTAAGCATATTACTTTGATTCCACAGACTGGGCTGCAAATATTCCTGCTTGTGGTAGCTCTGCTGTCTGTTCCCGTGCTGCTATTAGGAAAACCTTTTTACTTGTATTGGTTGTACCGTGGAGGGAAAGGCCTGCGCAGACGCAGAGTAAGTCAAGTCAAAAGTATTAACTAAATATTTCTATAAATAGTCTCTTTTGGTTCTTTTTCTGTAGTTGATTGAAACTTTCCTGCCTCAGGGTTATGAGAGAGTGAGACGTGTAAGTGAGGATGACAATTCTGTTACACCATCATTTGAAGAGGATGAAGAAGAAGAACTTGATGAAGCGACCAGCAGAGAAACTCTTCCCAAACAGGTCAGAGTACAGTGACTTCTTTCACTGTGATCCAGCAAGTGTTCATTTTTCCATCCGCCTGAAATTGTTAATGCTATTTGTACATTAGGAAGTAGAAAGTAGGGCAACAGAAAAAAAAGTCAGCTGCACAGCCAATTGAGTATCATGTGAACACATTACAACATTAAGAAACACTTCATGCTGCATTAAAACAGGAGAGCCAGATTATCTTTACTTTTCATTTGTGCGAATCAAGAGTGATAACTTCTGTGCTGTTTGAACTGTTTTGCAGTTTGACTTTGCAGATGTGCTCCTGAACCAAGCCATCCACACCATAGAGTACTGTCTGGGCTGCATTTCTAACACTGCATCCTACCTGCGTCTCTGGGCACTCAGTTTGGCTCATGCCCGTAAGTGCTGCCAAGCAAAATAGATCGCCCTGTGCCTCTTTACTTATGCTGACTCCTCACTCTTTAGACCTAAAACTCCCCTATTTATGTCTCTGTGTGCTTTGTTTTTTTCTGGTTTTAGAGCTGTCAGAGGTGCTGTGGGCCATGGTGATGCGCATAGGCTTCAGGATCACCACAAAAGTCGGGGTAGTGTTTTTGGTCCCTGTGTTTGGCCTCTTTGCTACTCTCACCGTGTCCATCCTATTGATCATGGAAGGCTTATCAGCGTTCCTTCATGCTCTCCGACTTCATTGGTGAGTCTCAGTATTCTTTAGTTTTACTTTAGCAGCTCATGTGAAAGAGAATATGAGATACAACACTTGATATAGTCGATAATTTCAGCTTTTGTATTGTCATGTAGCACCAAACACAGATCCAGAGGATGCAATGGAAATAAAACTAACAAAAATAGACATAAAACCTCTACAATATAGCCAATATTCTATATTGGGAGAGAAACAAGACCACAAGGAGATTCAAAATTACTCCAAAGAGACCTGAAAAAGCAAAGAAAAAAAGCCTGTATAAGGCATAATTAGTCTAAACTAAGTAAAAAAAATGTAACACAAAATTAATAAATCAGGAAGAAAAGCTTCTAATTTACTGCTCCATCTTCCTCCCAATCGTCACTTATGATCAGGAAATCTGGGTTGTGACTAAATGAACGATGCAAATGGAGGAAATGTGTTTTCTTTAGAGGATGACTGAGTTCAGCCTTAGAAATAGGGCAAGGAGCTCGAGCCTCTGGGAAAAGCTCAGAGTAGAGCCTTTGCTTATCTGCATTGAAGAGTCAGAGGTGGTATGCACATCAACTGGATAAGTGGGAGCCTTTTACAGGTCTGAGCTTGAGGATTCATTGTTTCAGTATCTGTCCATGTCATATAGTGTAGTGATAAGTTAAAGACTGCTGTGCATAAACCTGGTGTGATGGATCGAGCAGTGAAAGGACAATCAGGTTAATGTCAAGAAAGACTTTTTTATTTAACCCAAAAATAATCATAATTTAACTGATACAAAAATAATAAGAAAATCTACCCAGAACTTAGGTCAAAGTAACAAAACCCTACTCAAAAAATAGTAACAAAACAAGATTAACTCAAACTGACCTAACAAAATGAGACAAAGGGAAACTTAAACAGTGGCCGATCTGCACACAGAAAAGCACAAAGGGGTGAGACACACAAAAATGTAACCAAAATGAACACAAGCAAACACCATTCTCCTCATGATGCTGAAGTGTGGTCTGATCCAGTTAGCTTTCATCATAGACTGACTCTGCACTTTGCTGCATCTTGATTCCTCAGCCAAGGGACTGGAGCAGCTGTTTGTAGGTTACCACATTTATGTGGTAGATGCAGCCATCACGCGTGGCCTTCTTTGTTTTTGTTTTGTTTTGTTTTTTTCTACCTTTATTAAATTGTTCTTGCTTTATCGTTTGATTTCAGGGTGGAGTTTCAGAACAAATTCTACCACGGAACCGGTGTCAAATTTGTGCCCTTCGACTTCTCCCTTCTGCCCTCTGTTTTTGAGCAGGATGGATTGCTTTAAACCCTCAGACATAGTGGATGTGAGTGAAAGCAGAGTTTATAGCAGGGAAGGACCTTACAAGTTGGAACAATTCACACTGTGACAACAAACCTTCAAGATACTGAACTGAAAGTCATTCTTGTAGCAACGTTTTTCACCTTGATGGTTTTTAAATGTTATTGGCCGTAATGACTGCCTTATTACCGTACCCAGCAAACCTCTGAAGATTGGGAGGTTCAAAGTTTTTCTTCTGTTAATTATTTCTTTCTGTGGATGAGATATTGCTCAGTACTCCCTGTCACACTGGCTGGGGGAAGTTAAAAATGTTGTTTGCATTGTGCGGTGTAAACTGGTTTTCTATTCTTTGCAACATAGCATTCAAACAGTTTACACAGTGCAATACAAAGTCAAGTTAAAACCATATCGAGCATCCTGATGTAGTGCCATAGACATTTTGTTCTGCTGATGATATGGGGATGCCTTTAGGGGTTTTTTTTTCTTTTATAACTTCATGTGCAGAAGAAAAGTTGCGTCAAAATTTAAACACATAATAAACATTATAACCCTTTTATGAGGCATATTTTCACACAGCACTTTGCAGAAATGATTGTAAAATTGAAAGTTTTCACTTATGACTGTGATGATGCCAAATTAAAATGTTTGCTGTTTGCTTATTTACTTATTAATGCATTCATTTAAATGTAACCTCCCCTGTAATCAATAGAAAAATATAATATACTTTAAAAAAGGCCGTGAAGCCTTCAGTCTGTCTTTGATTAAACCGCTTATTGCATTTGTTAATGATGATAATTGATGTTATTTATTTAAATTATTGTCTGTACAAGAGTCTAATATTTTATCTTTCTGATGTGTTGAATAAAGGTTTTGGGATATGCAATCAAATGAAGCGTTCTTCGTGTTTTTATTGGCATTGCTAATGATTTATTTGGTTTTAATTGTTTTGTTGGGGTTTTATTACACTTAATATTGCTGCATCATATACATAGTAGTTTAATAGTAGCATTACTGCACATCCTGGGTATAAAAAATCATACTTGTCCTAGTTGTGAATTGAATTGAACACTTTTATCGGGGTAGCAACTCCTACTACGGCAGGCAGTTCTAGCTCAGATGCTGCACAGCCTCTTGTCTGATGGGATGTCATACACTGTGAGCAGACTGCTGCTGCTGCTGGTGATCTTTGCACATTTAACCACTCTGCAGGGCCTTTCTGCCCACAGATGCTATTATCTTACAGAAATAAAAAGAAGCCACCGGCTTGCATGGAATAAACTACTTAGTTTACACACATTTGTTGCCTCTTCTTACCTTAAACTTTTTGAGTAACATTTTCAATGTGTCGTTTTTATACCTAATGCAATATGTTCAGTGTCTTCCCAGTGTTTTACCTAAATCAAGCATGTTTCACCTCTACAAATATTGTTTGTGGCATATGAGCCAAAATTATTATGGATAACATAACAAAATGCTGATTGCTATATAAAAGTCAATATGTCTCTCAAAACAGCAGCTATTCGGAACATGAAAGGGGAAAAAGAACAGAAAGAGGAAAACAGTGCACTCTGGTGGTGTTAGGCTCACAAAAAAATTTAACAAATAAAATTAGTCAACCCTTGAGAAATTCTTTTTTTCCCCCTCTACATTTTGTTACGATATTCAACGCAATTGCTGAATTGTAATGCATTAAAAATAAATCTCAATTAAACAAAATATCAAATCAATGTAAAGCATATAGCCAAATTCTCCAGATTCCGCAGAAAATGCCATATGTCACTCTCGCACACACGCGCACACACACACTCTCTCTCACACACACACACACACAGACCAGCACCCATATGCTACAATCCTGTGATAAGGACGTCATCATGATCCCCCTCTCTCACGTCCACCGGCTTTATCAGTACGCAGTTAAAGTGGAGCGTTTTTGCAGTCTCCTGCTATAATGTGGTTTGTTATGCATTCCTAGATAAAAAAAAAATATGAGTGAGAGATATTCTCAAAGTATCTCAGAGCGCAGGGGCACATAAACAGCTGCAAGCTAGCGGCAGCTTTAGAAGAGGAGGGCAGTACCGCGCAGCGTCGCGCGCTGCTAGCTACCCGTACAGCTGTTGACAGGCAGCAACTCCGCACAAACTGCACAGAGTCTCCGTCCATCCCGCTAGAGGGACGTTGACGGCCAAGAGGGGGAAATGAACGAGCTGGTGAAGAGTTTACCCTCCCCGACCCTCCCTGGGCTGCACCTCCCGTGTCTGGACACCCACAAAGGCTGGCTCTTTAAATGGACCAACTATCTGAAAGGATACCAGCGGCGGTGGTTCGTCCTCAGCAACGGCCTGCTGTCCTACTACAGGTGACGGTAACTAATGGATAGAGCTCCGCTCACAGCTATATTTACTCACAGAATTACAGCAAAGCCATTTCTAGCCGCATGTTTGCAGACATGATGGGACGGAAAGTATATTTTCCTTTAGGATGTAAAGTCAAACTTTTTGTCTTTTGTGGCGGCGAGAGAGCGCACCAGACCACAAAAATCACCTGTTATAATCATAATACAAAATGGTGCATTTTCCAAATACAGATTTAACCCTGTGCCTAAATTACATTTCATCTATTGTTTCCATGTGTGTGTTTTGTTGCAAAACTGTACCAAAATGTTCATATGATTCAAATATGACACCTGTCACATGAAGCAGCATTCAGACTGTTAATGGAGCATGAATGAAGGTCTAAATTTGAGGTGAACCTTCTCTTGTGTATGACATGTAAGTCTAGGTTGTCAGACAGCTCTACTAAGTGTAGCATACTTTTAAAATGGACCTGCTCCATATTGCAAATAGAGCATAGAAACCTTTAACTGGGCAGGGAGGCTTTGGCCTTTTTGTTCTGCAGTCACACTCTGCTATTAATAACTCAGTTTATGTTGTCTTCCCTTAAGGACTCAGGCTGAGATGGCCCACACTTGCCGGGGTACAATTCCTTTGGCAACAGCACACATTGAGGTTGGTGACACCTGCCACTTGGTGTTAACCAGTGGTGGCCGAAGCTACCACCTGAAGGCCACCTCTGAGGGAGAGTGTCAGAGATGGGTGTCAGCTCTGCAGCAGGCCAAGGCCAATGCCACCCTCCTGATGCATCATTCAGGTGAGATGGATCTTTTTTACTCCTTGTGATCCAAACAGATTTTATTAGCAGAGATAGTGTTAAAAATATTTAATTAAATTTAGACTTTTCAAATCCTTTTATTAATTTAAACTACTTTGTCTATGGTCCTATTTTTGTTATTACAAATCTGTTCCTTTTCATATAAAAAAAATGGGCTGACCTAGAAAATGTGCTTTAAAGGAACAACATGGTTCACATGTAAAAGTCTGTAGTCAAACTAATTTTAGCTGTAACCTGAATGCAACCTCATGCAAGCAAGACCCACTTCCCTGAAAACATATTGTATTTCTTTCTAGCTTTTAGTGTCATGTACACAACAGGACACTAGGGGGCAGTGTTATTCCACATGTTCCTATGGGAGCAGTCTGTCTGGGCAAGGTTATGATTATAATGAAAAAGCTGTAGCATTTTTAACCATGTCATGTTAAATAGTTTTTAAGCTTATTTTTTTAAACCAGCATAATTTTTCCCCTCAGGGAATATTATATTAATATAATATAAATAATAAATAATAAATAATATATATTAAATTAAAATTCAAAATCCTTTTATTCTAAATCTATTAACACATTCACTCAAATCTTCTTTCTGGATTTTTAAAATAAAAAAAAGGCAAAGATGTGCAGTCTTTTGCACAAATGCAAACCAACATACATGCATCCACCACCTCCCTCCCACTCTGTATCCTTTCTCCGTCCCTGTTTCCTTCACTATGACGGCAGTCAGCACTGAATGAAATGACCTTCCTCTTGTGACTCCTCCTCCCTTTATGATTGCAGGAGGGATAAAAGAAAAAAAAAATAGAGGGGGAGAGCAGGCGGGTGCGAGCGAGTTTCATTGAAATTATTTTCTACCGTACACTCCGTGGACAATAGGGACGCACAGGTAGAGCCTTTTCAATGAGTGTCACCTTGTAAGTAAGCTGTTAATTATTTTACAAATACCAGAAAAAGAATGGAGATAAATTTTGTCTGTTTGCATGCTCTCTTGCATCTATTTGTGTATTTGAAATTTGTCCCAAAATGTATTTTTTAGTGGAGTTCATTAAGTTTAGTAATTACTGTCATTCTGTTCTTGATGGAAATGAAGATTTTAAAATTGACCAAACCTCATAGTAATTTTCAGTCACTGTAAGTCAAAGCAGTAGGACCAAATCTATGGCTCCTTTTTTTTCTAAGATTACTTACATTTGCTAAAGAAATCATCATAGAAATGTTTGCTTAGAAGCATTCTTTAATGCTGAGGAAAACATTAGATCCAACAAGATGCAAATCAGTGTTTTGTGTCACTCGCACTACATTAGCATTGGGAGACCTTGAATGTAATGTGAGGAATTTAAGCTGCATTTAAGCTGTTAAAGCTAAAAATGTAATCAGGATTTAAAGAGCTGAACCAGTTTATATTTTTTTTTCAGAACACTTTCCACTCCTTTTCAGATTTCTCACAGTCCAAAATGTGTTTTCTATGTTTTGTCCTCACAGTTTTCTGTTAATTATTTTCATCATTTTTAAAATCTGCATCTTAATGTGTTTTGTCTGGTTCATACAACTGTGAAGAGCTTAGCTGGTGCATGCTTTATTCAACTGTAAGTAGAAAAGCAAATCCTTGTATGTTTAGGTGGTTACAGATTATCTTTGCATGAGTAGTTATGGGTTTAGTTGCAAGACAAATGAACTGGCTAAATTGGATTATAACAGCAGTAATTAAGTGGAGTTTGCAGAAGCATTAAGGCCGCTATCATCCAATATCTGACACAACAAGCACATACCAGTTTTTGTATGTTGTGACTGTTAAATACAGGTGTGTTAAAGTGATTGAAAACAGCTGTTTGCATGGGTGGAATCATTGCACATCACTGTGATACAGCAAACTTTTAACAGTTAAATGCTCAGTCTGTTTTACAGAACCTTAAAGTAAAATCCCCCCTGATGTTAAACTCTGACTCTTTCTTCCTACACTGTGTCCATAATGATGCTCCCTCTATCACCTGTGGGTGTGAGTGTCTGTTTATGATTCAATGATGAGTCACCATTCGGTCTCAGACTCTCCAGTTTCCTGTGTGAAAAAACAATCCATTACTGCACAGACTGGACCATTATGTCTTTTCCTTAAACACACATTATTTTTTCATGGATGAGTTTTATGGCTGTATGGCTCCATATAGGCATGTTGGATGGCAGATGGTCTCACAGCTCAAATTCTTTCCACCTTGAGCATCAGTCTGCTATATGTGGGTCATGAAATCGTTACAGAAGCATTAAGGATTTTTCACCCTCTCACTTTTAATCTTCCTCTCCAGGGACTTTGCTAATCCAGATTTTTCTTGATGTTTTTAATTTTCCCTTCAATAGAGGGTTGTAGTTTGTCTCCGTGCCAGTACTGATACAGGCCACATGCTTGTGAATTTATAAATTGAACACAATATTTCTTTTAGCAGAGAACGTTTGACCTAGATAATTTTCATTATACAGGGTTGAGGTGGTTACATGTGTTTTAAAGCTGGATTATTTCTGCTAATATTTACAACAGTAAAGAAATTTCACACACTTTTATTTCCCTGCTGGTTCCCTTATGCAGAGGCCTTAAGCATTCCATTACTCAACGTTATGATTTAGTACTTATATAGCAAATATAAGAATATTTTAAACTGTAAAAATCTAGTCTTTCAATTTCATGGTCTGGAAATTGAACAGAGATAATATTTAACCTTGTTTTTAATCAACAAAAAGGGCAATAAGGGGAATAGTGACAACTTAGGATTGTAAGTCATGAAGAAAATGTTAAACTCATGTCATAAATATTCTATGTAATGCCTAGTAATCACTCCAGTCTCCTTGGACACATTGAAAACCTTAAGACTGATGGCTCAGCTTATGCCAGCATGGGATAGAGAGACAGAAAGGGAGGAGGAAAGGGGTAGTGCGTCATCCTTTTCTCCCTCTTTATCTAAAAATAGCCTTGCCTCCTGACTGCACAGGCCTGCGTTTCCAAGGCAACTGTGTTCATTCACAGCTTTCCTCTCTTGTAGAAGATGGGTTAGGGGGAGACCAGGGTGTAAAGTGTTATTATCTTCTTCCTTCCGTTCCCCATTAACACTCAACTCGTCTCAGTCTAAATTTAGAATAGTTAAAAAATATTTCTCTGTCTGTCTGGTGAGACATTAATTTCCCATGTGCTGTTTACTCCAGTGTATAATTTCTGCAACCATAATACCCATATGTTCAGATGTAATAACCCGTTTTGTTAATTATTGGTGTATTGGTTTTGTTTTTGTGTCTGAGTGAAGATGACTCAGGAGATGAAGCCCCTGTACCTCAAGAAGACCGTGCTCTAACCCAAGGAGTGCTCAAGTCTCTGGCCAGCAAGCTGGAGGATCTGAGCACCTGTAATGAGCTGATAGGAAAGCACGGTGCTGCCCTCCAGCGCTCCCTCAGCGAGCTTGAGGAACTGCGTGGATCTACTGACAGCCCAGATAAAGTGAAAGCTGTTAATGAGCGAGCCACCCTCTTCCGCATCACCTCCAATGCTATGATCAATGTAAGTTCATACGATTCAAGCTTGAGCAGGTGTATATAATCACTGTAAATGGGATACCGATCAGTTGTGAATGTCTCTCTTAATGAGAAGACATAGCTTGACCGTGCTTTCTGCGTCCTTTGAAGTGCGTTGTGTTCACACCTCAGGCTTGCCGTGACTTTTTGGATGTGGCCGAATCTCACAGCCGAAGGTGGCAGAGGGTTCTGCACTATGAGAGAGAACAGCGTCACCATCTGGAGGAGACCATTGAACAGTTAGCCAAACAGCACAACAGCCTAGAGAGAGCCTGGAGGGAGAAGCCCACCTCATATACAGGTGATCACATCAATTTTTTCTGTCGCCTAGACAAGCTGGGTACTTGCTAAGTAAAAGGCAAAAGATATTTAGATTAAATAAAAATGTTGCCTTCTTCTGGCTTTAAGCAGTTATGCATTTTTATAACTAAAATGTCACATACTCTTCCAATAGTTGTTAGTTTGTTGTCAGCAAAACTGATAAAAAATAGTTTCTTTAGGATCTTTGTTGATTTTTGTGAGCAAAAATTTTGTTTCTGTTTGTTTCACATTGTCAGTTTTAAGTTAACCAATGCACAAAGGTTCTCAAATCACGCTCGATTAAGCAAAACACAACACATGGATACTAAAAAATGAGTCTAGAGTATTGCTGGAATCACATGACTGGATAGCACAGGCAGGGATATTATTAACCACCATAATAATAAAATGGGAAACTAAGGAGGGATTTGTCTGTGTAGTTGCAATTTAAAACTGTAAAGCATAGATGAAACCCAGAGTGTTTTCATCACATCAAAGAAAACAAAATGACTTTACTCAGATGGGGAAATTCAAATTTAAACGGTTCCAGTCTGGATGTGCTGGGTGCTATTAATCCTACCTTCTCTTTCTGTGCTGGCTTGGTATTAACATTTCTAGCCAATGCCTTCATAAAGCTGACAAAGACAGCAGAAAAGTGTCATTTCACTCATGGAGATCCAGTTAAATTCTCTAAATAATGACATATGCAAAGTATTTCCAGTTTTATGGAAGGAATGAGATGCAGCAACAGGCTGGACGCACTGTTGAATACAAAAAGTAATTATCGATGCAACTTTTTAAAGGTACCCACCAATCAATAAATTAACTACCTTAAATCAGTTACAAGCGAACCAAACCAACTTTGATTTATGAAGTAATTAGTATTGATATTCCTATGCTGACAATTGCTCTCATGGCAGTACAAAACAAACACAAGTCAAACATTACGAAGCAATAAACAGGCCAAATAACTGTGGCTTCATCACTTTTAAAACACATAAGAAATTATAATTAGGTTGAATGATGTCACAATAAAAATGTTTATAGCTTGAATACATTTTTTTCTTTGTCTTTTTTATTGGACCAACTTCTGTGTGGCATCATTTTACTGTGTATAGTTATAATACATAAAGATTTAAGAAACTTCAGCTAACCTGTCCTGTGTTGGTTGCTGTAGGCGTGGATCGGTCACAGGAGGGGGATGCAAGTGATGAGAATGATGATGCAGAGTTCTTTGATGCCATGGAGGACTCTCCAGCGTTCATTACTGTGACTGCTACTGGCAACATACAACACAAGTAAGGGACGCCACTTATTATTATATGCACAAGAATCTCAAAGCTGTGTTCTAGCCAGGAGAACTCTTGTTTTGAACTGTGTTTAAAGTATGTTGCTTTCTCTTAGGCGCTCAGGGAGTAATCAGAGTATGATGAGTGGAGGAGTTCCCAATGACTGGACTCACAATGAGAATGTATGCACCAAGTATACTCATAAATAAAACACACTTTACTCAAGTGTATTTTATGCATGTGAACTATCATCTACATGTATCACCTTTTCTATTGTGGCTGTTTTTACCTAACCTAAAGCTTTGTTCTTTGTTGTGTTCCTTTACAGGACACCTCAGGCACAAATCACATGCAACTACAAAGAACAAGGCGCAGCCGTATTCCTGACAAACCAAATTATTCCCTTAACCTGTGGAGCATTATGAAGAACTGTATTGGCAAAGACCTCTCCAAGATACCCATGCCTGTAAATGAAATCTTAAATCTTCTCTGCAGAAATTAGCACAAATGAGCAGTAATGTTGCATTTTCAGGAGATATGATCTGATATTAATTAATAAATGTTTGATGTATACTACCACGCACTAAAAATGCTTTTATAAAATCTGAATTGTGTTATTGCAGGTAAACTTCAATGAGCCGTTGTCAATGCTGCAGCGTCTGACAGAGGATCTGGAATACAGTGAGCTGCTGGACCGGGCAGCTCGCTGCGACTCATCTCTGGAGCAGATGTGCCTTGTGGCTGCCTTTTCTGTATCCTCCTACTCCACCACAGTCCATCGTACAGCCAAGCCATTCAATCCTCTGCTTGGGGAAACTTATGAACTGGACCGACTGGAGGAGAATGGGTATCGCTCCATCTCTGAGCAGGTGAGACAAAAAAAAAGATCAGTCTTATTAACTGTATTTCTACGTTCTTATACATTTATTTTACACATACAGAGATTAAATGACCCCACTGATCTACAGTACTTTGCCTCTGCTGACTCCAGCTGACGTCATTTCCTTTCAGGTCAGTCATCATCCACCAGCTGCTGCCCACCATGTGACGTCCCAGCGAGGATGGACTCTGTGGCAGCATATAACCATTGATAGCAAGTTTCGCGGGAAATATATTTCTGTTGTGCCCTTAGGTATGAAGCAATCAGTTGAGATTTTGCCTTAAAGCAGATCAACCTATAGTCATAATGTAATAACATATTATTACCACAAACTGAATCTAATCCATAAATACATCCAAATATCTGCATGTATTTTCCTTTTGTACAACAGGTAACATCCACCTGCAGTTCCACTCAGGTGGAAACCACTATGTGTGGAGTAAAGTCACATCAACAGTACACAACATTATTGTAGGGAAGCTGTGGATTGATCAGGTGCGTTCTTCTAATCTTAAGCATTTTGCAAGTCAGTTTTATCGGTTCTGTAGAGGAGCTTACAAAACTATAAGCTCTCTGAGCTCTTGCATAGGTTTAGACTAGAATAAAAAATGAAAAAAATAGAACCTGCTGAAAATAATTGGCTCAATAAGCATTTGGCAAATGAAAAGTTAGAAAAATTGGACACAAACTAAATAAAAACTAATTTGTGTTCATGGGTGTAGTTGGATTGTGCTACTGGGAGACTCAATTTTTTGTCGTAATAATTTAAGTCACATCTGCTCTTCCTGCTGGCTTCCTGTCCGATGCTGTTGGCAGTCTGGAGACATTGACATTGTCAATACCACAACAAAGGACACCTGCCGTCTTAAATTCTCCCCATATAGCTACTTCTCCAGAGAAGTCCCGCGCAAAGTAAGTCGATATTACATTTCCATTCAGCAGCATTCAACCTGCCTTTTAGTGGTTCGTGGTTAATTTAGATATCTTAGTATTTTATACAGAGGAAATGTCACAAAACTTTGTATAGAGTTTTCTTTCTTCTCTCACATTAACAGCAAGAGTCTTGTTTCTCCTCTGCTTTTTGCTTGTCTGTGTAGTGTGCATGTAACTGATCTCTTCCTGTGTGTAATTGTCTTTGGTGTTTTGCAGGTGACAGGAGTTGTGGAGGACAGAGAGGGCACAGCTCACTGCATCCTGTCGGGAACCTGGGATGACAAAATGGAAAGTGCTAAAATAGTGGAAAGCAGCCAAGGATGTGGAGGCTCTGAAGGCAAACAAAAAACAGTTTATCAGACTCTACAGCCCAAACTGCTGTGGAAGAAATATCCTCTGCCGTAGGTTTATAATACATTAACACACTGCTCCTACATCTTTATGCTGTGTATTCCTTTATGATTTGTCTTTTCCTATCGCTCTCATCCCCTTTGTCTATCTCTCTGTGCCTCAGAGATAATGCAGAGAACATGCACTTTTTCTCCTCCCTGGCCCTGACCTTGAATGAGCCAGAGGAGGGTGTTGCACCCACTGACAGTCGTCTGAGGCCAGACCAGCGACTAATGGAAGCAGGTCTGTGGGATGAAGCAAACATCCAAAAGCAAAGACTAGAAGAGCGACAGAGACTAGAGAGGAAAAGAAGAGAGGCACAAGCTAATAAGGCCCTGGAGGAAGGTGGGTACTAAAACCAAAGAGAGAGTAGTGATGAAAGAGATTCTGACTTTTATCTCTTCATTCACACAACCTCTAGCATACAGTTGTCATTGAAAGTTATGAATCCTATAGAACTTTCTACATTTCTGTAGAATATCATAAGATTTTCACACAGGCTTTGGAAGTTGATCATGAGAAGCCACTGAAGCAACTGAGACAAAAATACTAAACATACTTGTTATTTGCTGAGGATATTTGTCAGTGACAAAAGTATATCAAACTTCTCTTTCAGTATTTGTGTGATCACCTTATTATACTATATAGTTTGCTATATCTGTTAATCAGTACTGCCCATCTGTTTGGAAGAATTTTAGCACTTTCCCTCATACAGAACAGATTCTATTCAACTCCAATGATCTGCTGCTTCAAGCTCATTTTTAGCATTTCTACCAGATTAAGTCAAACCAAAATATATACCTGTCTGTTTAAGTACACTTTAGTAAGAACAGAAGTAACAGTTTGTGTACTCAGGGTCACTGTCTTGCTGGATGATCAGTTTTTCATTCAGTATCAGTTCTGGCAGATTTCCTGACATTTTGTGTGTGTTGAATTCACTGAAATACGATCAGATTAACATTTTCCTTTACATTTGTTAAAATGGATTTACCATCTGCTTTTAGGACTTGTGTGGAAATCTAATGATGTTTTAGGTCATAATTTGACAAAATAACAGACTAAAGGAATAATTAGGAAAGAAAAGATAATTTTGCACTGTTGACTTCAGTTTGGACAAGTGGTTGTTAAAACTCGATTAAAGCCGTAGATCTAAAAGTAACACATAAAGGGTCTTATTTTTAGAGAGTATAGAAGTTTCAAGACATTTTCATATTTTAAAAGAAAATCTATCTGCTCACGTTGTGTCTTAAGAGGACCTTACTCTTTATTATCAGGGCAAGACATTGAGGGTTACCAGCCACTGTGGTTTGAGAAGAGAACGGATGAAAATACAGGAGAAATCACTTACATCTACAGAGGTGGCTACTGGGAAGCCAAAGAAAGACAAGACTGGAGCCAGTGTCCTCAGATCTTCTAGGACAAAATGCCCCTTGGTGCTGGAGCATCAGAAAGGCTAAATGACTCCTTGTGATGTAAGAACACACTAACAGTTGTTTGTCTGAGTTATGATATGCATGTGTGAGTGAACATCAGCTGCTCACGCCCAGATTTTCAAGCACAAAAACTCCTGCTTCTGCTTTCTAATTTTCTTGCTTCTGCTCTGCTGTGTTTTCAGAATGCATGGCTTCAGTTTGTGTTAATGCTTCAGCACAGTAGAGAACTAATTTATGGGAGCATTTCAAGTTCTTTGTGCCTGGTTGTCTGCGTGATTGACATGTGGTTCACAGAGAACTAATTTCTGCACTGAAGCAGTCCTCATGGGATAACTTGGGGGCATGGATGTCTAGTACAAGCACTGAATGTCTCGTTCTCCTCAAAGCTGGAACAAACTGTTCATTGCTGGGCTCTGGCAGAGATACCAGGCTTTGAAGGAATGGGACAAAGCCTGCTCCTGAGCTTTAAGGCTTTCTCACCAGAACTTAATTTACTGATCTGTACAGATTCTGTTGTGACTTTTACTACTTTCCTCTCAAAACTGCACACAGTTAACCTGAAAATGTACTTTTTTTTCCTGACTGGCCTGTAACGAACAACTGCTAGGCCATAAAAACCAAAGCAGATGTCAATCTCTTTGGAATGACAGCTGACTGAGAACACCGAGCTGGTTTACAGGTAATCACTGTTTCTTTTGGTTATATTAAAATTTATTCCACCAGTTTAACAACTTTGCTTCATTTCACCACTGAACTTAGTTACAGAGAACACGACAGAGCCTGGTGTTAGACAGGCAGTTTCACATAATGCTTTTAAACGTTTCCTAAGCAGACAGAGTCTAAATGAAGTCATTTAGATGTATTAACCCTCTAAGCGCCATAATCTCAAAATTGGGACAAGCTGCAGACCAGAAAAAAAGCTTAAACCTGTTACCACCTTCCACCATGAAATGGTGATGATGTGAATCTTCAATGTAACACAGTTGGTTGGGAGGAGAGGGTGGGGGAGGCAAATTAGAGGGTCTATTCAAAGTTTATAAGGAAACTGCATTTGAAAGACTTCATACAGAGCCAATAAGGAAACGTGCATAGTCTGTGAGTATGTATGCAACATATCAAAATGCTTTTTCTCTGTGGATGAAGTACTTTTTCAGCCATTAGCCATCTCTGATTCTGGAGGGGAAAATTTGCCTCCTGAAGATGACGAGTGGTCATCTAGCGACAACGAAAGTGATGCTTGTGTTAGAAATCATGGGGTATCTGTCCATAATAATAACGTACCTGAACACATCTTCCAACCTGTCATGCCACAATACAAAATTAGATGAGTAATTTTACTTCCATTTTAAACTCTGGTTTATATTCAACTTTTTTTTATCATTTACAGTATGTCTTTAAAAACTTTGCCGCCTAAAGGGTTAATAGGTGTATGAAATGATGGAGGGTGTTACTGAAATTTTGAGCTGGATCCAAAAATGGGACTAAGTGTCGGGATATGCTGCTTGTACTATGTCTGTTTTAATCATTCCTTTTATTATCTGTCTCTTATTTATACATTCTAATAAGAATACTGGTATACCGTATGAGTAATTCAGAAATACAGTTACAATAGACCTTTTTTTTCCTCATCAGCCTGCACATAATCTTCTACACAATCAAACAGATTTTTTTTTTTTTTTATTGATTTCAAACAACTCAAGTTTCCAGTTTACATAACTATTAGAATCTTTTGTTATTACTCTTACAACTGAGCTCTGGTGTATCCTAGTGATCTGTGAGATGCTTCTACAACTTATTTGGAGTTCACTTGTGCCTGATTGGATTAATTTAGCAAAATCAAGAGGATCTACACCTTTCTGTGTAGCTCACAGCTGATGGGAGTTTGACAGTGTGAAACCTAAAGCACTGGGTTGAGAGACTTGTCTGTAGATGCATGAAACTGGTTCATTTCAAGGCACAGAAATGCGAAAAGATACAAAAAAAAACCTGCAGCATTAAAAGTGTCTAAATGCACTGCAGGACAGGAGAGTGAGGACATTACCATTCTATACTGGAAGAGGTTTAGAACAGACTACCCAGATCTAGCCACACAAGAAAAGTGAGTAATCAGGGATGAAAAAACGGGATCAGAAGGGTTACCAGTAACTATGGTAACTATGAATGAGATCCATAATTTATTTGTAAAGACAGGAGAGCCTTAGAAGGACAACCATCGATGCAGCCCTACACCCGAGTAGGCCTTTATTCTATTCTATTCTATTCTATTGTACAGTCATTTAGCAGACGCTTTTATCCAAAGCAACTTACATTTGAGAGTAAGAACAACACAAGCAAGAATTCAAACAAGATGGGACATAATAATTAAGTGGTAGTCAGGTGCTGTCATGTAGTGCTAGAGGCAGTGCAAATTTTTTTTATTTTTTTTTTATGTTAGACAGAAATTATTCCTCATTCCTCATTTGACTGCTTATTAAAATTTAGCCAAAAAGAACCTGAATGACTCAGAACATAAAGAGAATATAGTCTGGTCTGAATGAAAGATTTAAATATTTGACTAAAATTCACAACAGTGAATGTGGAGAAAACGAATTACTGAGCATTACTTCATTAATATCATCCTTACAGTTAAACATGGCATTGGCAGCATCATTCTGCAACAGGACTGGAAGAGTAGGTAGAATAGGGGCAAAGGCCAATCCCAAGCTGCAATCCTGGGATAAAACATTTTCCACAAAATCCCAGGCTATGGCTAATGTTTACATTTAACAAGACAACCGGCTAAACAATCAATGAAGAAAATTCAGTAGTGACCTCATGAAAACTTTGGAAAGATTCTGTGGACTTTATAGCAATCAAGTTTCTCTAGAAAGACCTAAAACAGGCTGAACACCATTGCTCACCATACAGTCTGACTGACCTTAAGGTTTCTGCCAAGAAGAATAGAAGAAACTTGGAGGGGTGTGCTAAGTTTGTAGACTTGAAGCAGCCATTATATCTATAAAATTGTTGGTGGAAAATTGTGTCTGGAGTGCTGAGGAAAAAAAATGTGTTTAAAATCATTTTAAAACAAAAGAACTGGGGGAAACTTAAAGGGTCCATTATCTGCACTATATTAAGTACTTGGAATCCAATTAACATATCTTCAGACTCAAATATTCTAGTGTATTTGATGTGTAAATCTGATTAACCTCCAGGATTTCCTTGGGAAAGGATTATATTGGTGCTTAATGGCAATTTTAGCCTTAATTACTATGTATGTATTACAGTAGTAAGTCCCATGTGAGTATTGCATATGAAGAATATTTTGTATGGATTAGAACAGTCTAAAAGGCATTTATTTTCTTCAAATTTTACTTGTTTACTTTGGGGTGAATTATTTTGCAATAAATTTACTCTGAATGTCAGGGTTTATCATATTGGTAAGTAGGAACAAACTTGCTTCCCCATATAATCGTGTTAGAAATGGCAAGCTCTAATGATGATTTATGTCTGAAAATTGTGTTGCTTTATTAACATACTATATTTCAGCAATAACAATATAAAAAACCACTTTGGAATACAGACTGCAAGGTTAGAAAGAGGTTTTAAAAAATTACATTTATGTTATATTAACACAATTCCATTAAATCAAAAATAAGTAAGAAATTTGATTTATAAACACCAGTGAAGAGCCAGAAAACAGTTAAAGAAAGGCTTATTGACACATGAAGGGTTTTGTGCAGTTGTAAACACTGGTGTAAATTAGTGGGAAATACACTATAATGAATGATTGCCTGTTTATTTATACCTTACTGTGTATATACATATACACAGTAAAGTATACTGTATACTGTGTGTACAGGGCATGATGAACATGTATGACTGCTTGGTTGGTTGTGGCCTGTATATAGCACCAATATAGTAGAAATAGAATAATCTAAGTCATTATAACTATGAAAAGTATTGTTTCACATTTCTTGAATATTTATTCTCTAACCCCTGTTTAATCTCAAGTTGTGTATACATAATCTTCAATAAAGTTGAGGCTGTATACAGTCACTGAGATGTTGGTGAAACAAGTGATGAATATAAGATTATGAGATGTGGTACAAAATATACATGAAATTAGATGCTGTTCAAATAATCACAATTTAATGTTTATCTAATTATACATCCTACATACCTAAATGGTTTTCATAGCAACATATAGCTATGCATGGTTTTGGCGTGCTTATGAAGCCTCTTCACCTTGCAAATTTGTTTGTGGATTATCACTGAAACATGATGTGAATTCACCTTTTGTGCCCATTTACCTCAAAGATTTTACATTTTTGAGATTAAATAAAGACATGAAGCTGCCACTATGCCTGTTTACTGTCAAATCTGTTCGTTTATTTAATTTATGTTGATATTTTTTCTCACAAGGGAAAATTATAAAGAAGACATCAAGGAAAAAACAGGACACTGTCCAAAATGACTAACAAGATCTCGGTTATTTTTCATTTGACAACATTTTTAAAGCTTTCTATGGAAGCCCATTTCCGTCACTCTGACGAAAAAAAAAACCCATTGTATCTCATTATTATGAGATAGTATCTCAAAATAATGAGATACTTAAGTCATAATTATGAGATACTATCTCATTATTATGAGATACTATCTCATAATATTGAGATAGTTAAGTCATAATTATGAGATAGTATCTCATTATTATGAGATACTATCTCATAATAATGAGATAGTTAAGTCATAATTATGAGATACTATCTCATTATTATGAGATAGTATCTCATTATTATGAGATACTATCTCATAATAATGAGATAGTTAAGTCATAATTATGAGATAGTATCTCATTATTATGAGATAGTATCTCATAATAATGAGATAGTTAAGTCATAATTATGAGATACTATCTCATTATTATCAGATTCAGATTCAGATTCAGATAACCTTTATTTGTCCCACAGCGGGGAAATTGCAGCGCAACAGCAGCAGAAGACACGCAATAGACAACAAATGGTACAATTTAAGAGGATAATAAAAAGAAATGTAAGTACTTAAACATAATAAAACTAAGTGAAATAGTTAAATAAATGACTAAATGTAATAAAAAACCTGTACACAGTACAGGGGGTGTGTCTGGGGATGTATATACAAGGTAATGGGTAGTGCAAAAACAGCAGTGAAAAATGGACAGTAAGATAAATGATATGTTATTGCACAAGTCCGTATAGTTCGTTATATTCTTCAGTCTAGCGGGCATTAAGTTTGTTGTGAAGCCTGACAGCAGCAGGCAGGAAAGATCTGCGGTACCTCTCCTTCACGCAGTGAGGATGAAGCAGCCGCTCACTGAAGGAACTGCTCAGAGCTGTCAGGGTGTGCTGGAGGGGGTGGGATGGGCTGTTCAACATGGATGACAGCTTAGCAGTCATCCTCTCATTTCCCACTACCTCTACTGAGTCCAGGGGGCATCCCAGGACAGAACTGGCCCTCCTCACCAGTCTGTCCATTTTCCTCCTGTCTCTGTCCATTATGCTGCTGGTCCAGCAGACTATCCCATAGAAGATGGCTGAGGCCACCACAGAGTCATAAAAGGTCCTGAGGAGTGGGCGCTGCACTCCGAAGGACCTCAGCCTCTTGAGCAGGAACAGTCTGCTGTTGCCCTTCTTGACCAGGGCGTTGGTGTTGTCCGACCAGTCCAGACGGTCATTCAGGTGAACACCCAGGTTTTGCTGGTATTGATCTGGAGGTTATTCCGCAGGCTCCAGTCCACAAAGTCCTGAATAAGTCCTCTGTACTCCCTGTCGTCTCCATCTGTAATGAGGACTTTGTGGACTGGAGCCTGCGGAATAACCTCCAGATCAATACCAGCAAAACCAAGGAGCTGGTGGTGGATTTCCGCAGGCATAACAACTCTCCACCTGTACCAGTGAACATCCAGGGAATGGACATCGACCTGGTGAGGTCCTACAAGTACCTGGGTGTTCACCTGAATGACCGTCTGGACTGGTCGGACAACACCAACGCCCTGGTCAAGAAGGGCAACAGCAGACTGTTCCTGCTCAAGAGGCTGAGGTCCTTCGGAGTGCAGCGCCCACTCCTCGGGACCTTTTATGACTCTGTGGTGGCCTCAGCCATCTTCTATGGGATAGTCTGCTGGACCAGCAGCATAATGGACAGAGACAGGAGGAAAATGGACAGACTGGTGAGGAGGGCCAGTTCTGTCCTGGGATGCCCCCTGGACTCAGTAGAGGTAGTGGGAAATGAGAGGATGACTGCTAAGCTGTCATCCATGTTGAACAGCCCATCCCACCCCCTCCAGCACACCCTGACAGCTCTGAGCAGTTCCTTCAGTGAGCGGCTGCTTCATCCTCGCTGCGTGAAGGAGAGGTACCGCAGATCTTTCCTGCCTGCTGCTGTCAGGCTTCACAACAAACTTAATGCCCGCTAGACTGAAGAATATAACGAACTATACGGACTTGTGCAATAACATATCATTTATCTTACTGTCCATTTTTCACTGCTGTTTTTGCACTACCCATTACCTTGTATATACATCCCCAGACACACCCCCTGTACTGTGTACAGGTTTTTTATTACATTTAGTCATTTATTTAACTATTTCACTTAGTTTTATTATGTTTAAGTACTTACATTTCTTTTTATTATCCTCTTAAATTGTACCATTTGTTGTCTATTGCGTGTCTTCTGCTGCTGTTGCGCTGCAATTTCCCCGCTGTGGGACAAATAAAGGTTATCTGAATCTGAATCTGAATCTGATAATAATGAGATAGTATCTCATAATTATGACTTAACTATCTCATTATTATGAGATAGTATCTCATAATAATGAGATACTATCTCATAATTATGACTTAACTATCTCATTATTATGAGATAGTATCTCATAATAATGAGATACTATCTCATAATTATGACTTAACTATCTCAATATTATGAGATAGTATCTCATAATAATGAGATAGTATCTCATAATTATGACTTAAGTATCTCATTATTTTGAGATACTATCTCATAATAATGAGATACAATGGGTTTTTTTTTTTCGTCAGAGTGACGGAAATGGGCTTCCATAGAAATGGGCTTCCATAGAAATGGGCTTCCATAGCTTTCTTATCAACTTATCTGCGTACATGTCCTGTACTAAACCAGCCATGAGCCATGACATTACGGGCCGCGGGAAAGCTGGAGCAGCATTTTACCAGGTGATAGGCAGGTTACACCCTGGACGGGTCACCAGTCCATCGCATATATATATATATATATATATATATATATATATATATATATACAGCGACATATGTAACAACTGTTTTGAACCTACTTCCTGTGTGAATTAGTCCAATTATTATTTTCTGTTTTTGTACTATTACTTTAAATCAAGCATAAAAAACTGTAATTGCATTTCACACATTATTATTCTTGTTATTATTTTTATTTAATAATGACTAAATAAGCTTTTAAGGTACAACAAACAAGCTCAACAAAAAATAAAGTTTTTATTATTCAGAGTTAAGATCCTGCTTATTTATGTATTTATTTAAAAGTAAGCCAAAAGTATTTACACTACCATTTTATGCGATAAGTAGGTCATGTTGAGTTCATGAGTTAATTCAAGTTTATCTTTATAAATATCAGCTGACCACACAAAGTGATGTGACCCAACTCTGCTTATATACAGACTGATTTGTGATGTTTTAAACTAACCTTAAACGTATTTTCCCTAAACACACATACATGCACGATAGGCTGTTTTCATATGTTTAGAAACTGTTCACTAAAAACAGTTACCGATAAAAGAGTGGCATTGCCCTTTTACAAACCGTCCAATGGCATAGAAGCGTGTCCGCCTCTGCCTGGCTGACATCGCTATGACCGACTGACGGAGATTTGGGGATGCTGGCACAGTGCTCCGGGAGGCGAGGTAAAAACACAAGAGCTTCATACTATGATATAATAAAACGGGAGTGTATCTAGTATTCGCGTAAGGTGAATGGACGTCACTGCGGCGTGAAGTAAGGAAGAGGAACGGCTGCTGTTATGTTATGTAGCAAACAGCTCACCTTTAGCTAACAAGTGCAAGAGGGTTGCTAGCTAACATTAGCATGACAACACAAGCTAGGAATGACGTTACAGTTCGTTAAGTTACAGTTCAGCCCTCAGTAGAGGTCAAATAACGCAACCCGCTTTATTCTGTCAGTTTATTAAACAACATCCCCACTGCGTTGTTGTCATACCGAGTCACTTAGGTGTTCAGTGGAAACTGGTGTTATTCTAAAGCCGCATACTACCATGAATGAAACTGCTGCTCATAGAGAGCTGCATAACGCGCGAGGTCATGTTTGTCATCAACTGAAATCCTTTTGACTCACTGCATAAGATGACAACCTCAGCTCTCCGTTGTCAGAGAAAAGAGCTGCTTTTTAATGCGAAACAAATCAAAGGGAACAAATCTAACTTATATGTCATGTAATAATAAAACTAACTTCAAAATCTGCGATTGGAACTGTGGTTACTAATACATTTTCAATAACAGTCACGTCAAGTAACTAAACTGCCGTGATGTTTACAACACCAATGTTTTGGTGCATCATGCTGTTTCGTCAGTGTCAGTTCATCGCTGCATGACAGGAAAATGACCAATCCACAGAGTCTTCGTTGTGAAGAAGGCACGCACTGGGTGCGCACCATGTATCGCCCGGGCGACCTGGCGGCGAGGCGGGTGGGCGGAGTTTTTACGCCATTTAAACACGGCGATCTCCTGGTGCGTCACCCGGATGACCCGCTAAGACCCGACAGCTTGTTCGGCTTGAACGCCCATTGGAAGCACATTGGCGGAACAAACAAATCAGTCTGCCGATAAACTGAAAATTTTCCTACTTGATAAATAATGTTGATATTTGGCCTTTATTCAATTTCAGAAATATGATTCTTCAAACAGTTTCTGCTGATTTTTATGGTTCTTTTCAGCTAGACAATTAATTCTTCCTTATGTTAAGAAACCTCCACAGGACACTGTTGCACTTTGCAGACTACAACCTGAAAGAAATATGTACACATTTTTAGCTTATTAGCTTAGCTTTATTATTAATTCTTTATTATTTTTATGGTCACTTTCGCCCTGAAAGATCCATGCCTCTTCTTTTTTTTTTTTTTTTTTTTGGCAAAGGCTCTTTTCATCTGCAAACGCTCTCCCCTCCATTTTAGTGGCAAACTCCTTTTCCGCCGCTCGTTATCACTTCTCCCCGGGTCATCGCCCGGCTGACAGTAAAGGAGCGGACCCACTGTTTTCCAGACCGCCCCGAACAGCTCCTCTTGTCTTCCCACTGAAGCATAAGTTATTTTACCGACACAGGGTGCGTTACACAACCAGGTCGTCAAGCAAAATATAAACGCGTGTTCATAGGCGGTGCTGAAAAACGCATCTTTTATCAGACACAGGGAGGAGCAGCTGCGTCGCAGGTGATCTCTCGCGATTTTAGCTCTAAACTTTTCCGGTTTGATAGTACACTTTATTTGGAGATGAGAGGAACGAACTCAGCTTGTGTTTACTTTATAGAGAGGACAATGATACGAACATGATCAGCGCCGATGGCTTCTCAAAATGCGAGGCGACTCTGCAAGAGAGAGGAAGGAGGAGGCCACTCGCAGAGATGCTCCATCTGCTCTCAGCTGTCATCGTTTGGCTGGTGACTGGCACCACTATATCCAGCCTCAACAAATGGATATTTGCAGTTTACAACTTCAGGTACCCTCTGCTGCTGTCAGCACTGCACATGTTGACAGCCATAGTGGTGGACTATGGGCTTATCAAACTGCGGGTAATCCGCCAAAGAGGGGCTGCTGATCAGGACCTGACCCCCAGTGCAAAATGTAAGGTGTTCCTATTGAGTCTGACATTTTGTGCCAGTATCGCCTTTGGAAACATGGGTCTGAACTATGTCCAGCTGTCATTTGCACAAATGATCTACACTACCACGCCACTCTTTACTCTCGCCATCTCTACTCTGATCCTCGGAAAACAGCATCACATCATCAAATACACAGCCATGATGCCCATCTGCCTGGGTGCATCCTTCAGCATTATGGGAGAAGTCCAGTTTGATCAGACCGGCTGCTTCTTTGTGTTTGCAGCAACCATGTTGAGGGGAGTCAAGTCCATTCAACAGAGTAAGTATAAATTTTACTGTGCGATTTATGTATTTTCTTTTTTTTTTTTTTTGTAGAGTTGTGTTTTTATTGTAGCTAAAGGAATTAACCAATGTGAAATCATTCAGCTGTATTTAGCACATGCCAACACAAAGTTTTACTCCAATTACTGCAGCATTCTGTGGTCCCGGAACTTTTTACTCCATAGTTGGGGAAAGACACCCTCACATGACAGTGGAATAGTACACCACCATACTTTCTTGTTGCTTAGGAAACATAATATAAACACCATTACATGTCTGAGTGGTGCATGCTGGTGACAGGCTGACCTCTTACTTCTATTTGTATAGGATTTTAAAGGAGTGACCTCACTGCAACCCCCAAAGTATAAGTCATCATGTTAACGATGGTAAATGTGAGAAGTTTATTTATTTATTTATTCACAATTTTATGTTTTTATTACTTTTTCAGATATTCCTTTCATATGCCCTCAGTGTTTCTGATTTAAATTTGCTGTTTACACAAAAAACATATAAGAAATTGTTTGGAAACTGCTCAGGAACACATCAGTAAAGGGACATGCTACCTGCTTTTATTGATGTCATGTGGGCTAGCTATTACTATAACTAATTATATCAAGTGTGCTCATTTATCTAATGTTCTGTGCTTTTACTGATTTGTTTGTTACATAAACTGCTTTAAAGCTGGTTTCTGGAACCTGACTGCGTCACAAACGAGTGTTTGTGTGCAGTAGATTAAGCACTCTGAAGTCATTAGCCACCATAACATAGTAGCTGTCAGAAGAGAAAAAGAAAACAGACAGTTTAAATAAATGCATTCAAATCCTGTATTTAATGTGTAAATTAACACAATGCAGATATTCAGTTTGCTCAGATGAATGTAATGCTGCATACTTTATGTCTGGAGGGGGAGAGGGGCACACAGTTATGGAAGTAGGTCGTGACTAGTAGAGTCGCCACTTGAATTGCCTTAATAAAAAAATTAAGCTCCAGAAACTTACTATTTTAGCTTTATTAAATAAAGTTAAATGTGTTTGGAACAAAGAACGTGTAAGTACCGTTGTTGCATTTGAATCAGAATATATAAATATAATCTAGCACATGGAAGTTGCTGAGTAAAACTTTGTCCTGAAATGTTGTCTCGAGTTTCAAAAGGCTATTTTCACCACCACCACGACTTGTAGTAGTAACAGTTTGCCCTAAGTGTAGGGTTAGGTTACCTCTGACACACTTTTCTAGCATATGTGTGTTGTTTAATTGAAAAGCTTTAATTTTCACATGGTTGCCAGCGTAAATTAATACAAAGTGATGAAATGTTTACCGTTTGTGAGCTAGAGGCAATCTCATATGTGATCTCCCTTACACACCTGTAAATTTTGAGACTGTGTATTTAACCTTTGGGATGACAAAGTCTGTCCAAAAAAACAAAAAGTTTAGCGTTATGGAAATTTGTGCTACTGCCGGTGACTCCAAGATCACATTTTCTATAATGACACACCAACATGTGATCATAAGGTAAAAATAATTCCAGCCATGTTGTCGTAGCTTGTAGTCAGGGCCAAAATGTGTTTTGCTTTATACACATTCCTAAGCATTTTTTAAAGCTTTCCAGAGTGGGTTTTGCATAATGCCACATTATTTACCTGTTTTAAAAACTGCTTGTTGTCACCTTTTGAAAGACAACCGATTAGTCTGTTCTTGTTATTTTAACTATAACAACACGAGGCCCAGCTGGTGATACTGTGTGAGGAGTGTTGGTGTGAAGCTGTTGTAGTTTGCAAGCACATTTTTTGGATATGAACATTTTGTGAACATGTTTTTATAATAGGAGCTTCAGGTGTGAACTCTGTGGGATTATCAGCTTTTGAAGTTCACAGATAAGTTCAAGGCATCCTCTGTTTCTTGTTTTCAAATGTGACATGTTCTGTGGTTGTGTTTGCATACCAGCTTTTGGTTATCTACACCATACACAACACCCTTTGTGTTTTTGTTTTTTCTGCGCAAGTCTCTGTAGACCTGTTGCTGCACCTGCACTTGCTACCACTATTAAATGTGTTGCTGTTATTGTTCTGTGTTTCCAATTCCTACATGATCTTTGTTTCTCATATTATAGAATAATAAGTAGGTCGTGTTTTCTCACTTGGTCCCAAAGTATTTTTTCTAAGGTTTCTTTTTAACATGTTTACTTCACTCTAAACACAGTTTGGTTTTCAACACTATTACTATAGTGTTAACTCTATTACTTTATTTTCCTTTGATTTTTAGTGGATGGATACAAGTCATATGCTTTTTATGTCCTTGTTTTCTCAGGCATTTTACTCCAGGAGGAGAAGATAAACTCTGTGTTTCTGCTCTACCTGATGTCCATTCCTAGCTTCTGCATCTTGGCAGTGGCCGCTCTGGCTTTAGAAAACTGGGCTTTGCTGGAGTCACCTCTGCATTATGACCTCCACCTATGGGTCTTCATTCTGCTCAGCTGCCTGGGCTCTGTCATGTACAACTTGGCCAGCTGCTGTGTTATCACCCTCACTTCGGCTGTCACTCTGCATATCCTTGGCAACTTGAACGTGGTGGGAAACTTGTTGTTGTCTCAGTTGCTTTTTGGCAGTGAGCTGTCTGCCCTCAGCTGCGCCGGGGCAGTGCTCACATTGTCTGGCATGCTCATTTATCAGAACTCTGAGTTTATCGTTGGCTACCTGGATGCACGCAGATCTAAAGCTGAAGGGTCAGAAGAGGTGGGTTTTCACACTGAAAACGAAGAGGACTCGGGCAAAGCTGAGGCATCTGAAATCCCAAATCATCAGGAGAGGGTTGGTGGGAAACGGGAAGATAAAATGGACTGAAGTATACATATGATGGAGGAAAAACAAAACTAAATGCACTGTAATTAGTGTCCCCTGTCTTTTAAGCTGTTATATGGTCAAGACCAGCAGGAGTGTGACCATAAAAAGTCCTCACTGTGCCAATAAATTTGTCTTCTGGTTACACAGAACTGCAGTCTGCAGAGTGGGAAAAGATTGCCTTTATGTTTCATAATGACTAGTAACATCAGCTGTTAATCTGTAAACCACTCCTATATAACCTACTGCGGTATATGCATGCATTAGCACACTGAACTGTTTGATACCTCACAAGGTATTCACTCCGTCACTCATACTACTCCACTGTGAAAGTGTTCTCAACTTCAGAGGGCTCTAATCATCATTCTGGGTGGCTATTGTGAATACTGAGAGTGGGTGGGGCTTAGGGAGCCCCCCCTCCAAATCTGAGCAGGCACAATTTGTATTAAGAAGATATACTTATGGTACTGTTACCTGATATTCACCTAGCCCTGTCATTGTAAGGGACTGGGTTTTTTCGGCAGCTTTTATTGTTTGTATGTAAAGTCGGAAGCTGATGTTTTAAGCCTGAAACTTGCAGTGATGGACAAAGCTAACGTTCTGTGTTATGTGAAGCCTCTTTTTCTTTTCTGAAGCACGTTTTTCACAAGAGGCCTGAGCTTCTGTGTCTTGTTCCCCACTATGAACTTTGGTGTGACTTCCCTATAAGGCCTAGATTTTGTTCTCACATCAACCTGAAAAGACTGTCCCAGTAGAATTAGTCCAATTACTTCCTATCTTTTCAAATGGTATGCTCCTCTCCATGCCGCATACCTTGATAATTAGTTTCGCAAGTTCCCTAAGGAGTGTCACTCAACTTTAGCCACTTTATCCCAGTGGAAGAGAATAAGAAAAAGGAGATTGATTTGTTCCTTAAAGTCTCTCTTCTTTAACCCCCACCTTCAAACCAATGACATTTTTTATATGTTGGAAAGTAATATAAAAAAAATCTGATATATGGTAGCTACAGGTTTCCCATTAAATCCATTAGGTAAATCTGTCCACACCTTTCACTGGTAGTGTGTGTTTGCATGAGCAGCAATATTAAAATGAGGCCATATTCTAATTATGGGGTTTATGTGTGTTTTGAAAATATTGAATTCATTGTTCCATTTACTTTACTTCCTCCTCCACCACACCAAAGCCTTTATTGCATCCGTTTCTCTCAAAACATGAAGATTTACTGGGCTTTCTCTCTTGTCTCAAAAGCGTGTCTTTGTTTCATCCCTGCAGTGACCCTGATCTGAACCAACTCTGCTGGAGTTTAGGCCATGTGACTGTAAACAGTAGTGCACGTTGCACAATGCAGTATGTGGAATATTGCTGTGCATGCAAACATAGCCGGTGTTGCCTCTCTCAGTATTTAGAAAGTATTTTGTTTACATAGTTTTGGTTTTCAACAAATCATTGATGATTATGTGGATTTTTTTTTTAAATCAGGGCCTTAGTAATGAATGGCTTTAAATGCTTCATATTTTGGTACTCGAGTGTTTTGTAACTGTATGATAAATGACAGCACCAGTCTCTCCTGTAGCTGTCCCATAAGAGAAAAGAAAAGGCAGAAGGCAGTTAAATTGCAAGTTACATGTCCTCCAGCATGTTTGGTATGCCAAATGTTTACTCTTTGTTTGTTTTGTTTTTATGTTCTTGTTATACAGGTTCTGTCAGTGACCACACATGTTCATTGATCACTTACTCAAGTTCTCACAACATAACAGCATTTTCTTAAATCCCCAGTCAACTGAAAACAGTTGTATGTATGGTTTTATTGGATTTGTTTCATCATTTCATCAGTTACACATTTAAAGATTATGTATGTTACATAGTCCCAATTTTTTAACATGAATACCTTAACTATTTAATAGTGTGTGCAATGTTTTCATTCATTGTTAACTATTAGTCCAAGATCAAGCAGCTTCTCAACATCTGTAAGGACTATAATAATGCTGCATACCCATGCTTAAATAATTTTTTTTCAGCAGAGAAATCTGATCAATTAACATTACGAGGAAAAAAAACATTTCATATATATTGTCATGATGATCTGAACCCTTTTTGTAACAATCTTATTGATCACAGTCTTGTATCAGTTGGCAGGTTTGAATGCTTCTGATGAATATCATGCTGAGTGTCAGGAGATGCTGTTGCACTGACGGTACGAAAATGCTGCCTTCAAAGAATGCGGTCCATTTGTACTTTTTTTTTTTTTTTTGCATCGTTAGAGATTGTTTGTATAGCGGTTTGGATGTAAATAGTATTTTATTATATTTATGTATTTTGTAGTCATATTTGGCTGGTTTAAGCTATACTGGTTCAAGAATGAAACATTTGCCTCATGCCTTATTTGGACATAATGTAGACGAAAAAGGAGTGATATGAATTTATCAGTTTATACTCTCAAAACTACATCTGCTTTTGTATTGAGGCAAAAATATAGATTTATGGTTCACATAAATCTGATTTGCTATTGCTTGAAAAAAAGGAGAAATTGGACTAAAGTAACAAATAAAAAAGGTACTTCACTGATTCAGAGTTGTTTTTACACTTCCTGTGTATTTCAAGTTAATCACTTTGTGGATGTTGAAGTTGAGGTAATGAGTATATAGACAGATTTCTTCAGATTGGTAAACTCTCAACACATAATTTCAGGTTTATGCATGAAGCCACAGAGGGCAGAAAATGTTGTCAAGACAAAAATGTTGATGTTTGAGAACCGTTAACTGATCAAAAAGTTTCCACAGTCCAAATGAACTTCTTTAAAGGCAAGTTTTCTTTGACAAAAATAGGAATAAGAAAATAATGCTGGGTCATATGTAAATAACAGGATGCAATCATTTGCAAGTATTTTACATTTAGGTCATCTTTGTGCAGTTTTTAAACATGTCAGCCGTAGAAAGCGGCTTGTTTATGGAAAATAAATGTTCATTTTTAGTTTGATAATAGATGGGACAAGAGCCACAAAAGAATGTAAAAGTAATATGAAGATTGGTATCAAGAGATCATGCTGAAGTATTTTTATTGAATTAAAATAGGGTTAGAAACTGCATGCATTTTTTTTAACTAATAATTAGGAGATTTTATTATCTCTAATGGGAAATGTTGTTAGATTAACAGAAACAATCTTTAGGATCTTTAGGAATTTGGGGGGCTGTGCTTTAAAATCTTGTTATTGAGATACAGAAATAACTGCAAGGCCTTAGAAAAAAAAATCTTATAACCATTGTCAGTTTATACAGCTCATAGTTGCATCCAAAAATGGAAGCATATACTCGACCAAAAGAAAAATAAAAGGGCAACATATGAACAAAATCCAGAGACACTATTGCCATCTCCCCACCTCGCTCCTGTGTGCATTTAAAACGAATTGTGGTGACTTAAGAGAAGTTAAAAATTGTCTAGTGTATGTTGTATCCTCTAAAAGAAAGAGAGGTTAACATCTTGTTAGTGTTCAGTTTAAAAGCCAGCATTCGTATAAAATGAGTAGCATTCACACAAATCACATCACCACCAATGCTGAGTGATTTTAACAGGTATATATGTTGTCCTTGTACTAATTTTCAAAGATCACATGCTTTATACAACATCAGCTTTATTTAAAATACCAATATAAAAGGCTCAGCATGCACGTTTGGCATGTTGTGCTTTATAAATCCTCTTAAAAGGCAGAGTAATTATTGATCTTGCTGCTATATAATTCCCATCACAGGTCGAATCTATTTAATGAATTATTTTTCCAGTACAAGATATTTTTCTGGAAAGAATTAAAGTCCTTATCATGACGTAATGTCTCAAAGTAGCAAGTGGACAGGTGTAAATAATGATAATTGATGACTGAATTCTGTTTGTATATACATAGTGGATACATGCATACTTTTACACATGGTTCACTGTTATAACTTATTTGGACATTTAAACATACTTAAACCTTTATTAACAGGATTAGTACCAGTTTTGGTTTTCTTGATGTTAAGTCAAAATGTTTGAGACCCAAACGTTTCCATACACTGAGAAGAACTTAAGAGTTCCACCACTGGATGGAGCTATTTATCAGTTAGTTTGTTTTTTATTTATCAGAGCCATCTCTTCATGCTAGTTAAACTTTAAACACAAAATAGTCCCTGCTGAAGTAGGAGGCATTTTGGTTTTCCAGCTGCTTTCAGTATTTGTGTGTTTTAATTTGTTTCAGAGAATATGCTCTGTCCTTCCTTTCACAGATTCCTCTGCTTCTCTAAACAAAGTTCCTGCTCAGCCGTTTTGCCTGAATAAGGAGTGCTCCTCACTCCATTAACCCTTCATTTCCCATCCAAGTCATTTGCCTGTTGCAGTCTGTGGGTAAAATACAACAAAGTCAAATGTGTGAGCAACAAAGAAAGGCGTTCAAGGGAATACTTCATGATTTTTTTGTCATGGCATCGTCCAAGGTTCAGAGACAAGAGGATCAGAAACACTGGTGAAGGTGACAGAGATAGATGGACCAAGACTTGACATGTTTGTCCTTCCTCCTCCTTTATCCTATTATGGGTGGTTGGTCTAAGCAATCTCCACTCTCTCTCCAAACATGCATCCTTATGACGTTCTGTGGTATGAGGTGTGATGTCAGGGCTGAGCTCTCACAGTTCTCTCACAAAGTTAAAGGAGAACAAGGACAGGAGACAGGAGCGCTGAATCCAAGAGACAGACACGAGACACACCGGTTTGCATCCTGATAACAGGTGAGTCATATCACATTTCTGAAGACACCCATCCTAGTCTGAATTTCCCATTTTTCATATATTGTCACTTTCCATCTTGTAACATCATGGACAAGAAATATTCTGAGGATCTCAGCGCATAATTCCACTTTGTTATCAGATTCTTTTAGCAGCAGTCTCCGTATATTACATTACTATATTTGTACGTGTTTTTACCCCACTAGACTGCAATCAGTCAGTTGCTGAGATACACAGGGGAGTACTTTGGTAGGAAAACCATTCCATTGCATGCCCACTTAGTTTGTATCTGTAAGGAGTCACAACTGTTTATATTTCAGTCACTCAGCAGACTGCAAGTAGAACAAATGTGAGCTAAATACAGTTTGGGACATTTAAAACAACAACCAAATCTTTCTGAATTACAAACTTTAAGTAAAGTTGTGACTTTTAAATGTCGAAATTATCTTGTGTGTTTTAGTTCTGATCTTGAAAAACATTCTCTGGAAATGTGCTTCTTTCAACATGTTAGATTTACTCATCAGACATGGAGTCAGGAACTGTTAGTGGACCAGCATCACTGACCAGTGAAGAACTAGCTTCCATTGAGGATGAAGAAGTTCTAAATAAGATGGTGAGCCTTTTAAACACGAACGTAATGTGAAATCAGCTCTCCTCATCACCTCATGTAAACACCGATTAAACTAATCTTTCACCACTATTTATTTTCTTATCTGGATTTCCTTCCACAAGAATAGGATTCTTCTCTCATGTCTCATTTTACTCTAACTCAAGTTATGAAGAGATTCCACTGTACGTCTTTCTTCTTTTTTTTTTTTTACATAGACAGAAATATTTTAGTTTGAACATGGCCTAAGTGAAACGTCTAAATTTCTCTTAACATTTTATCTTCTTTTTTTTTAACCTTTACTTTTTCTCTTTAGCTGGACAGTGCAACAGATTTTGAAGACAGACGGATGATTCGTGCTGCATTAAGAGACCTGCTCAAGAAAAAAAGAGGTAAAAATAATAGCTTTGTAATAGAGTTACAATACACCAGTCACTTAGCTTTGTCTTTAAATTCTCCGTGTTTATCGTCAGATAAACGGGAGCAGGAGCGAGGATCAAGGCAGCTTGACCTGAGACAGCAGGGACTAAGCAAAGTGGGAGCAGCTGGTGGAGCTGTTAACATTGGAAGGGCATCCATGAACCCGCAGCTATCAGCTAGCAGTAAGTCTGGTATATTCCTTGATACTGTTTGCTTTTTACAAAACAAAAAATGTAACTCTTCTTATGTTCTTAGAGGCAACCAGTCAGTCTTCATCATCACCCAGTCCACTCAGCAGGACAGCAGGCAGGTGAGTCACATTTTGTTAGTATGTTTGCGTTCATCTGCTATACAAATTTAGGGTAAAAACAACTAAGGCATGTGAATAATGTTTGCATTGTGAGCATGCTCTAACAGGATTGAATTGGCCTATAGCACGCCATATATAGCACAGTTTGTTTGTTAAAAAGAAATCAAACACACAACAAAAAAAAAAGGTCTGTACTGAAGAACCCACACTTCTATCCAGTCTGCATGTTTCTGTTTTTTCTTCTCAGCAATGCCAGACCTGCTGCAGCCTCAATCCAGAAATGTCCCACTGTGGCAGCACCCAATGCTAAAAATGTCAAACAGATGCTTCTGGACTGGTGCAGGGCCAAAACAGAGCCATATGAGGTAAACTCACTGTATCTTTGAATTATTGCCCATTTGAGCCATACATTGCTCAGTTCCTCATGCTTCATTTGCCACAATTTTTCTAAATTGATTCCTCTCTGACATGAAATAGGGAGTAGATATCCAGAACTTCTCCTCCAGTTGGAAAGATGGCATAGCTTTCTGTGCCTTGGTGCACCGATTCTTCCCTGATGCATTTGAATATTCCATCCTCAACCCCCAAAAGCCCAAGGACAACTTTCAGCTGGCTTTCAGCACTGCAGAGTGAGCTTTCCTTCTTTTGTGGATAAGAAGTACAAAGTGCCTTTTTTCTTTTGACTGCATGTTTTCTGTGTCAATGTCTGTTTCAAGTCGTTTTTTTTATGAACATCCTGTCTGCAGGAGGCTGGCAGGCTGCCCCCCTCTGCTGGACCCGGAGGACTTAGTTCGGATGCAAGAGCCTGACTGGAAGTGCGTGTACACATACATCCAGGAGTTCTACCGCTGCCTGGTGGAGAAAGGCCTTGTCAAAACCAAAAAGCGGACATAGACTCAGACATCAGTCAGACACATGACTTTCAGGAGTCACAGTGATTTCAGCCTTAATAATTTAATGCTCATTTGACAAAAACTGAGGTAGAAATATTTTTCAACTTAATATTTACATAATTATATTCTTTTATTGTATGTATCAAAATGAATATGCACAGTGATGAACGGCTAGTATTTGCATTAGTTTGTGTGTTACATTTGGGTGTATATGTTTTCAGTGGACAGCTGGAGCTTAGAATAAGTACATTCCCCTGAGATTACACATCTGTATTAATCCCTCAGTGAATCCGAGCCTGTCCTTTATGTTGCTGTTCAGGACCTGGGAGTATGTGTATTAAAGGTCCATTTAATAAATGATCCATTTCATTATAAATGCTTTTGATTTTTAACTACAGCCAATCAATAAAAATGTATTTGTCACCAACTATCCACAATTTACTTGAAGCCCTCACTAAACATTGATATGAATAGTTTGCATTTCTGTTATGGGACAGTTAAAGGGCTCATCTTAGTGGCAGGGTACAATAAAAGAAATGTATGTTAATTTTTTCCTTTTTTTTTTTTCTGTGCTTTTCTGAGTCACAGTTCTTTAGACAGAGTTGTTGACAAAATACTTTTCTGATGGCATCTGAGGTTTTTTTGTCCTTAGTTAATCTTAAAACTCATTGCAAAATGTGCATTACAATCATGGAGCATTTACTGACTTGTAAGTGTATGTAAATTACAGCACCTACTGTTTAATTAAAGAACTCAAATACAATTTTGAGAGGTACTTTATGGTTCTTCCTACATATTTATTTATTCAGATCATATACACTGTAAAAAAAAGTTCAATGAACCTGAAAATGTAAGGTAACCAGCTGCAAAGCTTTTTGGAGTGAACTCAATTAGGTTGTGTGAATTTAAACTAAACGTGTAAAACAACAACAGCTTAATAAACTTAGGATTGTTTCTTTGAGCTGAAACAAGCCATGTTGTTAAGTTGAAAATGCCTGCAATTGTCATATGGACAAGATTGTGGACCCAAAGAGCAGACATTATTATTGTATTATATTATTATTATTGCGGGAAGGAAAAGTCCGGTGAACTGGTAGGAACACAGAGCGGGCAGACAAACAATCTTTTGGCTCCTTGGGTTGATCTAGAATGCTGTGGATGCAGGCGTGGCTCAAGACAGGGAGGTAAGGTCAGTCAGTTTTAGGGATCCAGAATGTACTCCTAGGCTTCAGCAGGGTTTTCTGTAAGGACAATGTACACATAAGGCCTGGCAACACAAACAAGACAAAATTCCCAAAATATAGTAAACCAGATAACACATGCTGTAAGGACTGTGGTAGATATACTGCTGGTGTGATGAGTTGATGAATAGCAGCTGTGCCTTAGGAACATGAGCAGAGGAACAGACACACTCACACACACACAAAACACAACACATGGGGAAAGGAAAGGGAAGAAACAGAAGGGCAGACAATGGAGATCCTCATGACACTGATTGAAGTGAGTTTTAAGCTTGTCCACAAGCACAACTTTCATTTACCCACTTAGGGCACTAAATGTTTGTTAAGTTTACTCAAAAATGCTTAACAGCTGGTTGCCTCACTTTTTCAAGTTTTTTCAACTACTCATTCATTAGTCGGGAAGCCTGTATTCCATCCATCCATTTTCTATACTCGCTTATTCCAGTGCAAGGTAGTGGAGGAGCTGGAGCGGCTACTCGCAAGAGGCACAGGTACACCCTGTACAGGTCACCATTTCATTGCAGGTCCATCATAGGGAGACAAACAACCATTCACACTTACTCCTAAGGTGAATTTAGAGTGAAGAATTAAAATTTTTGGACTGGAGTACCAAGAGAGAACCCACTCACACAAGGGAAGAACATGCAAACTTCACACAGAAAGGCCCAGCTTTAATCCTCCTACCCAACCAAAGCTCAAACCAGGAACCTTCTTGTTGTGAGGCAACAGCATTTTACATGCTGAAGTTACAAGAAGAATGTCCAATATATGCCCATATGTCAATATCCATTAAAGAGAATATACATATTTACTAAAACCATGCACACTAATAGACACACAAACATTAAAACATACACTTATGGAGCATGTGTGTCAGAAATTCTATTTGATACTAGCTACTAATGTGTATTTATAGTATTAAAATGATAAATTTGTAGTTTGGGTTATTACAGTGTACTTTCTACTTAGCATTTGCCATATTTATTCTCTACTTTTAAAAATAATAATAATAATAACTACTTAGCAGTTGTATAGGGCCAGCTCATAACATCCTATGTGGTGTGCACATTTAATCACAGGACTCTCAATTGACTGACTAAGATGAGCAGACTGAGACACAGTTTCTTTCCCAGGGCAGTGGAATCTGTCTCACCACCATCCCTTCAACACACATGCACTAAAACAGACTCACTTACCTCCTGAATATTCTCTGACTGTCTGAGATGCAACTTACACCATTTATTTTATTGCACTTTTTCTCAAGGAGAGTTTTGCAGCTAGTCAACTGCATAGAGTAAACTAAAAGCCAAGGGATTTGTCAATCAAAACCTTTTGTTTCTTTATACCAGAAATCCTCTCCTAAAACCTAATATTTGTGCCACTAAGAAGTTCAAACTTGCTCTATACTCCAGGATCTACAGCATTATCATGCTGCATAAGCATTGAAGCTTTATTATATAATAATGTGATAATGTATCAGAAGCACCAAACCAGTACATAAACATATTCTATATAGATTTCCTATTCTTTTCCCATGCATGACCTCTACATTAGTCCAATTTATGAGTACCTTTACTTGTAAAAGATGTAAATACTTTATGCAGCCCTGGAGATGGTGCTCTTCTGATGTCAGCATTTATCACTTTTTCCCTCCTGGTACAATAGTTATTATGATTAAACAAATGTACACTTAGGCTAACAAGCACAATCAGAATAATGAACTTAACTTTAAGAAATAAACACAATTTAAAAAAAATTATGTTTAAGGTTTTTTTTTTAAATTGTTTTTAGGTGACAAATCAAGGTTTTGCATATATTCCTTATAATCAAACGGACCTCTATCTATCTATCTATCTATCTATCTATCTATCTATCTATCTATCTATCTATCTATCTATCTATCTATCGCATATACACACACATACATACATACATACATACACACACACACACACACACACACACACACACACACACATATATATATATATATATATATATATATATATATATAAAGTTTTCATAGAATAGCAAAGCAATTATAGGCTATTGACATGCTGATCAATTCTCCCTATCAGTGACGCACTAATACCAGATTAATGCGTCACCACAGGACAGATGTATTGTTATTTCAGTCTGCCTGTAGTTTGGCAGCTGAATTTTAATGTCTCTTACTTGCTCTGCCCGCCTCCCAACTGTTCACGTTGTAACCCGGTGAGGGAGGAGACAGAGAGCTGCTGGGTCGGTGTGCAGGCTGGATGCTGGCCGAAAAGTGTACAGCTGCCCCGTTCCACTGCGCCCCGCGCAGACAGCGGTAATGAGTGAGATGAGGAATCATCAGCAGTTCAACTGTCACACAAATATAAACGTGCAGGAGTCCGGACGCACGATGCGTGACCGCTTTCTGTCCTGACACCCCGGTCGGCGGCGGCGCGGTGACGAGACGTCCGCTGTCCACGGTCCACTGTCGACGAGTCGCATCTGTCCTGCTGCAGACTGTCTCTGGTCCAAAAATCGATCTCGCCATGGAATGACAGTCTGGTCGCTTTGATTGGCGTGTAAGACAGAAAACTAATGCTATTCTTCGCCGTAATTTTGTGAGAACACCCTTGCGGTTCACCTTGGACATTAAAAAAAAAAAAAACGCATCAAAGGTAAGATATCTTTATTTGTGAGACACAGCAGACACCGCCACTGTTCATTAAACCTATTTGTGCATTTTATGTGCCGTCACAGCTTTTATCTTTATATGCAGAGCTGTCCATCAGACTTGCAGGCTCATAGGCTGAAATATGAAAAAATGCTGTTGTAAACTCTGAAGTTTTACTTTAAAGTAGATTCAGCCTCTCTGATCACCATTTTTGACTGCTCTGTTCTGTAGGTTACTATGTGGTCACTTGAATTTGTTAGAGAGACCTACATTTGCATATTGTGAATTATTAAAGGAGAGGTGTATGATTTCTGTGCAGGAGGGCACATAAGCAAAATGGAGGGAGTTCTCCTGTCCTCCTTTGATGTCAGGCATCCTCTTCCTTGTGACCTACAGTATCTGTTGACATATCTGATGTGCTCTATTATCAGCAGCTCAGCTGTGCTTCACTGCATGCATCCCTTTTGACAGACTGTGCTTCTCAAATAAAGCACCTATATGTACAGCATGACATTATCCAAATTATCTTTGTTTGTCTGTACTGGAAAAAGAGGGGTTGATTAATGGTGCTATAGGCAACTTGTAATCCAGGACACAGGCCTAAAGTTAGTCCAGTCCATTTGCCTGCTGATACCATCAGTGATGCCTTGGACATATGATGTGGACAGGTACTTAATGTAATGTGATGCATTCGCTCATCTTGCACCCAGTGCAGGTACATCTTTTGTGTTTTAAGAAGCACTGTCAGAAAATAGTGATTGATGTTATGTTTTCTGTTATCTGCAAGCTGCATTATTTTGTTTACTCTTAAGAAAGATGATGTGTTATATGTATATATATATAAACTATTGCAGCCTGATGGATCACCTGCCACAGAAAGAAATCAGCCCAGACTGTTGTGGTACTAACATGCAGCCTGGATCCTGTGCATTAATTGAAGCCAGTCCAGCTTTACCGCCTCAGCTTGCAGTCAAGGAACCACTTCTTATCAGCCCATCAGATGACCTAAAGAAACAGTGTGGATTGAGTCCCGTGCAGGTGCCTACAAAAGTGACAGATCAAAAGCAGTCAGGGCATGCAAAGACTTCATCCATTCCTCTCGCAAGCATAAGCCGGCCCAGACCAACTGCTCTTGGAATGAAAGCTGCCCCAAAGACCGGAATTCCAGTGGAGTCCTCCAAGGAATTAGATTTAATCCCTGTTTGCATTCCAGGACCCACAAGTGCAAATGCCCAGCAACGTTCCCAGTCAGACTCCTCATTCCCTGTCCACAGTCCCCAGAGCCCCCACAGCCCTCAGGCTTACCTGATCCCCTCTCCCAGCCTGCCTCTGCCCAAACCCAATCCTAACCTGCCCACCAGTGTCAGCTCCAAAGCTAGCCTCAGTCCTCAGTCACAGAGGACCCTTTCACCTGGAAGCTCAACACAGAGCCAGGCTCAGTCTGAGAGGCCTGGAGAGGAGAACAAAGACTTCAGGTGAGAAAAATAAGAACTCTTTTCATTAAACATTTTTGTATAATCTAGGCTGTGTCATTTCCAGGGGAATTTAACCTTTATGAATGTTGAAGCAGAGGCTGTCCTGCAGTCAGTGGCCATAAGGAAGCTGATGTATGTCTGACCATGTCATATGAATCAGAGCAGCAAATTTCTCTAAGAGCTTTATGAACCTGACAGAGTGACACAGTCACATTTTGCTGGCAGATTTCCCAGAAGGCACTTCTGTTGCATTCCTGTCTTGTAAACAAAAGTCACTTGTACAAACTCTTGTTAAGTTTGTGAAGTGTATTCATATAAACAATAAAATGTTAAATGGTGGTTAGCTCACCAGCTGATCAGTCCATGGAGAGGAAATTTGTCTGGCACCTAAATTGATCATCTGATAAGCATTTAAATAAAGTAAAATAAATCAAAAATGAAAAAGAAAAAGAAATTTGATTAAATTAAAAATACTTAATTAATCCCAGGGGGCGTCAGAAAAAAACTGCTTAACATAAGTTTTGAAGTGGAGAAGGTTTTTGAAGAGCTGCTTACGTATCAAGATGAGCTGCCTTTTTTATTATCTTTTTTGAAAATAACAGAAATCTCTTTCTCTTTGCAATACTCATGGTTCTTGTCCACAGTTTCGTAGTGTTTTATTGACAAAACAATTAAGTGATCAATTGATAAAAATCTCTGTAATTGTAATGGGACTAATGGTTGAGTGTGAGCTTAAAAAGCTGTTTTTATAACAACATAGTACGGCTGAAAGTTTAAGTTCAAATAATAGTTAGCTTCATTCCTTTCTTTTTTTAAATTTACTTGCACACTCACACACACCACACACACACACACGCACGCATGCACACAAAGACATAATACTTAGTCATCAGTGAGGTACACTTAAGTGCTTAATTGTGCTTATCTTTTTTTCCATATACAGAAACCCTGATGGGAGCTTTTCCCCTGAGGATTACAGCATGGATTATGTCCTCTTTTAACCTACTCTATAGAACCTAAATCTAATGCAGCCTTCCCTCTGTTCCTATCCTTTTGTAAGGGTGTACATTGTCACATGGAACGTGGGATCAGCTGTCCCACCAGATGACATCACATCTCTGTTTGGACCAAATGTTTCAGATGGGAACATTGACATGTTCATCATCGGGTAAGCAAGTATTTCTGCCCGGCTCAGCAGTGCCAGAAAGACAGCCGTAAGTGCCCACTCAGTCATCTGTGATTCCCCAACCCCCATCATTACTGTCATTTTTATTAAAGTTCATTTTTCATGTGTTAGTGACTTCTCTCTGCTTTCTGTCACTATCCAGACTCCAGGAGGTCAACTCTATGATAAACAAGAGGCTGAAGGATGTCCTTTTTTCAGACCAGTGGAGTGAGCTTTGCATGGACACACTCAGTCCCTTTGGATATGTTTTGGTTAGTACATTTATCCTCCTTCATACCACTTTTTGCCACTTTAAACTGTAGTTAATGTGTTACATCTCCACCTTTCTTGTCTTTTTAGGTAGCATCCCAGCGAATGCAGGGTGTGCTGCTGCTGGTTTTCTCTAAATTCTTCCATCTTCCATTTCTCAGAGGTGTGCAGACACAGAGTACACGCACAGGACTCGGGGGATATTGGGTACGTGTTACGCATTAAAAAGTGCAACTCTGAAACCAGCTGAGAACTATGATGTTGCAAAATTTGTAATTGGTTAGTGACAGTGAAGTTTGGTGGGACGAGGTGTACAGAGGTAGTGTGTAGTCTCCCTCCTGCTGGGAGGTGCACGCACGGGTAGGTGCATATGTCAGAATGTGACCTTCCCGTGCATGTTGATGTCAGCATCAACCCCCTGGCTCCTGGTGGTGCAGTCTCCTTCTCTTTGAGGTCAGTGCAGCAGCAGGCTGTCTGGCTTTCAGGTTCTGAAACTCAGTGTCCGAAAAAAAAAACACCTTGTCCCTGAGCACAGATGTGGTTTACCTCATTATAACAACTCCCTTCAGAAGGGATTCATTTGTCACTTTATTGCTTGCCCTTTCTTTTCTTCCTAAGGGGAATAAAGGTGGTGTTAGCGCGAGGATGACAGTGTTTGGCCACCCAGTGTGCTTTCTCAACTGTCACTTGCCAGCTCATATGAGAAACCTGGAGCAGCGGATGGAGGACTTTGAAAGCATCCTCCAGCAGCAGCAGTTTGAAGGGGGGACTGCTACTGGTGTACTAGACCATGAGTGGGTGATTTTACTTTTCAAACAAGCCTAATTAAATTAGATTTGCAGACATACTGAGCTGTGCTCACCTTCTTTTAGCCAGACATAATGAGGAATTCTTTTATGAAGCTTTCATGTTTTTGTTTGTTTAATTTACAAAAGTACAGATAAATAACACTATTACCCACACATTTTTTATTTCTTGCATTTCTTTCTCTAGTAAATTAATGGCCTATTTATTGTGTCTGCAGTGTTGTGTTTTGGTTTGGGGATTTAAATTTCCGAATTGAGGATTATGACATCCACGTGGTAAAATGCGCCATTGACAGCAATAAGCTGCCTCTTCTGTGGGAGCGGGATCAGGTGAGGCACCTTCAGCATTATCAAAATAAAACACATTGATTTTTCTGGAAAGTCTTTCACGCTGCCTTTTTGTCTGTTGATCAGCACCCACACAACCAGCAGAGGGAGCTGTAAGACAAAGTAGACAAACCTCAACTCCTGTTTGGTCATCAGCCAGACATGTTCTGTTTTTTCCACATTGTTTGTCTAATTAACAGCTCAACATGGCTAAAAACACAGAGTCCATCCTGGAGGGCTTCATGGAGGGACAGCTCAACTTCCCACCTACTTATAAGTTTGATGTGGGCACTCACACATATGACACCAGGTTTGTTCAGTCACCTCCATCACAAACTCATTCTTAAAAAACAAAACAGCTCTCACAATTAGGTGGTTACTTAATTGTTAATTGTTTGTTTTGTTTTCTATTAGTGCAAAGAAGAGGAAACCTGCCTGGACAGACCGCATCCTCTGGCGCCTTCGTCGCACTGGTTCCCCAGTTCCTACCCACAATGCAGCACTGCAGCGGGGTCTGACCTCATGGTTAGGTGGAGCAACTAAAGTGACACAGCATGTGTACAGAAGTCACATGGGCTTCACCATCAGTGACCACAAACCGGTTTCTGCACTGTTTTCACTGGATGTGAGAAGAGATCACTTCATATCTTCACATTTATTTTATCCTCAGTATTTTATTCAACTTTTACTCATGCTCTGTCTTCTAGTTCCCCTTCAGGGTGGAAATGCCTCTCGTGGAGCTGCATGTGAACAAGGAGTGGTGCAAAGTCTCAGATGCGACAGTGAGATTTACTGTTGCATCAACATATCAACGCAGCTCATGGGACTGGGTTGCCATTTACAAGGTAGTTGTTTAAATAACTCTAAAAATAAATGCTTGAGGCTTTGTTCCACCAGATGTGAAGACACTCAGATTTTTTTCTGAGCAGGTGGGATTCAGGCATCACAAAGATTACCAGGCATATGTATGGGCAAAAGGAGAACATGCAACACAGGTGTGTCCAATACTCACATGCACACAAATATTTTGAGGCACAGCTGATTTTACAGTTTATATCTTTTCCTCTCACCAGGTGACATTCTCAGAGGAGGATTTACCGAGAGACGATTGTAAATACATCCTAGGTTACTACAGTAATAATATAAACAGCATTGTTGGATTATCATCACCAATTCAGGTAACACAGTTAAAAGAACAAAATGTGGCAGTTTTTTTCTTTTTTATGTATTCAGTGATGGATATTAAAACACTGCATATACAAAAATATATAACATTTTTAAGAATAGATTATATGCAAAAGCCCATTCAATGGACCCCAGCTCATTAAAGCACTGGGCTCTGACATCAGATAGTCAGAGTTCTATTCAGTTCTAATAAAAGAGCAACAAAAGTAAAAAAAAAAAAATCTATTTAGTTTAAGGAAAATGATCTATTTCCAGCAGCTAAAATGTGATTTTTTTTCTCAATCTGTTTGACTTCTATGCTGAATAACACATTTGTGGTTTTTGAAAGAAAATGCAGAGTAGTTGATACCAAAAATGGTTCTAAATTATAATTACTGGTCATTTTTAAAAATGAGATTAAATGACAAACCTCTCACAACTAATTCAGTTTATTGGCAGTGGGTCAGCGACACGTGAGTTTTAAAAAGAGCATCCCATATAGACTGAGTCTTTACGAGTAATGTTTTCCAGTTTCAAATTGGAAGCAATTCCTTGATTCCTACGTCTATGTTACATGACATCATTCAAAGACAGGAAAAAAGTATTCAAGAGAATAGGCCTGGAACCAGTACTGAATGGCTGAATCACTAAATGGCCAAAAGAACATGTTTGGTAATCAATAATCAGTTTGTGCTTCTACCAAAAATCAAACTTAAACAATTAAGCTCCAAGGAAAAGTTAACACATGAACAAGATTCAGAGGAGCTACAGTCTCCTTTGACATTTAAGATGGACTGAGACACAGTGAAAACAGTACTATAGGCCATCAATTCAATTTTCTATGAAAATCATGGAGTGTTCTGTGGGCTACAGAAGGGACAAAGCAGTCACCAACAATATAACTTCCTAGTTTAAATGTGATAAGATGGCTTTGCTCTATTTTCAGATAATACATAATGATTTGCAAGTAAAATTTAATTTAGTTTTTGTTTACACCTGACAGCATGCCACAAATGTTTGAAATGTGGCTATAGTACAACAACCAATATAACTGGCACACAACCTTCTTTAAAATGGTAAATGGTCCGTATTTATATAGCGCTTTACTGTACCTGGGATGATACCCAAAGCGCTTTACATCATACGTGACATTCACCCATTCACACACACATTCACACACTGATGGCGGAAGCTGCCATGCAAGGCGCTCAACCACGACCCATCAGGAGCAATTAGGGGTTCGGTGTCTTGCCCAAGGACACCTCGACATGAACTCAACTTGGCCAAGGATCGAACCGGCAACCCTTGGGTTACAAGACGACCGCTCTACCTTGCTGAGCCACGCCGCCCACATATAATATAATATAATTATTTTTATTTAAGCACTCTCTGCCAATTGTTTCTAAAACATATGCATTTTAATTGTTTTGGAGAAATTCTGTGATGTTGTATTTTTACTTTCAACTGTAATCTTCTTTTTAATCATCCATTCAATCCCATTAGATCAAGGTACCAGCTCACAGCCCTACTGTGTGCCGCTCTGACAGCTCTGATGTCAGCTCAGAAGATGACAGCACTCTGGTTCTGCTGGCTCCCAGCTCCCGCAGCCCGAGCCCTAAAATAGGCAAACGCCACCATCGTCACCGTCGCAGTCGCAGCCCCGCTGTTCCAGCTCTTTCCACCAACCCCATCCCCTCCCTGCAGGGCCTTAGCCTCTGTCCTCGCTCCAAAGAGAGCCCCGCACAAAGCCGCTCACCCTGCTCAGCTTCTAAGAAGGAGCGACTTGTCTCCCCTGACACTATGCCATCTCCCATCAGCCCCCTCAGTCCTCGCAGCCCGGTGTCTCCAGGTAGTGGAGTAACAGCTCCGGAGGCCCTGATTGTAGCAATTTTAGGTGAACACAGTCCAGCTCAGGTTAGCCCTACAGGGGTCAAACACATAGGGAAGCCAGAGGAAACAAACACAGTGAAGAATGTAAAGAGTTAAAATGAGGTACTGCGCAATTGGAACAATGGCAATATCCATGCATTCAGGATATGATCTGACCCACATTGTTACTGTGCTCATAGAAGCAACATGTGTAATGACTCTTATGTAGTTTGCAAACATTCCACATTGTAGCCCTATCTACATCATCTCATGCACTACTGTACTGTTTGTGTATCTCAGAGTCAAGAATGTGGCCAGACTCTTGAAGTGCTTTTATAGACAGACTCAGAAACTCTATCATAAGTAAACAAACACATTCAATGTGAAACCAAAGTCTGAGTAAACCAGTGGTGGATACAATCTCTCATTATTGACAGCAATATGGATCCATGTAAACACTCTTGTTTCAAAATAAGGACTCTTGATGATAAGTATTGATGGTATTATAGTTCACAACTGAGAGAGGACATGTTTGTGTGTGTGTGTGTGTGTTGGGGGGGGGGGGGGGGGGGGGGGGTTTGTTTAAGCCTGTATGTTAAAACATAAATCAAATGTGTGAAATATACATTTTGAACCTGATGTTTCTAACTATAAGACTTGGTCTGTATTCAAAAGATTCATTTTAAGTATCCAAGACCGGAGACTAAACATTAGATTAACTCAGTGTTAAAAATTATACATGACCCTGTGAATTTGAACAGTAATCCGAAAACAATGTTCTTATTCTTCTTAGCTGCTTTGTGAATACAGCCCCAGTGAGTGGATTCTAACATTGCTGTTGTGCCTCAAGGACACTGTTGTTTTTGTGGGAGTGCAAATAAAATGAAAACATATAACTGAATCAACTAATGTTGTTTATTGAATAATTTATGTAAAAGAAATACTTAATTTGTGCGTTTTCACAGATGTGTTTACCAAGGTAATATCACACTTCAGACTTTTAATAGATAAAAGAAAAACCACTACCTGCAGCAATGCTTAAACTCCAATACCTTGACTCTGACCCCAGCCTCTTGATGTAAAGTGGCCAAAGAAAAAATTAAAAATTATGTAATTAATAATTCTCCTGACAACTAATATCTTTTCAGGTAATTCAGTTCAATTCAACAGTAGCCAATTACATCAAAGTGCGCTTATAATGACTTAGATATCACATTTTTTATTGTATAAATAAAAAAAAATAGTATGGTGTTGCTGATATGTTTATTGGCCATTTCTTTAAATTTGCATATGAATGTTTAAAATCTGTGTAGCATACATGTTATACAGGAAAGAAAACTATTTTCAGGGAGGAAAAACATCCTATCATTAAACATTCAGCATTAAATCAGTTACATGTTAACAGTTCTTCTCATAAACAAGACATGAACACTCATGTCAGTCTCTTGGAGCCTGCACATTTTAGATACAGAAGATCTGATCAGGGAATGGATACATGTGCCAGCTTTTGGTTTGTCCTGGTTTTTGTCATTAAGATAATTACTCTTTGGATTACAAGCAGATCTTAGCCAAAGACAGATACCAAGTGGATGAAGCAAAACAAGCCCAGGGGAATTATCTCCAAGAAACTGATTCAACCTGAAGCCAGCAACATGGATTTTATGGCCCTTTAAGAGTTCAAGCACAAGTCATTGGGGTCATCATATGACAGAATGCACTATGTATATACATATTCTTCCTTGTATGTTTAAAGTCCTAAAAATATATAAATATATCTCAAAATGAATTAATTGACATCCTTAAAATAAATAAAATAATTTGACCTCTTCAGGATTGAAAAAATATGGGAAGTAGTTGGAACCTTTTTAACTTTGGGGAATCTATTATTAGAGCTATGTTGTCACATTTTTGGTACAATTTGGCATAGTTTTTCGTCCCCCTCTCTAAATGTTTATTCTTGCAAAGAAAGAATTTAGTTAATCTTCTTTACAGTCATTAGACCTCTAAAAATCCTTTATACTTTCATTCTCGGAAACATATGGATACGATTATGTTTCATTGTACAATAAACCCTTAAATATTTCTTATTTTAACAAGTTATGGTGCAAATGGTTCATTTATTGTGTTTAAAAATCGTTAGGGAATCGTTACAGGGACATGATTGTTTTGCTTGGGGAATGGCACGCCCATTAATATCACGTGGTCAGCGTTTCTACAACAATTGGCTGCGGGGAAATGAGTTGTCTGCAGTAGTTCGGGTTAATAAATATAGCTGCCCGCTCCACTGAGGTTCGACCAGTGGGTTTAAACTGGAGTAAGGTAGTACCGTATGTGCACGAAAACAGGAAAACTCTGTCAAAACGTGTTTTTTTTTATTATTATAATTTTTAACTGCCCTGACTTCTGTAAGCGGGTATCTGCTAGCTCGTTAGCTAACTTTGTGTGGTGTCTAAAATGAACGGTCATCTAAACGGTTTCCATAACAACTCGCCCTATGATGAAGATTGCTTTCTTTTTACCTCTGAGTCAGTCGGAGAAGGACATCCCGGTGAGTTTTAATGTGTTACCGCCTCTCTGTTGGGTATTCAACAGTGATAATTAGCCTAGCATCCTATTAGCCTTTCAAACAAGGTCATGTGGCTTGTTTGACTGTCTGACAGCTGCCCCACTTTTTTATCCTCAACTATGAGGTTTTCAGAATTGCAAGTAATTGAGTTTGAGTTTTTAATTTTTTTTAATTGGTTTGTTTTGGGCAAATAAAAATGCAAAAAAAATGGTCACATAAAACTTAATGTCTGCTAGATACGCGACAAACTGACCAGTGTTCTTAATAATACTCAGAAGGCTAAAATGAAAGTGTTCTCTCTTTACGTCTGCCAATATTAAAGGCGTCTATATCGTACATACTTAATCAAGAAAAACGTATTCCATGATGACATTGTGGATCTACGGTTTTAGGGGTTTGATATGAGTTTCGCGCTGTCGTATACTAACAGCTCTGCAGCTAGCTGCTAAAGCTAACGCTTGTGAGGACTGTTGGTGTCTGTCAATCAGCTCCACCCGGGTCTCCAGCATGCTGTATGATGTAGGTAGCTATTAGCATATAATGTGTATTTTACTTTTTAGTTTGACGGGATATCTAGTTTGTCCTGCTGCTTTCATAAATATTCACTCATGTTTAAGCTACAATCACCAACGCATATGTCCTCAGACCGTAGTTTGTGGTATTTTGACGAAATGTTGGTGAGACCAGACTAAAATGTTTCTTAAATGATCACAAACACAAGGCTTAGTTCAATAAAAATGGTAACATTTCTACTGCATTCAACCTGTTTCATACATTCATTTTTCACGACATTCAACAATTTGATATTCAGTGTGCTGTGCTTTTAAGTCATTTTCAGAGGGACAGCTCTACAGCAACAGATAATAGGCTTACCACTGCTCCTAAATATAGGAACTACAGGGGCTACTGCCTATCTATGGGTGTAAAGTAACCACATCCAGATCCTTTATTTGCAGGACAGTAGAGGCTTCTGGATATTTTATTACACTGTGCACCGTTCGAGATAACTACATATTTGTAACACACGAAAACCTACATGAATATTGTTTACTATAAGTGAATATACATCTGTGAAGATAAAAAAAAAAAAAGACTCAGTGGATTTCCTAATTGTGGTCAAGGGCAAAGGCCTTCAAATCTGTCTGGTTACAGTGACCCAGGCCACAGCAGTAACACAAAAGGGCTGTCCTGGTTTTAAGTTTGATACGCATGCCAGAAAACACCACATAATTTGTAACTGCTCTATAATACTGTCTAACAGATTTACCCCTTCCATCCATTTGCTTCCTTATACATTGAATGAGATCATTGTAAACATACTCAGAAAAATGAGTAGAGAATCATGCACAGTTGAAATATTATAGTCAATATAATACTTTTATAAGATGAGTCTATATAATACAGATATGCTTTAATTAGTCTTGTATGGAAATTATATATACCCCAGTTGATCAAACAAATGTCATTTTTATTGCACAGATAAGATTTGTGACCAAATCAGTGATGCTGTGTTGGACGCACACCTGAGACAAGACCCTGATGCCAAAGTAGCATGTGGTAAGTATTTGTACAGCAAACCAGGGTTTAAAGCTGTCCATTAAGCTGCAGTATCAATACAGGCTTAAACAATCATAGGCTGTGGAAAAATTGGGGTGGGGTTTGCCCTATCACTCATATTCTTTCTATTGAGGAATTATATCTGATACTATTACGTAGAAATAAGGCTCCATTTCAACCGAATGGAGGCAGTGTACTTACACTTAATTTTAAGCTGAAAGCCCTCTTTGTCTCTTTGAATGTTTTCTGGTTGCATGAAATTACAAATTGCTTCAGCTTTTAATAAACCAGGGATGTAGACGATGAAAGCTTCAAAAGCTTTCAGGTTTATCAAAGCCAGTCTTCAGTGGACTTTATGTATTAACTTCAAATTGGCTGCATTTTGTCTGTATTTCTGAAAATTGCCTCAGTTCCCTATTATTTGGAACTGAAAGCTTTTATCCTCCCAGGGCTCAAGTTTTAGATAGTTCTGATAGATGGTGGAAACAACAAAGTGCCACAAAAGCTTTACATATTTGAGTTATTATTCTGCTACTGCTGCATCCAAATCTTTGCCAGATGTCTTTAAAATTACCTAAAACAATAGTTTAATAAAACTCAGCATCTTACTTAAACATTATTAAATGTAGTTTTTCTCTCATCACTTACAGTAAATGTTCATTTGTCCTCAGAGACTGTAGCTAAGACGGGGATGATCCTGCTTGCGGGTGAGATCACATCGAGAGCCAGTGTTGACTATCAGAAGATTGTTCGGGATGCAATCAAGGATATTGGCTATGATGACTCCTCCAAAGGTAAAGGGACAATGACTGGTTCCTACAGGTCAGAAGCGGTTTATAGTCAGTCGTCTGAACACAGTACCAATATACTGTGTTGTTGGCGGCCTGATTATTGATGTGTTGATCATCCAGTGTCTTTTTCCTTTCAAACACTGCAGTTTTAACAATGTCTACACAAAAAGCATAGCTTGTGGGTACTGGATAAATAGCAGGATGTCATAAAAAAATTGTATTTGATTTAAAATGGCTTGTTCTGCTTTTTAATAATTTGCAAAGACTGGAAAAAGAGAAAATGTACATGACTTTGATGTGATTAAACACTGAAGTAGCTGGTAGCATAAAACCATTTGGACAGCCAGAGTGCATCTGCTGTCCCCCAGGCTAAATGTCAGAGGTTCTGCTGGTCTGCACACTATTTAAACATCTTATCATATCATCTGGCACATCTGCCAGATGCCCTGCACCAAATTGTTTAGAAGAAATCCTGCTGGAGAGTCTTATGTGACATGGTAAGGAGTGAATAGGTTTTTTTTTTTCCCCCTGATGCTTATTACCTTGTTGTACAGGCTTTGACTATAAGACCTGCAATGTGCTGGTGGCCCTGGAGCAGCAGTCTCCTGACATTGCTCAAGGTGTTTACCTGGACCGCAAAGAAGAGGATGTGGGAGCCGGGGATCAGGTTTGTGTTTGGTCTACACCAGATACCTGATGCCAGAAATGCGTAGTTAACATAATGCGTCTCGTTAACGCTGTGATTCTTGGCTTCACCTTAGGGCCTGATGTTTGGATATGCTACAGATGAGACTGATGAATGTATGCCCCTTACTATTATCTTGGCCCACAAGCTTAATGCCAAGTTGGCTGAATTGCGTCGAGATGGAACACTGCCATGGCTCCGACCTGATTCCAAAACTCAGGTTTGACAAGACGCTTTTTTAATCGTATGTAACTCGCACTGTGTATTCTCTTGTCTATTACTTTTGATCATGTACATTGACAAAAAACTCAATAACATAGCCAACACAATGTTTCACAGATAATTTTCATGCAGCAATTTTATCAATAAAAGGTCTGCTTTTGACATAAGATGTTGATTAGGCAGTGTTATTGTAAATTTGCATCAAACCACTTCTGTCATTTATTTCTTTTTAGGTCATTTACTTTTATTCACTCTTCACTTTTTATTTTTTATTTATTTTCTATCTTTTTTTTTTTTTTCATTCTTATAAATTTTTTTTATATATAATTGTGTTTTATTCTATTCCAGTCTTATTCAGTAACTGTAAAAGACATTTATAAGATTATTTGCCTGCTAATGTCAGACATCACAAAACCTATTGATGCATCTTTAACAAAAAGTGCTTTTATAGTAAGTCTAACTCAGTGATGTATATTCATGTGAGGTCATGTAAACACTACAAGCTGTTTTACACTAATGAATAGGATTGTATTGAAGTGTTCTTTCTGTCTCTTCCTTTTAGGTGACTGTTCAGTACAGGCAGGATAGAGGAGCTGTGGTTCCGTTGCGTGTCCACACAATTGTGATCTCTGTTCAGCATGATGAGGGTGTAAGTGTGGACGAGATGCGTCACTGTCTGAAGGAACAGGTGGTGAAAGCTGTGGTTCCCCCTGGCTACCTGGACGATGACACCATCTGTCACCTGCAGCCCAGTGGCCGTTTTGTCATTGGAGGCCCACAGGTGAGACGATCACCTGTATAAATCTTTAACTTTTTATTTCTCCACAAGCCACACAGATCAAGACTCATTTCAGTTCATTTTTTCTGTAGTTCAGTTTTAGTCTTATGTCAGAATGAACCAAATGCATTTATATTTGCTCTAAAAGTATGCATTACTTCCCCTAGAGTGACGCTGGCTTGACTGGGCGCAAAATCATCGTTGATACTTACGGAGGTTGGGGAGCCCATGGAGGTGGAGCTTTTTCTGGAAAGGACTACACAAAGGTAGACCGCTCTGCAGCCTACGCTGCCCGTTGGGTGGCCAAATCTCTTGTTAAAGCTGGGCTCTGCAGGCGTGTCTTGGTCCAGGTGAGAATTTACTGCACATTCATCACTCATTATTATGAATTATTATGAATTCACTAAAGGTGCTTATTATTAAACAGAAAACAATGAATTTTGATCACCAGCCTGAAGGCACTTTGTTAATTAACCAAGACATTTAGCAGCATCAGTATCATGTTCTTCAATTGCATTTTCTGGTAGGGATACACTGCAGGCCTGAGTGTCCAAAGTTTGGTTGCCTTGACCGGCTGAGTCGCAGGAATGTGCACAGGACATTGCAGATGCTTGGATATCTTTTACTTTTCTTTGCTGAAATTTAATATTTTTTTGGTAACTTCCATCCATGTTTTGGCCACACTGATTTACTAGTCTGCCTCTAACTTACTGTATTGAAACATCTGAATGGAGGCGCTTACACACATTTAAAACTAAGGGAAAAATGTCTAAAAATTATTAACTCTTAGAATTTTGTACATTTTGCAAAAAAATTATCAATTGATTTAATTCAGACTGTCCCCAGTCAAAACAAAAAGCCTGACTCATACACTGCTGCCAGTGGATCATGGACTTCTAGCTTCCTGACCCGTACTTCATCTAGAGGATCATTAGTAGTGACATGAACTGGACCTACGACTGTGACTCGGAGCTTTAGTAGCAGTCTTCACTGATTGAGCCTGAAATTTCCAAGAAAGAAAAAGCACATTAGGTCACAAATGTGACCAAGCACATGCTCTTTGTTCAATCTTGTGATTGTCTAAGAAGACAATGTAAAAAAAAGTAAAAAATCTAAAAGAAACTTATACAATTACAATTGGAGTTGACAAAATTACCTAAAATGTTCTGTTTTAAGATGTTACAGTAGAATCCGTGTTGACTGTGGAGGACAGATTTACTTTGCACCACCTATGAATGTGGAAGAAAACAATGGAACTTGCTCTCAGTAACAGTCCTGACCTGAAACACCTTTTTTTTTTTTTTTCTTCCTGTTAAATCCTTAAGTCATAGCTGTAAACCCCAGTTCACCAGTATCACTGCCTGACATAAACGTGAAGTCAGACCCCTTTGAAGGGCATAGTGATTTATTTTTTATTTTTATATTTTAATATATTTTGTCTTGATGTTTTCAATATTTATTTGTTTTGGTGTTCATATCCTTTGACAATTGGTTTAGGTATCCTATGCCATTGGAGTATCCCATCCCCTCTCTGTGTCCATCTTCCACTATGGGACCTCCCAGAAGAGTGAAAGAGAACTGTTGGACATTGTGAGGAAGAACTTTGACCTCCGTCCGGGAGTCATTGTGAGGTATGCTGTGGGTCTATAGTGGCATGCAGAACTGTGGGCACCCCATGTCAAGTTCTCAGTTATTTGTGAGCTATAAGTGGATTGAAGATGATGATCTCCAAATGGCATAAAGTTAAAGATGAAATGGTCTTCTCAACCTTTCAAGCAAAATAAGTATATTTATTTTATTCGTTATTACATTTAAGAGTGGAAAAAAAAAACAAAAGGTAAGGAGCATTATGCAAATGTTTGGATACCTGTAGCTCACAGATTTTAACGAAGACTTTAATTAGCGTTGTGTTGTCTGAATCATCAGAGAAAATAGTTTTGTATTTCTGGAATAAAAAGATTTAAAAATGACTAAAGTTAGACCTTCATGAAAACAGCACCTCCAGCTGTTAAGCACTGATGTGAATTACTTTGGGCATAAGTGGCAATGGGACAGTTTAATTTATGGCTTTGAAGCCAGGTTAGGGAGTCTAAACTCACTTTTTAAAAATCTAAATAAACTAAGTCAAGATGGCCAGGGTGTTGCCATCGTAGTGACTGCCCCATCTTCCCTATTTACAGCAACTGAAATTTGAACTCCAGTTAAAACTTAGATTTTACTTGTCACTGTATATTATAACTGTTGCTTTTAACCATGCATTTCAAGTCCACATTGTTGACATTTTAGATACTTTATTTTTTTAACATTGTCTTTATGTCCAAGGGATCTTGACCTGAAGAAGCCCATCTACCAGCGCACAGCAGCATATGGTCACTTTGGTCGTGACGTCTTCCCATGGGAGGTTCCCAAGAAGCTGAAATACTGAATCTCTGTTCTTTTCGTAGCATATACTAGATGTCCTGCAGATTTACCCGTTTTCCACCTTCCCTCTCTCTCTTCTCTCCTCTACCTCCATTATCCTCTTCACATGCAGCCAAATCCCAGCAGCTTCTGCTGTGTTACCACTTGTCCACCTGTAAAGATCCTCTGAAAGAAGACCACAGTTATTTCATTTGCTGTGATCTGCAGGTTTAAGGAGTGCCACCAGTCATTATTATTCTCTTTTTTTTTTGTTTTGTTTTCTGGTGGCTTCTTTCAGCACATCCTAAAAGTATTATTGAAAATCATTATAGAAACTATACTTATGTGAGATTTCCAGAACCCTTTGCAAGTTAAATAGTCATAAAGCAAACTCACTGCGGCATAGTTGTACAACTGATCAGAGGTCGGCTTCCTCTTTAGCAGTGTCCTTTTAAGTATTGCACAAACATCAAACTCCGTTCTTTGTTCTTTTTTATTTTTGATGGTAAAAAAAAAAGTAGATTTAAACAGCTTTTGTTTTTCTTTTTGTATTTGTGTAATCCCTTCAGGCCATTTCTTTCTTTCTGATGTTTTACAGAGAAGTCAGAAGCTGCTAATGACCTTGTGGTTCTGTTGGGATGCACCATGAAATCACTTTTTTTTTTATTTAATAATTTATTTTTAGGTTTAATTGTCATTTGAATGTTTTCAAATAATGTTAAATGCTGCAGTGTTCTGACCAAGATAAAGGAGCAGCACTTGCCTTCCCAGAGAGTGACTCTGGGTGTAGTTACAGAGAAACCCAAGTTGCCACTTCTGGATAGGAGCTGCTATTTTTTCCACTCAGCAACTCGGTGTAGATGTTTGTTTGCTTGACTATTGAGGGACCTAATGGTTTGATCAGCAGAGAGGAACATTGTTATATGTAAATTCTGTTTGTCTAAGATGTGAAATTTTAAGTGGACACACATGAAGGAACAGTGGTGATACAAAGATAAAGTAGCACAGTTGGCACAGTGAATGTAAGAGAAGGTTGTAGTAGTGCTCGCGTTTGCTGAGTAGTTTTCAAAGTTACTAAAAGATCTGGCACAAGACCCCCCCACCCGCCCCTCGTATTAAGTACATGAAAATGCCTCGGGGTTTGCCAAGACGAGTTAAATATTTGGAAAGGTTTACACCTGAGACTCTGGGTAGACCTAAAGACAATATCGGAATTATCCTTTCCAGTTGTTTTTTCTTTTGCTTGTTTTTTTTCTCCTAAACTTCAATCAAATCCGGGTATATGTCCCTCTAAAATCAGCAGTTAGTCAGAGCTATGTGCTGTAAGTGACTTTAATGTGTGTATGCGTCATATATCTACATGGCTTTGTGTCCCCTGAGACATTACTAAGATGAAAAAAATTTTCTTTTTCTTTTCTTACTTTTTTTTTTTTTTTAGCTTGGCTTCTCCAGCTCCACCTTGTGGTTCTTTGAGTGTCCTACAGTAACACCTCAGGGAAGAGCCACATGGTGCCTTATAACCAGTCTGTGTAGCTGTCTGGTGATATTGCTCACTTTAGGGTAGATTTTTTTTTTTTTTTTTTTTTTTTTTTTTTTTTTTTTTTAAGCAGTTTCATTTGCATCCTAAAGCTCACCCACAGTTCAGTCAAAAGATTGGTTGGTGTTGTACAGAGAAACCAGCCTGTTTACATGATCTGCTGTGGGGAACTAAAGAGGCGTTTTTTATTTATTTCTTCAGTTTAACACCACCCCACCGTCACCAGGTTGTTTGTGTAATGTTGTTGAAAGTTAGTTTGTCAGTGTGTTTATTAAATGTGTAAAAGTGCCTCTTCTCACTGTCTGCTAATACCCCAAAATACACAACATCCCACATTATGACCCTACTCTCCCACTTCTACCTTGAGGTTGTGAAATGTCCCTTCTTGGGAATTTATTCTGATGAGTCTGAATTGTTGTAGTTTCTCTTTCAAACTTAATAAACTGCACTCTCGCTTTGTGCTTATGGGCTGTGCTTTTGGCTGTTTAATTTAAAAGAAATATAGTTTGAATCCTGACTTCTCGTAGCAACCAGTGATAAAAATCTACATCAACAATGGCAACGGGAGCATGTGAAAGCAGAATTGGGATCTCATTTGAAAGACGCACTGAAGGTGATCACTTCCTCTGGCAGAATATAAACTTAACGACAGAAACTATAAGTAGCATTTATTTGGGTTCCACTTTTACTTCTGTGTTCATGTTAAACTGATTTTAAATTATGTATTTACTGTATGTCAAATGCATTTTTTAAAAATAAAACATTTCTATTTATTTACTTAGAAACCTCAAATACTCCAATTCAGTTACAGAACCATAACCTTCTGAAACAAATTCACCTGAATGTGAATTTGTTCCAGAAATGGGATTAAAATCTTAAAAACCAAGCTTGTAAAGATAATAACTAATATAGGCTTTAAAAAAAACTCACAAAATGCATAATTTATAGGAAATATTTTATTGTAGCTGTATTAGATTTGATTTAATTGTGCGAGAGATTACAGAACACACTTTATAGAAGATGATGAAACCAGGAAACCTGATATGCAAAATAAAGACTGCTAAACACACAGATCTTATCATGTATACAGAGGAATGTGAAGAATTTAACCTTTTGGTTCAGAAAAGCTTTCTTAACTTCGGAGCATTCTTTTGCTACGGAAATTCAGATAATCCCTTTGTTGGATTTCTTTTCTCAGTGCAAATGGTACATTATTTACAACAAAATCATAAAAAGCATGAAAGATACTGCATTGAGATTTATTTAAAAAAATGCAAGCAGAAATATTTGCAGCTTGATATTGAGCAATGATGGTTAGTCATGAGTGTGACTCATGGTTTTATTCCCACCCTGTAATAAAGAAAATATGGAAATGGTTTGAGGAGGTATTCTGTTAAATAATTGTTTTTGCTATCAAAATAATGTAATTAACTTCAACCTACCTTTTGAATGTTAGATTAGATTGTAGTTTAGAGGCTTCCAGACAAATTTCTGACAGTAGAAAACCGTCTGCACAAGAAGAAAAGTTAGGTGTTTAAGGCCACTGAGCATCCACAAAATAAACAAGAAATTTGTTTACTTACTCCACATTTGAGGGCAGTCTTGGTATCTCTGCATCTGTATGTTGGCAAGATGCATGGGTCTGTGAATATAAAAGGCAACAGCTGAATGTTGGTTTTGAAGTAAAAAAAAGCTTCTAAAATGTGATCAAATGTGTTCAATTTACTGTCTAAAAAATGTCACAACTTTATCCAAAGCCCTGGCATTTTGTTTTATTTATTTTGTCGTATGGATGCGGAATCTGTGATGAGATTGGAAATATGAAAATTAATGAATCCCAGAGAGAAATGACAATATTAGATATATAATATTAGAGCTATACAGAAAATGTTTATCAAGACATGGCACCTTGTGCAAGTGAAAATGATAAATCTAGCCCACTATAAGGGTGGGTCATATACTCTTCAAAAAGACATTGAATATTAATTTTAAAAATGATCATGTAACCACTTGGTGTAGTAGTTCAACTGTATATCTACCCATGAGTAGAATAACATGTACTAAAAATTTCTGTAAAACCAAAATCTGATGGACCCCTTTTAAGGTAGCTACATAAACCTTCCATGGCTCGATGTTGGATTAGTTAACATATTTACAAAGCTGTGCCCTGTGATTTGAACTATAGGAAACAATATATTTCAAGAGATCACTTTAAACTTTTAAAAATTGTGGTTTTATAGCATTTTACAAGGTAGGTGTCAGTTATTTAAAGATACATATTGAAGACAAAGAGTCAGACTGACCCACAATGGGAGCTTCCTGCCCTTTACACTGGTGGATGAGGTTACAAATGGCTTCAGGGGTGGCATAGCCCAAGATTGCATCCAGCACTGTCTTGCTAAACTTCCCAATGATTGTATCACACTGGTCTCGGTAGGCGGGTGGCAAGATTATACAAATCTCCTCCAGCAGCTTGATCACAGCGCCCTGCGGGATAAATGAAAAATTTAGACGAGTGTGTGCTCTGTCAGCACATTTGTTTGGCGGCGTCTAAGTACACCAATAAAAGGTGTTGTGCTACTTCTAATGCACAGGGTTTGTTATGAGTAACTCACCTCAGTCCTCTCCTTAGGCAGCAGATCTTCCAAGGTTTTAAAAAGGAAAATGCAGAAGGAGCAGTGTGTTGTGGGGTTGGCCTTAAGTATTGACACAAATAGCAGAAGATTAAAGGAAAATTAGTTTTTAAAAATAAACACATAAAGGGAAGTTTTTATATTTAAAATATTTATATCACTAAGTTGTAATCGACTCACATTGTCTTTCGTCACAGCAACCTGAAGGGCTTCGTTGGCAAAGTAGCCGAGCATCTTCTCGTGTTTATCACAGGAGCTGCAGAGCCCAATGATTTTGCAGATCTCACCTGGTTTCTAGGGAGAAGGTGTGATCAATGTATGCACTGGGAATAGATCCGAGATTCTGGGCATTACTCTGGCAAGCTTTGACTTACTACAATCCCAGTAAAAAAGGTGATGGCCAGCGGGAGCATCTTGTCCACCTCTTCTTTGCAGATTTGGGCAGTTTTTCCCGGCAGGTGTGCACACAGACTTTCAATTCCATCCATGATCTTTTTCTAGAATGAAGTGACAACGATTATTTACTTGAGATGATATGCAACAGTTTTAACTCTGCTGAACATGGGCAGAAGTAAAAAAAAAATGATATATATATATATGTTGACTTTGCTCAAGCATGTGCAAGACATAAAACGGAATCGTAGAAGTTAATGTGGATCTGCATGTTAACTTTGGTATAAGTTCAAGCTAGGCAACATGTGATCATTTTCCCTATAGCATAAAAATTAAATGACTTAAATACTATTATTTTAATATTTATTCACTATTATTGTCATACCACAAGTTTCTCTGTTAGAACTAAGGGTGACAACAGTTTTGCTTATGAGCTAATTTATAAAACTACAAATTAGCTAGTCGGAAGCAGAGACAATGTGAGATTGTAACTGAGTAAGGAGCAACAGGGTGGTGAACTGTCATAGCCGATGTTTCTTTGAATACCTTGTTTTAAAAAAAAACAACAAAAGACTGATTGATAATCTTGCCACTAATAGAAATAAAAATCAAAATAAATGGATTACATCTTGCTATGCCCCATTTTATTTTTAACACAATTGCTCCTCTTTTAACTTATTTCATAATGTTTTATCTATGATTTTTCTTATTCTTGTTGCTTTAAAAGTATGCATTTACATGCATTTGAAATATTAGAAATTGATGACTAAACACTAGTGCAATGCAGATAGACTGGTACAGTTTTGGTTAAACCTGTAGAGACCTTTTTTATTAGATCATTTAATATTTTTTTTTCTTTGTCTCTTTCTTTTGTTTTCACCCATTTATGAAGGAATAAATAATAAAATTAAAACATATATTATTATTTTCTGTGAAGGACTGTGCATGCACTAGCAACACCCAACTGTGTAATGATGCTTAAGTTTGTTAATGATCCTCAAATAAACAAGATATTGATCGGTTTATGTTTGTCTTCAGACAAAAAAAAATATTATTTCCTCCAAACCAGAGCAGGCTATAGAAAAAGAGGATCTTTAAGGTCAAGAAAAAACTTTCATTTCAGCTTTTGTTAGAAATAGAAAATAGGAAGTGGCTTTTCATGCAAAGAAAACAGGAACATTCCTGTATTGTGTGTGGGTTTCAGTTTGAGAATGACTGATTATTTGCATTCGTGAATGTGAAGCATGTGCTTCAGCTGATAACGCAATGCAGCATGTAAATTGAGTCCTGGAATTCAAACTATTTATTCTATTTATTTAATGGAAACTACTCAAACACAGATCTTAGCAGCAGCTTGAATGAGCACATTGTGTATTTAAATCCTTGTGAATATAGATTTAAACAGTATTGATAATATTATCAGTGAGCAAATATGAACACTCAGGTATGTGTTTGCTGGGCAGTCTGCCCTTGTTCCCACCTGCAGGTCTGCATTGGAAAGCATGTCAACAAGGAGTTCAAATATTTTGGTGCAGTCCTGGCAGAGATCCCCCGTCTGAATATAGAAATAAATATCACATCATTATAATGGATTAAAGAATAGAAGCTGAATACCATTAATGTTCATTCGATTACATTTCTAGATGCTTTAGTTCATCTTGATTAAAAAGAAGTCAGAAAAATTAGAAATGATTTCAATCACATTGCATCATTTTGAATCTTTCTGTATCATTCCGTCCTGTAGTCTTATCATTACACATCTAAAAGCATGAAGCTAAACCTGGGAAGGTTTCTTCATTATAACAGAAATTAAATCAATCAGTTTTTGGTAGTGAATCCTGTTTTCAGAAGGTTAATAAAAGAAGCGAAAAGACTGAAATCAAAACAATCACTTACTTTCATGAGATCTGGTTGACTTTGATTGGCATCATAAGTCGCGGTCAGAACTGCAGTGGACAAATGTGGGACATGTTTAAAGTTTTATTGTATTTACACTTTAGAATTAGATTCAATTTTTTTAAAATATTAATATAATTTTCAGTCTTACCACAGCCTTGGAGACCAATTGAGAGAAGCAGTGTTACCACAAGCATGGCCATCTTGATTACTTTCTGGTTTTACTCGAACCTCTTCTCACATCTGTGAGGGAGCCACAAGTTCAGCTTATATTTGACATGGCCCACTGGTTAGCTGGAGCCCCCACCAACCAGGTTTTGAAGAACAAATAGTGTATGTGATAAGATGTATTTTAGCTTTTCAGCAATGGGGAAGTCAAGTGTATTTTCACTTCCTTACTCCAAGGCACAAAAATGACAAAAACATGACATCTTATTTTAAAGACAGGCTGTGGGTATTTTAAACTATTTGACATCTAACTCCACACACTCTGTGTTCTCTCTCAGTTTCTGTTATAATTACTTATTGTATACAACCAGGCACCCACATCATTACTAATTTTTTTTTACTTCACCATAAAAGAGATTTGAATGTAAGTTTGCCTTTTCAAGATGTAAATTAGACTAATCTTAATCCTGCTTGAAGCTGGACCTTTCAGCTTTCCAGAGACTGAAACACATCAGTAAATACTTCTACAAAGTAGTAAAAAATTCAGCTCTAGATCAAATCTTAGTTAATTTCTTTAGAAGAAGGTGTAGTTCATTCAGCTACCATAAATCGGTCCTGAGTTTTTACTCAGATGAAGAGACTGACAGAGCACATAGTGGGGTACACTTTCACACAGTTTTCCTACTAGTCATTAAACTCTAGTATGAAAATATGTTTGAAATGATCATGATTGTTAATGTAGTTTTGGCTCTAAGGACTGCACCTTTTCCTCTAACGTTCTGCCATCATACAGCTTGTATGGATTCACACTGTATGACTCACTGTGGTTCTTGCTTCCTTGTTTGGTGAACCAAACTTCACCTCTTGATCTCAATAAGGATTTTGTTTTCTGCTGAATTTTGTCATGTGTCTCATACATAAAGTTCTGGGTTTTTAAGGGATAGTTCAATTCTTTAATACATATAGTGAAAAGAGAGTTCCTGGGCTGCATGGTGGTGTGATGGTTAGCACTGTTGCCTCAAAGCAAGACAGTTCCATTTCAGCCTGTGGACTTTGCATGTGTGAGCATGAATGATTGTTTCTAGCCCTGCGATGGACTGGTGACCGGTCCAGGGCGTGCTGTTTCTCACCTAGTAGCTGCTGGGAGAGGCTCCAACCTCCCAAACTCTGCATTGGAATAAGCAGGAAAATGGATGGGTGGAAAACAGACTTACTGCCACAGTTAAGTTGAAGCATCTTGTGAATGTAATCTTAACAGCATGAGTTGTTTCAGTAGACCTGAATCACTCTCCTAACTTTGTTAGGTTTAAAACTCTACTTTGACTTTCTCTCTTCATTTAGAGTCACACAACACTTTGGTGGAATTACCTCAATAAAGCTCAGCAGCTGGGGCAACTTTTTTAAGGTTACCCAGCTTATTTATTTATTTATGTATTACAGTGCACCTGTTACTTTCTTTTGTCTGGTTACTGAACCTGGGTTATGCAATATTATAAAGGCATCTATTAAGTTATAGACCTCTAATGATTCATTTTAACTAAGGAAATCATTTTTATTGAGTTTGTTCAGTTTTACCCTAAATTTTAAACTTCAGGTCAGAAACTTTATAACTAATTTATTATAACTGGTTTGTCAAGTTTTTGTTTTGTTGGGTTTTAAATATAATTTTAAATATTGGTTGGTGCAGTTCACAGTTGTAATTATAATGGCGGAACCCAGCTGATTGAATTAGTCGCTTGTACCTATGAAAGCAAAACTAACGAGGTGTTGGAACCACTCTGAACCAAATTGAATTGAATTGAATTGAATTGAATTGAATTGAATTGAATTGAATTGAATTGAACTGAAAGCAGGACAAACAAAATTACTCAGAGTAGTATGGACAAGTAGCAGCTTAAGTCAAAGCCTATTTAGATGTGGTAGCGTTTGACTCTGGTGCCATCTTGTGGTTTCTTAAATTATTTTAACAACCAAGAAAATTCAGAGTAAAAGTGCCTTTCATTCCCTCAAATGCCCCTGATAAAATGTTTTTTTATTTCCCTCCTTGTTCTGGGTTTAGGTTGCTGATCTGATTTATTGTGGTTTCTCTTTGAGACTGTTAAAATAAACTCTCACAAAGACAACACACTCAATGTTCACATTGCACAAAGTGTATTATATGATGGAATAAAATATATAACTTCCTTTGCTACAAAACCTAGTTCTATGAATTTATTGCTGAAAACGCTGCATGTGGGTGAAATAGAAGTTGCCCGTGAACTGTCTCTGAGTGCTAATTTACCTGGTTTATCTTACTTTTGTTCTGCAGACTACCTTAATTTCTCTCTTTATCTGTCTATAATCTTGTTTTAGATGACCATAAAACGAAACTGAATTTATAGTTTAAACCCAGTTATTAACTGATCCACATCGATTCATAACATTTTCTCTTCAAAAAAAAAACTTAAAAAAAAAAAAGTATGATCTTCTGTGTAAAACTTGACATCTTGACATCAGTATTTTTGAGCAAGTCAGCATCAGAGAGTCATCATCAACTATTCATCATCTTCATCTCTGTGAGATTTTATTGGGACACTGGTGATCATTGCAGGGGCACTAAATGTCCCAGTGTCCCTACTGGTACACTGCTTAGGACTGCATTTATTCCTGTAGACCATAGACGACAAAGATTTTGGATATTATTCCACACTCTTGACTTAAAACTCAGCTGCTGTTTATTATATCCAGAAATTGACTCAAGCACCTTTTAATTTATGTATTTATATTTTTGTCTGAACTTTGTGACTTGTTTTCTAGACCTTCTCTGCAATGAATAGGGATTCTACAATAAAACTTCACTTATTCTTTATGTTATTGTTTTTATTTTATTTTTAATGTCACAAAACAATATTTTCATACACACGATGCTGAGAGAACCTTTTGTTGATGTTTTTGTTTTGTGTGCTATCTATATAGGCTATAATGAGATCCTTTCCTAATGCTGTTCTCTTATACATAATACAGGTGTTTGCAGTGACTGAAAAAGAGACTGATCACCACAAAGAGTCTGAGTCAAAAATTAAACCTGATTTAAGGAAATGGTCCCATTTTATTGTTGTTCATTTGTACTTCCTCTAACACATACCTTTAATCTTTAGTTGTAAATATTGGTTGTTATACTGTGCTCTGTTAACTTTCATGACACAGTCAGTTTTATAAATAAATACTCTGAGTCTGTTCCGAATTTTCAACCAAAGAGAGATTTAACTATTTTAAACCAATTTAATGTCAATACACTGATCCAGCAAAAACTGAGCTGTTTGGATTCTGCATGGAAATTTCTGGTTTCCTTGTCCTTAAAGCAATCAGCTTTAGAAGCAGAAGTCGACTATAACCTCTCTACCCTCTATGCTTTTTGTTTTGTTTTTTTACCTCATACATGGGAAATTGTGATATTTATTCTCACAAGTCAAAGTAAACATAGTTCTTTCTTACTTAAACCTTGTAGACCAGCAGTGGCAAGTGGCACAGTTCTGAGAGATGCTTTGTTTTCTTGTCATGGAGGCTTAAGTTCAGTACCTCCATTGCTTAGATCTGTGGTGGAAACACTGGGTGTATCAAATTAAACTACTGATGTGTGCCTCTTGACCTGGTCACCCTTGTGAAAACAAATGATCTCAGTGGGTTCTTTCTGGTTAAATAAAGGTTTTAAAAAAACAAATATTTTTTAGCTTAGTGTTTACTGTTGGACAAGTTTGACCCTGAAAGATAATAGGTCGGTTATTATTATTGTTGTTATTCGGCTCCCTAATGCGGCAGCCACCAACCACCGGGTCTCGGTTACAAAAGAAAAAATGTATAAATAAGCATACATAAATATAGTATCTCAGGAAATACACATTTTTCATTCATGACTGCTGCAACTAAATACTGCTAGTAATGCCTGAATTTGCAGATACTGGATGTGGTGGCAGACGTAAAAGGAAATCATGAATGGGGTGGTGTTCCCAAAAGTATAGCTTTGATAATTTCTCATGATAGATATAGATAGATAGATTATTATAGATAGATTAAATATGTTTAGTGTTAGTGAGACCAGAGTTCCAAATTAGTTGTGAATTTAGGTCATGTATTTTTCTTAAAGGTACAAAAACATCATGCAGTAATTCTCTTATTACTGTTAGTATTGCCATCAGGACTACAGGGTGGGACATTCCAGCAAGCAGAAGGAACAACCATAATCTACGTAAACTCGGTCATGAGGAGTGTTTAGTGTATGGCAATTCTTAGTTGATACAAAATACAGTTGACAGCAAGATGAAAGTTCAAGTCTGTTTATTATTGACAGTAACTCAGATAGCTATATATATATATATATATATATATATATATATATATATATATATATATATATATATATATATATATATATACCAGCAAATTGTTTAAATTGAAATTTACTGAATAACAAGATAGGATCAAGCCTGCAACCCTCTGATTGCTTACCACCTAGTGGGTGGTAGCCATTTGAGCTGAATCACTCTCACTTGAGAGTGATTGAGCTCAAAATCTTTGGGGACACTCAAAACAGGGCAGGGTTGGTTTAACTTTTGTTTGGACTAATTTAGTATTAAAACATTTACAGTTTGCTACCACAGCTATGTGAGGTAGATGGAATGTCTTTCTTTGTGTGTCCGTCTTTAGGTCTTTAGGGTTGTAGTGTCAGGATGCTGAAGGCCCCCTCCCTCTGGACTGTAAAGATGGTAAACTTATTAACAAACATTTGACGCTCACTGCTTCTGCATAAAACCTTTGTTTTTGTTATCTCCATGGTGAGAGAAAATGGTATTTCTCTTCTTCGGTATGTTCTGACATATAGTGAATTGCCAATAAAACTCTGTGAAGCTTGAAGCTTTCAATCTTTATGCATGAGGACTTTTACAGTCTATTAGTCATGTCCAACAGAGAAAACACTGCAATTTGAACTGTTCATTCTGTTTCACTTTCGCTGACTCAAGAAAAAACAAAGTACAGGACATGTACACTGGCTACTATCAGAAGAGGGAAAGATAAATCGGTAGAGGACAATTCAAAGTGCTTTAAATAAAACATTAAAAGCATTACAGATATTAAAAAGTAGTAAAAGGCAGCAACAAATAGCAAGAATCACAATAAAATCATAAATTACATTAAAATGATTAAAAGCAAGATAAGTTAAAAAGTTACCTTGCAGATTAAATGTATAGGCACATGGGAAAAGAAATTTTTAACCTGGATTCAAAAATATCGACATTTGGTGAAAATTTAATCTCCACTGGCAGTTTGTTCCACTTGTTTTCATCATAATAGCTAAACGCTGCTTCTCCATGTTTAGTCTGGATTCTGGTCTGGACTAAGAGCTTTGGATCTAAGAGCTCTGCTAGATTTATATTCTCTGAACATATCACACATGTGTTCTGGACCTAAACCATTCTGGGATTTGTAAAGCTGCAGACGTTTAATGGTCTTTGTAGGAAGTCCTGTTAAAAGACCAGTAATCCAGCCTACTGGAGATGAATGCAGGGATGAGTTTCTCTTGGTCTTTCTGGGAGACTAAACATTTAATTCTGTTGATGTTTCTGAGCTGGAAAACAAACAAAGAACAAATACAAATAAAAATAAACCTAAAAGAAGAAACAAGAACACATTACACACACTTCTACATCATACTGTATAAAATGATAAAGAGGGGTTCATTCTGTTAGTCTACATAACTATTAAAAGTTAAATGGTAATATATTGTACTGTGCTGGTAACAAGCATTTTAAGTTTTAAAGTTTAGTTGAATAAAATTGGGCCTTCAAATAAAGCTTGCTCATGGACTGAGTAGTAATAAGTTATAAAGCATATGGTTGCCTTTTCCAATGCCACCAATATCACAAAATAAATAGACTGCCTTTTTATAGGTAGCGTTTTCTGGTCTTGTCCACTGAAACACTATTATACATTTTCACATACATCCATACAGCACTTCTTAGTCTGTACAGTTTTATTTTCAGTTTTTTTCTCTGTCACACACAGAGAAATTCATCCGAGGCACTGTGGGTCCAGTGTGTTGAACAATGACACTTTAAATGTGGACTGGGGAAGCCAGTGATTGAACCACCAATCTTCCAATGGGCAGATGACTGCTTTAACTCCTGATGCAAAATTCAGTCAAAAAATGCCAAAATAACAAAAATACTCCCTTAATTTAAAAGTTTTTTTTATTTTTTGTGTACACTAGTGCATCTTCAGAGGTTGCAGACTTGATCCTATCTTCTGTAAATTTCAATATAAACAATTTGCTGGTTAAACATATTTTTCTTACTGTCTGAATCACTGTCAATGATAAACAGACTTGAACTTTCATCTTGCTGTCAACTGTATTTTGTATCAACTAAGAATTGCCATACACTAAACTCACATCATGACCGACTTTACGTAAATTACGGTTGTTGCTTCTGTTTGCTGGAATGTCCCACCCTGTAGTAATAATGACATATACAACATGATTGTGATTGTACAGCAAGAAAAATACATGACCTAAATTCACAACTAATTTGTAACTCTGGTCTTTATGGCCACTAGTTTATGGCAGAATAAATATTTACAGTAAAGTAAGCCTTGCAGGCTTCAAAAGTAAGTTGTAAACTAATATACTATACTACTTTGATCTTGATTCTTTTAACACTATAGCATCATAAAGGTAACACTTCATTTGGAAATAAGAAATGAAAAGAAGTAAAAGCAGAATCCTATGAAAAGGGAAAACAAAAAAACTGGCTACAATAATTATAGGTATTCCAAACTGATGCTTTTATTCCAGCTGGCCCACATGCCACATGCTAGATTTTGATATTTGTGAGATGTTTTGCTGCACAGCATCATAACTGTTATCATTAGCTTTTTGCTAACAGTTTGTAAAACTTTAGGCAGCATGGACTGTTGGAAATGTGCTATAAAAATAAATTTGACCTGACCTAAAAGAGATGGCTGATCTGTCTTGTACTTTTAAGTTTTTTTTTTTTTTTCTAAGCTCATTTTGAGGAAGCTCTTTTTTTAATTTAAGCCTAAATATTGTTTTTGTCTTATCAGAAAGATAATGATAGGGCAGTGTTTCTCAATCCTGACCAAGGACCGCTTAGACAGTCAATAGCTACGTTTACATGGGCAAACATTTTTACCATCTGACTGAAATCAGTGTGATGCAGCTGACATGTTTACATAGATGCTGGATCAGTTGTGTGTTTACATGATGGAAAGATTTGCTGCTTATTCCAGTCGAGGACGATTAGATAAACTGAGGCATTTACATGATGCATTTTATTCTGATAGATGTCTGATCGGGTCAAAAGTGCTCCATGTAAACGCTACTAATGCCACCCAGTCTAGACCTGTTGCCCCTCTTTTGCCACCCCATGTTAAATGTTGTAAATCCACTACTCATGAGATTCAGTTCAGTTCAGTTCGGTTTATTTGCCATCTGCAGAAAAGAAACCACACTGGAAAACAGTTGCAAGAAACTCAAAGTGCACTGTCAACATTTAACAAACAAAACAAAACATATGAAATGCAAGCCTAAAAATACAACACATGGACACATCCTAAAACGCATAAATATTAAGAAACAATAAAAACACTGTATAAATAAATAGCAGTTAAAGAAGTAACTAAAACAGTAAAGTGCATATCTGAGGTATTTCAAAGTGCATTGTTCAAAGTCATGACAGCTTGTGGAAAAAAACATTTAGTATGACGAGATGTAGTGCAAAACAAGATCGGAGCAGACTCCTTATTCCCAGTTTCAAATCTGCAATAGAACTGACTGAAGTTATTTGGCAGTGTGTGGTGATTCTATGACATATTACAAAACTTTTGTTCTTCTTCATTTGTTTCAGTCTTTGAACTTTCTAACTTTCTTTGTCTCAACTTGTGAAATCCCTTTGACCTTCTGCACATCACAACTTCCTTCTTGCACGTTTTTTATGACAACTTGCAAGTTAGAAACAAGTTTATCTCTTACTAATAAATCACTTTGTGGGGATTTCTTTCGTGGGTTTATTTCACCAATAATGAATAATAATCTCCACATACTAAAGAAAGTTAAGCTTTAACATTTAAACAACATAAAAACATTTTGTTTTAAACTATATGTTATATTAAGCCATGCTGCACATATTTTTTCTGTTTTTTTAAACACCTAAATAGCAAAAGGTCTACTGATCTAACTTTTCTACATCATTAGATCTTTCAGTTTGTGTGAGCCAGAGGAGCCAGATGAGGTGGCTCGAGCATCTAGTTAGATTGCCTCCTGTTATTTTCAAGAGAATAACCATTTTTAAAAATGTTGTGAAAAGGAACAGGGCTGATGTTTTTACATTTCTGTATTAATTATTTAAATTATACTTTTCAAATAGTTTATTCTGTGAATATGTAATGCATTCAGATTAAGTTGTTTATACTCTGACCTTTTTTTCCTTTTAAAACAAATTAAAATAAGGAACTAAAACATGAAAAATCAGATGTTTCTCAAATAGATTTGTAGCTTAACAAGAGAATATAAAATCATAAATAATGCAACATTACACAAATCTTTTAGAATAATTTAAATAATATATAAATAGGCTAAAGTCTCTGTAAATATATTACATGTTAGTGAGGGTGAACAAAGGAAGGCCAGTTCCGAGGCACGTAAGATAAGAGACGAAGCTCCTCTACTAGTTTTCTTTTTTCATCATTGATACAGAATGGGGCTAATGTGGTTTAAACATTGACATGAAGAGGATGAAACTGTCATTAGTAATAAGTCAAGATTTAAAAAAAAAAAAAAGTCTTGCATGTCAGGAACTCATTTTAACAGTCTGCGGGAAAACACGTTGGACCTATTGTTCCCAGGATACGAAACACGACTTCCTCATGATTTTTATTTAAAGGTGAGGTGTGTACAAATTTGCACTGTGACTTGTTATCAGCAGGAATGAGTCACGTTTTGTCCAAAAGAGCTTTGCTTCCTGGACAAGGAGTAATTGCAATAATCATCAACCCGAGTGTGAGACAGTCCTCTCCAAAGTACTATCTTATACATGAATAATATGGCATTTATCAGTTTCAATCCATTTTTAATTATATTCTTGCATTAGCGTCTCACTGTGCAGCATTGTTGCCTGACAGGCATTTCTTTTAAGAATCTGATGGTGAAATGTAATTTCTTGCTAAACCTTGAAGTTGACAAACAGCGTTTCAGTCGTTACTGTTTCTGCTTTTTTTTTTTTACTTCCTTCAAAGAGGGTATTCAAGAGAAGTGCAATTCGTCCAGGGATGTTGCAAATAACAGCAATGTGCTTTGAGAAAGGTAACTGTATTTGGGAAAACAAGCAGATAAACTGAAAGCTTATTGAACTGATGTTATGCACAAATGCAAAAGTTGATACCCATGTGAAGGAACCAGAGTATCCCATACACTTTCAGGTGCTTGCACTGAGGTTATCAGAAACATTTTTTTACTACACCTGTTCATAAGACATGCACGAAGTTCTACTGTTTGATGGATCAAGCTCCACGTACAGTATCAACCAAACCCCCTAGTTTTTACAGTGATAATTTTGCCATAATTTTATTTCTTGTGTGTTTTTTCTCATTTTTGACAAATAAATTACAACTAATAGTCATTGTAACAACCAGATGAACTGATAAAAGATCAACAGGGCACAACTCTGATGGAAAATAAGGCCTGGGCCCTTTATTCTCATTGCCTGTAGAGCAGAGAAGGTCAGGACATTGTGGGGGCTTAAGAAAGAATCTTTTTTATTTAACTCCTTTACTTTTTATTGTTGCAATCATTTTCTTGAGTTGGGCACATCACTTATTTAGAACCTTCATACAATAGAGAACCACATTTTAGGTGTAGCCAGAGCTGGTTAATACCTAAAGTGGTCTACAGATCTGTAATTTGCCTTTATAACAAAATGTTTTGTCTTTTTCAACCATTTTCCAATATTATTTAAGTTAGCTGGGGGTTATTAGTTATAATAATGTTAATGAACACTTAACTTTTTTCACCTTGAAAACAAAAATAAAATAAATTCACAAAAAAATGAAAACATGGCATCTCTACAAAAAATAGAACAAATGCAATTATGATTTACACAACAGTACCCTCTTAAACAACTTAGGTTTCCAGGGAGCTGTTTGACATTCTTAGCAGAGTTGAAGGACTTTTAAATGATCTTTGTTCTTTGTTTTGTTTTCAGTGTAGTCACTGTGTTTTGTGGCATCTTCAGCATGAAAAAGCCATCGTACACTACATGCCCAAACCCAAACCCCACCCCCACAACCCCACTCAAACACAGACATACTGCCTCATTGTAGTATTATGTTTGACTGTATACCTTTTTTTTCAGTTCCTCATTGCACAACCATGCCTCACAGATTCTACCGTTTTACTTATTTACCTGTTTCTGCAGCAAACACTTTCAGTCAAGTGAACTCAAGCCAGTAGGTGGTCATTTACACTTACTGGTCACTTTATTAGGTACACTTTGTAGTACTGGTCCTCCTTCAGTTTTCAGAACTGCCATAAGACTTTGTGGCATAGATTCAACAACTTGTTTGAAACATTCCTCAGAGACTTTGGTCTATATGGACCAAAGCCTCACACAGTTGCTCCAGATTTTGGCAGCTGCACATCCATGATGTGAACCACATGTTGAACAGTTGATACAAGGCAGGATGGATACATGTTTCATGTTTATACCAAATTCTGACCCTACCATCTACATGTTGCAGCTGAAATGGAGGCTGTTGCTGTAGCCCATCTACTTCAAGGCTAGACGTGCATTCAGAGATGGTATTCTGGATGTCTTAGTTTGAACCAGTGGTTATTTGAGTTCCTGTTGCCTTTCTATCATGCCCAACAAGTCTGCCCATTCTTAACCCTTGCCCACAGTTATAGCTGCCCTAAACATCAGGCCCCGCTGAGTTGTTATATTGTGTTCTCTGCAGTATTATGTCATGCTATGTTGTGCAGTATTGTTGTGTCATGTGTTCTGTGCAATACTGCCTACTTGGTGAGGGGAGTCTAGGGGCTCGGTCTGTTGAAAAGAATTTCCCCTTGGCAACAACAAAGTCTAAGTCCAACATGGTTGTGTGAATATCACAGTAAATCAACAGTTTTTAAAAAGCACAGACCAGCCTGTTTGGCAGCAACAACCATACCACGTTTCTTAATCTCTCCCCCATTCTGACGCTCAGCTTGAACTTCAGCAAATCATCTTGGCCATGTCTTCATGACTAACTGCATTTTGTTGCTGCCATGTGATTAACAAACAAGCAATTAAACAGGTGTACCTGAAAAAGTACCCCTTGAGAAAAGTAAGTATATGGAACTACTTTTAATTTAGTTTTGATTTAGCAATAGTGAGATTTTAGGGGGGGGGGGGATTTCTTCCTCCTTTTTTCAAAGCTTTTCTCAACTTTGTCAGTTTCTGTTGAAACTCTGAAAACCACATGAAACCACTTTAAGATAGCTCCTTTGCCCATACCAAGAAAAAGAGTTAGTTCAAATTTCATTTGTGAAAACAAAGTTAAAAGTTTAACACTGAATTCAAGGTGTTCCTCACTACTAAGGTGAGTCAACAACCAAAACCCACAGTTTCACTGGTTGGTGCCTTTGTTACATGTCTGAACCAACTCTTTTCCACATTTCTCTTATCAAAATATACAGTGAAATGAAAAAAAAAAAAAAAAATCCAGCCATATTTGTTTCACATAGTAGAACTTCATTCTCTTTTTCTTTATTATCCATGTTTGGGTTTGTATAGTCTTCATCATGGCCATTAGCGAACATTATGCACACATCCACATAAAGTTTTAACCTTTTACAAGCCTCTCACTGCATGTGGCAAGTGAAGTTGTGCCAGAAACAACTAATCTGTATCCATTAAATAATATAACATATAATTACTGTGTATAACATTCAAACAATGTCTGAAGACTAGAAAAAACCTAAATACAGCAAAATGCCTAAAATGACTCAAATGTCTTTATGTTACCATGTTTATGACTATTTCTGACCCCTGCTGCAAATAAGACTTATGACTTTGTTAAACACATAGCTTGTCTTTTCAAGATAATTTGTCTTATCAGTTGACCAGACGCAGTGACTGATTAGAGAAAAAGCATTTCCAGCATCACAAAGACAAGGAAGAAGGAAGTGTTCTTTATTCACAGTGAGCCACCTCCTCAACACCAGGGGCGAGGCCTCTAGGGGACCCACTAAATATAAGGAGCATGATGATGGGACACACAGCATCACTGACTCCAGATCTCAGCAAATATCTGAAACCTTCACAGAAATCTGCACACAGGTAGAAAAATCCTTCTGTTGGATGTTTTATGTTAAAAGACGTTGTATTTGAATGCCTTCTGAGGAATAACCATCTAATTTTTTTTATTCTGATTTTGGTTTGCTTGTTTGTTTCAGAGATGCTTTTCTCTGTCCTTCTTGTCCTGGGCATCAGCCTGGTGCCCATTTACTCCAAACCAACAGGTAGGTCCATCCATATAACATGCATCTACACGTTTGTTTGATTAATCTCTAAATTTAATTTTGCTTTACTTATTTTTCCAGAGGAATATTTAGGAAGACCTTTCCTGCAACAGTGCTTTGAAGAGGCAAAGAAAATAGTGGATGATGCATACAAGTACTCCAGAGAGGAGTGAGTAAATTAAAATTATCTTGCATGAATATGCAGTGAAAATCTGTGTCTGTGGCATTAAGCAGACATTACAAACTCTCCAAGTTCTCTCTAAGTTCAGATTTTTTTATAGTTCAAGTATGTAACCTTTTTTCCTCCAGGAGTTTGAGGCGAGTCCGCATGGATATGGTGAAACCCTCTGATGCACTTCGTCTCCTGAAGCAGCCCCGTGGTGAAACTCGCTCAGCTGTGAGATCTGCAGACTACATGGCACAGACCCTCCGTCTGGTACACGACAAGGTGCATCTTGTGCACAAACGCTCTCTCAACGCAACAGGTGAGACAGCGGCATTCACACAAAGACACCATACCCAGTGCTTACATTGTTTTTTTTTTTTACTATTATTATTTTTCCATGTCTGGTTAAAGGTCTGAGGTGTTCTGTTTCATAATGTGGTCAAAGAGAAGCTGTAATTAACTACAACTACACTGAAACATGTCTTTCAGATTTGCTCACTGATGAAGACATGAATAAACTTGCCAACATAACTGGATGTGCTGCTCAAGTCAGAAAGCCACAGTGCCGCACCATATCAAACATTAACAAGTACCGCACAGCCAACAGTATCTGCAACAACCTGTAAGAAAAACCTTTATATGATATTAAATATAGTTTTGATTTTTGTCCCCTAATTTAGAGTATCAAAAGCAGACATATTCCTTTAAAGGAAGTATTTGTGAAATTCTCTTCAACATCTTAGGCCATATACCACAGAAGATGTGTTCACTTGCATTTCTTAAGCAATATTTCCTAACATGAATTTGTCCTGCTTGCTGTCAGAAAAAACCCTCGTCTTGGATCTTCCAACACCCCATTTGCCCGCTGGCTGCCCGCAGAGTATGATGACGGCATCTCTCAGCCGAAAGGATGGAACAGAGACCGAAAAATCAACAACTTCTTGCTCCCACTGGTACAACATGTGTTATGCCAAATGCTGAATAATATATACAGACAAAATTTATTTTGACAGTTAATATGACTATATTTCTTTCCAATCTTAGGTACGACAGGTGTCCAACAACATCTTGAGCACGACAGATGCAGGTGTGGTCAGCGACCAAGAGTTGCCTCACATGGTGACCCTTTTTGGTCAGTGGAATGACCACGACCTCACCTTCACGCCTTTCTCGCCGAGCATCCGCTCCTTCAGTAATGGGGTTGACTGTGATAATAGCTGCGAGCACACTGAGCCATGCATCCCTATTCCAGTTAGTGTCAAAGCTTAAGCCAGAATGCTAGATGCTCTTTTCACCTTTTTTTTTTTTTTTTTTTTTTAATTACTCAAACTCTACCTTTTTATAACAAACAGATCCCTCCTGGTGACCCCCGCCTGCCATCCCGCCCAGACACCTGCATCCCTGTCTTTAGATCCGCCCCTGCTTGTGGAACAGGATACTCAGCCTACAATTTTGGTGGGGAGCCCAACAAGAGAGAGCAGATTAATTCGCTGACAGCCTTCCTGGATCTTGGACAGGTGTACGGCTCAGATGAGAAACTCGCCCTGTTTCTTCGCAATCTCAGTTCTGATGACGGCCTGCTGCGAGTTAACGAAAAGTTCAGAGACAATGGCCGCGAACTGCTGCCCTCCCACCCTCTGTTGGTGTCAATGTGTGCTACTCGGGGAAAAGTCACCAATGACACCAACGCTGAAGAGGTTCCTTGTTTCATTGCAGGTTAGTCACCTTCCAATTTAGTTAAGTTTTAACGTTTTAAAAATCTAAACCAGGAAATTATTATTGCTTTATGTTTGTCTATAAGCCATAGGAGCATTAATAACATTTAAAGCATTAATAAACCCTCATAAAGGCTTCATAATATATCTATTTCCTTCGCAGGTGATGCCCGTGTTGACGAAAACATCGCCCTGACTTCCATTCATACACTGTTCATGCGTGAGCATAACCGCCTAGCTCGTCAGCTGAAAAGAATTAACCCACACTGGGACAGTGAGACGCTATATCAGGAGGCCCGCAAGATTATGGGAGCTTACACACAGGTAAAAACACCTGGGAGTCAGCAAGCGTTCATATTTCTGAAAAGCATATGTCATTCACTTGCATGACATATTTTTGTCTGTTTTTCTCAGATGTTTGTTTTCAGAGACTATCTCCCCCACATTGTGGGTAACGACGCAAAGAACAGATTTCTTGGCCGTTACCCCGGCTACAACCCCAACGTTGACCCCAGCATCTCCAATGTCTTTGCAACAGCAGCTTACCGCTTTGCCCACTTGGCAATCCAGCCAGTTTTGTCCCGACTGAATCAGAACTATGCAGAGGATTCTCGCTGTCCCAGTGTCCCTTTGTACGAGGCCTTCTTCACCCCCTGGAGAATTGTCTTTGAGGGTGAGTAGCACAAAGGAAACTCAAAACAGGCATATTTGTATCCTAATTCAACACCCTAATAGAATTTTGCCTCCTAGGTGGAATTGACCCTCTGCTGCGCGGTCTGATCGGCCGTCCAGCTAAACTGAACACTCAGGATCACATGATGGTAGACGCTCTGAGAGAACGATTGTTCCAGTTTGTGCTGCATCTGGCTCTGGACCTGGGTTCTCTTAACATGCAGAGGAGCCGTGACCATGGATTGCCAGGTTAGTGCCTCATTCATTTCCAGCACCTTCATCTAATATTTCTGCACTTTCACAATTGTTCTCACCTTTCTTGTCCTTATCCAGGTTATAACGCATGGCGCAGGTTCTGTGGTCTGTCTCAGCCCCGTAACCAGGCAGAACTGGGCCAGGTTCTGAACAACACCGACCTGGCTCGTAAGCTGCTGGAGCTCTACGGGACACCTGACAACATTGATATCTGGCTTGGAGGTGTTGCAGAGCCATTTGTGGCCGGTGGCCGTGTGGGGCCACTGTTTGCCTGCCTTATTGGAAATCAGTTCCAGAAAATCCGTCAGGGTGACAGGTTAGTTTAAGAGTAGATAGATGTGTTTATGTAAACTATATTAAGTGTGGGATTATTAGATGCGTTTTATGCCAATCTGTTCCTTTTCTCACCTCAGGTTGTGGTTTGAGAAACCAGGTGTTTTCACACAGAGGCAGAGGTCAGCACTGACCGCTGCCAGGTTGTCCAAAATCATCTGTGACAACACCGGCATAACATCCGTACCCCGTGATGCTTTCAGTGCAATCTCCAATGGGAACCAGCGTGTGCGGTGCAGTGACATTCCTTCCCTTAACTTGTTACCCTGGAGGGAGGAGCAGCGCCGTATAGGGGAGAAAGGTGATGACAATTCTAAGAGCCCACAGCCCATAGGGCCCACACACACCCCAGGCTCTATGACTAAATTATTATGCATATATATGACTAATATATATTAATACTAATGCATCTGAGTTAAAACAAAGCCACACAATATTTTAGTTTGAATCATTTTAATAACCTCCTCACCTCACAAAAAATGATTTGGTCCACTGTTCATTCTTCCTCATGGGAATATGCACGACTGGAAGAAGAAGATAGATGATTTAAATGGCATGGTAAAATGTGAAGCCTATGCTGAAGTGCAAAAAATTGCAGTTCACCCCTCATCCACTAGGGGCTGGCTCCAACACAGAGTCAATTCCCATAGACTCCCATGTTAAAAAGATCAATTTTACAGCGGAAATAAAAGCCTGATACAAAAAAATCTTTTTAGGATTAATAGATTAATAAAAAAAAAATTCTAACTCATCCATTTGGATGTAATTTAGTCTTGAAATTCAGCATAATTAGGGGCATGTCCTTTTGATTGACAAGTATCCAATATCTGGTGCAAGAAGGGAGAGTGCAGCACAACGACGGTTTTTAGCTGGCTAACAGCACGCCTTAGCTTCAACCCGCCTACCTCTGTTAGCTGGTTAGTTACCGTTAGCTCCTGGTTAGCTCGGTTAGCTCTTAGCTACAGGCAGCTTGGTGTTGGATGGGTGTCAATCATCCACCACCACCTTCACAGTCCCCCTCTCAGATCCACCTCTATGCCCATTTTTGAATTATCTGAGAATGACAGCACATATGACGCTGCCAAGATGGCGACGGTGGGAACCACCCAGTGAGCTTTAATTCACCTTTCAGAAACCCACAGGTGACGTCATGGAGGCTCCGTCCATCTTTTATATACAGTCTGTGGTTCAAATCTAGTCTTGTAAAATTTTGTTATTGGTGGGACATTTGAATAGTCTTAATGGAAAAAAAATAAAGAAGTTAAATGTTCTAATATTTTTGGTTGTTTTCAAAGCAATTTAAAATAAGACACCAAATACTTTATAAATTGCCTTACAAGGATGACATCACTCAATTATTTTTCCCTCTTACATTACTAAAACTAAACTGCTCTTGACATAGGTCTTATGCAGGGGGTAATTTTACAGAGCCTGACCTCCACATACATGGCAAAGTGAAAGTATCTGCATAGAGCTATGGTACTGAGAAGCCCATTTAGATTGTGTGTATTCCAAGACTAGGTTAGTTCTTCATCAGTTTCCATGAAACACAACATTTAATGTTTTCAAAAGCAATATATACTGGAACAATAAGCCTTTGTGCTCTGCTGCTCCAGAATCAACACTGGCTGCTTCATCTGAGTCCGACCCAGAAGCAGACCTTCATCTCCAGCAGTCCAATGATGCCTTTGAGGGTGAGTGAGTGAGGTAGACACTGGATGGCTGTTTGGTTTATTAGTGAACTGCTGTACTTACTAAGACATTAATCAACCCATTAGCTATTTCAATTATATATTCAATAGCAAAATGTAGGCTTAATTTATTTATAATACAACTTAAGTCGCTGTCCTTGTTGTTGACGGAGCCAAACCCATGCCCCCAAAGCAAGGCTCCTTCAGATAGTGAAGGGAATTGTTAAAGGGACAAAAAACGGGACACTTGACGTTATTGTTTTTTTTTTGTTTTTTTTTGTTTTGTTTTTTTTTTTTGCACATCAGTACTTGATTGTTCACAGTAAAACACCCACTACCTAATTATTGAGTGGTTTATTGAAAATGTATTTGCAATCAGAGGTGTAATAACATTGTTTAAATAGATTTGGGTACCATAGCATGAAAATCAAAGAAATGAGATAACTAATAATACATAATTTACATAATACTACTACTACTACATTGTAAAGAAGAAAAACAAATTGGGTGCATTACCTCAGGCACCGTCAAGAATACTGAAAAACATCATAATACACAGACGTAAAAAAGTGGCATCAATCCTGGGGTAGAGGGGCCCATGGCGAAATTCTTTCTGGGGCCCAGAATTCCTAGCAACTGCCCTGGGGAGGAGCAATGTGTAAGCGGCATTGGTGCTGGAGCAGATTTCTCAGCATCAAATTCAAAATCTTTAGCCACACGTTTAATTTCACATTTAACTTAATGACCTTGTTTCTTCTCTAACTACACATTTCCATATGGTGTGTTTGCTTTTGCAGGTGCCGATCATTTTGAATTAGGAGACAAAGAGGTCAGTTTTAAGCACTAACAACTGGTGTTCGCCCTTTAAATAATCCAACTCTCAAACTTTGAACTTTTTTTTTTTTGTCATTTCGGTGGATTTTTTTTTTTCTTCTTTATTTTAGTGCAAATAACAGAATTATGGTTTAATTATACATACAAGTTTTTCAAATATGAGGTCTAATTTAGTGTTTGTATCTATTTGATGCATAGGCTGAGAATAAAGTGGAGGAACTGGACCTTCAGAAACCCATGGACTTCCAGGAACCCCTGGACCTCCAGGACCCTATGGACCTTCTGGACCCTATGGACCTCCAGGACCCAATTGACCTCCAGGACAATGAGGTAAACTACACTCATTGTTTATCTGTTCTTCTCTGCTTATAGCACTGAAGGGCTTGAATGTAATCTTAAAATACTTATAGACATAATTTTTGTTAATTTTTGTTAATTCCTGACAGCATTGCTTTTTGTTTTAAACAAATATGATGATGGTTCTAATTTCTAATAAAATGTAATTCTGATTACTTAATTTCAGAGGTAATTTTAAAAATCTACCAGGAAACAGCAGTTTATCATAGATTTATTTTTAAACAAGGGGCTCAAATTATGACAAGTCTGCAGTATTCATATTGCATTCTCAGACATTTACAGTAGTTTCTGTTTTTTCTCACATCCAGATCCATTAGGACCACTGGATCACAGAAGCTCTCCTAGATCATCAGCATTAAACATCAGCTGCAGTCCGCCTTTTCCATCTGAGTATAATTCATTCTCAGAAAGAATCAAATTTCTGTCAGGTCAAGAACAATAACCAGAACCATGATAGCATGGAAAAAGTTCTGTTTAAATATGTCGCCCCTTGTGTCTCTCAGCTCAGCTTCCCTTTCACCTCCATAACGGATACAGGAAGTGTTGATCTGTGTCATATCAGCAACATGTGCTGCACTGTCTCAAGGTCTAGGTCAACACTTGTCATCAGGACATATGCTCTGGCCAGTGATGGGACCTTCATGCTGAGCTCCTGAAGAGCCTTTGAGGAAACTTGCTCTTTGCTGTGCACCATGAACCCATCTTCTTCAGATTGAACATCCACTTCGTAAAATCTGCTAACTGTGATAAACTTCATATTACACGAATTAAATTTGATCCCTTATTTGTTATTATAACTGTTTCTTTTCAACCAGTGGACCAGGCAAAGGCACGACTGCATGCATGTTTTATGTTCTACTCTGAAATGAACACATTTTTAGTTTTACTTGAATAAACAAAAATATAATTGAATCAGATTAGCTGAACTCTGTTACAGTTTGCAATTTGTTGAGCCATAGTTTTATTGATGGGCTATACCAGTATCATGACAAATATATTATGCACTGATGAAATGTAAGCATGCCTTAATAATGTTGTGAATTATTCTTTGTCTGCAAGGCTTCTTTTACTGCAACATTCTTATATTGTACGTTGCATTCAATAAAGAAAGATGGCTAACATTTTCTTTGTGGCTTCTTATCAAGTTGGAGTTTAAGTTTGTATGTTAAATTAAAAAAACACCTCTGATAACTTTAGTGGAATTTAACCCTGAAATTATTAATTACCAGAGACAGTACTGTTAACAACTTTCTTGCTTGCAGTTCCTTTGTGTTTCCCCTTATATCTGTTTCTATTGAGCAATTAAACTGTATTTCATTTTACTCTGGGACTAAACCAAATACTGTTGAGGGAAATCAAAAGCTGGAAAACTTTGTTTTTTGAAGTGCATTTTCTTTCAAGTAATATTGTTGAACTTCTTATAGACTTCAGCAAACAATTCAAGTAAACTACAGCAGAAATGTAAAAGTTAAGATTTTGCCTCATCTCTCCAGTGGATGGAGCCGTTGTTTCTTTTTAAACATGACATCTGAAATTTGATCCAAGTCCAAGCTGTACAATTTCCAGTTTGGCAATTAATTCTTCAGTCAGTCAATAGCAGGTTTTACATTTAAAGACTGGGTAGATTTTAAGGTGTATATATACTTGACTGGAAGCTCAAACACTGAAGTTTAATTGATGCTATTTCTATTTATATCATCACGTTAAATGCATTAAGGCAGATTAAACCTGCTCACCAGAAAGGGTAAGCTGATACACTGACACACCTGAGTGGTTCCTGACTGTCTGTTGTTGAGCCCACCTGGACTGCATGTGTTTGCATAGCAGAAAGAAAGTGAAGCACTTAGAGGAAACAGAAACGCACATGAGAAGAAACATGAAAACTTTATGAGGGAAAGAGGTCATTGAGTCAAAGTTAACACTTTCTTGTTGGGAACAGTATGAATCTCTGAGCTTTGTCTCTTTTTTCCTATTCAACAATGTGTTTATATGTATTGAACAAATATACTAGCATTCCTATGTTTTTTATGCTTAGATTTAAAGCAATATTTTGTATTCTGCACAGCTTTATAAATATCAGTAAATGCATTCACCAACTCAGTCTCTTCAGCCTGGTAATTTAGATCTTATTACAAAAAATATTACATGATAAGATTATAGAACAATCTTATCCTGTAATCGGTGCAGATTACAGATCTGCACAGCATTCCCTAACTCGTTATTTTGGTTTTCCCAACCACAGATATACAATTTTGGTTCATTTTAACCACTTGAATATCTTTGTTTTTAGCCACAGCAAACAAAAGATGCAGATACAAAAATCACCTGCTCACAATCAAAGAACAGATGCAGTTTTAATATAGTTATACCACCTTAAAATGCTCAAAACAAGGATTTTCACGTTTTATATTAAGTTATTTTCTAGTAGTTACAACATTGTCAAAAAAAAAGAAAAAAATCATCAGCTCAGAGCTCCACATATGTATAGAATGTTGAGAACCTTTCTGTGCTAGTAGTGGCAGAAACTGTTCAGATCCAGTGGTCATAGGGGAGGATTTAGCCACTATATGGGCTGAACAACTTTCTCAGAGGTTAGTGAACACAAAAGCTAAAATAAAATGTGGGTAATTTTGGACTTCACCTGGTTACCAGAATCATAACAAATTAATTCTAAAGTTGATCTTCATCTTCTGGATCCTGAGGTATTTCTAAATTCTCATAATTATGTAAAGAAACAAGTTGTATTATGCTGGTGTTTTGTTTTTATCATAAAGTTCTCATGAAACTTACAGAATCTGGTTTGTTTTTCAACACAGACAAGCCTCAATTCATTCAAAATATTGGAAGCACTTTATCAGAATCAGGAACAGGATCAGAATCAGATGTACTTTATTGATCCCAGACTGGAAAATTCCAAAATAATAACTTGGAGTGTTTTTGGTTATCAGCATGTTTATTCTATTATTGTATGAGTCCATTAACTGGAGTCCTCCCTGTGCATCTCTGTAGTTATGTGAAAAGAAGAGATGCAGGGAGTGATAGTTTAAATGTAACGAGCCAATGCACAATGTAAAGTTTGCTGGGCTGAGTTTTGATCAAGTGCTCCTCCTTCTCTTAGCTGCAGAAACTACAGTGTATGTGCAGATTGCCACGTAGTCCACCAGACTGTGTGTGTGCATGCATGTGTGTCTGCTTGTGTTTGTGTATGTGGTGCAAGAGTAATGGAAACCCATTATTTATGAAAGAGGAGAAACTATTTGAATTGTCTGTTTCTATCATAGAGGTTTGAGCTTCCTTCTTTAAATAGGCTGAATTTTGATAGTGGGGAAGAGAAATCAGCCACAGCAGAGAAATGTTGGAGTGTAAAGCTGAACAAGTTTTTAAAGGCGATTAAGAAAAACAGATTGCTATTGGGACTGTTTTAAGTAGAGATATGCACTGTAGATCGGAGAAAGTAAGCCTTGTCACAGATGTTTTCAAAGTTTTATGTGTGGTCCTTTTTCATAACATATTCAGAATTTCTTTAATGAAATACAGAAAAGAACAGTTACAGGAAATAATATTAATTTCCAAACACACCCTGTGGTTTATGAGGCTTATCTAAAGCAGAAACTTTACTGCAGTATGATCATTTCATTATGTTCAACATGTTTAATTTATACATTAAATCTAAACTGTGCCTCACTTCTCAAGCAAAGTAAACCTTTGCCTGAAGTTGACTCAGTGATGGCATCAACAGGATGGTGTTGGTTTTAAGGTAAATATAGCATTATGACAGACTGGAGATGTCTATGTTTTTTTTTTTTTTTTTTTTTGCTCTTTACTCAGTGACGTGTCTCAGGCAGGACACTTAGTCACTGTTTTCCCTCCTTATTCTACATCTCTGATTCAAATTCTTTAAGTCTGATCAAGTGCCAGAAAAGTTGGGAACAGGGATGAATTCCAGCGACGTGGACAAAGGATCTAGACTAATTCCTTGCAGATGTGTCTCTGAACCAAGCAAAAAAATATTGTGCTGCCCTTACTGGAGAGAAAGAGAGAAAGGGTTTGACATGGAGAAAGTTCAATGAATTACTAGTTAAATACATCAGTGACTTAGAACAGCTGGTTCAAACTGTCTGTCTGGAATTCTCAGGAAGAGAAAGGAGGCAGACCGGGAGCACATGCTCATAGTTTCCAATCTCTGGAGGAACTGTTGGTATGTAGAGGAGCGTGAAAGCTACAAAACAACCATGTCTCAGCCAAGACAAAAAGCATCCTTTCCAGATTCATATAGGAAAAAAAAAGAAAACACAAGTAAAGCTATTAGACAAAGTCTCTGAGACACAACAGGAAACATTTGAAAATCATCAGTGACATTTATTGCTGTTGCTCTAAATTTGGAAGGTTGCTTTTTTATTTTTCTTTTTATGTGTATGGAAATTCTCAATGACTTATTTTTCTTTGTTCGACAGGATCACGTCTCAGTTTCATATTTGTATGTTCTAATCTATTTGAATCACAGAACTTTTGGCCTCTTCCTCCAGTGCCGGTATCAAGCATTAAAGCTCTAAATCTTGAACAGCTCATGTCTAAAGGGAGAGGATATGTTGTATTTTCTGGAACTCATATAACTGTACTTGGTAATGATATGCACAAGCCTGAAAGGAACCACACATGACTGTGAAATAGTGGCGGCCCTCCAAAAACAATACACCAGTTTTACCTGTAATTTAGTGCATGGTTTCATTGTTTTACTTTGCCACTATATCACAATTTCAGACTATAAAGATTTTTTGTGTCTTTTTGTAAATACTTTTTCTATTTTAGTTGCTGTTTAAATAAACTAGTTGTTTGAAGAACAGCATCATAACTATAGTGTGAAATAGTCAAAGTTAAAGCCCTGGGGATGATACATGAACAGATACAGATGCTTGTCATGCATGATACACTTGCTTGCAGGTGTGATACAGTCCAGTCACTTGTTTCCCCTGATGGGTAGGTGGTGTTAAAGTCCTTGCACAGGCAAGAAATAAGAAGATGTAGTATCTGATTCAGTGAGTTAACTGATGTAAAATTCAAGCATCATTTCAGGTTGCTGTGAAATAATTTTAAACCTTGTTCGCAAAAGATATTGTCGGCATCATTTTAACAATTACCTGTCCAGTCATAAGTTAGAGTGGAGCAGTTTTACAACAGGGAGGATCAAAACCTCAGTAACATTCTTTGCGCTCCATGCAGTTTTCCACTTGATATCAGTCCATTTTTAAATAAACTTGAGCCCAGAAAAGTGAGTATTTCTGAGCATATTTTAAGGCTTTATGTTTTTTCTTTGCATAGTGAAGTTTTAAGTTGCATTTGTGGATCTGTTTACCCCGAGAGTGGTAACACTTGGTTTTCAAACCTCTAGGTTGCAGAGAGTTTCTGATACAGTCTGATATATGTGTACTGCATATGGTAAAATTCCCAAATCCTTTGAGCCATTATCATTTGTTTGGGCATTTTTTGTATTCATAAATCTACCATTGGCTGGAAAAAGCCCATTGAGAATTTATTGTCATCTTTGGGAACTTTGGAAAAAAAATAAAAAATGTTTAAATGGCTATCCTAAATGTTGGTTAAACTGTGGACTGGAAATACATAATAATCATTTTAAAAAGTAGTTTCATAATTATTGAACAGTCTTCTTTTGAGTCATTCATAATTTTGCATTGCTTAATATATCCAACATTTGTGACTGTAGGATGGACAGATTGGGAGAGAAATCGTAGTGCCTCACACTCATCGGTCCTTCCTCTGTAAACAGGTCCGGATTTAGTTGGAGGTTCCAGCTCATCAGTCAATTTAAAAACCCAAATGCCCTAAACTGTTGGATGAGTTTTAAACATAATCAGTGAGGCGCCCTTGAGCAAAGCCTTTAACACCCGGCTGCTCCAGTGTTACTGTACAGGATCAAATAAATCTCAGAGTTGGGCACTTTCCAGGTTTAAATATAGGTAAGTGTGACTGTGAACAAAGCATTCCTTTAGCAAATGTTAAGAAAAAAATACTTAAAATGGGGCTATTATTATTTTTCATATTTATAGATAATGAGAACCACTTAACTTTAAATGGTTAATGGTGTTGTCTTAGCAACCGGTTGCTTTCTGGCGCAAGAGAAAGGAAGAAAGAATTTGTCTAAATAACTGTGTTAGTACACTTCACATTATTACATGGAATGCTTTAGGAAAAGAAAGAGTTTGCAGCACTGAGGTAATGTTTGAAGTCTTGCAATCGTGTGCTTTCCCGAATCATATAGAACTTGACTGATGTGATTATTAAGCACGTATTTGCTTCTGCATTGTGTATTTGCAGTTTCTTTCTGTAAGTCAGGACATTTGTGTCTTTATTTGCCTTTTCTGTTCAGTTGCTTTCTGTAAACTCTGAAGCAAATTTTTTCTTCGTTGGGGTTTTTGTATGTATAGTGGCTCATTTCTCATTTAACCCAAACTATTTGCTTTTAAATTACTTTGTTATGTGAGAAACTGTAAAGTTTTTGTGACGGTTTGCTGTGGTTTAGCAGCAGCCACCCTGACGTCCATTGTGTCAATGCCAGAAAAAATGTCCTGATTTGCTGGACAGAACAAAATGAAAACCCTTGGATTTGATTTCCCAACCTATGCATTATCCATCTGGTGCTGCCAGGGCAGTGATTTTTCTGGGCTGCTGTGAATTACTTCAGTCTAACAGCCAAAGAGCTCTGCATCAGTAGTCTACTTGTAGACACAGTAACACAGATATCGAGTAACACCACACAGCTTCAATTTGTTTCCTTTTACTCAGAACAGATTAATTACGACCTCACGGCAAGATTACCATGAGATGTGCAGAGTGTTTCACGTGTTTCACGTGTGTGTGGGGGGGGGGGGGGGATCTTCCTGGAAGTGTTGCAGGGCCATCAATGGCACATGTTTGGACCAATCCAGAGGCTTGAGGGTGTTGCAATTTGGGTTGGGGTTTATCCAGCTTTCAGGAAAAAAGTCATTTATCATTACATTTTGCTGCTCTGACAGAAAGGGGGAGTAATTCTTTGAAAATTCTTTGGAAACTGGTCGTATTACTCATATAGTATAAGATGGGACTCACAAGAGGTTGTATCTGCCACTGTTCTAAGTCAAAACTTCTCTGTTCTCTATGGTGAAGAAAAGAAGCTTATTGTTACCAGGTTTTTGTAAAGGGTCAAACTGTGCAGTTATCAAACGCACTTGATGGGGCACAGTGGTTTTATGAGCAACAGCAGCAGACTTGTATAACAGAATTATAAACGCCAAATACTGAACTCCTCCTCCTCATAATCATCATCGCGCATCTACAGGCTGCAGGAGCAGAGCGATATGAGTTCACAAGGGTACACTAGAACTGAGCTTTTCACTTTCACTGCTCATTGGATTTCTTACATGAAAGATATTACAGTTTAACATAAGCGGCATCCCTAGTTAAACCTGATAACAGGTTTGTCACATTCAGTCTCGTTACCAGCGTTCATTATGGGATTGCGCGTATTTGGTGCTTCCCGTTACGCATACGCGTGCCTTTGCTTATTTGCTGTTGTCCTAGAAGTTGTCCAATCTCAGAGGAATCCGGGCACACAACAAAGAAATGCCCAAGCAGAGGGTCTCCGGCAAACACTACAGTGGTCTCACAACGGCAAGGTTTTTAGCATTTTAAGTCAGGGGTCGGAGTACCAACGACCGAGACCAAGAGGCGCACCTCAGGAGCAAGTGCAGGCGCAATCTGTCACCATCATTCGCGATGCAGACGTGAGTCATCTGGACGCCCAGAGCCAGCCAGGGACCCAGCAGCAACGGCAGTCTCTCCTCAGCCTCCCGCAGCCGCTCCAGAGGCTCCTGAGAGGGCACGAGCATCCTCACCGTAGACGTACTAACGAGCGCGCCGAGACGCAAGGGACCCGTATGGTCAACGACACCCAGGAAAAGTCCACCGGCAGTCCACCTCTGGTCAGAAGAGAAGATATGATGGTTGGTGATGATCCATACGACCCCTACAAATCAATTGACAGTGAAAATCCCTATTACAATTACTATGACGTTTACGAGAGACCTAGGCCGAGACCAAGACCCGGATATGGCACAAGCTATCATCAGTACGGTAAGAGTGGAGAAAGTGCTCTTAAGAGAACATTTGTTTCAGCAGACATGTAATTATTTGGCATCATCAGTTAGTTTTGTTTCAACATGTCAGCATGTGTGCATCGACATCTGTTGAACTTTTTGTGTTTTGTTGTTGTTGTTTTTATCACTATTATCATGGTGTGTGTCATAGGTCTGCCAGATCTTGTGCCTGACCCATATTACATTCAAGCCTCTGCCTATGTCCAGAGAACCCCAATGTACAACTTGAGATGTGCAGCTGAGGAAAACTGTTTGTCAAGGTAGACTGTCAGGGCTGATTCCCAGAGATGTGTGTCTGTGTGTTTTTGTAACTGAGTTTTCAACCATGTCTGAGTGTGATTCACAGACCTGAGAGCCATAACAACCACCTCAGTGTTAGTGGAAGCAATGAGAGGAGGTGAAATTAAGCCATCTCTGTAACTGATGGTGGAGAAGGAGGGTGTGTGTGTGTGTGGTGGTGGTGGTGGTGGTGGTGGTGGTGAGGGGTGGGGGGGATTTCTGTAAAAAGTTTAATCATAGCTTGCCCTGGGAGAGAAAGGCTGAATGGTAAACACATTATCGAAGGCAAACCCAAACAACCATGTGCCTCCAAAAGATTTTCCACCCATAATTTACACGCAGACGACTTCACTCAGACCCTAAAAGTCTGCACCACACAGAAGAGGGGATGAAGCAGGAAAAACATATTTGGTGACATCACTGTGTTCACATGTGACAGTGTGTGTTTTTCCTCCTGTAATCACATTTGTTTTCTTTGCTTCGTGCCTGCAGCTCAGCCTATAGATCAAGTATGAGAGACTATGACTCACGTATGCTGCTGAGGTTTCCTCAGAGAGTTAAGAACCAGGGGACAGCTGACTTTCTCCCCAGCAGGCCACGCTACTCCTGGGAGTGGCACAGCTGCCACCAGTGAGTATGTCATACCAATGTGCTGTCCACCTCACCATCACAGGACATTTCTGAGATTTGTCCCTTATCCTCTGGAGCAAATAAGTTGATTTTGGTTTTGTAGACTTTCACACATATGCAGTAAGAAATAATCAAAGCATCACATTTAGTGGTAGATTTGTGTGATTTTTTTATGGACGCAATATGACTGTATTCATCAAAATCTAAAGAGTGTGAGCTGGAGAGTTACAGTACAGTATGTTCAGACACTGTAATGTGCATGACTAGTTTTTAAAGCAATGCCATGGTCTGGCACCCCCTGTTGAACAACAGTTGTTACTTTTATCTGTTTTCTTCATTTTGCAGTGATTTATTATCAGGACTAACATCTTACCGGATATTATTTTGTGTATTTAGGGTGTAAAAGCATAGTGATCTGTCCAGTCTTAGCCCAAAGACATCCAAAACTCCTCATTTACATTTCAACAAAGTGACTAAACATCATCTGACCTTTTATTTCGAGTCATTAAAAACTGCAAAACCAAATTATGTTAAATGAAATTGTGTGTTGATGATAATAAGCCCCAAAAAGGAAACCTGCTGGTATTTCTGTCCCTTCATTTAACATATGGAAAAGTACTTCTTCCTTTTTTTTCCCCTGGAATTACCTCAGTCCATAGTAATGTTGTGAAGTGAATGATCTGGGGAGCTGCTTCCTAAGAAGGAGCCCTCTTGGTGAAGATCCAGCAAACTGTAGATGCAGCCTGTATACATTTTATGTCAGCGTTTTGAAAGCGAGCTGCTGTTAAAATCCAGACTTTTTTTTTTTATGATAACACCGTTAAACCAGATGTTACTTATTTTTAGGTCTACATACGATACTTGAGGTTTTTAATAATTATTCTAAACCTGTGATGTTTTTATTCATAATAACTAAGCAGCTATTTATATTAAAATATTCATGTTAGTCACTGATTAGATAACATTTCTGCTTATACAAAAATGTCCACAGGCACTACCACAGCATGGATGAGTTCAGCCACTATGATCTGCTGGATGCCACTACTCATCGGAGTGTGGCAGAGGGCCATAAAGCCAGCTTCTGCTTGGAGGACACCTCCTGTGATTATGGATACCACAGAAGATACGCCTGCACCTCACACACCCAGGTCTCAAAGCTAAATATATTACTGAAGATGTTACTATTTAAGGTGCTCTTTTCTTATTCTCACATATACAGTTGGACACATGACATATGTATGTGAAATGGTAGAACATGTTAAATCCTCTCATATTTTACACGTTTTACTTCTTGTCATCTTCTGTATAAAACACACAGATTTAGCTCCTGTCTTTGTAAGATGACGTCCTGAAAGGCTCAGTGTGCTCTGATTGTTAAAAAATAATTGTAAGCTCATTCGGTGAGTTGTAGAAACCACTAGTTAAGAGGAACTTTTCAAATGTGTTTAATAAGGATGTCATGAAGTAAAGAAAGCTAAGTGAGGTCTACCAATGAGATGCCTCAGGCTGTTCAGGAGCAGTGTTTGTGCAAGAAAATAACTCCCTTACATTGGCCTTTGTAATTTCACACATCTTTGATGTGCACAAAAGGCTAGCCTATGACGAAGTAAAGCAGAGGGAACCACCTAAAAGGCATGATGTGTCCTAACGTTTTTTCCTGGCAGTGTTTCAGTTTTATAGCTCTTACTTACTTGACATACTGATTTTGAACATTGATTTTGAGCAAAGAGACTCTGTAAAGAGACTATGCAGGCCAAGCAAGTTTAACAAAACTAGCAAACATGTTGGTTAAAAGAGGATGCAGTATTTGTGTTGGTTTAGTGGGCACCCCATGTACAAAGGCTGAATCTCTTCAGCTTAGCCAGCCTGGGTTCAAGCCTCAAACTGTGTCCTCTTTATCTGATGCCCTTCCTGTCAAGCTACTTTATAAATAATCCTTAAAAAATTAATATGTTCTAATTAAGCTCTGTTTCATTTGTTCAGAAAAAAAATCTTTTTCTACTTTTACTGAACGGACTACAATTTAGAGTTTACATACATCTACATGACGTTAGGAAATATAAAAAATTTGGGGTATGTTCATTTCTTAAATTAATATAAACACATTAACATGACTGAAATTAGACCAGAAATCAAACTAATGCTCTCAGATAATGCTGTTGAGAGTCAAATCCAATTCCTGTATTGCTGTATGATTGGACTTAAACTAGCCAAAGTGTACAGTTCCCTTCCAGGCTTTAACTGGAAAGAACAGAAGAAACCAGAATAATGACAAAGAATAATGTGTCTAATTTGTTTACCAAAAAAACAAAAAAAGCTTTATTGCACTTACATAGAGCTGTTAAGCTGTCCAATTCTCAGCTCAGTTCAGTACAGCTTTTCTAGCAGCTACATCAGTCCTTAATGGGTCAGCTGAGACAAAATAACAGCTTCACTAACAAGCTGAGAGAGGGAATATTGCCACCTATCGCGGTGGCATCAGACATACTTTGGTCAGTGAATCAGTCAAGGACAGTAGTCCGATAAAGAGGCCTATTGAGATATAACCGGCTGAATTTAACAGCACATGCAAATATATAAAATGTAAATGGTCTGTACTTATATAGCACTTTTACCCAAAGCACATTATACATCACATTTACCCATTCACACACACATTCACACACTGATAGAAGAAGCTGCCATGCAAGGCGCTCCACCACGACCCATCAGGAGCAATTTGGGGTTTGATGTCTTGCTCAAGGACACCTCGATATGAGCTCGACAGGCCGAGGATCAAACCCTCAGGCTACAAGACGACCACTCTATTATTATTATTATTATTATTATTATTATTATTATTATGGTCCACAATTTATTTGTTGAGTCAAAGGTTAATGGTCTAATAGCTTTATATAAAACTATCATCCTGCACAGAGCAATGAGTCTGCATTTTCATTTGTTCAAATAGGTCACTAAATTAACATTTTATTTTGTGAGAATTCATGTCTTACGTGCAGCAGACATTACTCAGTCTGTGAAAGCAGAAGGAATTTTGACAATTTATCAAAAAAAAAGCTACTGAGAAAGGTAACAGGAGAAATATGATTTTGTTTTTTCTTTATCTATCTTGTTTTTTTCATCTTAAATAACTCAAATCCCACACAAAAAAACTGAAAAAAAAAAAAGTTTGAGAAAATGCTATGCTATGGATTTTTACACACTGTTGTAGCAACGGTCTTGGCCTGTTTATAATGTTCAGATTGAAGTGCAAATGCTTACTTAACTTCCAGTTTATTGAAAGAACTGTTACGTTTAAATGTCTAAAAAGTAAGAGTGGAGCCCACAAAAACAAGCTCTCTTTTATGGAGGTAGCTGCTTTGAGCCAGCAGCTGGAGTATTTCCGTTAACATGAGCCAGGAAGCTCTTTTCTGCCCTCTAACATCCACCTGTCTGAACATCTGTGGTCAACTGTTCACCACAGGAATCAATGGCCTCAGTTGTTGTTGTTGTTGTTTTCAGCAAATGTTCGTCTTTTTCAAGTGATATTGCATCTAGAACAACCTACTTGTGGTTGTAAATTTTCCCTATTATTTGTAATGTTTCAATATCAGTAATAACCTTGAAACTATATATTATATTTATCACTTTTTTTTTATAAAGGAACCTCACAGATGTTTCCTTATATCATGTTTTACAAATATACTGCTTAATTCTGCAGGGTCTTAGCCCAGGATGTTATGATACCTACAACGCAGACATCGACTGCCAGTGGATTGACATTACAGATGTGAAACCTGGCCATTATATCCTCAAGGTTTGTTACAAATAACAGATGTTTTTCTCCTGTGATGCTAAACTGCCATTAAAGAAACACATGTGTAGAAATTATTCTTTTTACTTATTCTTTCTGCTTTGCGAATAACTCTTATGTTTGTTGTTAACAGGTCAGTGTGAATCCTAACTATCAGGTCCCAGAGTCAGACTATAGCAACAATAATGTGCGCTGCGATGTTCGCTACACTGGCAACTATGCCTATGTGACGGGTTGCCACATGTCATCGTAAGTATCATGTGTGAAGCTAAACAAATTTCCCTGCTGCATGTAATTTGTTGGTAATTTCTGATGTTTCTATTCTTTTGTATTTCTCAGCTATTAAGATATTAAGTAATCCACAGAGAATCAGCAGACTTTCCATGTATATGACCCTGAAGATGACTGCCTGCAGAGACATGCAAAAACTTACAATATGATTTTGTAAAACACACATTCTGTTTAGAGTTTAAAATTGAGAAAAAAAAAAAACATATATATGGCACCAGTTATGTACGTTTTATTTCTTTCGTCTTCTTTCTTTTTTTTATGCTTTTATGAGGAATCAGCTTTTAAACATTTTAAAATTTTCTATTTAAAAATAGAAAATAAATCTGTTGAGCTGTGCTGTATGCTTGCAACTCATACTGCTTGTAAAATACTTAATGAAATCTATAAAAAGTTTAGGAGCTTAGAGAAGTGAGATACAAACACAAACAGTGTCCTCATTGCTAAGTCAAAATGTCACATTTTAAATTGAACCAGATGTTTGAAACGAAGTGCATTTATTATATTTATATGTAACAGATTCAAAAGTTTTGATGAAGCTTACTTGAATAAAATTTTGAGATGTTGTATCACTGTTTTAGGCTCTTTATTATTTCTTGCCTTTGTCTCAAACAGTATTATTTTTCTATGTTTTTGTGTCATAACGACATATTGGATTTCCTATTTAAAACACACGCACATACACACACACACATCTGCATGTGTATATTCTCTATATTGTTGAGAGCCCGTGAGCAAAAGTTTATAAAAAAAAAAAAAAAACCCAATGTGCTATATATTGTGGAGTCGCTGCTCCTCCACATTGAAAGGAGCCAGATGAGTGGCTCGGGCATCTGTCAGGATGCCTCCTGGTGAGGTGTTGGCACGTCCAACGGAAAGAGGCCCCAGCGAAGACCCAGACACACTGGACGGACTACATCTTGCGGCTAGCCTGGGAACGCCTCAGGATCCCCCCCAGATGAGCTGGTGAATGTGGCGGGGGACAGGGCAGTCTGGGTTTCCCTACTTAGGCAGCTGCCCCCGCTACTTTTACTTTTATATATATATATGAAAATTGCTCTATTTAACATATTTATAGGCACGTTTTGTAAGTGTAAATCATGTAGTTTCATACACTAGTGCTAGATAGATAGATAGATAGATAGATAGATAGATAGATAGATAGATAGATGTGTGGCCATCAGGTATTACCCCTCCTGAAGTGTGCCCTCCGCTCCACCAGGGGACAGCACTGAGTCTTCATTCGGTTTGTTTGAAATCAGTGATTTTTATCTGTTTGTCTGAGACAAACTGGAGGAAACCACCAGCAGTGTGTGTATGTGTGTGTGCCGGAGTATTTACTAGAACCCCGTACGCGATTTTTGGGGTGAAAATGCATCCAGTCCGTGTGTCAATTCCGTCGTTTCGTTCAGAACACAGCTCGATTGAGAGAGGATATACGGTAAGTCCTTCACTAACCAACCTCCTCTGTGTGTCTGTCAGCCGCCTGCTCTGCTTCTGTCATCAGTTTTTTAATTGTCACCTCTGATGTGGTTTCTGCTTCTTTTTAATTTTATTTTAATTTTTTGTCATATTTTAAACAGTCTGTATAATTTTGTTTTAGTTCTTTACATTAGCCTCGTACATTTACCTCGTTTTTATCATACACAGCTCTTTTTCTACCATGTACTCACACACTGCCCATACATATGCACAACGGGACAGTTTGGAGTTCAAGAAATCATTATAAATAAACAAATACCTGGTGGCATCATTATTTAAAAGCCTTTGTTTTGTTTTTTAATACTTATTGGATAAAGCACCATGACATACTGTACGATGAATTGGATGTATGAGTTTGGTGTTGTGGACCTTGACAGTCCTGGCTTCCAGGATTCGTGTCCCCTGAGACCAATACAGCATCTTAAACTAGTTCATAGATGTTCAGTGATTATATATGGCTATAATAATTGGATGTCCCATCAATGAAAATGTGTTTTTAAACAGGTAAATGAACAAATATAACCCATAAAAGCTTCTTTTTCTTTTCTTTTTTTTTTTTTTTTTTTTTTTGGTCATCTGTACCACTAATATGAATGGTCACTACTTGTTTTTATTTTATTTTTTTCATGTTTTAAAGTTTCTTGTTCTGGATTGCATTACCAGCACTGCTGTCATTTAAAGTGAATTTCCTCAATGACATAATACTGGCAGGGACAGTGACGTTGGTGTTGTCTTTAACGGAAGAATCCAGCTAAGTAAAGGAAGTAGACAACAGTCTGTTTAAGGATGTTAACACTCTGACTGATAACACCACAGCACCCAGATGTTTCCTCTTGGTATCTAGCTGACATCAGCATTAAAAGTCACATGCTGACCAAACGAGATATTCCTTTAACAATCAGCACTGTTCTTCTTTATTGTCTTTCAGGTGTTTAGAATTGATGTGCTAATAAATGGGAGACTACATACTGTTGAGAAACGCTACAGTGAATTCCACACTTTGCACAAAATGGTGAGATCTGGTGCATCCCTACATTTCAACATTAGTTATTTGTGGTCAAGGCCATTATCTTTGCCTTTGATACGTTCAAGTAATTTAATTTGGTTAAAAGTTACTTTTATATTTGTGATTTTGTTCCAGACGTCAAGACTTTTCCTGCATTATTTTAAAAAGAATTTTGTTTTCACAGACACACATTAAGAAAAAAAAAAAGTTTGATGATGGCAGCTTCTGATAGACTTTATGATAGATTTTATGTTTTCTAGGCTTAAATCGCATTGGCTCACTCAAATAGCAGCAGTGCTAATTCTATACCTCTTATTATAGCACAAAAAAGTCAGTGCAAAGAATAATCAGTGTGATTCATGAGTTCCTCTTTCTGTCTTGCTCATACATCCAAACCGTGTTAAAATGAAGCTGCATTGTGTGTAAAGACCTGTGTAGAAGGAAATGACAAAATGCACTATGATCACAAGTTTACCTACTGCTTTAAATGACCATTTTTCTGTGTGTATAAATACATAGTGTATTTATATGGTTTATGGTTATAATGGTAAGTCAGAAAACCTTCATTCCCCTCAGTCCTTTCTGTTCTGACTTTATTCTGTTAATATTACTAATCAAGAGAGATCGGGGAGTTACAGGGAGCTTGATTTCTCCACATATCAGCCTCCTCTCAGTCTTCACTGATATTAGCTCACATAAAAGAGTCTGCTTCAAGGACCATTATTATCTTAAAATCTTTATTTACTTTTCTGGCTCTTGCCTTTATTTCTCAAAAAGCCCATATTTGGATCATTAGACTCAGTCGCTTTAAGGATAAAGCGGATTGTTTCGAAGCAGCTAAACTGTTTAGGATTTATGCAAACATGTTTTGTGGTGATTATGTGGGTATGTTAATGTAAATTAACAAAAATCTGTACTGACAACAAGGCAGTGACAGTCAGCACTCCTCCTCATCACTGGCTCCACTCGTAGCAGTTTACTGATCTGATTGATTGTCTTGAGAGGCAGTTCTGATTCAATGCTTTATCTGTATTTTCTAGGTTTTAAAAAATGCTTACATTTTCTCCAAAGTTTTCCTCTGGAGGACATCCTAACAAATGTGGCATATTGGGATGGTCTTAGGGGCTGAATGTAAAAGCACATTTAGGTCAGAGCTGCGTGAGAAACCAGATCAGGATGGGGATTTTCCTTTGGCAAAATTATTCAGCCAACAGGTGGCTCTTGTGCTTCGGATCATTAACCTGCTGACAAAGACTTTCTATCTTGTATTTGACTCTTTTTTGGTACCACAGTTTATATTTTAACTTTTTTTTTCCAGCTAAAGAAGAGCATAAAGCCTCCTGAAATCCCTTCTAAACATGTCAGAAACTGGGTTCCCAAAGTCTTGGAGCAGAGGAAGCAAGGCTTGGAGCTCTACCTGCAGGTACTCCAGTACACTTTCACATCTGTTTGGGCCATCAAGTAAAGATCTGAAATGTTTAGTTTGTATCACACAGAGTCTCGGCTTTTACCACATAGAATTTTTGCCTAACCCAAAGTGAAACACTGAAACTAGAGGAGGTCAATCAGATTCAAGCCGGGCAGTCAGAGCACTTTGGGTTTTTCCTGCTGCTTCATGCTCTCAGTAAAATTTGTTTTTCTTTTGTCAGACTATAATTATGGAAAATGAGACTCTTCCAAAAATATTCCTGGATTTCCTGAACATCCGCCATTTTCCCTCAGTGCCAAAAATGGAGAGCTGCGGGTGAGTTGAAACTGCAGGTTTGAAAACTTTGAAATAAAAGAGCAATTTGTGGCAGGCTTTGTTTGTGGAAGAGTTTGTTTCCCAGCATTGAGGAGGACTTTGTGGCCTGACTTTCAGTTTTCTCTTTAAGCTCCTTTGATGCAGAATCAATGGAATCCAGGTGAGTCATCCTTATTTGTCCGAGCCAGCCAGTCACATGCTTGTTGCGTACTTTAGCCACATCAGTCACTGTTTGCTGTCCTCTTGACTTCTGACTTCTTCTTTTTGGACTGTCTTTCAGTAAACTTTCTCATCAGCCGGTCATGCTGTTTCTGAGAGACCCCTACCTGCTGCCATCTTCACACGGTGCGTTCACGCTGCTGTTACATAGCATCCACGGAAATGCACAATAATTCCAACACCACACATGATAATATTGCATATGTACATGAGCTGTGCAGCTAAGTAAAAACATACAATTATCTTCTTTACTTACAGATTCACTGGCTAATGTCGTGATTGAAGGTGTGATTCATGGGGTTTTCTATCCAGATCTTCAGCCAAGGTAGAGGTGCAGACATATTTGGAGGGCCCATCACCACGAATGGAAGCTTCATGTTCTAACACCATTTCAGGTGTGCTTCAGGAGGAATATAACACGTTTAGAAACACTGAGCCTCATTAGTATGATTGAAAGCATTTAACAGATCCAATATTTTATTCACTTAGAAAAGATGCCTAATCTCTACTTAACACTTTAAAACATGAACACTAACTCATTCATTGTTCATATGTTCATTAACACTTATACAAGTTTCAGTTGAGAACGTTTCTTTAAGCTATATGTGAAACAGTTTTGATGTGATCCAACTCTGATCTTAAACATCTGCACAGTGACAACTGGAAATATGAGAAGATGCTTTTCTGTTTAGGGAGGAACTGAGAGATGCAGTAGATTGCAGTAGAAAGGAGATGATGATGATGATGATGACTGCTGGATGAATACTTAAGTTTTTCCAGGGTCAGAGAATGAAGCATCTTCGAATCATGTCGCAAGAGTTGTGATGTGGAACTGCATGGTTCATGGCCTGCAAACAGGAAGGTGCCACTCCCTTTTTAGCTCATTAGATGTATGTGTGTGTTTTTTTTTTCCATTTGTTTTGAGCTGCCAAATGAAGCTAGCTGACAGTGTAGTGAGTTGTAGTGGTTTTTGGTGGAGTTGTGAGCTATGTGTCACATGTTCAGAAAAAGGCTGTGACAGTGATGTGGAACTTTATTATGGCGCCCATGAGACGGTACTGTGTTGTTGACAGTGGAGCTCCTGCACTCTGCTCGGCTTCTGGAGCAGCTGCTCAGATCTGTGAAGGGATGAGTTTGAGGCTTTGGACAAACAGCCAGTTTAAAACATAACTACAAAAGATTTAAAGCATGGCTCAGCCTGGGTAAAGATGAAAAAAAGGCAGCTACTATGGCCTAACTTTTACCGTTTTTTGATCAGCATAGCTCTGCTTCTTGATTTCGCTCCATTCATGACTGGAGGGACCTTGGTGGTGTGAAGCATCCCTGAATGTGTTGCCACTGATTTTGAGAGAAATCATAAAGATGTGTCACCAACAGGGGTCGTTTCATATCCACTTTCAACCCTATCCACTTTTAAAATATGACACACAGATTGTTGTCTTTTAGCTGGAAACTGATTCTTTGGGTTATGAAAGAGTTTATTTTTAGTTACGGTGATCGAAACGGTGCCAAATTAGTTGTATCAACTAAAACAGAGCAAAGCTTTCATTTAAAAAAGTAAAAAAACCTAAATCTTAAGGTCAAAGTTTTGAGGTATTTTTACAAAATATTGCAATATTTATGTCACTGAAGATCGCTGTTTAGCGCTAACAGCAGTCACATCATATTTAAAGTAGAGTTTACACATGTTGAATTTGTAGTGATAAAAGGGTTGAGTGTCAGAAAAAGGGATGCATTGGTGCGATTAAAGACTTTCAGCCAGTGAGATATTGTGCAATACAAAATATAACAACTAGTCTTTGTTGTTCTTTTTTTTATCAACAAAATCTGTGAAATTACAAAACATCTCAAGTTGTGAACGTTAAACGTGAAAAAAACCTGCAGATTTTGTGAACCATTGTGCTGCATGTGATTTTTTTTGGGTCATTAATCAATGAACTAACTGTTTGAACGGCCTTGTAGAGCTTTTTAATATGAGTAGACCATGACTACACAACACTGATAACTATATATTTGTAATTAATGGAATAAAATCTGAATCTCAACAGCTATTTAAAAAAAATCATGATTTTGTTTTAACAAACATAATTTCCTAGAAATTAATAAAATAATTGTTTATTTTGTGTAACATTGTGCTCTATTTGAAGTGTCATTTGTGTGCCATAATGTCAAACTACAGTGAAATTTTATTGTAGCACTTTAACATGAACACTTTGTAAGCCTCCACCAATAAAATTAAATATTTCCACAAACCTTGTCAGACTCAAAGTTCATTTATTTTTAATTAAATAAACATAAAATGTATTGACATCATTAGAAAAAAGTTGCTGAGAGACTAACAGCTTTTCCTCATTGTAGAAAAAAAAAAAAAACACAAACTACCTTAAAAAGTAAATTCTTTTAAATCTTTGACCACTTTCACGTCATCCTAAACAAAGCAGCAGTTCTAGTTCAGTATATTCATAAGGATCATATAATGCCTGGTAGCTCTGCTGAGCACTTCCATCTTCATGTTTCCTATCACCCGTCCATAGCTGAAAACAAAATGTTATACAGCTGTGACTGAAATGCATCTATACAGTATGTTTTGATTCCTAAATAATAAAAAAAAATACTGGGAAGTAATCTGGAATGCCAAATATTTTAGAAGGTTTAAAAGAATGTCGATCCCTGGGCTGGGAGAGCCCAGTCCAGTAACAGTCCAGTAGTAACACACTGATTGGCATGTGTGGTTCAGCAGCTGTAATTTATCTGTATTCGTGATACTTTGGTCTAAATAGATTTTAAAGTTCTCCGTGACCAACTTCATCTTTGAGACGCTCATCTTGGTTGCCTTCCTCTTGAGGTTCTTTCATGTTGGCAAAGGCAACCTCTCTTCTCAGCTGGTCAAGAGGAGGGAGACCTACCACCAGGTTTCGCACTGCGATGGCTGTCATCAAAAATCTACATGACCAAATAATGAAAATTATATTGGATAGTTGTACCCCTTCTGCTTTAAACCAGAATAAATCCTAGCTGTTGGTGTCATGCTTGAACACGCTCACCCCCTTCTTATTGTATAGTACTTCTTCACAGCAAAGCGGTCCAGTCGCTCCAGAACACCAGCCTCCCTGCGTTTCTTCACCTCCTTCATCCGCCGCTGCCTTTTGAGGAAGAGCTGCACAATGGGGTCGGTGGCATTGACCTCTGCTCCTTCATCATCGTCTGCAGCTATAAGAGGCTGCAGCTCAGGGGGAAGAGGCTCAGTTTCTGTGGAGTAAAGTCGACTGGTCAAGTTCTGAAGGAACCATCTTGAGCTTTTAAGCAGGAAAAGAGATTAAGATTTTCTTCACTGACGTGCAACACCTTCAGGCATTTCAGATGTGTCAGATTCTTATACAGCTTAATAATGTTAATGTCCCTGCTGAAGTGCTGATTTTTTTTCACCTGTTCCATTTCTGACACGCTCCTGGAGTTCATACAGCTTGGTGAAGTTCTCCTGTAGCGCCGCCTCCGTAGTGTTGACGTAGATGTACATGTAACAAGACGGGTCTTCAGACACAGTGTACACCTTATGATAAGCCCCCGCAGGAACCTGCACACATTATACAGAGTTTCACTGCAAGAGAGCCACATAGAAGAATAAAACTGAAAATATTTCTGCATATTGTGTTATATTCATGTACATTTTAATAAACTATTTATTCATGTCATTAGTTTACTTTGCCCCTTTACGGCTCTCTTGATCCTTTCCACATCACTTTAACCATCTACAGGAAAGGACCAAGCAGACTCAATGGGGAAGCTGAGATCATTCAATGTCTGCACTAAAATGTTGCATATCTTCTTTAAGTCTGTTGTGGAAAAGGCAATATGTTTATCAGCCATCTATTGGGGCAGCAGCATCAGAGCCAGACACCTAAAGAAACTGAACAACCTAATCAAAAAGCTGGTTCTGTGCTTTGGAAAACTCTGGAGCTAATTGTACAGAGAAGAATGCTGGACAAGTTGCTTGAAAAAATGGACAATTCCTCACGTTCACTACACAAAACAGTAAGTAAAGAACACAGTGTTGTTAGTGAGAGGCGTCTTCCAGGATGCTCCAGCACAGAAAGATACAGGTGGTCATTCCTGCTAGCACCCACTGTTGTCTGGAACAACACTTGACTGGATAAACAAGTATTCTTCCATTAATTTTATTAGGTTTAATTTTTCCAAGTTTGTTTTAATCATTATTTATAGATGTAAGTGACAGCGATGATGGTGTGTAACAGTACCTTTATCTTCTGACCAGGCTGTAGAGTGTGGTTCTTTTTCTCCTCCACTACCTCAACATTCACCTGCCCCTGTAACACGTGGATGCTGGTGTTGCCCAGATCTTCACTCACAAAGTTTTCTAAGTGCAAACCTAAGAGGTAGCATGTAGTCAGTAAGCAGAGCTGCAGTCATTTTTTCTAGTAATTAGAAAAATGGGAGAATGAGAGATTAGTAACCTGGGAAATCAGCTATGAAGACTATCTCTGTCTGATTGTCCAAACTGCCCTCAATCTCCTGGAACTTGGTCCTCCAGGGTGAGAGGTCCACCAGCAGAGGCATCAGCCACTTGTTTGGTTGAAAAGGTGACCAGTCAGCCTTCACGATGTCCACACGGGGATCAAAGATCCTTAAAGAGTCCAGATTAAATTCAAAACTCACATTTAATCTTCTTTTTTCTTCACAGCATAACTACTTTAATAAAAATTGTCATTTAAAATAAAAATTAGTCATACCTTTGCTGGAAGCGTTCATTGATTGACACCCAGATATCAAAGTAGATTTCAGGATCAGAGATGTTGTAGCGTGGCAGTAAGTGGTTGAGGCATGTAGCATACTGCTTCAGCATGTCTCCATGGTCTTTCCAGCGACGACTCTGTGTGAACACCTGCAGTGTGCAGATCATAATACATCAAATATTGTTAATCAGCATAAACTGAGTTAATGGGGTTTATTTTTCAAATATTCTTTTTTTTCTAGTAACTCACTCCTGGGTTCAGATATCCAATTTCACCGTTTTTTCCATCTTTGTAGGTGATCTTAACATGCTGATGAGTGCGGGAGTGAACCATCATGTCCCATGAGTAGCCATACAAACCATTGGTCCAGTTGTTGTAACCCTGAATAATGAAAAGCCATACAATGTGAAGTTAAGTTGATCAAAAACATTGTACAACCATTTTTACACTTAAAATGTTAAAGAGCCATGTAAAAATAAATGTTTGTTTTCTTATGTATTTGACAGGGGCACAATTACAGTCAGAAAAAACCCTACATATATTTATATATATATATATATATATTTATATATATATATATAGGGTTTTTTTATATGTTCAGGCTAAACCATTCATTGAAGAGGTTTGGTAATCAAAGACTGCATGAAGAGTGTGCTTTATTTTTAAAGGCCTCATCTCTCGACTGATGACACAAGCCTAAGCTGCTGTTTGCTGTGAAACAAATGTTGACTCTGATTGTGCAACACCAACTCAGAGAGGGTTTAAAAGGCTTTTCTGCTCACTAACAAATGCAATCCTTTCAAAAAATAAATGCCTTAAAAAAGACTTGTGAGGAAGCTTTACCTGTGTGATAAAGTGGGAGTAAGGCATGAAGAACTGTTCAGTTATGTAGAGAAGAGTAAAAATGGCTCCCAGCTTGTGCTTAAGTCTAGGTTTGGAAGCTTTGACAGCAGTTGGGGTCTCCTGCTGTTCAGCAGGGTGGGGTTTATGGTAAACACAGGAGGTGCTGGGTTGAGGCTCTGCTGAAGTCGGGGGCAGGACTGCACTGAGGAATGATGGGAAACTGCCAAAGAATCTTCTTGGCCAATCAGGGTAGCAGAAGAGAGGACTGGTGGCAAGCATTGTGTAGGAGAACATCCCTGAGGATGATTCACATCATCAGATTGAGGTACAATGACATCAGATATATTAAAGAGACTTTAATGTACTTTTTTTCCACAGGAACGAGAATGAATGATTCACACTAACCAATGCTGAAGAGTTGAGAGTTCATGCAGTGGAAGTAAGAGACAAAGAAAAATGCATATGGCCGTGTGGCGTCGAAGAATAGCAGATAACCAGCGGTGAGATCCAGAATAAGACCCCCTCCATGCACCACCAGCAGACTTACTACCTCCACAGGAAGAATCACTCTAAAAAAAAAAAGAATAATCATGGTTACTGCATGACCAAGCTGTTGAGGTACATTCAATGATTAAATATTGCTACAATAGCACCTACTTGAAAGGATCAAAAAGCCAATGGTGTGCCAGATATGACATGGAGTATCCCTCCACCCAGTCTGCATCCAGCTTTTTGATTCCAGCAATGAAGTATACTATAAAAATCTTTTAATTAAATAGAATCAATAAGTTATCTGATCTCATATTAAGTGCATTAGTAATTTACAAGTAAAAAAAAAACATGAGTCACTAATGACAGACTCAAACCTGTGTCCTCAGAAGGGTGTAATTCCAAAGAGGCACATGAGCATTTCTAATGGAGGGCCTTCGCAATCCATCGACTGACCTACAAATACACACATACATAAGTGAGAAGCCGTCAAACGCACACATGGAGGCATACAAATAAGCATCACCTCACCAGTATCTGTTTCCATCCATGAGAGTGAGCTGAAATCCAATGAGGCCATAGAGGTATGAGTGGTTGTTCCAGGCCGTTTTGTCCAGAAAGAAGATGTACCAGTATGTCGAGATGAACATGAGGCAAGATAGGCGGTAGAAACAACCAAGCATGATGCCCAGTGCACCTTTAAACACACAACTTCAGTTAGAGATCAGCCTTTTTCCTCTCTCTCTCTCCTAGCTAGTCCTCTGCAGACCCCTGGGTGACAGGGAGGGTGTAACCAAAGAATGCAGTGTTGTATTACAGGGAATGTAAGAACAATCGTTTTTACACTTTCACTGTTGTAAAATGTGTAATCCTAAGTCATTATTGACTTTAAAGTCATATCACTGCAGTTAAGTGCCCCCCACTGAGATTTTCCTATAAAATTACTGCAACTATTCAGACTTATAAACGTCGTCCCGTTCTTCAGCTAGTTTCTGTAGACAGCGACCCACCAAGAAACATCACCAAATAGACCAGGTACATCCAGTCCAATGGCAACGGCTGCAAGAAGTTGAAAAGAGGAAAGCGACACACAGGGGCCCCATCTAGGTACTTGTAGTCCAGATGACTGAGACCACGTTCCTGTGTGATGTCAATAGCCATAAGCACACCTGCATGTAACAAAAATGGACACTATGGTGAGAATGGGCACTGTTTTGCAACAAATTTAGACTGGCTGAGCAGAAGGGAATAATTTACCAAACAAGCAGCGAAAGATGCCCAGAGATGCAGGGTCAGTGGGGCGGTTCAGCAGGGCCACGAAGTTCTGCCAGGAACTTAGGTCCTCCTTCTTGAAACCAAAGATCTGCTCCATTTTGCTCCTGGCCTGTGCTTGATCTGTTTTAGGAGTTGCATCCCTTTTTGCAGTTTGATCTTCTCCATCACTGCTAACAAGAGCACCTAGAAGTTGTACAGAATTATAAGAACACACAAAGTTGTGTTTATGACTAAAGCAGAAAGCTGTTAGGTGCTAACACAACATGAATGCCCTTTGTTTTGCATGGTTTACAAAACGTTCAGCGCTTGCTTGTACACGTAGCATGGTCGTGATTTAGATAACTGCTTATTAAATGCTGGCCTTACTGGTAATTAAAGTGAAGAAACAACATCACGACGCTTCCCTTTCTGTCTGTGTAAACAATAACCTCACCTGCAATAACGTCTCTCGCCTCCATAATTCTAAAAGCTGGAATTTTGGTTCGGGACAGGGGGGTCTTTTCTCTGCTCTCCCTGCCCCAGGTAGAGGTGCCCTACGTGAGGAAAGAAACAGTCGACGTTTACGTGTCACAGTCCCACACACACACACACAAGGGTTTGACAGGCAGAAAGAAAGGAGGAGGTGGAGGAAGACGGTTTGGGAGGGTTTGGAATGTTGTGAAAGAGGTACTCGCTGCTTATTGGCTGATTTCGCAAAGACCACACCTTTCTAATACGTCATTTCCTGGTAGCGCTCGTTCTTTAGTCGGCTTGATTGTCTTTACAGGTCTACCGAAAACGTAAAGTAGACAGCTGCAGCTTATTCAGAGCTCTCCTGCTCGGGTCCTCACTAAGAACAAGAAAATGGACCACATCAGTCCAGCTGTGAGGTCTTTACACTGGCTGCCGGTCCGTCAGAGGAGGAGTTCTGCTGCTGGTCTATAAACCAGACATGGAGAAGCTGCATTCAGCTTCTATGCCCCACATGTCTGGAACAAACTCCCAGAAAGCCTCAGATCAGCTAAAACACTCCGTATATTTAAATCCAGGATAAAGATCCACCTGTTCTCTGTTGCAATTCAGTGGGTTTTATTTAAAAGTCCAAATCTTCACTGTTTCTTTTAAGCTTCCATTTTTATACGTGATCATGTTTGGCAGGCACCCATCAAGAGCCTCAGAGCCTATTTGCATATTAAGTGGTACTTTTTGCTGTTGCATACATTTTCTAGTTCTTTCAGTTGCTGCAGCTTTCTCCACCTACTGTATTTTAAACTTATCTTCTATGACTACAACATCACAGGATTCCACTGGAAGGCAGTCATGTCACTGTTATCTTTTATTATTTACATTAACTTGGTCTGTTGACCTAGAGGCCTTGACGAAGTGATAAGGCAGTTCAGGCAGTGCAGTGTATTTACATGTTAAATGTTTTTCATTGTGTGATGAGTAAAAGCAGCCGAGATAGCTGAGAAAATTACAGGATGTCATGTTCTTTTAGACATAAAGTATTGATGAGATTTAGCTTTCAAATGGAAAATAGAATAACATAATTTGGTCTAAACAATTTGATTATTTGATTATACTGCAAAGCTTTAAAACATTGCTTAAATTTGTTTAAAAGTGTGTTAAAACACTGGAACTTTGCCAAAGCCCATATGTTGTTTGAATATATAAATCAGCTTTTTCAGTAATGGAGTATGTGTGTATGCCAAAGTTGATATGTATGTTTCCTCAAACTTGTAAAATATGAGCATTTAACTTTACATTTGTTGCTGTTACGGCTCAATTTATCTATTTATTTACGAAGGTTATCCTATAAACTTTTATTGCTATGATGATGATCAAGATTAAAGAAAGCTCCAGATTAATTCAGCAGTGTACTAACAGAGGGCGCCATTGAGCGCTGCTGCCGTGGCCACCACCAAGAGAAGAAGTACAACAAAAAGCAGCCACATACTTAGAGAGTACCATCTCATCATCTATTTTCTCTGGCTTCCCTTTCTCTCTAATTAAACAACATGTAACTGGACGTAAATGTAGCTTTACGGCCTGGAGGTTTTTGTGGAGTAGCAGCTGGTCAAAAAAAAAACGGCTGTTATTGTTCTTATACGTGTTTTTGTTTGTGAATTTGGCATCTAAGCTAGCTCCGAGGTTAGCTCCCCTCTTAACGACCGTCTTCGTCTGAACTGCATCGGAGATAAAACAGCTGTGTTTACCGTCCACATTAACCCCTCACCTGTCCCTCAGTTTGACCTGCTAATATTCAGGTAAGGTGGCCAAGTCGTCTGTTTTTGGTAGACAAATTGCACATTTGGTTCGTATGTGATGAGGGAAACAGCACTGGGAGCAGACGCTTGGTGGGTAAGTGATGTGAGGCGATTGAAACTTCACAGTTTATTTTTTGTGGCATCAGCTTCTTCTGAACTTCGTGCCACATATAACCTTTCTCACAATAGGTGATCATGTGAAATCAACCTTACATTTCATGACAGGTGATTTGTTATATGTTAGTCAGTTAATGTGTCAATTTTTGCCTTAACTGTTGAGGACTATTTAACGATGGATGAGGATGAGGGTGATTAGCCCATTTATATTGTATATTAGTGGAGATAATGTTGCTGTCAAAACATCCTGATTTTAAGAAATTAACAGGCTGTACAGGCATTTAATGATAGTCAAACTAAATAGAGTTCTGAAATGCAATGCGGAAATGCATGTCACACATACTTTGAAGCCTCATGTTGTTATTGTGAGGCAGGTGGAGAAAGCTAGTGTCATTATTTCAGGGCAGCAAGCCAGAACATGTCAGGGAGACTGATTCTGCAGGATCAACATGCTTATATCAGCAACAGCAATACAAGTTACACTTGGACTGTAATAATTTCACAGGCACACTTCTCTGCACCATACAAGTCAGTATGTTTTGACATGAATTGTTGGACAATAGCTGATGACTATCCTGTATCGGTTTTTCTCAAGCTGCTTGCTCATATTAAAGTGGCTTGGTTGCTGGCCTGTGCTATGCTCCTCTTTTAAATTGTTAAACAGCACACTTTGTCGCTATCATTAATCACTAAACAAAGGAATATCTTCAGGAAGAAAGTTTTTCAGACCTCTAGAGTAAAGGTAGAGGTGGACTGAAGTCCACTGTAACCCAAGATGTTACTAAGTTGTTTTCCCACCTATTTGTCAAAATACCGTAGCAGAAAAAATCTTAAACAGAATTTTCTGCAACGATATTGCCTTAAACAGCCCAGTTGAAAGTCAGAATACAGCTAAGATATTATTTATTTGTCTGTTTTTCTAGAGATGGGAAGCCTGGGCAGCAGGTTCCAGTCCTCCCCTCAGGGACCGGAGGAGGCGGCAGAGGGAACAAGTACCAGCCGCAAACATGATTGTGACTGTAAGAAGAGGAAACGAAATGCTCAGTGTGACTGCGAAAGTGAGCAAGAGGAGGACGATTCCTTACTAGATACACCTCGCAGGCAAGTCCAGCCGAAAAACTCAATTCAGTGTCAAATATCATTTATTTATCAATATCAGGGAACTACTTTATTTAGTTGTTAATTTTTTTACTCTTATTTTATTCTGTACTCTTTTTTTCTGCAGGAAGAAATTGAAAAGCACCTCAAGATACATTTATCAGACCCTGTTTCTTAATGGGGAAAACAGTGACATTCGCATTTGTGCTCTGGGACAGGAGTGGAACCTCCACAAAGTCTACCTTTGTCAGGTAACACAAAGATAAAAAAGTATTTTAATGACAGTCATGTATGACCATTTCATATAACCTTGTTAATCTTCATTGTCACCTTTGCAGTCAGGGTATTTCTCCAGTATGTTTAGTGGCTCTTGGAAGGAGTCCAGCATGATGGAAATCCACTTGGAGATCCCAGACCAGAACATTGATACTGAAGGTGAGAACAACACAACACGGAGAACTGCTGCATGCATGTCATTGTTTTACTGATAATTCTTAAATTCCCTTTGTTCTTGTAGCTCTTCAAGTTGTTTTTGGCTCCCTTTACCGGGATGATGTCCTGATCAAGCCCAGCAGGGTCGTCAGTATTCTTGCTGCTGCTTGTATGCTGCAGCTGGTGAGTACATGAAAGGAACTAATCTACTTTCTGATACATGAAGTGACCATCTCTATTTAGCATGAATGTATTCAGTATAATAGACGTCCTAATAAAGTCTCTGATGTGTTAATGTTGACAGGATGGCTTGATCCAGCAGTGCGGTGAAAGCATGAAGGAAAACATCAGTGCAAAGACCGTGTGTGGCTATTATGCTTGTGCTAGCATATATGGCCTGGATTCGGTTATGAAAAAGTCAGATTTTAGACATATTTGAATTCTTTTCATTTCCATGTAGACATGTGTCTTTAATTTGTGTGTGTTTCTTCTTGCAGGTGCCTCGAGTGGCTTCTTAACAATCTAATGACTCACCAAAATGTTGAGTTGATGAAAGAACTTGGGTATGTGTGATTCTTCAGTTCTTAAATCTTTCTGTTAATATAACTTTATGTTTCATTTTCCATTCATTTATGGGGGAAACAATCCATTGGATCTGTTGTTGTAATACAGTGACCTTTTCCTTTTTCTCTGTGTTTGCAGGGTTGAGGTGATGGAGCAGCTCATCCAGTCCTCAGACCTTTTTGTCATGCAGGTAGAGATGGATGTATACACTGCTCTAAAAAAGGTGAATAGGAAAACATTCCCATGATCCACGTCATACTTCTCTTGTAGAAACATCATAGCATCATAACATATAACCTTGTGTTTCTCAGTGGATGTTTCTACAGCTCAATCTATCATGGGACGGCCCCATCAAGCAGCTTCTAGCTGATGCTGATGCCTGGCTTTGCAAACGCAGGACAGGTAATATCGGATACATCTTGTGAAACTATATCTTCATATTATATTTTTGCATTGGTAATCTCACACTCTCTCATTATTTATGTATTTTTTTTTGTTTAATGCTAATCTGTAGATCTGTGTGAGAAAGAGCCATTCTTGGACACAGAGGAGGGTGCACCTTTTCGCTCAGTGTTCAAACTCGTCCGCCTCCAGTATATTATCAACGATCTTGCATCGGCGAGAATCCTGGAGAGAGACAACATTTTGCCCCCTGGTAACATATTTCTGGCAAACATAATTCCATTATAGATATGCTTAACCACAATTTTTTTCCATTATGTCATATATTAAGACCTCTCTGTCCTGTGTTTATGAATTAAAATTTATGTTCATAATTTATTTCCTAGATTGGCTAACAGTAATGTACAAAAATCAGTGGTTTGCCATGCTTCGGACAGAATTTGACAATGACAATGGGTGAGAGGACTACACCATTATAGAGCCTTTGGACATTTATTTTGTGTTATGTACCATGTGGAGGGTACATGTCAGTTATGTGCTGTTAAGTCAAACCCATCTTTGTACTTTAAGTCCTCAGGAGTCTAACAAAGAGGAGTTTGAGCTGAGCAGTATGAGGTGTGGCAGGAAACTGAGTAAAGACGGAGATGTGAGTTTACATGTCACTGTTAATATACCAATTTATTCCACTCAGTTTAAGTATTTGGTTTCATACTTGTACAAACAATGACTGACATCTCCTCTGTCTTAGTATTGCTGGCGATGGACAGGCTTCAACTTTGGGTTTGACCTGCTGGTGACCTACACAAATCGCTTCATAGTCTTTAAAAGGAATACACTCAGTCAGCCATGTGGGGGCGCTGTGAGTCTACAACCTCGGAGGCATCTGGCATACAGGTTAGCTGCTCAGAGCTTGAACAAAATCTGTTAAATAAGTTTTGAATATTTCCAGAAAAGTCACAAATGAGTATTTACACAGTACAAATTCTATCAACAAGGCATTTAGCCGTCTAGAGTAGGTTTCAGGGTGTCCAAGAGGCAGTAAAGTATTAGTTGCCACGTCACTATAAATATTAAGGTAATTAAGCCGCTGTTGCTTTTCGCCAAATAAAAATAATTACAACTTTTTTCCATATGTTCTTAAAGGTGGAATATTTACCCCTTATAATAAAAATAAGTTTTTGTTTTGTTTGTTTTTTTTTCAAGGGCTAGAGTTTGACAGTACAGGAGTAGACTTTAATTTTCTTATTTATCTTGTTTAGTTTGTACTCAACAGAAAGAATTCCCACAATAACAACAGGGCCACAGTTTTATCATCACACCTGGGATATATGAAAGTATATTCAGCACTTCAATCCAAAAGGTCTGAATTTGGGGGCATTGCCATATGCAGTGAATTAATGCGCTTGGATGTTCAGTTTTCATTTTCTGAAATGATCTTCTGTTAAAAGACAAAAAATTACAGTTTACATCCAATATAACCTGTAATTTGTTGCTTTATATCCACAGTAAAGTGATTAAAAAAACAAACAAAACAAAACAGTGAACTGATTTTGCACTGATCCCAGAGCATACTTGAGTTTACCAGCAGATTCAGTCGTCTTTTAGTAGGAATTACACAGACCTAAAACTGTGGTGTTGCACAAAAAAAGAAGATATTCATAAGATTAGTTAGGAAGGTAACAGTGGTAATGACCATCTAATAACGTTAATCACTTTGGTCACAACACCACACTTTGAATTGAGCCATGAATTAACTTGGTTGGTTGAAAAGTTTTTATCCGGTGTGCCTGGAGACTGTATATAAAAATGGTTTGTGTGTTACAGTCCCCCTCTGAAATCATGATCATACTTCCTTTCCACCCATTTAGTTAGGAATTTGGTTAACTTGAGAAGCATTTTCAAGATAATTTTCCTGCAGTTTTCTCACCAAAATTGGCTCAGAAAATAATTCCAGCATCTCTCGAAGTGACTGCTCCTCATCTAGTTAACCAACAGGAATCATAGAGTGAAATAACTCACCAGCAAAATGCTGGAGCTGTTGTAAATAAATAACCCCAAGACTTAAATAACTGAAATAAAACATAAAATTAAATGTCTGGGAGGAAAAATCTAACTGGGTTGTGTCAACAGAAGTATTGTTTGCATGAAGTGTGCTTCAGCTGTTGTCATGAAAGCCTCATCTTTACAACCACAGTGTGGGAAAAAGGGCAGTTTATAGAAAGAAAGGGGGGGGGGGGAAGCAGAATTTTACAGTCAGCACATGCTTTTAAAGCTGTGTGAGTAGTTTTAAACTCCTCAGTGCAGTTCTTGATAAAGCAGAAAGGCTTATTTCACAAAAAGTTACTTAATCTCTTTATCTTAGGGACATTTTTAACCTAATTTAAAATCTAACAAAATTTTAACCTGTCCATATTTTCATTTTAAAGGTTACGTCTAGCCTCCTTTGATAGTAGAGGGAAACTGGTCTGCAGTCGCTCAACAGGTTACCAACTTCTCACCCTTGAGAAAGACCAGGTCAGTGAGAACAGCACCAGTAGCCTTAAGAAGTGCTTAGTTGTGGTGCTGTCGATGTTTAAACAGTACAGTCTGTAAATTTGTTTAATATTTTTCCTTTTTGTTAAATCCCTCAGGAGTATGTGGTGATGAACCTGGATAGCCGGTTGTTATCATTCCCCCTCTATGTGTGCTGTAACTTCCTGTATACGTCACCCCATTCAGACCACCGTCCAGATTCCTCAGAACAAGACAGCACCGCTCGCTGTACATCTTGATGCCTGCTCAACAGCCACTGACTCCTGCCATTCCTTTGGTAATATAGAGACACTGATGAAAGCTTGTATGTACAATCCACCACATTTCACACCCATTTGACATTGGACACATTGTCTGCATGCTCTATAACTTATTGCAATGTTTAGGGAAAATGTTTTGCTTATGTGTAGGCGGTGTTTGGCATATTCCGAGTTAGCTTTTTATACAAGGGGTTTACAATAAAACAGGCACTCAACAGTGTTCTGAAGGGATCAGACCAACCTTTTCTCTCCGAGCAGCTGAACTCTGCCATCAACTGTCTGCTTTGGGATGCTGGACCACTCGTAAAGATGGAAAATCTTGGAGAGGCTGGAAATCTGCATTTAACTGAATCTGAAGACTTTGCAGATTCTTTATGTTAAGATCCAGTGTCCAAGACATCTCTTCAGGAGTTTTTAGCTACACCTAATGAATCTACCCTTGATTTGTATATTAGTATGTAAGGGGGCATTATCATCTTAAAACATGGGAACACCATGAAGGTGAAGCACCACAAGTTGAAGCCAACAACGGTCATTGTATTTCAGATACTTGTCAGACCGTACTGCTTCAGAGACATTAACCACTTAAACCAACATAAATTGTGTATCAGTGTGGTGAATTTCTAAAATATGAATCCAGATTTGAATATACGCCTCAGATGTGGCATCTATCAGCTTACTTCATCTTTGCTGCTGTGCAGAAAGTTGCACATGTGCAGCCAATAACATTATAGTAAAAGAAAATTAGCTGATTGAAGCAGTAAAAAGTGAGCTTTTCCACTTGGGTTTGTACATCGGTTTCACTCAGGCTGAAGTCGGATATGTTTCCATTATATTTTCTGATTCATTTATTTACAACCCGAATACAAAAAAACATTGCAATGAAATCTGAGTGAACCAGCACCGTGAAGTCAAGTCAGACTTCTCAGTAAATTTACACTTGAAACTTGGGGCTGCAGAATTCCAAGCCACACCAGCTTTCTGATGGTTACTGTTTTTACTTTAGGCTTAAATTTTGATGCACTTCAGATTTCCATGGGATTTCTGCGTTGTTTCGCAGCTACATGTCATTCAGCCCATCTCCTGATGGTCTTTTGCAGTGGAGTGGTTTCTGTTTGACTCATGGGGACAAAAACTTTCTTTGATCAAAGCATGAAGGAGCTTTGCAGTTACCTTGCTGTACCTTTTCTTGTACTTGCTTTAAACATTTTTTCAATATTTGTTTTCTTATTTTTTAAATCTGTTGTTACCTCATATAGTTTTGAAAAAAATGGAGGATTTGGGGCTGTAAATCAGACATAATGCTAACTCTCCAGCATCTCTGGAGGATTTGTCTGTGTAGTTGCAACTCATTATGTTCAAATTTAAATTTAATTTTATTTAGCTGTTATTTATTTTTTACGTCCTTTGTATTTTTAAGAATGTATCTTTTTGCAAAAGAAATATAGAAAACTCCGCTGCCAATAAAATTGCCTTCACTCGGGCTTGGTGCTATGACACAATCCTCTTTTTCCACTCGAAGTTTTTCATACAGTTACACATTCATGTGTTTGTTTCTTCAGATACTTGATAAGTATTGACGTTATCACTTTGGTGTGATAACTTTTTTTTATACAGATTGCTCTTTTATTGCATACATGGTAAAACTTCCAAAGTCTAGACACATCCATCCATTCATTTTCAACAACTAAGATGTTTCATAAACATTTTTATGGAACAGATTTTCTAAAGAGCAAGTTTAAAAAACGGTTTTGACAAAAACTGTTTAAAAAAAACTCAAATATAGCTCGATGAAACTGTTTTGCTCCAGTTTTCTTTCTGACTGGTTCAAAGATCAGTGTGTAGGAGGCACTGCTTCTGTCATTAGTTGGCTTACCTCCAGAGTCTAATCTGGTCCTTGCTCTAAAGTCTGAACATTGTCAAGTTTGAAGGTTAAAAATGATCCTGGTCACCAAAGATTTTAGAGTTTGTCGCGGCTGCTGTTACTTTTTATGAATTATGTAAAAAAAATGCAATCTTTCATGAGTAAAGTTACAAGATTACATTATTTATATCAGTTATTATTGTCAGCCTTACTTTTACTTGAGCTCATTATCATCCAATTAGTCAGTCTTGCTGTTTTGTGCTTCATCACTAACCCAGTTCATGTGCAGCTCCAGCATTATTAAAACATTCATTTGTAATTTTACCAGACTGGCAGCAATATGAAACATTTTCTGATTGGATGTAGAAACTGGCTACAAGCTGCACATCATGTCTCCAGTGTTTGACACGATTTGTACCATTTTACACCATTCCCTCACAGTGTTGCCTTTCTGTACCATGTATAAGAAGAATATTCCTGTCATTAAAAACAGTGCAACAAAAGTATTTCTCATTTGTCTTCTGTTTTTTTTTTAATTCACAAACAGATCTGACCATTGGAGGTAGAGACATCACAAAAAAAACTGACAATGAAAATAACTGTATAGGGATGAGAGACAGCTGATGATGGTAAAGAATTTCAGATCCCACAGCTAAGAAAAGCTGATTATAAAATGCGTAAAGTACAATGGTGAGATGGTGTATAGTATACAATAACATACTCAGATCGGCTCTGAATAAATGGACAACTTTAATAAAACACCCACCAAAGTACAGAAGAGTGAATGTCGGATTCACACTAACATGTCAACAGGTGTGTTTCTGAATTTCTTTCCCTCGTCATAAATTAAATCAAAACCTAACAATTAAAAAAACATTTAGCTCCAGTAACAAATCTCACATAACCAACAGTCAGTCATTACTCTCTACATATTTTATGGCTCCAGCCCTGAATTCCTTCAGGAATCTAACCCTGCGCTGCTATATGTGAATACAGAGCTCACTTGTCCTACTCCTCACTGCGGTATAGAGTCCAAATTCTCCTTGAGTCTTCGGGTCATGCTGGGAATGAGATTAACGTGGTCATCCACACAACTTCCCACACAGTGGTCCATTAATGATCGAACAGCTGGCTCCTTTGCACCGGAGTCAAAGAGATCCTTTGCCTTATCATTGCAATGCATTGTGCATCTGGTCAGACGATCCTGAGGAAAGCAAAGAAGTAGAGTTTAAAAGTCTTAACGCTTAAAAAAAAAAAAATCTTACCAGCTGTCAATCACCTCATTCTCAACAGATTTAAGATACTAACTACTCTTAAAAAGTTAGGCATATTCAACTTTTAGGTGGAGTTTACAGAAAACATAAATTTAATGAGACACTGACATGAATGTTTTATAACATTATTCACAAAAGCAAACCAAAGTGGTTTGTATGCCACAATATAAACATAAATGTCTCAAGAACATACCAAGAGTTCAAGAAAACCTTATGTCAATACTGCCACATGTACCAGACACACAATCACAATTTCTCTCTCCCTACAATGATAAAACATGCTTCGAAAATGAAAAATATAAAAAGCATTAGTGTTTGAAAGAATGTAATATACAGTATCATACAAAACAATGTAAACTATACTGTATAAAATATAAAACAGATAATGTGGTAGGTGTTGTCTTGGTTTTATGATGTCAAAATTCGAGCGTGAAAAGGAGTAAAAAAAAGCTGTCACTGAACCAAGATATTTAGTGGTCTATTCATGGTTCAGACACTTCTTTTGGGGTTGTTTTGTGGTTAATCAACTTTTTAAAGATCAACACGTTGTGGGATATGTACTTAAACATTGAACAGTTGTACTTGTGGATTCAAAAGGTTAGAAACGGTCAAATTAAGTTTTAGGAACATTCTGAGATAAATAAAACAGACTATCCCCAACTTTTGGAGAGTAGTCTAAGTTTAAATTCTTGTGTATCACACAATAGCATTAGGTTATGGATGGATCTTAAATTAATTGTGCATCAAGACAACCTAAATCTGCAGGTCAAAAGTGACCATTAAAAAGAGTGCAGAAAGAGCTGAGGTAGTTCACACCACATGGATCTCACTGGCACACAATGAGTTTTGATCAAAACTGCAAAAAATGTGAACTCTCTTAAGAGTCCTCAAGAACTAGGTGTAATTTCAATAAAATGGGAATCCAATTGATTGGAATATCACAGAAATGTATGTAACTGTGTTTATGGGGAGTGTAGACTTCTGTTTCCTCTGTGATGATAGTGGGAAAGCTCACCTGAAACTTTTCCAGCTCTGAGGTGACCAGTGCTTGAGCCTGTGCTAGAGGAGCGTGGCACCTCTCGATGCACTGATGCACCTGAGACATGGAGTTTGTGGAGAGGTCACAGCACTCTGCGCTGCACCTGAACATGCGACCCTGTAGCAGGATCACACACACCAGATATATGTGAGCTTGTATTGATGTACAGATTAAATAAATAAATTTAAAAAAATCATACTGGCAAATGAGGCACAGTACGTGAGCTGTATTTTCACTTTCCCGCAGACACGACACTAACCTGCATCTTACGGATTTGCTCCCTCTCCAGACTTTGGACCATTTCTTCAACTACATTCTGCACGCGTGTCTGGTGTGCCTCTGCCATCGCTGCTCGCCCTTTAAAAAACTACAGAGTAAAGACGGGGTTTTTATCTAAACCTAACCGGACTTTAGAGATGTACCAGCGGTACTCACGTGTAAACAGTCGTCTAGTTTCTTTTAAATTTTATAACAACTAAGGTCACCTCCATTCAAGCATGTTTCAAGATGAGAGGGAGTTACGTCACTTCCGATTTTCTTCCGCGTCTTCAGCAGGGAATAACAACTTCCGCCAGTCTCACTAACTCACTTTAACAGCAATAATTAAAGAGCTATAAATTTTATCTGCTATCCTTAGACCAGTGAAATTGCCAGGTTAAGTCAATTCAATATACGTTATAAGATAATCCCACAAGAATATATCTTTATTTGTATATATATATTTATTTTAAAAACCGCATTCGGCATTTATAGCTACTTGTCACCCTTTAAGACATGCCGTACACATAATGTCCAGTATTAAAAACGTTTGTGCCGTTTTTTCCGAGGCTGTTTTTTTTAACTGAAAACGGCAGCGTGACCGGAAATGTGTCGCAACGTTCGGAAACCAACGGCGCACCGACGTGACTCGGTTGTTAAAATTTGTTTAGTTAGTTACTTAGTCATTCTAGTATTTCCGTAAGCCTTCGTTGTTTTTTGTCTAAGTTGTCAGGAGGAAGATATACATTTGTCTTGAAGCGTAACTCAGTGAAAACAACTTCTGGATTTAAAGCAGAACTCCTGTAGCGACTTTAAAAACAGTGAGTACAGATGGACTGTTTAAAGTCTACAGTAGTTACGCAGACATTACAATGCTTCCCGGGGTTGTGCAAACTATGTTGCTATTCATTTTCTTATTCTTTCAACCTTTGACCAAGACTGATAAAGATTACTGGCTTGAAGTTTGTAATGCCTCACTTTATTTCTAATGCCCAGATACCTTTGAGATTGGAGCTGTAGGTGCCCGCAATGAGTCTACGCACGCTGTCACTGCGAGCCCTGCTGCTCCTGGGGCTTTGGCACACTGGGAGGAGAGGTTTGGCCTCGGCTCCAGAGCTGCAAGAACAGCCCAAAAAGATAGGTAAGCAACCAACAACCAAATTTTAAGAATAATTCTTTCTCTAATTACTGCTTCTATTTGCTGCCATGTACTTATAGCTATAAAAAATAGCTTATTTGGTCGGTAAAAGAGCATTATTATCCCCAGCAAAACAGTCTAAATCCCATTTATAAAATGTCTTGGTTATTGTTCTTTTGTTTGTTTGAGTCACCACCATACAGATGTGCAGGTTGAAATTAGCTAAAACATTCACCAAATCCATCCAGCCATCCTCACTACTAATGTGGACTTAAACCCCTGTTGAAAGTGGATGCCTTTGTTTCATATAACTATCACAAAAATTAAGGAAATCTTTGTTTGGTTGCAATAACTTATAGTATTGGAAAGTCAGCTCATTTCCATTTTAAAGTGTGTTACATTTGTAATAAAAATGTATTTGTGGGATGAGCAGTAGAGATAAGGATGTGGGCTTTGCTCTAGAAAAACACACAACAGATTCTGCTATTTATTCTTACTTGGTGTTTATCTGTGATTTAAGTCTAAAGAAACAAGACATTTAGGCAATTTAACAGTTTATTCATTTAAAAAAAAGCCCTCAGTAGTGTGTAGATGAGGCTTAATATTAAGTCATTTTAACTTAGAATTACTGCTTCTTATTATGTCTATTGTGCACTAGAAGAGCCTGGCATCTCCTCCTCATCCTGGTCACCATCTTTTTCACACACTTCAGTGGGATCACATCCCATTGTTTAACCAGCATTTGCTGCAATTCAACCAGTGAGGTTGCGTTGGTCACTCTGACATGAGCAGCTGATCCCACAAATGTTCATTGGCGTTGAGGTCAGGACTGCAGGCAGGCCATTCCATCATCTCCACTCTCAGATTCTGGAAGTAGCCTCTTATAAAGCCTTGTCTTTGGGGGTGAGCATTGTCATGTTGGAGTAACCTGTGTTCTCAGTAGTGTTCATCTCAGCCACTGCTGGTAGGAAAGGAGCAGGAGCTGTAGTTCTACAGCAAGCATACATGGAGGTTTTACATTGTTTTTTTCCCCCATTGTGCTCCTTTTACAGCTGTGGTTGGAGCAGGCATCGGTGGAACAGCGGCAGCGTTTTACCTGAGGCAAAAGTTTGGAGCTGGTGTCAAGATCGACGTGTTTGAATCCAACATTGCTGGTGGGCGACTAGCGACAGTGAAGATTGGAGATTATGAGTATGAGACAGGAGGCTCAGTGATCCATCCTCTGAACCTGCACATGAAACACTTCATTGAAAGATTAGGTAATGTCAATTAAATTGTTTAGTCTTAAATATGTGAATGGTTTACTGAATCATTTAAAAATTTAAATCAACTTGTCTTTTTTTCTGTATTTTGTTTGTTTTACCAGGTATTCCTCCAAGAATGGATGTCGGCACTAAAATGGCAATCTTTGACGGAAAGGAGCTTGTGTTTGAAGAGAGTAATTGGTTTATAATTAACTTCTTGCGCCTTCTTTGGCGGTATGGCTTCAATTTTCTTAGGATGCAGATGTGGGTGGAGAGTGTTTTGGACAAATTTATGAGGTGAAGAGGCTTAATATTTTGTCATTTCAACCTAGAATTACTGCTTTTTATTCTGTTTGTTGTGCTTACAGCACTATTAATTCTATCATTGACAGAATCTACCAGTATCAGCAGTTTGGTTACTCATTCTCCAGTGTGGAGAGGCTCTTGCATGCTATGGGTGGTGATAGCTTTCTAACCTTGATGAATCAGACTCTGGAGGAAACCATGATTGGAGAAGGATTTTCACAGCTCTTCATCAATGACATTGTTGCACCCATTACTCGTGTCAACTACGGCCAAAGTGTCCGCATCAATGGCTTTGTGGGTACGTTTTACAACATGAAATATAGATAATTTAGTGTGGTTTGTTTTGTGATGGTAAGGAAGGGTTAATGTGCAGTCTTGTTGTGTAGGGGCGGTGTCACTAGCAGGAGCAGATTCGGGCCTGTGGGCAGTGGATGGTGGCAATAAGCGGGTGTGCACAGGACTGCTTTACCACAGTAAAAGTGAGCTCATTAATGCCAAAGTGACTTCCATTTCACTCAAGGTTCGACCATCAAAGAGAGGTACCGCTCATGTTGCTTTGATTAGTACACAACCGTTTTATTTTCTCTGCCAAATTCCATGTATTCATCCCACTTTCCCCTCGTTTTCTATTTTCAGGAAATACAGCTAGTTTCTATGAGATTAACTATGTGGGAGAATCGGGCGCTGCACATTCTTTGTATGACATCGTGGTCATTGCAACACCACTTCATCAGGGGAAATCTGACATCACATTTTCGGGCTTCAACCCTCCAATCCCATCTCACTACCCAGGTCGTTACCACCAGACTGTGGCCACTTTGGTCCATGGCATGCTGAACATGTCCTACCTGGGAACCACCGAGCCAGCCTCAGAGTTTACAGTGTCTGACATCCTCACCACAGACTCGAAGGGTTGTGTCATCAACAGCCTGAGCTCCCTCGACCCTGTACACATCCCTGATGGTTACAAACGACCCCCTGCCAGTCAGACCAAAGTCTGGAAGGTGTTCTCCTCTAATTCTCTGACCCAGGAACAACTGCAAAACATGTTCCTCTCCTATGATACACTGTTCGAGACTCCATGGCTCGCTTACCCTGCTTACCGTCCTCCACACCGCAAAACCCCTCCTTTCATCCTCCACAACCGGCTGTATTACCTCAACACTGTGGAGTGGGCAGCTAGTGCCATGGAGATGAGCGCCATTGCTGCCAGGAATGTGGCCTTGCTGGCACACCACCGCTGGCATGAACAGATCAGGAAGATCGACCAGGAAGACCTACACACCCGACTGAGAGGGGAACTCTGAAAAATGACAACTATAGAGAAGTCAAATCAAGAGCGAGTAAACTCAATCAATCAAGCTCATCCTTTCTGTCAGTTAGATGATCAGTCGCTGTACTGGCCAAAGTAGTTTTTTTTTAGAAGGTGGTAGTTTTACAGAGCACAGCAGCTAATTTTGAGATCTTTTGTAATTGCCAAGGGAAAACAAAGAAGACCAGTAACCACAGTGAACCTGAAAGAATCACTACCAGCAGCAGCAAACAAAACAACAAAATTAGAAGAAACTGTACTTTTCTGACCCAAGCTGCACTGAAAGGTGGATACAAGTATTCCTCTTTCTTATGTTAGTGCGTAAGTTCCTAATTGTGCTGTGTGCTTGACCTGATGAGCATAGTTCATCAGGTCAGCCTGTCTTTACACTTTAGTCAAAGTTTTGTGTGGCATTTAAGAACATTAAGATGTCTCTTTGCTGATTGGTTTACATGTCCTCCAGTAACTTCCCAGTCTTGCTACCTCCTCAACAGACCACTGTAAACGTTAGTGATTTTTGACCAGCTATCCACTAATTTCAATTATATGTAACTGAACAGGGTAATCCCACTAAGCACCAGACAACTGTGTATAAATTTAGCTGTTAAAAATGTGATTGTGCCTTTAAGTTATCAGGGTTGACTTACTTGTATATGAAACCATTTAGAAATTGTTTTTCTTTTGGGTCTTCCAGTTTAATATTTTATTTAAAAAAAAAATTGACAACCGCCATTAGACCACCAGGACCAACCTGTTCATGTTTACAATGTATTTTGGTAAAGTATTGTGCACCTTTGTGCATTAAGTCAGGTTTTTTTGTGCTGTACTTTTAGACTCTTCTTTGCTACTCTGAGACAAAAAAAAAAGTAGTTTAATTGTGAAAGAACTTTTAGAGTTGTGCTATGTTTTTCTAAATTTTTGTAAAAAAAAAAAAAAAAGAGTGAGTGGAATATAAATTTTGCACTTTAACCAGGTTTCAGCTGAACACATTGATTTCAGAATTAATTTAATTTGAACTCTATGGAAACCTCCCAGATCACACTGTACATTTCATAGTGTTTACAGTCAAAATAAAGATGAGACTTTGCTAATAATTGTCTAATTTTGGTGAGTGAGAAGATTAAAATTTTACATGTAATTTAATGGTAAACAAGTGAGGAGAGAGGCTAAAATCGTATGTTTGAAAAAAATATGAATAAATACAAATGACTGCACTCATTGAAACCCTTTATTTAACTGAAAAATGACAAAACCACTTATCAAACATTAAATTTGAGAGTTATTGTAAAATATGTTGATGCACAGACAGCAAAAAGCTGTGTTTAAAAAATGTATGCACTCTAGAGAGGTTCAGTCTTTCAGAAGTCAAGATGAAGGCCGGATTCACAACTCTGTGACAAACTGTGAGAACAAAAAGTTAAACATTGTGTTATAAGATGAATAACAGAATCCAGAGAAAAGGCACCGCAAAAGGGATGAAACTAAAACTGGATTAGCATCATCTGACCCTCTGCTGAACTTCTCAACACTAAAGCAGAATTTCAGAAAACAGTTGTCAGTGTTTGTGGCTGCACCACAAATACAAGTTAGCAAAGAAAACCGAAGCAAGTCCAGAAACTGCTGCCTCTGATGGACCTGAGCTTATTCAACATAAACAGAGGTGAGGTGAAGAACGCCCTTGCATGCTGAGGCATTTCATCAACACATGTCAGAGTCAGTCTTGGTGCACATGGTATATCATATCAGAAGTCAAGATGAAGACTTAACATATGAAGCTCCTGGAGTAGCTTATGTTGCCATTCAAGTCTCTTTAACAGGAAAGATGTTCCTTGTTTCAGGAAGTCAAGGCCAAACCACATTCTTTATGTATAGTGACGGCACTGTAAAAGAATCAGGGTGCTCACCATACAATGATTTATGACTCTAATAACTCCCGATTCACTTGTTCAAATGCTTTCAGCAGTGTTAGAAATCAAGATTAAAGGAAGTAGTGTGAAAAACATCCTGTAAGACGTAAACATGTGACTTCTTTTTCCTTGAACTGCACTCAGCGTTGCATAACTGAAAATGTTTTCCAGCAGAGGGAGTCGGGAACTCTGCTGCTGGAGGGTGAGAGGGGTTTTACAGTTCACGCATGAGACTAGGTGACAGTAAAACAGTCTTTTTCTTTCTTTCTTTCTTTCTTTCTTTCTTTCTTTCTTTCTTTCTTTTACAATTTTGCTTATTATACGCTGAATCTGAGGACAGATGAAGTGAGTGTGTTTTCATTTCCACAGTTTAAAGCCATCATTTCAATTTCTGCTCTTCAGACTATTTTTTGACAAGGAGATAGAAGTAAAGTAAGATGCTCATTTTGTGATTTTTCTAAAAAATTAACCATTAATCGACATTTTCATGAGCCTTTCATGAGCTTTATCAGACAGTGAGCAGATTCAGCATGAATGAGTGGAAAAAAATGATACAAATAAAAAAATCATTAAAGAATGAATGTCCCATGTTTTCTTTTGCCTCCTGTTAATGACATAAATCAGGACATGCCAACGGAACAAAGTGAAAAATATGACAATATTTACCATTAAAACACAAATAATGTAAAATGTTAACTTTGATAACTTCTATCATTGTAAAAGTTGTTAATGTGCTGTTATTAAAAAGCATCCCAGAGGTCTCATAACTCAAGATGAAGGCAGGACTCGCTACACTTCCAGACCATTGAAAGCGTGTGATGTTACACACACTTGTAATGTCTGTAATATTGTAAGATTAATGACAGAATCCAAATAAAAGGCACTACACAATTAATAAAGCTGGAAACTCTGTAAATTAGCATGATAACCTGGTCATTAACAAGTGCTGCTCAACACCAAGATGGCGTTTCTGAAAACTGTAAACACTGTGACTTCATCTATAAATACAACTTTGCAAAGAAAAGAAATAGAAAGATCAAAACATAATAGATGCTGTGTTCTAAATAAAGATGATCCAGCTTATCAGCACAGTTCAAAGTCATCCTCAGTGCACATGTGAAGGCAGCAAATCATCCCATCCAAACGTTTATCCAGGACAGGAGATTGTTGTTTTCAGTAAGCCAAACCACCACCTTCACATGTATTATAACAGTATGATCTTATAAGAAAAATCTAAACTGATCTGCCTGCAGTCCAGACTCACTGAAAACATTTGCTGAAATGAGACGAGATGCTAAAGTCTTATATCAATATAAGTAATAATAATAATAATAATAATAATAACCATCATCATCATTTGCATTTCAGCAATGATATCACAATCTCTTTGATCTGTGTTATTAATTGAGGAATTGTCTGAGCAACATTGTGACCCATCATTCATTTGCCAAATCTGCTTTGTGAAGTCACCGTTTCCATCCCTAAAAGAAAACATTGTTTTCAGCTCTGATACATGGAGTCCCTTCTTCCCCCCTCTTTTCATCAGATATCCCAAATAAACGCTCATGTGACCCAAGAGCCAACAATGGGTGGCTTTGACAAACTGAATAAGGATGTCTGTGTGGTGTTGCATCTCCAAGCTGTCCTCTCAGGTAGGGAGGGACAATGGTACCAGAGCTGCCAGTCCATGAAAAACATGTGATCTGATTTGAGATTTATATAAGGCCACAAAAACACCCCAGATGTTCAAAGCACCCCAGATCTTCTGAAAACCAACCCTGCAGCCAAGATGAGATATCTAATGCCATTATTTATTTTCTTTGCTGTGGCAGCTGTCCACACTGGTAAGTAGAAGAGTTGTGAATTTTGAAGCGTGACAACTTTATTTGTATCTATTAATGAGGGCTAATTTAAAATTTTTTTAATTTTGTTTATTTTTAGGTAAAGAAAACCAGCTCATACTTGTTTTGGCCAAATACATCCTGTCATGTTTTCATCTAAAACCTGATAGTGTTTTTGTTGACTTGTAGCACTCTCAGCTTCTCTGGAATCTCCAGAGAAAGAGGAAAAAAGTGCACAGCACGGTGAGTAATTATTCTTATTAATGACGATGATGTCGACATTAAGGATGATAAGTGGCATGATTGAAAATTTCTCTTTAAGCAGATGGCCTGACCGAGCTACAGAAAATAGGTAAAGTACACCAGATCAATTTACCAACTAACATTTACATTAAAATATCACCTGTTTTACCAACACCAAAACTCTGCATGTCACTAAACAAATGTCTAGAGTACACTAAGGTCTTGTTTAGTTAAAGCCTGTCTAATTTTTATCAACTTATTATCTACATGTATATTTGTATGTAACTGTATTTTATTTCAATACCAGTATGTCAGTTTTTTCTTTGCTCCTGTTCTTTATTTTATTATTATATTTAATCTCCGTATCCTCAGATCTGATGGAGTTTGAAGCTGCTCAAAAGGCCAAGGCAGCCCAGGTCAATGGTAGGTTTTTAGAACAGATAATAACAGGAAATGACTTGAGCTATCTGTTTCATGAAGATGTAAAACAATTTTAATTGTAATCAGTGTCTATTTCTACTTATCAAGTAACAGAGGAACAAAATGAAGAAGATACCCGCTACCTCGGTGAGGGTAAACACAGAACAGTGACTTAATTCAAAAGTGAAACTGATCACTGGGTAATGCAACTCTTTCCATCTCTTTCCCTCACAGAAGCTGCTCAGGATGAATCCGGTAAGTTCTAGTTCACCCTACAAAGGTTTATGACTGTAATAGCAGCTGATTCGCCTGTTCAAACGCTTTCAACAGAGGAGGAGCACGTTGAAACTGAGGATGAAAGCACAGGTGTGTAAAAAAAATCCTGTTAGGTCTTAAGATGAACGTACGTTTTTCCTTGAACTGCATTCAGCATTGCATAATTGTGAATTTGCTCTCCCGCAGAGGGAGTGGGGAACTCTAATGCTGCAGCACATGAGGGTGAGATGGGTTTTATAGTTCATGTATGAGCCTTTAGGTGGCAGTAAAGCACAGTTTAAAAAAAAAAAGTCACTGTGACATGAACTGTAATGTTTGAATGGCTGCAATTATTTCTCTTATTAACATGCAGAATCAGAGTCTGAGTCCACTGAGGACACTGATGGTGAGTGCATGAAATGACATATTAAACTTTTTATTTTAACCGCTCTGCAGACATTCTTGATTTTTATCTTGTTTTTGACAGGGAGACAAAGGCGAGGTAAGCTGTTAACTTTTATTTATTTAAACAAGTTTTATGAAGATGAATGATATGTGACAGTCTGACAAAATGTGCCTGCCTTTCTAGAGCACCATGAAACTGTAACAGAGACAGTGGGCAGTTTGGGTAAGAATAAATGGAAAAAAAACAACAAATTCCTTAGAGAATTAAACTGCCAGTTTTAATGTGCCTTGTTTTCCTTTTTCCCCTGCAGATGAAGTCAGTCAGGATTTGCACAAGGAACAAGGTGACACACAAATAATAATAATAGTTTTAACTGTTTTAATATGATTGTTTGTTGGTATACTCCAGACAAACAATGGGCCCAGATTAGAGACTGTGTTTAACATTCTTTGAGGTCAACTGAGAACTACCTGCAGAGACATGATGTGGTGAACTGTTTTGAGCAAAGCAGTGAAATCTAAATTGTGGGTTATGCAATGAACCAGATAGTAAAAGAAAAAAAAACAGGGTTTGGTCAGATCCAGTCTTAGCTAGATTTTAATGTCAGAAACCTTTAAAAAAAACATCTTTGGAATCAAGTCTGTCATAAAAAGCTATTTCAAATTTATAACCTGACAGTAATAATTTTACCAGTTTAGTTTACACAGTCCAAAAGTGCTTGTAAAAAGAGGTATTCAAGTCACCACAAAGTTGGGTTACACTGCTTTGACCTCAAAAATAAGCTATAAGGATTGTTTATTTGAATGCAGTCCTCCTTGCATATGAGTAAATCTAGGACAAGAATCCAGGGCACCCAGAGACGGCTGTCCCCAGGTGCTTATTGTGCTTGATTTATACCGTTTCATCTGCCTCTGGTTATTTTAGGACATAGGATGCACTGTTCCTGCCCTGAAAGATACTGAGGATTGATTTCAAATTGATTTTGGTATAAGTTTGCTAATGCAACAAGGTTATCTTAATTTATGAAAGAAAATTTCAAAGTATGAGTAAATCCTCATGTAGTTTGTAAATTAAATTCAGGCTTTTGTAGAAAATCCTGACCCTTCAGGGATTAAGTGTGTCTAACCGTGGAGGGGAAAAGTAAACAAACGAAAAAAAAAAAAAAAAAAAAATAATCACACAGGCAGCTACTCATAACTCATCACTTCTCATTCAGGAGTGGTGAGTCATAAAAACCTAGGGGATGTGACTCATGTACTCAGAGAGCCCTGGAAAACTACTGCATTGTGATGTTTGTAAAGCTAGCATAAAGGAATTCTTTGTCTATCCCTGCCTCACAGATGTATTGGAGTGAGAATGCACTGCAGCACGTGGATCCCATCGCTTACTCATCACCTGCTGCCTGAGATTAGCATCAATAAAAGGGAACAATCCCACCTGTCTGTATAACCCGTCTCCTTTTGTTTCATCATTTTCTGCAAAATTTCACAACTGCTCAATGGAACGGTGCTGCTTTATCTTACAGCAAGACACAATTCAAAGCCATGTTTCAGTCAATGTTGAGCTTTCTGACTATATAGTTTCATCATTGCACAAAAGTAACAGACAAGACCAAAAGATGTCTTTTACAAATTTTTATTTTCACATCCACAACTGTGGACAAGATAATGTGCTTAAAAAACATTTTTGGTACCTAAGGGAAAATAAAATTAAGGCAGCTAACTCTAGGCCCGAAATGGATTTGATACTGCAGTCAAGTGACCACACGCTGGTGGCATGCAATATACCGTTTACCTGCTTTTCAAACACAGCTCCATACCAAACCACCCCATTAACTTCCAGTTTTTAAGGTCCTTTTCTTCACTATCTAGAATATTCAGAGTGAGAAAAAAAGAGGAGCAAATTCCACTCAACCATACTGGAAGTAACTGTTATATGGTGAACTACAAACAAGGCCAAAGCAGACCTACAGCATTTAACAATCAAGGATGACGTATCAAGTTTTAACAGGAGACTTAAGGTCTTGTTTGAGAGCATCGTTTCTGCTGGTTGACATTCTGTTGCAAATTAAAAACTGAGGTGACCAGGTCCAGCTAGCCATTTCTCCCTTGATCGATTCTATAAAGTCTCTGGACATCAGACAGATCATCCACTGGCTTTTCCAACAAGGCCTTAACCAATTTCTGTTGAGAAGCATGCCGACTTTTTGATGCTTTCAATAACAGCAATTCTCAAATTGGCTGAAGGTGGTCATTCAGTGTGTGCAGTTAGCACCACTGCAGTAAATTACACTGCAGTGCTCCAAACATAATGGAATAAGTTAGTTTAATACAGTTCCTAACCTCCACTGAGTCACTGGTGGTTCTTAAGAGGACATAATGCCCATGATGAAGGGATACAAGTAAGTTGGATGTTAAATTAAAGACATTAAGACGTACCGGTACTTGGAAGTGGGAAAAGACATACATCAATAACTTTTGCATCTACATCAATTTCAGCATGATTTATGACTGGGGAATCACATTGTATAAAGCCAATACTGCATTTTTTTTTTAATATCCGTCTAATGTGAACTTGCTATACAATTTAAAATTTAGAAAGAAAGAAAAAAAGCACAGTTGTATATATACACACACACACATGAATTACAGAACAGTGGATATTATAAATTTTACAGAGCGATGATCTGAATAAAAAAAAAAAAAAAAAAAAAAAAAAAAAAAAAAGTCAAAAAACAGATATGCAAGTTTCCCCATTTAACCCAAAATAATACTAGACTGAAACTAATGCAGCAAAGAACCACAGGCACATGTCACATTTTTTTTCCACCTGCCTTTCCCATTTTCTTTTAAAAGTTGTTGGCTTGAGGTAAGCAATATAAGTTTGGTCATCCAACTTCACTCTTGTCTCCTCTTGTGCACCCAAACGATTTTTTTTTCTATCCTTCCCTGCTTAAGGTTGCAGATGCATGCTCATAGGATACCATAGATGAAGATGGCCATGATAGCAGCACTGATCAGGCCAGAGATAGGCACTGTCACAAACCATGCCATGAAGATGTTCCTGAACAGACGCCAGTCTACTGCTTTTTTTGAACGCAACCATCCTACTGCCACCACAGAGCCCACCTGGAAACAAAGCAGTTAAGAGGGGGAAAAGAAAAAAAAAAAAAATCATCTTAAAATTATGTAATCCCATTAATAAAAAATAAAATAAAAAAGGCCCATATTTAGAACATCTACCAGACTGTTTTCATTAGCCTCCCTCATACTAAATATTCTCTTCCTGTGTCTCAGTCAAGACCACAGTGTCTGCCTAACTTACCTTGCAGTGGGTGGTGGAAACAGGCAGCCCAATGTTGGATGCAACCACAACTGTCAAGGCTGAGGCCAGTTCAATGCTGAAACCACTGTAGGACGAGAAGAAAAACACTCATGTCTCATGTGGCTGTTGACCTGCTAAATTCAGAAGGGTGGTAATGTCTGGAGCAGGCCGTTTTAATGACGGGAAGGAACAAGTTCTGTGCCGTCTGTAGATTATTTACCTTGAAGGGGTGATGGGGGTAAGGTCCTTGCCCATTGTCTGGATCACCCTGCGACCCCATACCCAGAGTCCAGCACAGATGCCTACGCCTCCGTACAGCAGAAGCCAAATGGGTGTAGGTTCGTTTGAGGTCACACTGCTTGTTGTGTAAACCAACCATAGGGCTACCAATGGTCCAATGGCATTACTACAAATGTAAAAAAAAAAAAAAAACAAGAAAAAAAAGTGAGGTTATTTCAACATTTGCCAGAGTTTTGATAAGTTAAAATGTCACTAATATTGTGCTCGAGGAGCACAAGTGTTATCTAATCAGCATGACCTTCATTACAGAGAGTGCTTACCTCACATCATTTCCTCCATGGGCAAAGGATCCAAAGCAGGCAGTGAGAATTTGGAGGAACTGAAACAGGGTTGAGACTTCTTTCTTGTCTTGATCAAGCCCATCCTCTTCTTCTATAGAGCTTTGGTTGCTACCTGCATCTTCCTTCCCCATTTCTAGTGTCACATCACTTTCTCCTAAACTTTGAGGAGTTGTGTTTTCTGCCACAGCATTGCAGTAGCTAGTGTAACTGTCCATACGCACACGCTTCTTTTCCACACCACCCAATCCTGGACCTTTGTCACCTTCCACAGCAGCACGGAAATCCCCGTGCATGCCAATGATGGTCATGGTGTATGAAGTGTAGCTGTTGTTGCGCCGGATAGGTCGGTCACTCCCTTCACCCATACAGTCACCAACCTTGGCCAGGTGGAGCTTGTGTAGCAAGTCTTTGTAGAGGCCTGAGTCCTTGTGGACTGTATGGTACTGGCTGTAACCGTTGCTTGGTATATGTGTCGGCCTGTTATTGAACTGAACCTGGTTATTGAAATGAACCTGATTGGCAGCATTTGTGGAGCTGCTGTGTTCATTGTTGAGCTGGACTTGATTGTTTGTCTGAGGCTGTTTGGGAGCTGCAAAAAGCAAATGTAAAATAAATAAATAAGATGGTGTCCTAAGATAATGACTATGTAGTAAATTAGGTATAAATCAACAAATTTATATATTACAAAACTATATGACTAACCATTAAGTAGCTTTCAAAGTAATTCTAATATAATAAGAGTTTTAATGTCAGTTGGCTCACTTACCATCATTTGCATTGTTGTCATCGGCCTCATCAGAATCTCCAATGTCAAATGCCACCTTGCGCTCCTTATTGCTTTCTCCATTGTCTGAATCTCCAAAGTCAAACACAACCTTGTGCTCCTTGTCCGTTTCTCCACTGTCACAATCTCCAATGTTAAATGTAACTTTACGTTCCTCAGGCCCAGATGGAGGTTGAGAAGAGCTCTGACTGACATCTGGTGCAGTTGGTGCAGACGTCTCCATGGCGGTCTGTTTCAGGATAGGACACTGGGCCTCTTTGAGCTCTCTCTTTTCCATCAGGGGGCTCTCAGAAGGGCTGGAAGACTTGATATCTCCTAGTAGGAGAAGAGATGAGTGGGTTGGTACTTGGGTCATGTTCAAACACAAACACAGAAGAGAAATCCTAACAGAGCATGTTTGTTTTCTCTTCAAGATTTAATAATTCCATACAAAAGACCATTGTCCTATATCACCCGTGTTCAAAAGTGAGCCTGTGTTCATAGGATCAGATAAATAGATCACAAGGAGTACATTTCAACTAGCAGCTCAACTAATGACAAGACTCAACACAAGTTGAAGCTCATGTGGCACTTCATTGTGCTTCATGCAACTAGATACTCGGTGCCAATGTTTTCTATGCAATGATTCTTTGAATGAAGTGACTAGGAAGCCATACTGCATCAAACCTGTTCAAGATTAAAGCTGCAGTAATCATCCTCTCACCCCATCAGTGCAGAGCAAATGCCATGTCAGGACTTTAAATTAACCCAGCCTTATTTTAGTCATGGGGATAAAGTCCAATTAAAGGATCACTATGACCCAATTAATCATCTTGTACACCAAACAGAAGTTCATCCAGATGGTCCACTATACCTAATGTTCCTATAAACACAGCAAGTGACAGAAGTCAATTAAGTATAAAAGTTCCACCTAAAGCCATCTAAAATATAAGCTATAATAGCAAATTATACCGAGGCAAAATTCCCAAAGAATGTTAAAATAATGTTTCCACAATGTTAAAAATTACACTTATTGTGTGGAAATGCAGGCAACCCCCCCACACCTGTTCTAAAATAAGTAGGTTCAGTTCAGGATTATAGAGCATCAACTGATATTTTTGGATTTTCATTTAAGCACCTCCATTATGAGGGAGAAAAAAAAAAACAAACAAAAAAAAACCCATGAGCTCCATTTGGGAGATTAACTCTCCCTGGATCAGGGATATAATTTGAAATTACACATTTCAATTGTTGTTCAATTGTTTAAAGACAATGAAATTGTACTTACGTTCAATCTTCTTCTTAAGTTGAGGGCAGACAATGAACCAGACTATGACAGCTGTCAGCAGAGCACAGCCCAATGAAATAAGCAGGATGCCCCACCAAGGGATCTTGTCAAATCCCAACACTGAGGGATCACCAAGTCCACGTGAAGAAACACAAAAATACAAATAGAAAAAAAATGACATTTAAAACATGAGGCAGCGAGTGCTACCTTAGTATACAACACATATTACATCTAAAATGAATATTTAACAACAAAAAAAAACCAACAACAAAAAAAAACTAAGTGGTAAAATGTCTTAAAAGCAACAAAAACATAGGACATGATGGCATGGTCACAATTATTAAATTTTAGAAGGAAAACAAAACTTTTGTGACTTAAAGCACGAATGGTGCTTGTGACTGAAAATGTACTTTATTTTCCTGCATATAATTAAGCTTCAAGTGTAGTTTTAAGACTAGATTTGAACTAGCAAGCATGGTAAGCTTTACTGCATTGCGTCATTGTTCCACGAGGTTAAAAATGGAAGGCATGTGTACCCCTATATGTGAACAGTTACATAACACCTATCAGATGAAACAGCACAGATGTCACCATGACCCCCAAGTGTCCAGCTAACAGCTGTTCACGGACAATAAGCATCTTAAAAAGGACACTAAAGAAGAGAGGGAAGAAAACCAAAAACAAAACAAAAAAGGCAAGGGGCAGTGTTATACACTGTAGCGCTATGGCCACCTTCTTGCTTAGACTGCAGCAAAGCTGATGCAGTACAGGTAAAGGTAGTGCGGTACATGCTGTAATGAAGTATTTGCATTTCCCTGGAGTGGCAGTCATACAGATAATGCAAGTCAACAGTGGTTGGGACCCTGACTGTGCAGAACCATATAATAGAAGCAATAATAATTATTATTATTTTAGGATTATTTGAGTAGTTTAAAATAAACAAAAAAGGAGAAGAAGGCCAAGGGCAAGTGATAAGTGTGTTAATTTATGGGGCAGAGTCCACAGTGCATGTGCTCCACTGAGTCACACTGCAGCATGAGACTGCAGAGAACCACAGAAATGTTTATTTAGTTACACAATATAAGCTTACTCCCTTCAGGACAGTCATAGAACAAAAACAGAGGGTGGCTCTTTTAACAAATTAGCGCTTTGAGTATGTATGCTAGGATGAAAGCAACTATCTAGAAGTTGCCGTTTCAGCTATAGTTAATCATTTTCTTGAACAAGACAAAGTGTAACATTTGCATTTTCAATGAATGGTTGATGGCAACTTAAAAAAAAAAAAAAATAAATAAATAAATTAGGCTTCATCTTAAAGTCTGACTAACCCTCCCACACACTGAGGTGAGCTTAACCCACAACCATGCTGTGGGAATAAATGGGACTGCACAGAAAATGAAATTTCACCACAGCTGTGTTGCAAACTCCTCCCTAAAACCTAAGTATCCAGTGGCCTACTTTGCACAATGACTTTTCCCTCCCGTTATACTGTATTCACAACCAACCAACCCTCAATTACAGTGACAGTTAAATACTCACTTGGCAACAAAGTTTATTTATTTGTCCTTAGTTTTGTGCAGAACTAAATCTAGACTATTAGAAATAAGGTGGCTGCATTAACTATGACGACTGAAGATCTCTATACCAAACATTTATTACTTACAATAGATATTATCAGTAATAAAATGAATTCGATTTATAAATCATTCAAGACAGATGTGCCTGCAGTGGAGTGACAGCAGCAGAGTGAATAATAGGGTGTGTAGATCCCAAGTTACACCAAGGATAGTGTGTAAAAGATAATCAGCTGACCCTAAAATTCTTCGGCCCCACTTGCAATAACACAAATGCTGACCTGTGGTTTCTGCTGCTGGAATTTACATATTGAGAACATGCTGTGTGATGGCAGGGGTCCAATCATACAACTTTGTGCTAATATGTTGACTTGAGGAATGCTGAGTCCTGTTGCAGGACGCACTGTACTCAGTTTGTTGCAGATACTGCTGCTGCATTAGAGTGCATACATCAACAATAATGAGCTGCTGTCGCCTTGTGTGCCAGTGCACTACTGAATTCAAAATGGTCTAAAATAACTGATGGCTCAATCCTTGAACTAGTGGTTATTCCTGCTTTGCACCATTAAGTCCAGCTAGGTCCAACAGGAATCAAGATTGTCCACGGGATGGCAATTTGTTTATGTATAAAGTAGTGATGAAAATCTAACCAAGGTGATAAACACCTGATGTCTAAAAAAAATGCAGTGGGCTTATTCAGACGTCCAAAGTGTAAGCTTGCATCTTTCTTGTGAGGTACCCAACTACAGGTCCTCATGTACAGTGTACTCCTATACAAAAAGTGCCAAAGCAGGGTTATGGGCTATGGTAGAACTGCAAGTGATCTCCACTCTGAGTGTGCCGATGTGAATGCACACATCAACGCACCAAATCTGGTGAAATTCTGGCCTGTAGCAGCCATTTAATGGCCCAGGCCAGCTAACATCCTGATATGATAGGCCCTGTAGAGAGAAGAAAACAAAAAGGAGCAAAAGTAGCTCATTTATTAAAGAGGTTTCAGAAAGATGAAAAACTAAAAGTTTAAAAAGGTATGACTATAAAAATTCTGAGCACCAATAAAAAACAACTTGGGGCAGACAACTGTAACTTAAAAAAAAAAAAACATCCTGTTTACTTCTCTTTTTCTCATCCAGGTCTGAAGGACACTGACAGCCAGAATTAAGTGAATTCCTATTTCCATCTCCCTGTTGTGCTCCACTCTAAAACTCCAGTTATGACCCACACAGAACCACAAGCAAGAGCCCCAAAAAAACATGTTAAAATAAACACGGCCTCTGTGAAAATGGTAAACAGTCTGGTTCAGTCTGGGATGTGTGTGGGCATGCAGCCGTCTGAGGGAGCAGTTTAATTTAAGCTGTGGTCAAGCATGCAGAGAAAAACGAGACAATGACACTCACTCGGAGCTCCAGTGAACATGATGGAGAACAGGTTGATACCCATCGTCACGGCATAGAAGACAGGCAAGGCCTTCAAACCATTAGGTACAGGATCTTTCTGCAGGAAATAATAAAAAAAAATAGTGTTATGTAACAAACACTATTTTCTTTGGCCATGGGCCAGTACATTGCTGAAACTACCCTGAAGATGCCGCTTCAAATCTCCTGTCTCACAAAAATGTCTAACTACAAGCTAACAACAAGCTTACCTTGCGTAAGATGAACATGCGCACAAAGTAGAAAACAATTCCAGACATTAATCCAGACAAAAGAGGACTCAGGAACCAGGAAGCAACTGAAAAAAAAAGTTCTGAGAATTAATTGGTGAAAACAAGAATCTTGTTCCTCAAACCTATACCAATCACTCATTAAATAATGCAAGTACAATCGTCATAGCAACCTTTCCAGTAAAAGTATGACATGAAACATAATCATGTGCAACAATGTGCACAAATAATTGTGAAATTAGGCTGTATGCAGTCTACTCATTTTCCCTGTAATGATGCAACATAAAATTACATCACACTCATGCAGAGCTCTTACATTTCCTATCCCATTAATGTATACATCCCCCTCAAAAATTCTACATTATCGACTAGTACAATCACTCCTGACTATGAGGAAAATATATTCCATATTTAAATGTATGGCAATCGACTGTATAAACGTTATTCATGAATTCCTGACACCGGAAGGCTTAACTGGACATTGCAAGCCAATAAAACAGATCAGAAACTTAATGATGACCCTGCAATGGACGTCATACTTTAACACATGCAGTTCATGCAATATGGAAGAAGTTTCTAGATCAGCTAATTAAGGTGCTATCCTTACCAATACGGAGAAGTTCAAGCCACTTGACGCCCTGCTGGCCTCTGGCAACCAGCGAAAAGCCAATAGTAGCACCAACGATGCAGTGTGTTCCAGAGATGGGGAGCTTAAGGAAGGAGGCAGCCAGTTGCCACACAGCAGAACCTAATGGCAATAAATAGATAAATAAAGCATATTAGTAATAAAATTCTGCTTTTTCACACAAAAATAAAAAGCAGCAGAAACAAATTAATATATTAAAAGGGCTACTAAACAGGTAAAAAATAAAAAAATAAAGAAAAATTCAACCCATCTCCTCCAATCTTTTACACTGAATGTCACCCTTCCATGGTGTATTATTTCCAGTTTTAAGAACAGTGACAATCCTCACACATCAAGTTCTGTCCACAAGGTTCAATGCCTGCATGGTAAACCATGTTAAGCAGGAATTACTTACCAACCATGGCGCTGACTGATCCAGCCATTAACACGTGTTCCGATCCATTGTACATGCCCACATCAATGATACCTTTGCGGATGGTTTCACTCACTTTGGCTCCGAGGAGCACTGAGCCGAGAGTCTCAAAGACCGTAGCAAGAATACATGCCTGTTTAAGGGTTACTACACCAGAGCCAACAGCTGTGCCAAATGAGTTAGCAACGTCATTGGCGCCTACTGAAAACGCCAAAACAAAGGCAATGACGAAGCCGAGGATCAGAAGCCACATGTACTCTGTGAGAGCAGTTTGGGTTGCTATTCCTACTGTACTAGCCAGTATTATTGCAGTAGCAGTTGTTGACACCATGATTGTACACTATATAGGCCTTCACAATCTTGAGGGGAAAAAAAATGTCTATCAAAATACCTAGTTGTAATATAATACTACTTTCAACAGTAGCTAACAAAATGAAGCGATATTTGGTAATAAATAATTAGATTTTCTGTAATCCTGTGTTAACAGAATTTTCAAGCAGTGCAAATGTTTTGCGAAAAAAAAATTATTGCTATAATGTAACTCTAGTAGATTTGCTTTCCTTTTGGTGCTTGGCTATCAAGCAAAGTGAGGAACCTCCCATTGTGCAACTGTGACTGCTGGTGAGCAGAAGTACATTCTGAAAAGAGAAAACACAGAAAAATTTGCCAAGTAAGTCTCACAATTCAACTTTCGCGAGGATACTTATTTAAAAACAGGTGACAGACGGGCTTAAACGTGCTATTGAATAGAATGGAAAACCAGAAATGACTGCTTGGAACCGGAAGGAACTCCTCTTCTTGCTACTTTTTCCCCCCAGTGACAAAAAACGGGAAGCCATTTTTAAGAATGGCGCACGAATAGCTGCGTGTTTTAGTTCGCCATCTAACTTAATTTTTTACCCAGATCACGAATATAGTCTATTGCTGTTTGGTTTATTATTGCATCCATAAAATTCGTTTCATGATAACGAGTGTTCTTATCTGAAGGACAACAATTTCAATAACGTATCCACGTGCCCGCCTCCATACAACACAGCCCTGAAACACGAGTAGTCTGTTCACACGAACAGACTTACGAAACAGAGAGCGACGCAAATGTTAAGATTCGACGTTAAGTCTTTGATTTATCTCTGTGGCCACTTATGTGCTGTAAAATCCGTAGTTTCATTTAAGTGTGACGTGTTTTTTTCGTAAGGGGAACGCAACCGGATATGACAGTGAGAGACACACCACCTATGCGGTACCACCGGCTGACCGGGTGGCAGTCGTTGCGTCTCGACCCAATTTTAATATCTGCCGAGTTGTGTTCTAGACAGATGGTATATACTGCTAATGTTGGCTTAGCATACAGCACATAGTTTTCAATGGTCGTCAACACGAGTCGGGCGGGGTGCTGCAGTCATCTTCCTAATGGAAGCAATAAATGTAACACTACTACTACTACAAAGTAAATATAGTCGTTTATATTTAATAAAGTCGCCATATTCACTCATCATCGATGAACAGTTAACTCGTTGTTTTTAAAAAAGTGCGCAGTGCTATAGCTTAATATTCAAGCTGTCGTCAGTGTTACGTTATTATTGACGTGATGCTAGTCTTATTGTTAGGTCAAGGAACCATGTAGGGCTCCTTGGTGAGATACGGATATAAAGTAAGTAAGTAAGTATAATACTTACCATACGTTGCAGCAGTAAGCCCTTAAGAGAATAGTGCCCTTTAGCCTGTAAGCTAATTAACGCGCGCACCCAAGCCGTTACGGTAGCGCGGGCGGGATAATGAAAAGAAAATTAAATATCCCCTACAAAAAGCTGCCTCAAGTTAAAAACTGAATGACTGTGTTGAAAACAGCTTCTATACCTATCGTCTTAGATTAAAAATAATAATAAAGACGCTTTTCTAGGCTTCAGATCCGTCTTCGTTTGAATGAAGTCTTCTCTCAATGGCATGTGTAGAACTTGCTCATGCCGGTTAAGCGAGAGGCGAGAGGCTGCTCATTTTATTGGGTAAACTGTTGAGGAAATCCCGCCCCTTTTTGTTCCATCAGAAAAATCCCGCCCCGTCTCCCGGGGCGAGGTTTCTGAGGAAGAAGGGCAGCCTTTTCACGTGAACAGTGCGTGTAGTGTAGGGCCTGATTGAAAACCCCAAACCCTGAAAGACACAACAGGTCAGAAATGGTTTGAGTGCTTACCGGAAGCCGAATAGTATATTTAATTTAAAAAGTAATAACTTTACTATTGCTGCTGCTGCTGCTGCTGCTTCTACTACTACTACTACTACTACTACTACTAATAATAATAATAATAATATAAGGTTGCTGCATGTTTATTTAATTTGAAATTAAAATGCTTTAGGCCACATCAAACATAAAAGAAAACTCGACTTAACTTTTAACTTAACTTTTCATTGGAATAAACTGATTTAGACGATGGATGGATGGATGGATGGATGGATGGATGGATGGATGGATGGATTAAAATCAGCTTTAAAGCCACGACTGCAAATAAAGCAACATCTATTCCTGGACTAGGACACTTTATTTAGCTCTAGTTGTGGTTATGCATGTCTGTTTTAAAATTCTTATTTATTTATTTATTTATTTATTTATTTATTTATTTATTTATTTATTTATTTATTTATTTATTTAAGGAAACACAATGTCTGTTGGGAATCATTCATGAGAAATCACGTTTGGACTGGTTACAAAATAATGCTATATGATTTAGTACATAGACCAAGAAAATCAAGATCAAATACAGGTGACATCAATAAACTGCTAGTGCTACTGTGTGATCCTGTACGTCACAATGTGCTCTCTGACTCATTCTGACACGACTTGGCATAGGCTATGTCTGCGGCTCCAAATGTTCCAAATAGACATGAACTGCAATCGTCTCCTGCTATCACAGCAACAAGAAACAATGTCATGTCAAAACAAAAGGGGTAAACAATCGATGCTGGTGCTGTTATCGGCAATACAGAAGAGTTGTTACACACTGAAGCGCATTTGGCCGGAAATGACAACATTCATTCTCTAACAAAAGTAGTTTTCTTTGCTCACCATCCGTTTATTATGCACATCAAGAGGGATGGTGTTAAGCTGAAAAAAAGCAGTGCTCAATAAGCAAAGCAAATCTATTTCGTCTTTATATAAATATAAAAATGAGGATAGGGACAATGAAAAAGACAATAAAGTAATAAAAAAGACAGTGGAACCATAAGAGCATTAACAGAAGAACAGCACATAGATAAGATAATTTCATAACACACTATCCCTTTCACATATAAACTTATTTGACGTAATCTTTTTAAGGATCATGGAAAATGCCATTTATAATGAACAGGTATCTATGTAATTACGATTCCTGTCCCAGAACTTGAACGCAACATTTGCATTTTGTATGCGCGATGTTCTGTAAGACATGTTATATGATGTAAACTCGTCTGGATTTTATGGTTTAATGATGACCATTTCCAGAAAGAAAATCCATACCGCTAAAGATCTAATTTGTTTCTTCAAGTCTCACGTAAGCCAACTACAGCAGTTGTAGAAAACATACCATGTTAGTAGGATTACTCGACTTTATATCTCGACTCCAACAGTTCAGATAGGAATTATTCAAAGTTAGTGCCCGAATCTGGTGGACAAGATACTGGTGGATAAAATGTGTCTTATTTGGTTTTACGATGCACTTATCCCTGGGTTTTTATAAACAATTTGAGCCACTGCAAGCTCTAAATGAAGAAGTAATCTACCAAATTGCAACAACTTTCATAATGACACATGACGCGTTGACAATTTGGTTATTCAGTTAACCCTGGGGTACCCTAAAGACGTTTTTATATGCAAGTCTGCACAAAATAACCAGCATTTCTGATAGGATAGCCAATTTTACAGTGTTAAAACCAGAAGCGAAATACGTCTCTGTTGTGGGGTCTTGATGCCAAGGAGCCTCTCAGAAAAGTTTAGCCTCGAGTTATAAAGCTCTTATTCAATGTGCAGAAAAGCAGCGCCACCTGGTGTCCGAACTTTAAACAGAATAATTTTCAATACCTCTTTGGGTCGATTTTAGTGTCATAAATTTTATATGGGGTACTCAGTTTTCCTTTCCCACTGATAGCAAAAATAATTATAGGGTTCTGATTGAGTACAGACATTTTAATCATTATTGCAAGAACAATTTACCAAATGTTGTTTAAGTCAACACCAAACATTTCAGCCAGTATGTTTATTTTTTACTCAAAAGTGTAACTGCTGTCTTGAGTGATCTTACGGTATGCATTTCCTAACACGTTTAATTTGGTCATTGCCTGATGAATTTGCCTTTGGACGCCACTGCTAGAGGGCGACTCCGACTTCCTCTTCATAGTTTTAATCCTGCTTTTGGTGGAGACCAATCCTGAATCAGATTTATAATATACTTTTATCCTTTGGAGGGATCTCGCTCTACTAGCTGGCATACCAAATCTGATCCCAGAACAGCAAATAACCTATATGGTTGAGGTCCAAAAGGGACATACGAACTTGCTGGTGCTTGAGCTGGTAATGTTATGACAGGCTTTTGTAGAAGCCAATAATAATTATCCCAGTATGAGCACTAACCAATCAACGATCCCGTTACAATTTGTAAGGCGGGCTCTGTGAGTGGGCGTGCTAGAGACAATAGGAAGAGGAGGTCAAATTCACTTCTAAAGCTTCACAAACGTGAGACCGTGCTCAAGAAAGTTTAACAGTAAGATGGACGTTTAATGGGACTTTGCAGTATACTTTAAAGTTAGTACAATTCCAATTAGGAAACAAAAGTGGTGACATTGGTAAGAATGTTAGTTTATCTCCGGATCAATAGTGGCCAAGAGAGGCATCTAGCTAATGCTAACGCTGCATGACGCGTGTTCACACACGAGTAGACAGGCAGTGTTTCTGTCATGATTAAGTTTGGAATTGTGCTAACCATCTTTATCTATAGAGAAGGGATGTGTGATGTTTCTCCGCAGAGCATACATTTAGGCTAAAAAGGTCTTTCGCTAACATTGCTGCTCCACGTTGTTGTCTCTGGTATTTATCTCCTCTTTGGGACCTTGTGTCACGGTCACAGCTGTCATGTTTCACTCTTTGCCTCGTCGTCCTGTCTGCGAGATGAGTGTTAATGCATTGAGGCTTCAGAGCAGCAGATCATTCAGGTATGCAGTCGATGAGGGCCAAGGGAAGCTGCAAAGGCTTCCCTGGCTGGGTAGGAACGTCTCAATGCTGTTGTCCTGGCTCCAGAAGGCAGGGGTTGGTGCCAGTGAGGCCTCGGGTCAGAAGAGGAAAGGGTTGCTTTCCATTTTTGCGGACCACTGTGGCTTTGTGACAGGCCAGCGATTTCGCCGTGCTTGTCAGATTGGTGAGCTTTACTCAAACCTTTACTCCGAGCGAACCAAGTGGACTCTAGTAGGCAACATATGGCGCAGGTTTCAGAGCAAGCACGCCCATTCTGGCAGACTTGTGGCGGCCCTGGCAGGTGTCTTCATGTGGGAGAACGAGAAGATTCCAGACGATGAAATACGCAGGTTTGAAATCGTATATAAATCGATTCATCTATGTAATTGTGCAAACATCGGTATGGCATGTTGGGGTAAAACTAATTAAATGTGTAGTTCGCTGTACAGTAGTCTTTCCATTCATTACCAATCTAGCTAAGATATTTTGGCCATTCTCCTTTCTTGTAAACTCTCACCGCTACATGGGAGTTACTCTTAAAAAAATAGCTTCTCCACAGTTTCATGGCTTTTAAACAGTTTTGTCCTTATACATTGTCATTCAGTTTAATGTACAGCATGCCATACTGATTTGTCTATAACCTGTAGTGTCAGCTGTGCAGTGTGTTAAACCTGTCTTTGACATTGGCATACCTCTTTTTAAAGATGTGGACTCGAACTACAAGCCCTGGAGGCTGTTAAACGCCTGTGCACATCTTCAGGAACTGTGACTGGACCACAGGAAGCTGGCTGGGAGAGTGTGATGGAGAAGAAAGATTTCAGAGTTTGGAAGCGACCAATTCCCAACAGTCACCTCTATGAATACAGAGGTCAGCAAACTCACAGGCTCACACACGTGTGATTTATGTTTTTGACAGGCCTATATCCTAATATTCTTATACGTTGGTGTTTATAAATAATTGTATTTCCCTTTTTGCTTGCAGTATTGGGTTCATACAGTGATGTCACACCAAGACAATTCTTCAATGTACAAGTACGGACTCCTTAAATCTCATTATATGCAACTTAGTCTGTGTCAGATTCAATTAGAGCAGAAATTAAGTGAAACTTAAGACAGACAGGAATTAGCTGTTTCCAAATTTACCAAAGCAGAATCATATGCTGTTGAGCTTTTCAGTTTGTTATATTACATTGCAAATCGACTTCATCATGCATGTTTATCTGTTGCTATAAAAGGAGGGCTGTGGCAGAAAAGAAGTGGAGCAATATTTTACCAATAATATGAAAGCACTAGTTGTATACTAAATTATGTAAGTATGGAAACACTAACAACATGGTGATTTCGACTCAACATGGTTTCTTTTGCAGGTGTGCTGTGTGTTTTACATGCTCAGTATGTGCAGCACAAGGCCTACTGCTATCAAATGAATATTTATTTTGTAACTGAAAATAAATGTGCTGTGTTGTAACAACATTGGCAGCATTCTTAGCATATTTTAGTTTTACAATCTATCCCCTGTCCTCCCTGTATGTGTGTGACAGAAATGCATCAAACACTATATTTAACACACCTTTCTCTTTCCCCCAGTTGGACACAGAGTACAGGAAGAAGTGGGATTCTTTGGTTATCAAGCTTGAGGTGGTAGACAGAGATGCCAGCACAGGCTCTGAAGTCGTGCACTGGGCGACACACTTTCCTGTGAGTTTGATACTTAACTGGAAGAGGAAATGTGTTTTGTCATGTGTGTATTTACAGATGTGTTTTATAATAGCAGCAGGAGTTGGTGATCAATGTTTCCTGTTTAGATGAGCAATGGCTAGTCTAGTTTAATAAATGAAGCAGTTTTGAGTCATTTGTTAATTTAGCTTAATTTTTCCTTGCAGTATCCCATGTATTCGAGGGACTATGTGTACGTGCGCCGTTATGAAGTTGATGTCAATAATAACCTGATGATCCTGGTATCCAGGTGAAACTTACAAATATGTTTTTGGCTTAAATATGATTTGGCTTTTTTTAAGCCTTTTGAAACATAAATTGAATACTGTTTTATATCTTTTTTTTTTACTTTTTTCCATGTGTAATCCTGTTGTGTAGAGCCGTGAATCATCCCAGAGCACCAGAGACTCAGGAGTTTGTTAGAGTGCACTCCTACCAGTCGAAGATGGTTATTCGCCCCCACAAGTCCTTTGATGAGGTTTGTGGTGAATGTGATGGAGCACAAATGATTTAATTTTGTTAAAACATTATATGTTTTGCAAATTTTGAGTTTGGATTAATTTTTTTCCTCTTCACAGAATGGATTTGATTACTTGCTGACCTACAGTGATGACCCACAGACTGTCTTCCCTCGTTACTGCGTGAGCTGGATGGTGTCAAGTGGTGAGCTTGGGATTTTTTATTTTTTTGTTTGTTTCTGCTTGGCTTCACATTTAACTTTTTCTGTAATAGTTGATTTCCATATTTTGTCCCCTGTTTCATCCCGTTTCCCCCATCAGGTATGCCAGATTTTCTAGAGAAGCTGCACACAGCTGCCCTGCGGGCCAAGAACTTGGAAGTGGGGATTCATGACTACACGGGTGTTGTTAAATCTAGCGACACCAACCGGCAACCAAGCCAGGAGCGCCTCAGTGGAGAAAACACACACACAAGTGGTCCTGGGCAGATCTATGCTTGAAATGGAAACTTAATAGAGCAGTACTTATGTTGGCACATCTTCACTTGCACTCAAGTCTGAATTAAACCCTCCAACCTCACCTTAAGAGGTGCACCACAACCGAAAAAGTTTTCAACCTATGTTAAAGACACATGTATATAGATGTGGTTAAACTGGTTGTAAATCGGATGTCTCAAAAACATCAGACTGCATTGGTGACATTAATCTCTTTGTGGAGAAAATCCCTTTGCTTTTCCAGCCAATGTCACGTTTAATGTTGATCCTGCAACCATCAGTAAGATTGAACCAAATTTCCAATTTGTAGAGATGCTTTTGCCAAAGCACTGTTTCTCTCATCTTAGCATCCTATGGATTGTCATGTTTGACGAAGGTGGACTTTAAACCTTGTTCAGACTGCCAGCGTCCACACAACTGTGCCAGTGACTTTAGTGTGATTTCTAAGGGAGGAGCCATGGATCTGATTTGGCAGCATTGGACACAGAACTGGACGGTACTTGTGAAATGTCAGGACTCGGCAAAGTCCATCCACTGGCAGAGGAAGAACTGTGGCCTCTATGACTAGTTCTATGACAGGTTCTTCATTTCATGGATTTAAAGCTTGTTGTTTCCTGTTTGTTTGCAGCATGAGAGATTTATGACTTGACAATGAACATTTAAGAAAAGCTCATAAAAAATTATTCCTGAAAAAAAAAAGAACTTCAGAGGACAAATCTAGGGCTTTCTTTTGTGCTTTGAAGATGAAGTGTGTTTGTGGTCAGCACAGTTCAGGTGTCACGCTGTCCTCTTTACAATGGGCGTTAAAAGCTGCCAGCCTTCTGAAGATAAACCAGTCCTTCAGCGTTAGGGGCATAGTGTCTTATAACAACCATATAAATCCTCATATGCAATGATACTTATGTGCTTCAACCAAGGCAGTTGGACAAAGACACAAGCCTGTACCCTTTTTAGTGTAACATAGAGCACTGATGCTACATTACAGCCCGTTTGAGTCACCAATATTTAGGTTGTCCCATTTCAGCTCACCTGTTTGTGTTAATCAGTATAGTTTGTACTCTGGGAGTTTGTCTTTTGTGTATTACTCTAGATTTTTGTACGTTCATAAATTAGCCTGAAAACTGGAATACTTTTTTTTTGTGTGTGTGTGCGCGCAACAAGGTCCAACGTTTTTCTGCTTAGTTTCAGTCGTACAGTTTTGTGGATAATAATGAAACTCATTCACCCTTGGAAGTATTTGCAATGAGCTGTAAGCGGGGGGTGTAACGAATGTAAAAAGAGCACCTCAAGCTGTGGAGTAAAATGTTGCCTAGTCATATGCACTGTTTACTGCCTCAGAGTGGTACAGGTATCCTAGCAATCTGTTTTGAAAAGACTTGTACTAAATTTTAATGTCATTTGTCTGAGTTTAATTGGCTGGCTGAAAGTCATTATGGTCTGTTCCGTTTTGTCCCACATCAGCACTCATACATCTGTGCAGTGGGATATGTTTAATTCTGTCTTGTGAAGTATATCTTACTATTCAATGACAGTGGCAGTGTGAGATACTTTGATGAAAAGGAAATGCTTGTTTCTAATGTTCTCATGGTTTAACAAAACTGAAAAAATTATATTAATCAAATTAAACATGCCATGTTTACTGATTTTAAGTTTGTGTGTGAATGTAACCTTTTTATTTTTATATTTGTAGACACGTGTGCTACTTGCAGCAGTGATGAGGAGGTATCACGATTTTCTTGTCTTTCTGCAGGTGTAATGTCAATTAGGAATGGTGATATGCTTGTAACCCAGATTAATTAGAAAATATTTCAAATGGAAGAGACTAACTAAATTAAATAAACATCTTCATGTGCATGTTAGAGTTTGCAGCTGGTGACCAGAGAGTAGCTTTGACCCTGTCCTGTCACAGAAGGGGATAAGTGTTGTGTCTGTGCTAAATAGCCATTGTGGTCCAGTCTAATGGGATAATCTGTAAACCTCATCTTCCCTGTCTAGGTGAAAGGTCAGTAACAAACTGCACTAAGACTCAACAGTTTATTGACAGCACTCCTAAATCAATCGGTTTGAGCAGGCATAAGTTAAATTACACTTTATACTGATTATATGCAGTGTATTAAATTCAAACCTATTATTTTGGCTCCTTAGATGGAGGTATCTAATAGTTAAAAAAAACACATTTTATGACACAAAAAGCCAGAAAGAAGACCAATCAAGGTCTCCAGTTTTGTGTCTATACTGAAAGTTTTCACAAAGAACTTTGTTCATGTCGTAACTGTTTAGCTAATTTATAGAAAATCCTATTAGTTGTTTTCTGTTTTCCTGGCTTAAGAAAGTGTTTTATAATTTATGGAATTATGAAGAATCAGCTTCATATAAAACCAGTTAGAAGCCACCAGTCAAATTTTATATGCAAGTATTTTCCAGTTGTAAATACATCCTCTATGTTTAATTAATTCACTTGTGGGTGAGCAGTAAGCATCAACAGTAGATGGGCAACTGTCTGATTTGAAAATGCTTAATTTATTTTTATCTAGTGTGAAAATAAATTATGCAGATGTCCACGCTGATCCGTACATCTGCCTGAAACCAGGAGATGTACAGAAATCACTGACCATGGTTTTGTTGTGAGAGACGTAATCTGAACTGATGTGTGTGCCTTGTTGTCTGCACTTCTAATTCTACTGCAGTTTTTGACATTTTGACAAGTCGGACACTGAAAGCAGAAAATAAAATCAATAAAACCACAATTTAATGTCATAATGGCTGAAGTAGGAGCTTCAGTTCATGGTCCTTCTCTCTCAGTGCCGTGGTTTAGGAAGACAGTTGAGTCGTTAATGTTCTCAGTGCTGTTCTACCCGACAAGCTACAGAAATGGATCAAATGTACTTGAAATAATAAACATTTTAAGATGGAAGGTACAATTAAGAGAAAAACTATTATGAAAAAAAGATTGTGACTATATATAAATGTCAAACTTATCTGAAATGCATGGATAAATATTTGTCCACAGTCAAGCCCACTCACGCTTACAGGTATTATTTTCAGGCTGCTGTTTCATCGATGCTCATAATTACATTTAAACGTGTGTGTGTCATCCAAGATCCACAGTGCACAAGTGTTTGGTGGAAAAAAACCAAACATAAAGAAAAGTGGGCCAGGTTTTACATGTGAAATTTATTGTTTCAGAGCATACAATTAATGAGGCATTGTGTACTGAATTTAAAATAAGCAGATAAGCTCCACAGGAATATTATCTCAATATAATTTCAGGAATATGAACCACGGCTGAAGCATTTAGACATGTATGCACCAGTACAGCAGTGTCTAAGTTGATTTATAGGTCTGTGACGCCACCAGAGACCAAACAGAAGACACATTGTTTTAATATATGACCTCTACTTTCTGAAATTAATGGAGTTAAAAGCCACTGAGCACTTATTGTAATTGATTTGCTCCATATATTGGACATATTTTGACCACACAGCTTGTAGAAAATGACAGTTTTATCTATATTAATACCATGAACCCTTACAACGTCCCACACCCCACCCCTCCACCCATTTTTTTCAGTCTTTATTCAACAAAACAAAAAAAGGAGTTCTTAATAAAACACATAGGGTTCAGAGATTTTATTTATTGGTTATACTCCATCTTTTAGGACACCATGAGATAAAACAACATGGATTACAGTTAATATGAAATGAATGCTTCTTGAGTACGCAAGAGTTGTTTCTGTTTCTCTCATTTTTTGTCCTGCTGTAATGTTCATTTACATTATTATATTTAAGAAAATGTAAAACCTAACATTAGAAATATGGGTTTCCTTAAACAAACAAACCACAAAAGAAGTCTGGCAGTTGATAATAAAATGCAGATAGTGCTCACAAGCCTCCAGGGTGCTTGGCACAACCATGGACAGAGGATGCACTGCATGGTTAGATCAAGCACAATGGGGTCCTGGGCAAAGATAATAAAAAAAAAAAGAAAAGAAACAAAAAAGATAACAGAGATCACACAGGTCCAACTTGGCATACGGCATCCAAACAACACAAGCACTTATTGACTAACTGTATATGTAGATGTTAAGTTAAGGGAACAAACCATGGCATTTGATATCAGTCCATTTTAGAGAATAATTAACTCTCAAAAACCCTGAAAAAGACACAACATTGTCAAACTATTTTCTGGGTTTTCATGAAGGATAGTTCATTAGCATCCACAATGTCAAAATTTAAAAGGAAAGCCAAAAAGGTATGTGACGGTGGTTCGTGATTAGATTGTTTTAAAAATGTACCTTCGATTAGACAATGGTCTACAGAAGCCTTGTAGAAGTTGCAGTTAAGAATATCTGCAGAATAATAAAAAGAAAGATTACTCATAGGTCATGATCACTGCGGAAAAAAAGGTTACACCCTTCATGCGCACAAACTGCGACAAACCCCACCCTCTCGCCCTTCTCGCCCAACTCCACCACAAAGATAAAAATTTAAAAAAGAAAAGAAAAAAATATTTTTTTAATCATTTTATGACAAACATAAAAGTAATCAACATTTTCAATATTTAAAGCAGGCCTATGACACATTGGCTTAATTAAACCTGCTCCCCCATCAGTCCAGTGGACATTTTCCCCGTGATCAATGGAAACAGAGTTTGGGTGATTTAGTTAAAAATCATCACATCTCATAGAGTCCAGAACCAGGAATTTAGCTAATAAGTAACTCAAAACGAGCCTTGGTGGCCCACTGACTTCAACTATTATAGCTATCTCCTCAAGCTAAAGACACAACCACTTCTGACATTTTTAGTCCTAACTGTGTTAACTGTCAGTGAGTGCAATGTCAAGAGTCATGATACCATCAAGCTAACAGAGCTCTTTACCCAAAAGGTTTTACAATCTTGTTACCTTCTCTTGAGTCTCTTTCAGCTCCCCAGGGACATCTTACTAAAATGAGAAAGCACGGAGCGATAATCAACTTAGGGCTCAAGCAACTGTACCACTTTGTGTGATGAAATGACACCAAAATGTGTTTCAGTGCACCAAATGCAAACTGCATTTGTAGAGACCAAATGATAGAAATTGTGAGTACTTTGGGTGCAAATGGTGGGCGGTGGCGATGAAACAGATCTCAGTTTTCCAGAACAATGAGGATGTTTCGTTGGGATGCAATGAGGCTGATGGGATGGTTTCAATGCACAAATGATTGTGATACATTATTATGCTTTCTTACCTTGATTTTTGTGAGTTTTTCCTTCCTTCAAAAGACTCACCTCGAGAAAGTCTTTTCAGGAGCTGCCATCAAATTATCTTTAACTATAAATTTAGTATAATTCTAAATCTGGTTGAGAATCTATCAGAAAAAAATTCATCAAATTCTTTTCTAACCAAAAGTCATATTAACCAACTTAAGAAATGATCCATTAAACACTAAATATGAGAATTAATTTTAACTTAGTCTAAATTTTACTAACAACATCCAATTTTTCTTTGGGTTTTGATGAAAAAAACCCACCTTTCCATCTGATGGCCTCAAAGTTGAAGTATAATGCAGGCGGCTGAGGAGAGCGAAGGCGACTGGATGATCTGAGTGGTGTCTTGGGGTCTTCCAGCTTGCTCTACTGGAGACAGACTGTCCTGACTGCGTCCTCAGCACCCTTCAAGTCCCCATCTCCTGCCCCTCCTTCAAGCTAGGAGGGGTTGGTGATGTTCTCTTGGGATAGGTGCACTGGCAACGAGGACTTGGTCAGTCTGGGATTGGATGCAGGTTGGGGAGTTTGGAGGGGCCACTGGTTCCGCATTTCATAAATATTAATACAGAGTCCTCCCTCTCTAAATGGGTAGATTCTTTAATTTTGTTAGAGGGGGAAGTGCTTTATTCACTTAATGGCTTTTATTAGTGCCCAGTCCTCAACTCTTTCATTAGCTAAAGTGCTGCTATAATTTACAGGGTAAAAGGGGGTGGGGAAGAGGCGGCGTCTGAGGAGGGGTTGATCCTGCTGCTGCTGGACAGCCAAAGCATTACCCTCAACCACTGCGGCTTTTACTAAAAAGCAGCTATTTGCTTAGATTAAAAGAAACTTCTGTGTATAACATCAAATAAACTCCCAGTAGAATGATTTCTGAACCATTAGTGTTGTCTCTCTTGCACCTTGGCTTTTAAACACTGAATTTTAAGCATTGAATGTTTGACTGAAGATTTTGCAGACAAACCAGTAAAGGACAGAACATGTTGACCATCAAATGTCTGATTACATATTGCAGCAAACATTTTTAACGTTTATGCAATGTTTTTTTTTTCTTAGAATAGAACTTTGTCATTGCAACAAAATTACTAACCACAGTAGGTTTTTCACAGAAAAAAACAAACAAAACAAAAACATCTGTGATATTGTAGTAATTTCTGTGTTCCAGTAAATGCAGATAACCCAAAGCTGCAGTATTGTGTATAAAACAATATCGTGTATGGCTGAGAACCCCTTTTGTCCAAATTAGATCAAATGCAAGGGTTATTCAATCTGACAAAATTCAAACTTTTCATCCTTTCAGCATATTAAAAGGGAATGTAAAGTATTTATTCTTCAATATCAGTACGACTTAATAATTTTAATCTATATTTTTGCGCATGTGCTGGCACCATCCAATGCCACCACTAACTAGCATCTGTACAGACACAAAATGTCTCCTCCAGTGCACACGGGCCAGTATATACTCATATCAGCTAATACAAGCCCCCAGAAGTGCACCCACCTCTGATAAAAAGCTTTATTTTACCCTGTGGAATGTTGCAAACAGCTGGCATCTGATGACCCCAGACTGCATCTGAGTGAATGAACTGATTAACCTGAGTGGCCGTCCCCACCAGAAAGACAGAGTGGCTCACCGGTCTGAATAACTGCCCTCATCATCAATGTCACATAAATCACTCGACTGCATAGTGCCTTCAAATGAAAGCCCCCCCTCATTTTTTTTTTTTTGCCTCTACCAGACTGAAATGTTCTTGGTGACACTGCTACTTGCATTCACCAATGCAACGTTACTGTGACGCTTTAGTCACGAACTAAATGTGACACAATAAATGATCTTGATTTAAAAATAAAATAAAATAAAAATCCCTGGTTAAACCATATATTGATAACATGCCAATGATGATTTGGAGAACCTGAATTTCTTTTTATAATGTAGTAATAATAATGAAAAAAAAGGACATAAAAAGGCAAAAAGCTGCACAACAATGAACACAGGGAGATTCCATTATGTTTTTATTGTAGTTTATTTCAATGCAAGCCTTAACCAATATTCAATATGAACTTTCATAATGTTAAGTACTGTGGGCTCTTTTAAATGTGACACATCTGCATCATTGTTTTTAAATTAAAACAAACTATCTGAAACCACAGGACAAAGATGCTCTACAATGGACATGTTTGGTGGTTTATTGAGCTGCTGTATCAAACTCTGTGATGCACATGTCATGCAGAGATGCAGCCAGACTCTTTATTTTTTGACCAGCTGGATAACGTCTTCATCTTCCATCACGTGGTCCTTGCCCACCTTTTGAGGGTTGTGTTTTACAGATGAGCCCCACACAAGCGCACTGCAAGAGAGATTAATATTACTAATATAACATTATAGAATAAAAAATAATTGTCATTTATTATTGATTCCATTAGAAACTAACTTTCAGAATGCAATGACATCCTTTGGGTAAAGCCATCTAATTGTATGTTGCCTTTTGGCCCATCCACTCCCTTGTGGACGTTTGAAGCTCAGAAGCCTAAATATACAGACTGATTTACTATCTTTGTTCACCCATTTGGTGAAACTGATCATCTGAGACCAAAAACTTGGCTGTGCTTCACTGGCATAGCTTATTATAAACAGGTAGTGTCTGTCATTAAAGTGACTGCACTGTTTCACATGAGGGATGCCTCAATCCTCTTTTTTGTCAGACCAAGAAGAGTTCAAGTACTTTCATTTGTATCCCAGCCAATGAAGAGTAAAAATATTAGTGGCAATATTAGTTGTAACAATGTACGACTGTTTCTGCTCATTGCAGCTGCAGCATTTAGTACGTGCTGTTCCAGCTGGTCGACATGTCTAGTTAGAGTCAGTCTCTCTCTCTCTCTCTCCTGAAAGTTTGCCAGGAAGGCGCAGACAAAGGCAGTATGTTTAAAATGCCCAAATATTTTATATCTGACCTCCGCAGCAAAAACCTTAAACAGACTGTGGGAGGATGAGAGTGACATAGTAGGCACACAGTGAGAAGAACATTCAGGCATCATATGTGAAGCACATCATGAAATGCATCCTGGCTAGTGTGTGAATTTTCAAACTGCTCTGCATGTAGAGCGCCTCGCTGCAGCACAGTCCTCATCAATCCCATTTGCAGTTCTACTGATGCAAAGCAGATGCTGCATTACAAATATTAGCTGAGCTTCTGGAGGCTAAAATGTCCTGCAACAAGATGTTCATGTGCTTTTAAAAAGCCAAGCACCTTAAATTCCAGGATCCCTGTTATGCAGTGTTAACTGGGAGCCTTTTACTTGTTATTCAATATATATTTTTTTTAAAAACCTCCGTCCTCCATTTTCACTTTCTTCTTGCTACTTCAGTGTTGCTTGAACTGATTGCTGTGTTGGTTTTTCAGGATGTATCAAAATGCTAGATTTAAAGGAAATCATTACACTTCTCTTGATAATCAGTGCACAATTTGCAGTTTGTTTGACTTTTATCATAATTGCATTTCCTTAAAATATCTCCAAACAGCTCACATTATTCCTCTTCTCTAAAGCATAATAAAAAAAGATCCATTTTTCAAATGAGTGATATACAACAAAGCACATCTGCATCTTTTTGTTTTTCCATATATAAAAGGGGTTAAAGAGACCAGGATAACAGCAGCTAAAGCTGAAACTGGTTTCTGTGCCGACATAGTTGCATGTCACTTGACAAAGTCTGTTGGTTTAGAGCACTAATTCTCCTGACTAAGATGAACATGTTTTCATCTTGAATGTCTTGGTTTCAGCAAAAATTTCCCACAAGAGATATGAGAAATAAGTCATTTTTAAGGCAGGAAACTTTAGGCCAACTCTACAATACTTACTACTTGAATTCTTTGATGAGGTTTTTGTGAATCTTTAAGCAGAAATCCTCGACTGAAGTTCGCCCATCAGGAAGAACAACAGGAGATGTGTAATCAGGGAGCTGGCCTTTTGGTTTGGTGTAACTGTAAATCAGGACATAATCATGGTCAAATTTAAGATTAAGAACATGCAAACATTTACTTTATCAGCTCCTTGACTGAAGCATTTAATTCTTGACTGCCTGCTGTCTTTATTAACAGCTCCTTAAAAATCAACAACAACAAAAAAAGCCCTTACATGCGCACTAGCTTTAGGTAGTCCCACATCTTCTCCAGCAGGTCATCAAAGTTCCAGCGGTGGTGGGCCGAGATGGGAACGCAGTGGGGGACCTTGTAGATGACGTCCAGCTCCTCAATGGAGATCTGGTCGATTTTGTTGAGCACAAAGATACAGGGAATGTAAACCCTGTTGAGACAGAATCAATTAGTGCTCAGTGACTACCCCTGTTGGCTGATTAAGTTCAAAGTAAAATGAGTTTAACAGAATAAAAAAAAATTAAAATAAAAGATTTTATAGCTGTAACTTTATGCAAGTTGATTCAGTGTCATCAGATACAGGCTTACAGAAGCATTGCAGACAACTTTAAAGCTGTATTTACACATGAACACTTGAGATCTTGGTCTGGTTATAACCTGAGGTGTTCCGCTACAACATCCAAAAAGCATCACACAAGTCAACACTGAAGGACCATCTGACCAGCACACACAATAACTTAAATGGACTGCATTTGACGTGTATTGATATTTCAGTACCTGCTGATGTTCTGGAGATTTTACAAGTGGCCCGAGTGGAAAATCTGTCTGGAGTGAATGTGTTAGAAAAGTACCAACCCAAAGCCCTTTTTAAAAAAATATATATATATTTTTAAACAAGCTACTGCTCCAAAATATCCCCAAAACATTTCTGGACTCCAGTGCATGTGCAAAAGCAGCTTACGTAACTCATTGTCAACCCCTGCAGAATCAGGTGTGGAGTGAGTAGAGACTTGTATTGAAAAAGTTCACAGTTTTTTTGTTTTTTTTTTAACCTTTCCTTCCCAATGTTAATGAACAACACCAAAAAACAAAAAAGGTTTGGGGTGGGGGTGGGAGGCAGCATGGGGTTGATTGTACAAGTCTGAACTCAAACAGAGGCATGAAACACCATTGAAAAAACTATATTTCCTCATCTGGTGTAATGATGGTGGTGGAGAGCCCTCTCCAACATATCTGTTTAGAATTTCCCACAGGTGTTCAACTCAGTTGAGAGGTTCAGCTCATCATACCACTCAGGAACCTTTCATGCCACACAGATGACAGCAGCTTGTCTATATTTGCACTGACCGTTCCCGCTAAGGTACCAAGTGAATCCCAACCATGTCAGCATTTTTTTATTTTTTGTTTTAAATTTATTATCCAACTGCATAATATTTGTCAGTGCATTGCCTAAGTACAAAAAACAGAACTTGTTGATATACTGGTTTGTGGTTACGCAGCCTTATACATGCATATTTACCAATATTATTTTCTTACTCCATATTCATTCATGCATAATATTAAAAGGTAGAGTAGGTGATGTTTTCCTACATCAAAGAACGGTACACACTTAAACGTGAGGGACATTATAGCAGAAACAGTGCCTATATTGAGCTGGAAAAGTAAAACTGTTTTGGAGAGGGCTACTTCCAATAAAAAAAAAAAGCTGAAGGAGAGCCAAGCAAGAGCTCTACTACTTGATAGGTAAGATAATATTATGTCTTTATGACTTCTGGAGAATATTAATTGGTTTTAGGAATTTTGTTGTCATTTATCCAGCCAGTTAGAGGACAAAACAAATTGGACGAACTGCAGTGTTAGTAGAAATCTGAATCGATGCTGCTCAGCGCTCAAGAACCTTCGGTAACAAGCATTACACGTTTTTGTGCTTCAGAGGGGAAGTCTGAAGAAAGGGGTTTGAACTTTTGAATTGTGTATTTTAAAAATGCAGCTTGCTCTAAACTTTTTTCCAGGATCTCCTACCCTACCTACCTTTGAATTACCAATATCTAGTGGTAAAGATCGGCATAGAACTTACTTCAAATGCCAAGCCCAGTTGTGAACAAATGGTGGCCAAAAGTATTCCACACAAACAAGTTTTCATCTGTAATTGGATCCAGTGGCCTCAGATGCAACAATGACTGCACTACAGGTAACGTTTTCAAAGTTGTGAATGCATGTACTGTCTTCTATGTGCCAGTTAAGGCGTTACTTATCCCAAATGGTGCTGTAGCACCCATCAAACAGAGCCGGTCCTGCAATTTTAAAGCTCAGAGGGTTCTCACTTCACACACAGAGTTGTTTGTCCATTCAGATCCACCGTAGTAAAAATGGTGGCACCAATATGGCAGCTGCCATGCATGTGGACACATGGCTAGTAGATATAAATGGCTCATTCTAAGGGAATTAAAACAAAACTGTTTAAGTGATTAGGTACAGATATTCCTTTCTCAATGTTAGCAAACAGACATGGACAAAATTGTTGGTACCCTTCGGTTAATGAAAGAAAAACTCACAATGTTAACAGAAATAACTTGAATCTGACAAAAGTAATAATATAAATTCTATGAAATTTAAACAATGAAAATCAGATATTGTTTTTCAACTATGCTTCAACAGAATTATTTAAAAAAAAATAATAAACTCATGAAACAGGCCTGAACAAAAATGATGGTACCCTTAACTTAATATTTTGTTGCACAACCTTTTGAGGCAATCACTGCAATCAAACGATTCCTGTAACTGTCCCTCTCAGCAGGCATTTTGGCCCACTCCTCATAAGCAAACTGCTCCAGTTGTCTCAGGTTTGAAGGGAGCCTTTTCCAGACGCCATGTTTCAGCTCCTTCCAAAGATGCTCAATATGATTTCGGTCAGGGCTGATAGAAGGCCACTTTAGAATAGTCCAATATTTTCCTCTTAGCCCTTCTTGGGTGTTTTTAGCTGTGTTTTGGGTCATTGTCCTGTTGCAAGACCCATGACCAGCGACTGAGACCAAGCTTTCTGACACTGGCCAGCAAATTTCTCTCTAGAATCCCTTGATAGTCTTGAGATTTCATTGTACCTGCACAGATTCAAGGCACCCTGTGCCAGATGCAGCAAAGCAGCTCCAGAACATAACAGAGCCTCCTCCATGTTTCACAGTAGGGACAGTGTTCTTTTCTTGATATGCTTCATTTCTGTAAACATGGAGCCGATGAGCCTTGGCAAAAAGTTCCATTTTTGTCTCATCTGTCCATAGGACATTCTCCCAGAAGCTTTGTGGCTTGTCAACATGTAGTTTGGCAAAGTCCAATCTGGCTTTTTTATTATTTGTTTTCAACAATGGTGTCCTCCTTGGTCGTCTCCCATTAAGTCCACTTTGGCTCAAACAACGACGGATGGTGCGATCTGACACTCATGTTTCTTGAGCTTGAAGTTCACCTTTAATCTCTTTAGAAGTTTTTCTGGGCTCTTTTGTTACCAATCATATTATCCGTCTCTTTGATTTGTCATCAATTTTCCTCCTGCGGCCACGTCCAGGGAGGTTGGCTACAGCCCCAAGGATCTTAAATTTCTGAATATGTGCAACTGTAGTCACAGGAACATCAAGCTGCTTGGAGATGGTCTTACAGCCTTTACCTTTAGCATGCTTGTCTATAATTTTCTTTCTAATCTCCTGAGACAACTCTTCCCTTTGCTTCCTCTGGTCCATATTGAGAGTGGTACACACCATGTCACCAAACAGCACAGTGACTACCTGTAGCTTATATATAGGCCCACTGACTGATTAGAAGATTGTAAACATCTGTGATGCTAATTAGTGGCCCTACCTTGGATTAACATGTCCCTTTGGTCACATTATTTTCAGTCTTTTCTAGGGGTACCATCATTTTTGTCCAGGCCTGTTTCATGAGTTTATTTTTTTTTTAAATAATTCTGTTGAAGCATAGTTGAAAAGCAATGTTTAACTTTCATTGGTTAACTTTCATAGAAGTTTTATTTATTATTACTTTTGTGAGATTCAAGTTATTTCTGTGGCCATTGTGAGATTTTCTTTCATTAACTTAAGGGTACCAACAATTTTGTCCATGTCTGTATATATTCCATTCTCATTTCCTATTGATCTTCTTACTATGAAGAGAATGAGCATTTGTATTGTTGCAACCAACCCTGTGAATGCTTTCTTTCTATCCAGGTGCATGGGAATTATAACTACTTAAAATTAATCTTGGTGTATCTAGTCCTTATTCATCAAAATAGCACCACAATGAGTTAAAATGCATAACTCATTCTCTACTCCATTCTTTGAAATACATTTGTTTTGTTTTTATATTGTGCTGCATTAAGTAATTACAATCCATCCCACAGGTTAAAGCCAGCAGAAATTTAATTTGACTGTGCACTGTAAAAAAAAAAAATAACAGCATTTCTAAATATATCTGCATTGGTGTACTGGGAGTTCCAATGGGATTTCAGATTTCAACAAGCCCCACCCACAGGGGGATGACTAACGTAGGCCCACTCTGACACTTCAGCAGCTTACCGATTTCCCTCCACCACATCAATGAGGTCATCTGCTGTGGAGTCGCTGCGCAGAGTGATGTCGGCGTTGTGGATCTTGTACTCCGCCAAGATGGTCTTAACTGTTTCAGCGTCAAGCTCACTTTGTGCACACTAATGAGAGAGGGAGGACAGGCATGATGTCAAGAAGACGCAGAATATAGAAGAATTCTTGTACATTTAAAACATCTGCAGTAATTAATAAAATTTTTACTGAACATCTCATCACACAAAACCTCTAAGGATGCACTTATTGATTTCAGAGTCTGATTTTGCAGTAAAAGTTACCAGAGTTTTCCTTTTTTTTTTCTTTTAAACAAGTGTGACATACTGTAGCAGTAAAGTTGATGCCTCCTTTGTCCTTCTTCTTGAAACCAATGTTGGGAGGTTGCTTGTTAAGTCGAATGCCAAAGCCCTCCAGCTCATGCTCTATTAGCTTCTTATGAACAAGAGGCTTCAGCACATCGAGCACTATCAGGATTAGATTGCAGGTTCGGGCCACTAAGTAATGGAGATGGGGAGGAAAGGCAACAGCAGTTTAAGCAGTTAGTGAGAAACACTATTTACATGCTGTAGAAATATGCTATAGAATAAAACTTGTTCTAGTTTTCTTGTAATAATTCAGCTAATTCAGTACTAACACTAATTTTGTTCTACTCATTTAGCAAAAAGAAATTCAAGCTTTTCTTTTTTGTTATTTTGTCATGTGTTTGTGAGCCTTGATGACCACATCTGTACCTGCAATGACCTGTCTGCCTCTACCCTTGCCATCCTTGGCTCCTTCAATGATTCCTGGGAGATCCAGGAGCTATGAAGGAATAATGCAGGCAAAGAAATCCATCAACCAACTTACAGTCAACCACAGTGAACACATTGTTCTCTTAGTACAGAAAGAAAAAGCTAATTTTTGTACCTGAATTTTGGCACCTTTATACCGAATAACTCCGGGTACTGTTGTAAGTGTGGTGAACTCATAAGCAGCAACCTCAGAGTAGACACCTGCAAGGTTACTGAGCAGTGTTGACTTTCCTACTGAAGGAAAACCGATAAAGCCAACTCGAGCATCACCAGTTTTTGCTACATCAAAACCTGAAATTCAGAGATAAGACACCAGAGTTTTAATGATTCATAATTGACCTTCATATATCATTAACTCCTATCAGATGACAGAAATGAAGTTTATATTTGCATTAAGGGAACTAAATTTGCAGTATTATGATCCCACCTTCTCCTGTTCCACCCCCACTGCCTCCTTTCGGTGTGATGAGTTCCCTCCTCAGTTTGGCAAGACGTGCTTTGAGCAGACCCAAGTGGTGAGCTGTGGCCTTGTTCTTCTGCGTCCTGGCCATCTACAATAAGTGGCAAAACATGTTAACTGTGCAATATCTTATAATAATTAGTGAAAAGTATATGCTTTTATTGCCTGTAATAAAATATAATTTAATGTACACTTAAACTATCTGATTTATCTCCCTGCAAGAGACTGACACCTAGATATGGGCTTTTTTACTGAATGTTGAGATACATTTGAAACCTCTACATAGGAGCTAAAAAGGTGGATCTTCCCATTAGAAGTTAAACCATTTCTCACTGTCCTGTCTTTCAAGGACTTGGGAAAGTGGCAAAGAATCAATCTCTGTATTGGAGACATGGCTGAACCACCATATCCGTCTCAACCCAAGAAGAGCAAGCAACCTGGAGTCTAGTCTCAAAATGCCCCTTCACTTCTCTCAATCTGAAAGAAATTAAACAAATCTAATAGAAACCTCCACTGCTGCCGGAACCAGATGAATAAATTGAGTCACATCTTCAGAGCAAATCACCTTTTTCAGAGGTTTTCATTGATTATATTGACGCTGCATCTCTAACTGCAAAAACTTCCTCAGAAAAGTCCTTAAATCAAGTTCAACGTCTCAGTGTATTGTAGAACCTTTAAATCAATGCAAATTATATCATAAATGAAAAACTTGTCCTATAGATTAGTCCAAAAATGTGATAACGGTACAAAATTTCTCTCTGTGTCCCACAACAACATGCTGCAGCATGACACAGCCTGACAACTTGACCAGATGATCTACTTATGCTGATCACAACGACAATGAGAGGATACTGTCCAGATATAAACAAACACATTTCAGGAACAAATTTAAAGTTTACACTATTTTAAAACAACATTCAAATAATATATGAAAGAGTGCAAACATTTCAGAAAACAAATATAAAGCTTTACAATCGACAGCTTTTAGCTATAAAACATTACAGAGATAACATTTAAGGAAAGTACCATCTCACAGTAAGACCGGCGGATTTTTTCCATTGTAGTACTTGCCAATACTTAAAATATCCCATATACCAGAAGTGTAACACATTTAAAACTCGAACTGTTTAGAAAACACACACAGACACACACACACACTGAGAAAAAAAACTATATATATATATGTCTTAAAGGAACGTCAGGTTATAAGCTTTTTAACTGGCAGTTATCCAAACCAACCAACTCACTCACTAAAATCATTTTGACGTTGACATGCGTCCAATTCTCTTGTTTAATTCATTATACCTATACAAGTTAAATGAATACAAAACAATTTTTATTATACACTAACGCGTCAGGAACACAAGGGTGAGTAATATGAAGTGTAAATAGAGGCCCGGTTGTAGATTTTTTTTTTGCTAGCGCCAACAGCTAACGGCAGTTAGCTAAAAGGAGACTGAATCAATGAGCGAACCTGTCATCAAACCTTTACCTTACCTCATTTTCAATCTCTGCTATTTTAGCGAGTAAACTCATGATGAAGATGGTTCCAATATACAATTCACGTTAGGGAGATAGATTAAGGAAATTTCACATGGAAGTTGGCAACTTTAGCTGCTTCGCATGCGCACACCACACATATGGCAGCGTTGTGCGCGGTTTCCATGAAAATCTCGCGAGGTCACAGATTGTGTTCTTCCCGGTGTGTGACGCGCAGGCCAAATGAAACAGAAGTGAAGTTTCTGTGCACCATGCCTATTAAGTTTGCAATTTGTCAGCGAAGCACGGGTGTTCAGATTTTGATGCAATAACAGAAACAAAAAACGAAAACTAACTAATTAACTAACTAACTGTGGAGCACTTGCTCTAAGCAACAGTAATTTCCCGAGTTTCCGTTCAAATAACATTTTAATAATAGAGCCAACGGTTTCAGTACCTTAGATTTATTAAATGTGTGCATAATTATGAATCATTGTACTATATCTCTGCACCCAAATAAACAGAAACTGACTGCACCTCAATCACCTGCAGGAGCTAAGTGCGATTTATTAGTCTTTCAAAATTCAACTATTACACCAACTTGAATTGTGACATTGGTATATTGCATTTCGACCCCGTGATGGGTGTACCATGCCTTTCGCCCGCAAATTGCTGGAATAAGCTTCGGCTTCCCCACAAACCTGAATTGAAAATGGATGGATGGATGGTATGTAACACTGCATGCATTTAATAATTTTTGGTTTACAATTCCTCTGCTTCTTAAGTAATGCATTAAACATACAGCTTTTACTTCTAATGTAAAATTGTAATGTTGCATGTGCACTTGAAACGTGTAATAACTGTTAATGTTCTTATAGAGCACGTAATACACTAATTACTGGATAAGGCACATAGTTCAAATAGCTCTCATATAACTAATCAGTATTACAGTTATAGCAACCGAAATCGTCATTAGGTCAAATAAACATTTTTTAAGAACCAAATAAGAATAATTTAACCCTGATGACATTATTTGCTTAAGGATTGCACTCTTATTTTTGGTGACAGGACACAATAAGCCTCTTACAGTCTATATTTCATAGTTTTTTTTATTGTGTGCATCTCCCCTTAGCACACAAAGGTCTGTCCTAATTTTAGCTACACAACTTGCACAGCTTGGCCTCTTGGCAGAGACTGACTGAAAACCACCAACTAGCCATATTTGGTGCAGTACTTATATGTGCATGGCTGGTAGCAGATGTTCAGTGAATACTTAACCCTTAGCATACACTTATATAAAAACTTTTGCTTCTTATGGATGGATCAATGAGAAAATAAAGGCTGTTACACCAACCTGAGACTGAAGGGATGTCTGGCTCTTGCCATCAGAATTAAAAATCAACTTTTGAACTCATCCTGTTTGATACATTTCACCCAATAAAAAAGGACAGAGACATGTCTAATTGTGAATTTTAATTGTTTAATTCTTTTTTTTTTTATCATTTAAGTCGCATACATTATAATCTTTCATTGGTTTCTATTTTACTAAAGTCTGTGGACTGAATATCTGCCATTCTGGTTACCTTCTGGTTGTTTTATTAATAGTGGATGAGCTGTTTGAACAAGATCATTGCTGCAGATTTGATGACTGACCACCAGATTTCCTCTGATCCATGCTATTCTTTCTGAACCTCCAACAGGTTGCCATAACAACTTTGATCATACACTGAATATTAATGCCTAAAGGGTAGAAGTTTTCAAATCACTATATGATCAGGAAGGAACTTCATTGACAACCTATGTTCCTTAGCTTCAGTTCAAGATATCTGAAATCATACGCTAGATATGCTGAATCTTTCCCTACTCACTATTGTTTGTTTACTTGTAAGAGGTGTGCTTGTCCTCATGAAAATATACAAAAATAGGCATTTTCTTTTCTTTTTTTTTTCAAAAGATAGATACAGTTTACAGTTGTTGATCAGCATTTGTTGTTGCTCAGCTGGGTTGACAGCAAGCATACATAGCACAGGAGAGCAGGAGGTGAGACACAGCAAGATACGAGGGTAATTACTGAATTTAATGCATTTCTATAGACCTCTGTATAGGTCTATGTAAATGCATCTTTATGAGAAAAAGAAAAAGGGGCTTTGACCTGATTTATCAACGCCAGTCAGCCACTACTTGAGATTGACAATAACAAACCCATGCCCAAAACATCTTACATGTTCTTCTTTTAATGAGTAACACATCTTTATATCATATGTCAGTCAGTATTGAAGTGCATTGATTTAAAAGTAAGTGCAAGTACAGGTTTTGATGCATTCATTTTGACTTTGAGGAATAAATAATTTGCATTGTTGCCTCCCCCCCTGTAAAAATAGTCATCCAACAGGGGCATTCTGCAAAATAAAACTGCTATAGTTGATGTTGTTTCTAACCTAATAGATACATGTATTTTTTTCCTCATTTCAAGCTTTTTAAATTATCTCTGAGTGACAGTGTGTTGGAGCAATTTTCCTTCTGATCTGCCTTCTGATGTCATTTAATTGCAGGTCATCAAACACAGCGCTTTTCCTCAATATCATTGACATGTTCCCTGACTGATTTCTCAGTGGTTTCTCAGTTTGCGTTGAGGAACGCGGCAACTGAATCAAGCCAGCGGAAGCACAAAGTCTGTGAGAAGCACTATTTTAGTGCAATAGCGTCACAGCTGGTGACCTTGTCACCTAGAACTGGCTACCTCTGCATAGAGATGAAGAAGAGCCTCATTTATAGGCCTTTTTAGCTTTTACTGAGGGAAGAGCCATTATTTCTGGGCTTGTCACCAGAGCAAGGATAACTTCATCCTTTGAGGTAATTAAAAAAAAGAAAAAAATAAAGAAACAATAACACCATGAAGTTATCCGTTGAAATGTAGTGTCCCCGGTAACTCAGATTCTGTCATCAGAATTTGGATAATACTTATTAAAACCATAAGGCTTTACGATAAATGCAACTTGGCCATATGATGGCAAAAGTCTTCAGTGGAGGCATTCCCCTTGGACTCTAGCTGCTCTCTGAGGATGTGGGCGGCGCTGTGGAAGACGACCTCCTTCGTGACACTGATTGTGAGCGCTCAGGGCTGTGTTTGTCATAAGGTTGGAGTTGCACCTCCAGGAAGTCCCTGTGCTGCTGGCTGATGACCTGGCTGATGAGTCCAGGCAGAGCTTGCAAGTTACTCAGTAGTGTCTCCAGCTTTGTCTCCAGCAGGGCAATCCTCTTCTCCATGTCCTCGCCTCTCTCATTTAAGTCTGACACCATGTCATACATGATGTTCTGAGTCTGCAACAGGAAAAGAGGAAACACATTTGATGCAATAATTTTCTAAACTCTTCTTAACTTTTCATGGACAGCCTGAAAAACATAGGATGTGTGTGTTATTAAAAAAAACAACATTGCTGATAAAAAATAGTTATTTTTAGTAACTGCTGCTAAGGATCTGAAAAAGAGAGGAAATTAAGTACAAGAAGTAGTGAGATTCATTTTATATACACATTTAATTTAAAATTGGACATAAAAAAACACGACAGACAATCAAAACAAACAAACAAACAATTAAATGACGAATTCACATTATTTTTTTAATAGATATCCACAAAATATGAGATGATAAAAAGATTACATAGTTTGCATTACTTGTGTTGCACCCTGGAGGCTTTTTTAATGTTTTGAACGTAGCATTCCAGTGTTCACATAAGCATGTGGACTGTATATAAAAACAAACCTTAAAAATGTGAACCATTTAAGAACTGAAATACCAAATGTAACATTCCACAAAGAAAAATATAATCCTTTTTGCAAAAACAACGTGATACTTTGAAAAATATAAAATATAAACCAAAGTCAATGATTAGCCTGTATTTATCATGGTTTTGAATTTTACTCCCATGTGCCCTTTAACTAATTAAACGTCGTACAGAGGCAACATACCAAATATTGATGTTGTTTGTTCTCTTATATTTATTTATTAGGAAGATACACATACTTGTTTTAATTTGAGGTCAGCAAATACTGTAAAATAAATAGAGTCTGGCCCTGCAATGGACAGGTGATCTGTCCAGGGTGTACCCTGCCTCTCACCAGCTAAATGCTGGGTTAGGTTCCAGCTTCCCCATGACCCTTAATGGATGAAGCAAAAAAGATGATGGATGGATGAATGAATGGATGGATGGATAAATTGAGTCAAGGATGACAAAAGACTAAAAAGGTTTTGCAATGTTGGAGGAAGAAATTGGTTAAATGTCTCATAAACAGTTATATTTATTAGCTGATGATTGGGTATAAATAAAAGAAAAAATAGCACAGAAGTGAGGCAGGCAATGAAAAGTCTAACCATTCAAATAATAATACTTCCAAACACACTGAGCCATGTATTTATTTTATAGTCATATGTAGGAGATATTATGTGTCATACTGATGATAAAGATGTGTGTTATAAAGTTTTTTTTTACATATAGTGGACAAATGTGTTTGACATTTGGCTAAAAGGATTATAAATGTACTGAGATATGATCTGAGGAGTCAGTCATACAATTTAAGTGCAGAAATGTGACTTCAATGAGAAATTCTCTGTTGACGACTACATCTAGGTCATCTATCTGAACACAAGACCAGAGGGACAGTTGGTCTCCCCACATACCTTCAGAAATCGTTAAAGAGGAGGTGATGTAACAAAGAGCAATATTTCCATAGCACCAAATTTAAAATAAGATTAGTCTTACTTCTTATTTCTCAGTACCAGCATTTCATATGTTGGTAGTTTCAGTGCATACAAGCTTTAAGTGACTGCAAATCATTGTGTTTTACTTTATACATGGTGACCATAACGCTTGGTGAATAGAACATAAAATTAAGCCAAAATTGCTATTTTAAATGGTTCAAAGTACATACTGTTGTTGTTGTACTATTATAATTATCCACTTTCCCTCAGATGTTTCACAGCTTCTATCCCACTTAAAAAACAGAGGCTTATTCCTCTTTAAAAAGCGAAAATGGTGCCTGTTTAACTTGTTTTCGTGTTACAGGTTTCAGCCTGTATCACATTCTCTGACAGAAATGGACCCAGAAAGACAGATTTTAGTGACCTTGACCAGACCAGTGGACAAATAATCCTTGACAGCCTAGAGACGATGTCATCCATCACTTACCTTGTCTTTCTTGGATCTGAGGATGGAATAATGGGATAGGTTGTTTATGTGAAGGAGTGAGGGCTAAAGAAACGCTGATAACAGTTTCACTGTATTTGATCCTTTTCTTGTCATGCAAAGATCTTTGAGCAGACAACCAAACTCTGCAAAAAATGGCCACCGAAGGAAGATACTCGTCTTCTTTCTCTTGAAATTATTTCAACCAGACACACCCCCTAAATGTAGGGGCTGAACTAACATAAACCTGTCTTTAAAAGGGGCAAAATTTGGTTCAGGAAGTCATGAGGAAGCAAATGCTATAATTAGAGAGGGAAATCACAGAGCATGAGTAATCTTCAATCATGAAATACAACCACAAATTGAGATTACCTACTCACTTCTGGACAGAATAATGAGGGCAAAGAGAGTAAAAAAGTATAAGAAATAGTTTCAAACAACAGCTTGAGTAAACAATTTGAGGCTGTATCATTCAGGCTAAAAGATAAATGTCACAAAAATGCTGTGGAATGAAGCAGCATTTTAAAAAAAAGTTATCTTAGATTGAAAATAAGACTTGTAGAGGAGATAATGAACTAAGGGAACACATTGTGATCTGAGGGTTTTCACTGTGCACTGCAGTGGCATTGCATCTTTTAAAGATTAACAAGTTCGGCTCCATCTCTTTACAGAGAGCATGAGAAAACAGAATTACACTGCCCTCTCATGGCTGCAGGCTCCTACAACAACCATTAAATATTCCCTCAGTGGCACTGGCTTTTAGCCACCTTTTCCAACGCCATATCCAACTCTCACTGCTGTTTTACAGCATGAGATGATTAGGCAATATTAACGAATACCTTTCATGACACGCTGGCCTGAATCCAGCTTGACTGTGGTGTACTTTTGAATGTCAAAGCACTCTGCCTTTCTCTCCTCTTTCTCGCTGCCTTTATTTCTGGCTGAATCATCAGATCACAGTGTGTCTCCCTTCCCAGGTCACTGTTTCTGCTGTGTCAGACTGGCGCACTGCCTGGTCTTTCCCTGAGGTTTGTCGACTTCTGTTTAGTGCATCTGAAGACAAACGTTAGAGGATACACAAAGTGAAAAACTGGGTTTTTGCAAAGGGGTTTCTTGTTAGTTTCATTCAGTAATTTCAGGAGAGCATGTCCTGCAGAAAGTAATTCACAGTGTGGAATACAGAGAGGTTATTATTTCATCACCAAACAGTTTGACTCTCAGGTAACACAGTCACCACACAGATTTAAAGCCTGTCTGTTTATTTGACACCTGTAGACTTTGTCTACATAAGAAAACACAACTAATTTAGTAAGTAAAAAAAACAAAACATGCATATAATTCACTCACACAAGTGAAACAAACCTAACGTAGAATGCAGCAGTAGACTATAATTGTCTAGCTTACCTTAGCAAGGTCCACTAGTGAGTTTGCTTGGTCATTCAGCTTGCGTTGCTCCATTTTAACACTTCTCAATCTGAACACAAGACCATTCAGAACCCAGTGAATCAATGCTATCATAAATTTGAAATCTGTGCACACACAAGGCATACACATGGAGAGCACTCCCAGGACATGCACAGGATGTGTGTTTAGAATGCAGGGATTGCAGGGGGTCAGTTTGTTTGGTTGAGCTGCATGCAAGTGGAAAGAAGACCACAGAGCGGGAGAGAGCTGCCACTGAGGGGAATGAGATCAGCTCTGCGTCCTACTCAACCAACGCTTGCAACCATACAAAAGGAAGGAGGGAGACTTGTATCATAGCACCTATACATAGAGAGCACCTATAAAGTTCTGTTTCTCCTTGACACAAGATAAGAAACATCAAAGTTGGCCCCCTGTTGTTTCTTTGAAGTTCCCTTCTAATTAAACCAACTCCTCTATGAGGGTAAATGGTTTAGCCACTTAAAAGCAAAATAAATCTGCATATGTTTTATGTAAACACCACAGCTTAACGATTAATATTAAGATCACGACTACCTGTTCCTGCGTAGGTTTCTTTTTAAAAGGATTTTTCCAGTAATATCAAAAATCTTAACTTTAGAATTGAAAAACCCAATAGTCCTCATAATTTGAGATTTAATCTTGCATAACTGAAATAAAGTGTGTCATTACTCGCTAAAGAAGGCATAAAAGACTTAATTTGTTATGTGACAGTTACCTCGTGGGATAAATTAAACTGCAGTGTTGACATATTTTTTCCTATCAGCCAAAATCCCTAATTGTAAAGTTTAAAAAGGGGAGAAAAATATCTCACCTACTTCATATAACATGCCTAAATAATTCAAATTATCTGTGTAATGAGAATGCCGGAGCCTGTTTTTGCACATTTTCTCATGGAGCTCAGAAACAGAAATTGTACAATAAAACACATGGTTTCAAGATTTTTTTTTTAAATTATTTTGCATGTATTGCCTACGCTTGCTAATTAAAGTGAGCACAAGAACAAAATCCCATCATGATGGCAAATTAGCAAATGTTTTGGACTGACTGAGTAACAATAATAAACCTGTAACTGTGATATTAATGCAGTTTGAGTGTGAGGGAATCATGAGGTCATATATGTAAATGTAAATCAAATTTAAGCTTTAATAAAGATGTAAAAAGGGACATAATTCTACTAATTAGGCCAGATGCACCCTTTCTTTTGTAACAGAGGATCACTTTTCTGCTTCCTGAAGGCAAATGTAGAGTGAAGATGGTCGATTAGACCAACAGAGGGTGCCACAGGAGTCACAAAAGCAAAACCATAGGGAAGGGTAAAAAGTATTGACAACTTAACCTGAAATGCTTAATGCAGAACAAATAAAGAGAAAAATATAAGTGCAAAAATGCACTTTTATCCAGGTAGCAAATGAAAAACAACAACAAAAAAGAGGAAGTTATGACATATAGTCAATATTCAGTGTTTAATGGTGTTGCAGGTGATGAAAACCCTGCTAGAAATATGCATAGTTGGAGGACCGATAGCTCTCATTAGGGGTCGAAGCACAGGGCAGCTGGAGGTCAGAATGAAGAAGCATGCCCTCCCTATCAGTTAAATTCTGTCTTGTTTCCTCAGTCAATCACTCCTCACTGGCAGTTCTCATTTTGAACAGGCACTTTAAATCCTCTTGCTATTCATCAGGGGGAAACAGCTATGCTAAGCTTTTCAGTGACTCACTATATCTTTTCAGGCAATCTCAGTTAGTGCTGCTGCATATAAATATTTTTTTCAGCATCCTGACATTCTTTCTTTGTCATGAACTCCATTTTCAAGAATTTTAAATGTATGCTTGGCCACGGCTTGTTTCAGATTCCATTACTTTTCCACCTAAATAGGTTAGAAACATACATTTTCTTATTGTTCAGATGTGAATCTGCTGTTGCAAGACAGTTTAATCATGAGTCTATACTTGTCATTGCCTATATATTTCATTACATGATGTATAGTTCATTCCTATGATTGTTGTATCAGCATTTTGGCCTTGGATTGTATGATGTGAATCCGCTGGTTGCTAATTACCAGCAGGATTCTTCTTTGATAAGGGTAACATCCACAATTAGATCAGATATGCAAATGAAAGGACTGAAATGTTCATTTCTGATAAATGTGTGCAGACAATTTAATTCAAATTGTAGTTTTCTGTTCAGGATTTTGTGTTAAGGATGTCAGTTCCTCTGACTGACCTCCAATTTTCCTTGCTGTAAGTTTCACGCTGGCAGTCACACTTGCAGTCACTAACGGGATTGCTTGGAAGTTGACCTTCATCCTTGTGGGCCACTTTCCTGCATCTACAGTTCACTGATCTTTGGGCTAATAAGCACTCATTCACCTGCTTCCTGCTATGATTCACACTTCAACCTTGTGGGTGGAAAGGGGCATTGATCCCAAAGGGGACATTTAATTTCACAGCTGTTATGGCCTAAAAGCCTCTGTAAGACAATTGGCTGCTTTCTGCCAATGTTGCGGTGAAATGTCCGATCCAAATGACCTCAGCGGTGCTTAAATCTCTCTGTTGCTAATTCCCCTAATTATCCTTGCATGACAGCTGTATGTCCATGTTATTGCGCTGTTTACCAGCCTCGATCACTGCTACTGTGTCATCCAGCAGAGGAATGGAGGAAATGAGGCTGCAAATGCTGTAACAGGCATAACAATGGTTCCACTCGCCGAAAGATGACCCTGAGCCCTGATCTGTATGAGCGTGACTGCTCCGTTGTATGTAACATGACTTTTAGGTGTATCATAAATTATATACTTGACCTACTGCAGATCTGTTAGGTGTGGAGCTCTAGCCGTCATCCTTCGGTATGTGAAAACACAGTTGATTGGAGTTTAATCAGTGGCTTTCTGATTAAAGGTCAAAGTCTCATCACATCCATGCAGAAATGGAAAGAAAAACACCCTCCATCACTGATAATTGAAATTCACTTGATATAGATCTGTAGGCATGTTTACAATGTGCAGCATGTGCTGTAAAAGGTGGTCTTTCTGGTCAAGTGTGTGAAAAATGTGTGTATTTATATGTGCGTATGTGTGGGTGTATTTTGTTAAACTGAACAGTACTAATTAAAAAAACCTGTGAAGCAACTTTAATCTGGCAACGTGAAACAGTTAATATCTACAACCTTTTTGAGGCATGAATTTCACTTATCAAATGAGGGAGTTTAATTTTTTTTTTTTAGTAACATCATTGGGTTCAAGGACAGGCTCTCGTTAGCATGCACACAAAAGGTTTCTATCTACGTTTAAGGCGAAGACTTACTTTCGAGCTCTATTGCATTGTGTTGACACAAACAGGAAAAAAAAGGAAACATGAAGTAGACAAATGAATTATTACAACATTAGATTTGATAAACATACTCAGATGGCAAACTGTGTTTCCTAAAGTCTGGCTGCTTTAACCCTGTCTACATTAGCTGGGTTTCCATTCATTAATATGAGGGGATCTTTTGAAAAGATGGAAAAAAGAAATATGAATCAGACACGTTTCCACTGACTGGTTTGAAACAAGTAAACTAGTCTGTGCAGTGTTGACAGGCGGTGGTGGTTTAGGCTTCGTTGCCACTGTTTATGAATCAGAAACAGCAGTCAGACACAAATCTCAAGTAGCACAAAAGGATAAAACTGTGGTGGGTGGACATCGACATCAAGAAGATGGATGATGCTCTTTTTTGGGAACTACATTAATCTTGAGGAATATCTGGACAGTCACATGAGCTTCTATGCTCAGACATGAAATGGCTGGTGAATCACATCATTTGAATTTTTACATGCTATTTGTAAAGTTGTTTCCATTCCTCCTAAAGCATGTCATGTCTACCTCAAAATAAACAAGCAGCAGGCATCTTAACATTTTTGCTAATTTTGATCATTTCCATTTGTCTATCTTCACATCTACAAGATGTGAGTCAAAAGTCACAATGGAAACCTAGCTAATGTTATCTTGGCTCTGAACAACAGTAGCACTATTTCCTGACTTATTTTATCCTACAACCTGTGTATTGATTCTCTGTGTTTTTTGTAGCTGGGGTAATTTTCACTCTCTAAATCTAATCTCCTTTTTCCCCATTGGTCCTAATCCTGATTATCAGAAGGACTGTCAGTAATGACAGTCATGATGGTTACAGACACAGACAGTGCCTTGAACTGTCTATGGCTCTGCTTAACAAAGTTATGCCTCCCATTCTTTACTTGGACTGATGAAAACTTGAGGAAACAAGCATGAAGATATCTGATTTGATGTTCACAATCACCTCATAACAGGTCAAGGATACCGTTAAGCCTTTTACAACCTTTCCTTTGTCAGGTTGCTTCCTACTCAAATTAATCTCAATCAACACTTTGTGAATGACACTTTACACAGTGGCTACAGATGCGATTATAAACTGCTGCTAAAGCTTGTGAACACTACCTCGTAACAAGACCAAATCTTTATAAAACAGTGGTGTGACGGGATGATGCCAACACCATGCTGAGTTGCTCCTGCACACAGAGCTGGACGTGACTTTTCACTTCTGAATCTGGTTCATTATAGATTAAGCAGAGGCTCAAAGCAATTTCCATTATTAGGCTGTCCGAGAGGACAGGAAGTAGACATGAGACATTGTCATTGCTGCTATAAATTGCCTGAATACAGTAGCAAGGGCATAGTGACTCGTGAAAGCAGCCGCAACAAAACGCTCTGAAAATGCCTTAATCTGGATGCAGGTTGTAGGAAGAGTAGCATACAGTTGGAGCATATTTGTGCTTCCCTCTCTTACTTGTAAGTGAACATCTTAAGGACCTTAAAACATAAATGTATCTTCAAAAGATTTATGAGCAAATCAAAGTTGCACACAGAAGACCACAGAGAGTGAGTAAAACCACAAAAAGCAAGCAAAAATACACAGAGAGGACATGATTCTTACATATAAAGCTACTAACAAATCCACAGCAGTTCTTTAACTCGATAAATCCAGCCGCTACTGAAAGGAGCCACAGAGAAGAAGTGCTGGTAAGCACTGTAGGGTGAGGAAAAACAACACTGAGGTGAGGCTAAATCAATACTGTTTTGGAGTAAGTTGGAGGTCCTTGGGGACCCACTAAACGAATAGCTGACAGGTAAGTGTCTGACCAGCCGCTACAGAAGTAGAAACCCAGATGTGTCAGCCCTGAGGTCAGCCTGACATCTGACTCACAGAGAAAGAGACACACAAGTCAATCTGACAGCACAAGGCCAGCAAGAAAAAAATCAATATTATATTGTAACTCCAGAATATTTCGTGGTAAAAATTAGTTTTACTAAAAAAAAAAAGAAATCTCATAATTCTCTCATGGCAATGTATACCATGTTGTTGATATAACATGTACATCTAATGTATTTTTGTCTCCCGTATGTAGTTTACATTTAGACCAGCACAGTGGCACATCTGTAAAGTCAGGGGTAACATTATTATGGAGTACATCCTTCAATATTCAATAACATGAGCATGTACTTTTTGCTACAGGTGTCAAACAATTCAGATTTCAGGTTTGTATGAATCAAACGAACATCCTGCTAATAAAAGGAAAGGTTATGGTGAATAGCGTTGCACCTACTGGTGAATGGCTTGAAGAAATTTCCTCTGGTGCTTCCTGACTCTAGCATGGTCCATCTTCCTCACCAGTTTGGTGTTCTTGTAGATGAGCCACGTCTCCCTGAGAACATTCGCAGCTGTGTTTTTCACCTACAAGTACAAAAAAATAAAACAAAAAAATAAAAATAAAATAAAATAAAATAAAACAAAACAAAACAAAAAACAGATACATTGAGATATCTGGTTGGGAATGAAGAGCGACAATACATCTTGGATGATGAGTTTGGATCACTGACTCACTCTTTTTGTTAGCTGGGTGTCCATCATAAAATTGTGGACATGTTTTTCAGCTTTGGTTAATTCCAGTTTCTTCGCTACCACAGCCACCACCAAGGCAGTGCAGCCAGCACCCTAAGAGGACACACATGCAAAATACTCTTTGTTTCTTTTAATTCAATCATGTCACAGCAGCACAAGATACACCCAGTCTGCTGTACTCACCATAATGCCAGTCAGGAGGCAGACTCCTTTCCCACAGTATGTGTGTGGAACCATATCTCCATATCCAATGGTTAAAAATGTGATTGAGATCAACCACATGGCTCCAAGAAAGTTGCTGGTTATGTCCTGGTTGTCATGATACCTGTATTGAATAACAAACATAACAAATTAACCAACATTTATGCACATCATATGCCACAACTTAAACAAATAAGTGTTTTTTTTATTGTAAGAAAGACATAAAAACTATAAGAATTAATCCAAGTAGCACATAAAGTTAAATATTAAATAATTTGTCAGATCTGGTTGGTATAAATCCCCTGATGCTGAGACACAGGCTGAGCTTAGAGATGTGTCCATTCTGTATTTTTAAGCATTTATCTATGTTTCATGCTGTGGGCTATGGCAGAGCATGAGAAACTGATCCAGGCACCTCTCACAAGCTCTCACTGTCCATGCAGCGATGATCCATAGCGAGATGGTGAAGACCAGCAGCACAGTGCCAGGACAGATAGTCATGAGGGTCTTCATCACAAAGCGAGTGTTAAAGTTAATCTTGTTGAGTGCACCAATGCTGCGGGACGAAGCATCAGTGAAGAGCTTGCTGTGCAGCAGCATGACTCGAGCGATGAGGTACAGCCGAAGGAACATGGGGATGGACAGAATGATGTCCACATCTGCATCCGTTTTGGATGGGACGTAGGAGTAGGCTAAGCGTGCTGTCCAGGTGAAGGTGTAGTTCCCTGGGATTGGGTGTATGGCGCACACCAGGATCTCCAGGCAGATGAAGAAGATGCGCTCATATGTCATGGCTATCCTCCAGTCATCAGCTGCGTTGTCCACCATGAATAGCTGCAAGGAAAAGGACACAGTCAGGGTGATGAAGGGTGAAATGTGGTAAACATTTTCATCATGCTGACACAGCAAGCTACAGAAAATCATTAAACTATTAAAGAGCAAGTTACAATTTTCTTCTAGACATTAAATCATATATGGGCCACATTTGTTAAAGATCTGTGCTCAGACTAACATTTGGAGGAGAAAATAAAAAATTTAAAAAATTCTATGAGAAGAGGAGGAAGGGTAGACCCTAACACAAGAGATTTTCTGAACACATTTTCCAAACAACAGCACAACATTTACTTAATTTGTCTTTAATATGAACCTCTCTTTGTTTGTTTATATCACTTGAGTGTTGTGACACAAAGGTATTGATCGTCATGATATTAAAAGAATAATATATCAATGTTGTGACTGCTTCAAGATGGATAAAAACTTATATCAAGCATAGCTTGAGCAGCGTGCAGTTAGCATTTTAAACTTCAGAGCCTTTTTCTGATGAGAACATCTGCCACCTCCACATTAACATAAGGTGGTGATTGCCTGGCCACTTCAGCCAGAAGGTAGGTTGTGTCATTGGGGACCTGAGTGGGAATGGATTTCAACTGCTCTCATCACTCATATCCACCCTGTACTCTGTCATATACAGCAGATTGCTCACATGGTCACTTTGCTGCTGCTGCTCTCTTCTCTTGCTCACCTCCCTCCTCTTCATCACTTTCAATCCAAACTGCTGCTATCTCCTCTTTGAAGATTCACAGTACAGTGTGTTCACCCTGAACTGATGGCTGAGGCCATCACTGCCATCACCTTCTCTTTCACATGATCCCTGAGCATCCTCATGGTCGAGGACAGAAAGTCTCAATCTTAGTGGTTTGTGTTAGCTGGTTTGGGTTGCAGATTAAATGCTATCCAGCCATATTAACTTCCCCTCTCTCTGACACACTACACTGCTCCTCCACAGCTGTTCCTGCTTCATCCACTTAATCACATCAAGGTCCTCCGCCTGCGCAAGCCGTCACAAGTGGCAGTAGATCTTTCATAAAATATTGCTGTCAGCAAATATGAGTGAGATTTTCCAGCAGCTGTTTTTGCCACAAGAGCAGGCGAATTTTAAACAGAGAAAAGAAAAGAAAAACTGTCCTGTTATATTTTTGTCATAAACCTTGATGTGCTTGGTAATGAATTATGGGATGTCCAGTGACTTCTCGGGCTTTAAAATGAAAATATGCACATACTGTACCATGCTTTTGCTTACAGCTTAACAGAGGGAAGATTGTGCAAAGGTCAGTTCAGCTTTCAACAAGCTTTGTCTGTACAAAAATCAGGATGTGAGGTCAGAAAAGGGCGAAGATTTTGTATTTTGTTGAAAGCATGTTTGATTGATTTCTGTCTTTTTTTTAGGGAGTGCAGTAAATCTTTTTCAGAAGCTTTTGTTTTTACTGCATTCTGCTGCACAAACTAACAAGGCTAGGCATGTGAAATGCAGTATTTATCCTGTACCTTACTCTCATTTACTTTACATTAATAAATATATGATCACACTGCAAATCAGAGAAATTCATGTGAGTAGAAAAATGGACCAATTCAAAGGATATAAAATTTTGTTTGTATCATATATGATCATTTTGTATAATTGGTACATTTTATACTTCCATTTTTCTCAGTCATGTCTCATTACTCTCATACCTGAGGCAATTTTCTTAAAAAGATGAATGACAATTTTATATCACAATCAATAATCAATATGATGTTAAAAAGTTAAACCTAATTGCTTTCATATGCTCACAAGGGTTTTATTCAAATCCAAGTACAAAATGTATATTAAACATTTTTCCTCTGGACAACAAACATGACAAATTCACATTTTAAACACTAAATTATTCTCTAGTTTTCTGTTGCTTTTCATTTTCAGTTGCTGTTTATTAGGACTGAACATAAACCCTTACTCAGTTAAGATCAGGAAAATAGTGGCTGGTTCAGATAGATTCATTTATAAGTCAGTGCAAAATAATCCTTTTTTCCCCCCTATGTAGATTAGTGTGATGATGGTTCCTTCACCAAGAATATTCCCCTTCCTCAATAAATGTTGGATTCTCACTAAAATCTGACCCATATCCCCTGGTGCCACGTCAGGTATATGCAATCAAATTATAACAGATATTCGGTCTAACCTGACATTTACCAGGGTAATCCTGTAGCGCAAATAAATACAGCATTTTTTATGTTGTTCTATATGTTGTTTTGCATCAACACAACCATGTTCTTGATTATAATTCACTATTCATGTAGCATCATCTTTCCATCTGCCTACATATGTCTGAATAGTTTTCTGTCCCAGTTGTTTACATTTTTTGAAAAGTATGTAAAAGTAATAAAACCACTAGATGTGATGATGCAATGGTAAATAGCCAAAAATGATGAAGAAGAAAAAAACTGATATGGTGCAAATTTGCTGTTTGAGTAAGACAAACAATGAAATAATTTTAGCCCTAATAGCAAAAATGATCTCAGTTAGTAATAGTAAAGAATCCTTAAAAAATTCAAATCAAATCACTCCTTACTCCATTTCTGAGATTTCCTAAAAAATGTCATCAAAATCCATTTACTACTTTTTTGAGTTATGTTGCTAACAAACAGACAAACCAACGCTGCTTACTTTTTACATTAGATGGTCACTTCAGTTGTAATAAGCGGTTCATTATTTCTTCATGTGCCACCCTTTTTTCCAGGTGGTGCCCCTGCCTGCCCCCTTTTATATAACACATGCTTGTTCTATGGGTAAAAATATTACAGCAGCCACAATGCTCTGTAAGAATTGATTATGTTGTATTTCTTGGTTCAGTAACAGAGATCAACTATAATACTGCTGAACAAAGTTAACATCTAACATAATTTTCATAAATTATAAATCCACTCTTGATAGAATTAAAATGGTTTGTATAATTAGACCAAAATTTTGAGTGGAATTGAAAAAATATGTTCACACTTTCACAACCTTCACACAATTTCTTTGCCCTAAGTCTAAAATATAGCTGTAATGCTTTTAGGCAAAATGGTAGTGTTACAACTGACATTATGACTCGGAAATTTGCCAACATTCATCCATTTAGTTCAATTTGGGATTTCTCATTATAGTAAGTAAAGAACTGTCCCACTCCTGAGGGGCTAATGGCATCAGTGACCTAGATTATAAATTTAGCTTGGATTTAAAATGGAATTACAAAAATAGCTATATTTCTTACATAAAAAGAAAGTTACTCTTCAATGTGCTCAACTGAGGGACAAAAAAAGCATGGAGAAAAATCAATAATGCTGTATTCTGCCACTTCTCTAGACATACGTGAACGCTTTACATATCATGGTTTGACAGCTTGAAAGACACCGAAACTGCAGCTTTTTAACTGCTTCACATTAACACACAGACTCCACTAAGCACTGCATGCTCATAGTAGCCTCTGAGTCAATTATATGGCACAAAAATATACCCTGTAAACAAGCTGGCACATTACAAACTAAACAGAGCAAGCAAAGACTAACACGTGTCCCCGAACAAATGGTACAGCTGCCCCACAAAAGCCTCTGCAGTTCATTTACATTTATTTAAAAGGCACAATTAAAGTTTCCACCCAAACATGGAAAACACACATATTAAACTTTTAGAGCAGTTGTTCATATCAAATGAGCGACACTGAGCTTCTTTAACAAACTGACATCTGTCAGAGAAGTGTGTAACTCTAACCACAACTCACCCTGTTTGGCTTTCTAAGTGTAATGAAGACATGGAAACACAAGCTTTGACTGCACTCGACTATGGTTTCTTACTGAAAGAATTAAGGCTCAGAAAGGAATCTATTGTTTGCACACATTAAAAGCCACGTTTTATTTTACATTTTACACCACAAACCAGTTCTGTCAAAAGCGGTTACGACGTTTGTTAACTTAAAACAGTGTGATTAAACATTTACAGGCAGGTTGCATAAGGAAAGCCGTCTTGGTGAGTAAAAGCAATTATGGTAATGGATGACCTGAAATACAATACTGAACGGCCCTCTACCTCTGTGGATGAAATATTCCAAGCTACCAAGAGATCTAGCAGTTATGACAGAGATGTAAAAGAAACTATTTCTGCAGTTAAAAAGTAAATAATTATGTTCAGAATTATGCTGACATACCATGAAAGTTTAAAATACCATTACAGAACATAGATGAATATTTTAATATGCCTTCAAGTGAATGTTTTTTTTTTCTTAGTCAAAATATGTTTGATAATCCCTGCAAAAGAGCTAAGATTTCACCAAGAGATCTAAGTATTGGCAGTCTGATACTCACACTTTGATAAATGAATTTTTAGAGAACAGAAAACATTTACAAGGGGCTCGAAGAAGCCAAATGAAAAAACCCAAATAAATATGTTTCGATCAGATCAATTATTATGTCTCCAATGACCATCCACAAACACTTATTTTCCACAAGAGATTATTAAAAAAACAAAATAAGCCTAACTTAAACATAAAAAAGTCATGTACATATCAACTAATCCACTTTTTTTTTTTTTTACTTTTGTTTTTCACTTTGAGGCAATAAGAGTTTTAAAAAATGCCTTGAAAATCTACATATCAGAAGCCAAAATAGGATAGGGTGCAATATGATACAATCAAATATAATTTATTGTGGCTATAGATAAAATTATAGCTTAAAAAAAAACATTAAAAAACATTTCTTCTTTTGTGTAAGAGAAAGTTTTAAGCACATGTTGAATTTAATTGCAGCAATAGTGAGGATGAAAGCAACAAAAGCCTGAAGAGGTAAGTGGTACTAAAATTTAAACAGCTATAACAAATTATGTTAGTTGACAACAGATCTATAACATGACTGGGTATAAAAAAAAGAGAGCACCTCAGTGAGACAGAGTCTCCCAAAATTAAAAATAAGCAGAGGTTCAGCAATCCAAAAAACAAAACAAAACAAAAAAGCAAACAAACTAAAGAAAAAAAAGCATGTTTTGGGGCAGTACTTCATTAAGAACAAGAGTAATTCTGTTTTGGAAATTACTGATCGGGCTCAGGGACACTTCTAGACATAATTTGCATTGGAAACGTTCACCTAGCCGTCCACTCTGTTAAGCCATGTGTGACTTTGATCTAGAGATGGCACCATCTTCTCTGGGCCAAAGCTCATTTAAGATGAACTGAGTCAAAGTGGAAAGTAGTCTCTTGTCAGAAAAATCTAAAGTTGGAACTTTTTTTGAAGTCATTGACATGTCCTTGTGACAAAAGACAAGGACTATCCTATGGCCTATGAAACTGGCAACTTGAACACCAGGAAAGTCACCTTAGGTGAAAAGTTTCTGAAGGTTTTAGAGCAACATATGCTCAGTAAAACATGTAAATGCTTCATTGGGACAAAGCTTAACGACATACTGCATCTATAGCTCTGGGTGCTGGATTTGTCTGCAGCCCAGACCTTTCACCAGGTAAACATGTAACAGTGCTGCTTCATTATGAAACACAAAATGCAACAGCACTGTTCAGTAGCTAGAATACTATAAACAGGAATGTCCAGCAATTGATCTCCTCAGTTTACCAGACATTTATGGACCATTAATAAAAGAAAAAGGGAAGCTACAGAGTGGTAAACATGGTCCTATCCCAACTTTTTAAAAATGTGTTGATGATATTAAATTCAAGATGAACGAACATTTTTCTCATGCAGTAGTAAAATCTCTCACTTTTAACATCGGATGTTTTCAATGTCATTGTAATTAAAATATTGGTTTATGAGATTTCATGTGTCCAGCAGAAACACATGAAAAAAGCATTAATTCTTGATGCTGCATACTGTGTTAGGGGCAATCAGTGTGCTTATACAATGTAAAACAACAAACATCCTCTTCATCCTTCTCAAACAATGCACCACATACTTGTGTGTTAAAGGAGGTATGCCAACCTTTGGTTTAAACCTTGACCCTCCAGCAGCCCTATAGAGAATCAAAACCTGTCCAGGATGTTCTCAGAATTACACCCTTACAGTGACGATAAAGTGTAAAACCTTTGTACAACAAAGCTAATCAGACAGACAGCCAATACAGTGACTGTTCCTAATTGTGGACAATTCCAGGCATCCCTGGCTTTCATCGGACATTCAGCTTGTTTTCTGAGAATGCAGTCTAATCACTCAGAGTGCATGCCCTTGTCTCATTATTAGAAAGGTTTATTCATGTCAGGTTGAGAGGCAGTAGAGCTGAATATGTCCTAAAGTTATTCCTTGTGAGTACACATACTGAGCAGTCTCTGAGGAGCCCACCTGCAATGCTAGCTGGGTTGGTTACTGGTTTCACTACTCTCAATATAACTAATGGAGTGCAGCTCAATATTTAATTTGTGTAATGTGGAGATGGGAACATATATCTTGTCACTGAGAATGAAATCGCTCAATCTAATTAGTGAATTAGGTTAAGAGGTTCAGTTCAATTAGACATTAATGCAATGCTTTATTTATGATATCAAAGTGAGCCACTAAGAGGCCACTTTGCAAAGTAAATCTGAGGCTGCTGCAGATTTAGTTAGTTTTTGTTTTAGAGATTAAGTTTGAATATTTGAATATGTATTTCTTCTAAATGTCTCAAGTTAAAGTCTATATAAATCTTCCTGTCTTTAAAAGTGATGTGGCTGCAGCCAAGTTGCACACATTAATAATCTAAAATCATTTGAATGTTTAAAGTCACATGGTGGACATGTGGGTGGGGTGAGAGTTGGGGGGACACAATGACATAAATACCATCAATAAATAATCTTCAGGATTCTTGGCTCTACAGGAGGCTTGGTATCTCTGCCCTTGAAAGCCTGTATGCTCAGTGAAAAGACTGAGGTCACCAGCCAGTGGTGGTTATCTGACTCCAGTCTGGAGTCTCAGGTAGGGAACAGATTTCACTTTGAGAAATGCAGAGTGTCTCCTGTGGTTGCACCATACCTCTGACACATTTACTGTACTCAGGGATGACCCGACAAGTGCAGCCAAGTTTAGCTTTGGCAGGATTTGCTGGCACAAGTTTGCACGATGTGTTGTGTTATCTTTTTCTGAGGATTGTAAAATGTAATATTGTGCAACCGTGAAACATCAGCATCGACTTTTATCAAAGACAGAACAGCCCCAAAAGCATTTTGCATCAGTTTAAGAAAACTCAGCAGAACTGTCATGACAAGGTGGAGAGACACAGCAATGTCCTTAACACATATGCCCCTCAGCAAAGAGCCTTTGATGTGAGAAGAAAAGAAAACTTAAATGTCAGTTTGCGTCTACTTGGGCGAAGACTGAGCACATCAACTGTCTCAGAGGAAGAACAGACTCTCAGCTTGTATCTCATATAAAGCTTAGACATTGACAAATCAAAGCTAGGGAAAAGCTACAGACTGTAACTTTTCTGTTTCTACTCATGCTGTGCAGCAAGTAGTTAGTTTTCACTACAGTAGACTTATTGAAATGCCATGCAATTGCTTGAGTGGATCCTGAGCTGTCAACAAAATACATCATTGTAACTGAATCAGACCATGAATTCTTTGGCTTTACCCACTTATACAGGGTTGCAGGTGGAGAGGCAGAATACACAGGTCGCCAGTCCATGACAGGGCTAATACCCGTGAGACAAACAACCACTCATGCACACACTTGCTCATAGAAGGGAGAATTTAGAGACACTAAATAACCTAACATATATGTTTTTGGACTTTAGGAGGAAGCCAGAGTACTGGGTGGATCCCACCCATGCATAAGTAGAAAATCCAAACTCTAGGGTCCTGGTGAAGTAAGAAGCAGAAACCAGATGTAAAGATGAAATTTTAGGCCAGAGTTGTTCAAAGTCGGTCCTTGAGGGCTGCTGTCCTGCAGGTTTTGGATGTTCCTGCTGCAGCACACCTGAATCAGATTGCTGGGTTAACATGTTTGGGCAGAACCTGGCAACAAGCTGTTGAGGAGAGCCATTTAATTTTAATCAGGTGTGTTGTATCTGTGAAACATCTAGAACCTGCAAGATTGAGACCCTTGAGGACCAAAGCTGGACACCCCTGCTTTAGACTTCTGAATAACAGTGACTTTGCATGGAAAAACAAACAAACAACCAAACAAAAAAAAAAAACTCTGGATGGGAAAAATGTCAGGACATTTAGCATGACAGAAACATACTTCCTCACTCTGTTAATACACTTGGCTCAGTAGGTCACCCATCATTACCAGTGCAGGACAACAGATGTATACCTAAACAATGCAAATGACAGCTGGTATCCAACTTCTATTGTGTCTGACCTGACCTTTTGAGTGTTCATTTACTCTGAGGAGGAAAGCTTTGTTCTGTGAAACCATGTAAAAGTCAGAGGGTGAGATCTTCACAGTGCTTGAGAAGGAAATCAGTTTTAAAGGAGCTGGAAATGGCAGGGAAACATTTCATCATTCTGACTTATGCTTTTACATCTGACAGGCATCTGTGAGTACACATGGATGTGCATGCATAATCTATTTCACTGCAGGAGCAAAAAAAAAGTGCTCTTTGGAAGCTGCAGTCCGTTTTGCAACACTGCAAATATGTTAGACTTTTATAGAGCCTGGACAGAAATGAAGTGAGGGTCAACAAAAGGCAACATCACATTACACTGAATGACAGGGAATATAGGGTGGATGTACTGGTTCTAAAAATGGATTAAATCGGGATGGTTTATTTTTATATGAAATGAAAGTATGGCAAGCACATTACAGTGTATCCGTGGTGTTTTCTGAAATGGTAATTATAAAACAAGATAACTAATTCAATTTAGTTTCAAATAAATACAGTGTAGACTAATAAATAACATAAATCTTTTCATTCTCTGCAGTGAGTACCTCTGCTTTTTACAGTTGTGGTATGTTTTTGAGTTTATATTAAAGTCAGTAGTTATATTATCGATGTTAAAAAAGTAAATTATCTTCTCCCACTTCTGCCAATTGTACACATCAATGTCAGTCAGTAGGAGCATCCTACTATCTGGGAAAACACTTGTATAGTGCCTCCTGTGGCTGTGGGGAATTCTTGAAAAAATTAAGCACGATATATCACCCAAGTGTCTTGATTGAGAACAGGAACCACAGATATTTAATGTTAGAGATGGAAGCAGGGGTGATCTGATAGCTGAATGGCTGAGGCACATGCCACAGTGGTGCACAAGCTGTGCGAGTCCCTTGGCTTGAATGTCATCCTCTCACTCTCCTTCTTGACATTTCCACTCTTTCAACTGCTCTTGTCTAATGTGAATCACACCCTCTTGTCCCTTCTTCTCAAATGTGGGGATTTACCACTTCTTCTAGTTTCAGAGTTCTTGCCTGACATATGGTTGTTATGTCTGTCTCTAAAAAATGCACTATGCCTTTACAATAGCAATTTTATTACAATATAGACCAATCAATTGTAAATTATAACAGTGTTATAAAAAACACTGTGCTTCTTTGAGTGTTAGAACCTCCTTAAACATGACAATTCATAAACCTGCAGAGGTGCAATTGTATAGGGTGCCACAATTTTTTGTAAATCAAATGTTTCCAGCCATGCGTGTGCAGTAATGAGTAAAAAGAAAAGACAGAAATGCTGAGAAAACAAGAATGAAGTGCACATATCATGACTCTTTGTGTGCATAAGTGTTATTAGCAAGACAGATTTTGAATCAACTCATCTGTGCTGCTGTGCATCTATGTGTGCATGTGTGTGAGTGTATTTGTGTGTCCGCCAGCACATATGTCAGCCTGCAGGATGCAAGTAATGACAAATCAACAACAACAGGCACATAAGACCCTTAGGCGGGGAAAGGAAGGAGCAGCTGGTGTGGTGGAAGTTGCTGTAAAAACACTGCAAGGTAGATTTAAATAGTAAAGACAGAGGCAGTTCCGTGAACTAGTTGATAGTTACTTCCCAGGGGGACTTTGTGAATTGGAGGACAGAGCTTACCATTATCACGTCCCTTTAGATGCTTGAGTAGTTGTGAGTAAGGCTGTGATGACATGATAATGTATTTCATTTCACATGAGAGTTCAAATGTTCTGGATTGGTTGTGAAACCTGAGCTGCAGTAAACTGCTCTGAGACAAACAATTGCCTGAATAAAGTTTTCTAGGTCAGCATATGATGAAACGTCTTTATCATGAAGAGCGAGCTATCTAGTGTGAAACATGCCTTGGATACTGACTGACTGTCTGAAGAGCCTGGATCAAAGAGGTTTGAACAGCCCTCTTGTAGAGTAAATATGTAGCAGCATACAATAAAAGAACAGAGGGAAGAGCTTGTTTAAGAGCTAAAACAATCATTTGAGCTTGCCTGTAATGGTGGAAACAATAGAGCCATTTCTAATGTGAAGAAAAAAGAAAATATTTCTGCCTTTTAAAAACTAATCAAATCCACATTTATACAGGAAATGCAGCCATCCTGCTATATCATAACAAGGGCCAAACATATGTAACACAATTAAGTCCTTAAGGAAACTGGTTTATTACAACAGTAATGATGAATGTGTGACTGAGGCAAAACTAATTTCACACAGTGTAACGCTAATGTTCCCACAATAAAGGGCTCAACATCACAAGTACATTGTTATACCAATTTGCATCTGTACAAGCGAACCATGATGAACTTCTGCTCATGAATTAAGTAAAATGTGCACATTCAAAAAGAAAAAAGAATGGATTTTATGTTATGCAAACCTCCAGTTTACCTTCTATTTTATTAACAGCTATTGGGACCTGTCTGCAGGGAGAAAGCTTTTGTTGTGCAATGATATATGGTAATGATGTCTGTGCTCTGCTATCATCTGGTATAAAGAAAGGTTTACAACTGAGGAGATCTGAAAGGAGTGACACATTGCAATGACTGAGTCTCCCCTGAGACTTGCAGCTTCTAAATATACCAACAAGGCTCATGCACATTTGCAACTTCAAATGCAAAAGATAGAAGCTTAAACCTTTTATCTAAGTGTGTAACATGTTTTTGTTTTAAAAAAAACTATTCTACTTCTCTTAATAGAGAAAATAAATAAGAACTGATACAAAAAAATATAAAACCGCTGCATCAGCTTAAAGAACTTTAGCTGAAGGCATTTAAGAAATTACCATCTTGTGTAAACATAAAAAAATCCATTAGGATGATTAAACATGCTGTCATTTAAGATTCAAGAAAATGCTTGAGTTGTATTTCTTTTCAAGTCAAGTTTGCCTTTGAAATTGATTTAATTAAAAACGGACCAGGATGCCTCAGATACATGAAATCTTTCTGGCAGCGTATGTTCATCCTGCAGAAGGTTGCCCCATTAATTCTGTGGCCACTCAATGGAGACACAAGTGCTTAAGCACAAAAAAAAAAAAACTTTAAGTAATGCAACAACAGACAAGGTCACAAAACTGTTGTGTTGGACCATCTCAGGAGGGTTTCATGATCAGTCAGCTGCTGAGCCCTGCGAGGACTTCTTAAATCTTTAAATGCATGGTGTGGCTTCAGTCTACAATGCAAAGAAATCTCTTTACCATGTGTTTAGTGCAGCTTGATGTTTAGTGAATTAGTGCTTTCAAACTTGTTAAAGCCTGATATTTTGTTTAAATGTTCTTTCTGACAAAGTCAGTTAATTGAATATTCTTTAAAAGGTATTGAAACTTAAATTTTTAAGGTTGAGACTTGCTATCTGAGCAGCATTAGCTTTTGTGAATGTTATAAGAATCTTCTAAACTTAGCAAACACTGTATAAAGAACTTACATGATCCTTGAAGAGCAATATGATTGAGATTTACTTAGCTGCAATTAAACATTAGCTGTCATCACACCATCTGTTTTCCCTTCAGCAAAATCATCAGAACAAGAAAAGAAAAAGTGGTTCAACATTACCTGTATCTCTCTTGCATGGTATATAATAATCAGCCCCAGGAGAATGATTGTAGAAAGGCTTATCAGGCATTTTAGAGCTAAAGAATACAGGGATTCCTGCAAAAAAACAACACAACAGCCATACAAGACAAAATATCATGACACCAAAGCATATCCTTTCATGGTAAACTAGAATATCTGCAAAGAAAATGCATTAAAGCACATTAACTAATTGAGATTGCAAATTATTATCAAAACAACTAGGGTTCCCCTTCATGGTTGGACAGCTCTGGGCCTTTGGCCCGTATAGTTAGGACAGGCTAGATTACATGGGACGTTGTCCAGCGCAGAGAGCCCAGACTATTGCTGCCAAAGTGGCTGATTCTCTTCCACGCTGTTGAAAGAACTTTTCATTTTTATGTAAAACAGTTGCTCCGTCAGTCACAGAGCAGCAGAGCCACTAAATGCACTCTAGGCTGGATGGGACTGCAAGACACGGACTTTGAGCAAATACGCACCTTTCCATAAGCTCCCCATGAGAGTTCAGTCTCTATAACCATAACAACGATCCCAAACATCCCAAAGATTAAAGCATAGTCGCTGAGTCGCTTCCTTTTCTCAAACAAGGCCCTCCTGTGCCCCAGTTTCTCCCCAATGTTCTGGTTCTTCTTTTTCCCCGATTTGCCGCTGCTGTGGCTGCAGCCTCCCCCACCGTCTCCCGATGCGTAAGGCATCAGGGTGGTAGAATTATTATCCGGCTTAGATACTAAAGTGTCCGAAGCATCTGCGGCTGAAATGGGCTGCAAAGGTTGAGACTCAGAATCAAACTCGTGTATGTTTCTTCGGGACGAGCTCAAGTTGCTCAGCGGCCGCATTACGCCGCCGTTGTATCTGCAGCTGCTCATGGCTATTTCATTGTAGGAGTTACAGTCTTTGTGGCTGCTGCCCAGACTGCCCCGCTGCCGATCCCGGCAATACTGCTGCTGATGGTGAGGATGATGATGTCTGGATGAACTACCATGACTAGAGGGTGTGAACTCACAGACGCTGTACTGACAACCTTGCCTCGAAGACGTTTCCGAAGGTGTCCTTAAAGTTCCCACAGTGGTCGGCGACGTCCCGCGAAAGACGAGGCTTTTTCTCGCATCACAGGTGCAGCTATTGCAGGTGCAGCATTGGTCGTGCTGCTTGAGTCGATCTTCCCGCCCGCAGTAGTGCTGGTACTTACAATGCTGGAACTGCTGCTCTGGAAAGAAATCGTTCTGCAGCTGTAAGGGGGTTTCCATGTCAGTGCTGCTGTTTAAAGCAGCAATCGGGTACCACAGAGCCCCCGATAAAGGGCGTTATGGTCCTTACGGGAGAACAGAGCCGCTGCATGAATAGATCCATTTCGGCTCCGGTAGAAGGTGAGAGGAGCCAGCGATTGGGGGACCAAAACAACTGGTTCGACGTCATGAAAAGGTTGCAACCGTGAGACGTGAAGCCCTGCCTCGTTTAATCGGGATCAACATAAAACTAGTGAATTAGTGCTTTTCCATTCTTCTCATTCAATTAGAAAGAGCTGAACTTCATTCTGGAAAATAGGGAGTAAATTGAAGCACGTCGCTGTATTTTGTCTTTCTCTCTTTATATTAAATGTCACTTCATCAATACACTTCTGCTTTGTGAAATACTGCCGTTCTCCACGGGTGCAATTTAGCTTTTGACATACGCCAACCACTCGTCAGGTTTGCCCGTAAATTCCCAGTTGATTCCCCCTTTTCTTTGGCTTCATAGGAAACACACGTAGCTTGCTGTCACCTGTGATATATACGGTACTGATCCCATTCAACTCCCTGGCCGCTGACCGCGTGGTAACGTGGGCCTGTAGCACCTATATGACCGGGGCTTGTGTCTGCAGCCACAGATTGATGTGGAAGCCAGTGGCTGCGTTATTAATGGAGTAGAAGAATTATGTCACCCCGAGGAAATACAGCCAACTACCCGAGATTGAGCAGCTATGGAGACATAAAGCAAAGCCTGAAACCTAATCATCCACGTGTCTTGGAGTTGCAGCAGGGACAAATTTAGTCTATGGTCTGTTAGGCTATATTGGAGTTATAATTTTAAAATCTGTGGTGAGGTTTTAGTCAGAGCTGCTCAGCTCGCTTCAGCTGCTGTGATATGTAAAGTCATCTCTCATACAGTATGCGCAGTACTGTATATGTAAACCAATGTGTAGAAACAGAAACAACAATAGAGGCTGGAGAGCTGGAGTGCAGGGGTGTAAAACACAAATTAAAACTGATGCCTTTGTGATAGCGTGTAACGTTTCCGGACAAGAATAATCAAAGTAGAGCTGTTCGGGGTCCTGAAAGCAGCCCATCAAGAACTAACTTTCAGTACCGTGGACAGTTCCACTCGCTCATTGATCACAAGCAACCCTTCAATAAAACAATCCCTCTGCACAGGATCGCAATGCGCACTTACCCCTGATTGGCTGGAGCAATACGTCACGTGACACCTCCCACCTTCTTGAGGCGGAAGCTTGTTTCCTTTCTCTGTGCGTGGAGTCCAGTGAATGAGCATAGACTCAATTAATTCAAGACACATAATAGCACTGGGGATGGGACACGGTATTTTATTTTTGGCCCTCTTGAACCAGGAAGGAACGCTGGGAGTTAATTAAAGCTCAATAAAGCTCAATAATATATATATATATATATATATATATATATATATATATATATATATATATATATTAGATGGTATTATTTAGTAGTATCTATCTATCTATCTATCTATCTATCTATCTATCTATCTATCTATCTATCTATCTATCTATCTATCTATCTATCTATCTTTGAAAATGTATAATATACACTAGAATGAGGTAAAAGCAGCAAGATAAGAAATATATTAAATGTATTAAATATAGTAAATATTGTTTAAACCACAGCAAAGCTCCAGTAACACATGTGCCTTTTAAAGATTGGTTTTACCTCGCAGGTAAATCTGCATTTAATGATTTATGGTCATGTCACTATAATTAGTAACAGTGCATAATTTTCCCACTGTATGTTTTAGGAAGCTAGTTACAGCTCTCTCTAGTGGTAGGAATGGCTGGAAGCTAACAGTTCAGTGGTATCTGAAGAGAAAATATCAAAAGAGAAACATAAAATGATATGCATACTTGAGGGCCAGTGTATCAAATAAGAAGGTTTTGCCACTTATAATTCAAAACAGCTATAGGAAGCATCTATCCTCCCACATTAGCAGTTCTGGGAACCAAGGAGCATGCATGCAGAAACATAATTTAAAAGGGATGTGCTATAAAAACATCATTTTATTTAATTAACTTGTATAAATTTAGCATATGTCACATTCTTTTTCACTTTTCTATTGTCTTTCTTACAGTTTTTCTCAGTCGCTTTAGTACATTTCTCAGAACAGAATTGAAATTCTTAAAACTTCCAGTTCAGTGTTTACATCACTGTCACTTGTTCACGTAAAAAAACAAAAAAACAAAAAAACAAATATCAGTTTGTCATTTCTTTTAAAAAGTTGCAAATGTATGCAAATTGTTATGTACAAATCTCTGTTATATATATATATATATATATATATATATATATATATATATATATATATATATATATATAAACTGTAATTGAGTCAATAATTATCCTTGGAAATGTGTGATGTAATATGAACATGCTTCAGTGCCATTTTATGCAGCACTCTTTCTTCTCCTTCAGATGTAATTTAAAAGGGACACAAGATACTGCCTCACAAAATTACCCAGTCAGCATCACTTCACTCCCCAACTCCATGTGTTTACCTGCTGGACTGCATTTTGATTGTACTGACAGGTAGTCAAAAGGTGTGCAAGGAGGCAAGCAGCAAAGGGAGCAGTCTGCTTAGTCAACAGAAACAGCCACTCACATGCTTGATGGTGATGGTACAGGTCCATTACGACCAAAAATATCAGGAACACTCTTGACCTCAACAGCATCTTGCTGAGAGTTGTGGCTTTTCCTTACCAGATTCTCTCACTCTGAGTCTATAAAAAGCACTCCTCAGACAGATATCCACACCTCAAACCAAATGACTTCATAACATCATATTCAGTGCAACTCTCTCAGTCACAAACGGTTACTCACTGCAAGCAAAGCTATGAATTGTAAATCCTACTGAATATAAGGCCGTTATACATTGTGTTCAGTATGGTTTGATGCTTCTGTTTGCATTTTAGGTACTTCTTGCTTACCAGACGTATTGTAGCTCTGAAACTTATCAATATGTCTTCACACCAGCGTCACTGCAACAAATTGAATTTATGTTGTTTTAGAGAAGAAATGTTGGTTGGTAAAAGAGCATCGATGGATTTTAAACTGCTGTACTGGGAGGGTGAGAAATTGCTTTTGTTATGTTGCTGTTATGCACAGAGGTTTTATTTTACTTCAGGGCTTCTTAATAACCTCAAGGCCTCATATAACTCTGCCAGTACAAATGAGACAAAGCAGTGAATCTAAATAATGCAGGTCTGCCCCACATCAGGCGAGATATGTATATGCACCTATAAAACTAGTACTTGTCCACACCTCTGCTTTCCAAACGAAATACAATACTTTTACTCTGTGGTGAAACATTTCTTTTCTAATGGGATGCATCCATTTGGCATGATGGCTCTCTAAATGGTTTCTTGAGTATGAAAATGTGTGAAAATTATGTGAATTGTATGGCATTTGCCTCCACATCCATCACTGGAGTGGATTTTAGAGCAACATTTAGGCCAGGAAGTACAGACTGGCCGTTTTGGATAAGTGTCCTACAGGCTTTTGATGATTCCTTGCTGGAACACACCTGGCTCAAATTAATGGGTCATTGTGGAGAACGTGACAACAAGCTCATGAAGAATCATTAAATTTGAATCAGGTGTGATGCAGCAAGAAAAGATCTAAAACCTGCAGGGCACTGTCCCGAGAGGTCTGGAGTTAGCGATCCCTGGTTTAAACAACTCACAGTCAACATCATCATACAGCAAAGGAGAGGATATCTTTTGGAAGAATGATGACGCAGGCCTCTGGTACAGGTAAGGAATTTATTTAACCACTGTTACAATTCACTGTAGCTAGGGGAAAATGGTATCTTAATACTGGTATCATTTCTTACAACACATTTATTCCTTGATTAGTTGATCATTGCTTTTTATCTGGTTAAATAAAGAAGAAATAAAAATAACTGGTATTTCATCCTGTTAAAAGCTGGTTTTCTTTCTTGCAATTGATAACTGAAATCCATAGTGTTTACTAAAAGAAAGTACTTGATACATAGCCAAAAAAAAAAGGAAAAGAAAAAAAATTAAAATAGTATTTGCAGTATGGAACGAATGTCAGGTTTTTATATTTTGCAACAGAAGATTTAATCTGGTTCCCATCCAAGATTTTTTGTTTCCTACTGTTTGTTGCAAGAAGTTATAAAATCATCTTAGTACAACATTGCCTCTAGTGGTGATTGATCAAAATCTTTCGTCAAATTAGTCCTTTCAGCACAGTTTACTCAATATGAGAATAAATTAATCTAAATCCCATTCTTAATTTGAACTGTTTATGGTACAATTTAAATTGAGTGCATTTACATAAGAACATTCTCTCAGCCTTACACAAGTCTTGCTGGCAGCATCAAGGGCTTTCTTCTCCTATAGGAAGTGACGCTCCTGACACCTACTTTTTCATTAATTTATTTTTTGTTGTAGTTATTTCTGTCCAATTAAATGTAACACAGTTTTTTTTGACAGTTTGAAAGTTTTTATCACCAACTTTAATTTAAGGCACAAATGAAAGATGTTGGCAAAGGGAACGTAAAGTGAATTTAGACACCGTACAAATGCTCTAAGTCATTTCTGGGAAACCTGTCCAGCTTTTTTCCCTCTAAACAGTGCAGCTAGACATGTCATTTTAAATATTTTTGAAAAATGTGTAAATATTAAAATATAGTGTTTTTTTTTTTTAAAGACAAATAAATTAAATGTACAAATTGAAAGAGAAAAATGCTAACATCCTGGGATCCATCCTTCTCTATTAAATTAGTCAAAAATCCCTTTCTGGCTGCACCCATTATGTTGGGAATCAACTGAACATGTTTTATTTAGCTGTGAGTCATATAGACACTGGATCCCTACTGTGCCCTCTGACAGTAGTCTGCATTGGTTTTCACTCCTCTACCTCCTCTAATGTCTCTAATACCCGAATTACTGAAGCTTTTAGGTGCATCACACCTAACAGAAGTGTCATTTATGTTGAGCTGAAGATTTATTGGCAATTTAATTTTAAGTATCACACTCAAGGGCATCATGGCACACTCTACAAGATGTTGACGCTCAGGTTTCCAGTTTATTTCCAGAGGCAAGATGATAAACTGACACTGTGATGATTCGTGTGGGAATTTGTCATTTGTGAGAGGGAGAATGGGCGGTAGCCCTGCAATGAAAGAAACCCACCCCCTAATTGGTCTGCTTGTCTTTATACTTTATAAACAAGACTTATTTATGGCTTGATGATGCTGAAGATTAATTCAAAATGAGAAGTTTGCTGTCAGACTGAGGTGTGAATTCTGACCCTAGAAGACAAGAAGATTTAATGGCTACCTCATAAAAGTGTGCGTGATATATATGAATGCTAGTCACATCAATACTACAAAAAACTTCTCATAAACTTGTTTTGTTTTCAGCTGTACCAGTCTGTTTGCTGCTACTAGATATTGGAAAATTAATCTAATGTCCCTGTTATTTTGAGAGCAGTTTGTGTGTTGGTCTGATGACCTGAAAACATATTTTTGGCATTTTGGATAAATATGTTTTAAATACACAACTATTTTTAGCATGGCTCAAGTATTGAACTGTTCTGGTCTGTAGGATATCACTGGCCCCATCAAACCAAATCAACCTCAGCAGACTTTTGCAGCTTGAATAAGAAGAATATGGATTCAAACATTTATCAAACTGCAGATTAAACCCCCAATGAATTCAGTCTGTCACTTCTTTTGTCCATCTTTGCTGGTTTCCTTATCATTGTCATGGTTATTTTTATTGGAAATGAGAAGCACTGGTGGAAATTTGTAACTGTGTCAATCATGTTGTTTTAAATACTTAATTTATTTCCTAAATGGTATGTTTGTGCTCTTGTTCTGTACAAAGTAAATCATTAAAAAAGGAAGTTTTGTTTATGATATAGCTGAAAAAGGGCAAAGTATGTGTGCTTTTACCCTCCATGTTACATCCCGTTGGGCTGCTTTTGTGAGATTTTCTAGTACATGCACCTGCAGCGGAGATGCTGCAGGGTGCAAAGGATGGTTCAGATTTAATCACTTTCTGAGGACTCGGAAATATTTCCTTGGAAGGAATATACTGCCAAAGAGGTATTGGTGTGTTTTTGTCTGTATTTGACTTAGATTAAAGGTTATTTTACAAGTTGTGCATGTTATTTTTATGTTAAACTGACATGGTCTGTATTTTTTACTTTTTAATATTTTTTTGTTCAGTTTTCACAGCAAAATCTGGGAAGACGTCTTCAAATGAACCAGTAGCAAGGAAGCCACTTGTGTCTTCTTGTGCTTCGAGGGAATTATAAAATTGTTGCACTACAAAGCCTGGCTTTGTACAAGCACTAACAGAATGGACACCTACAGCCTGATCAGGTCACACTGACACAAAACCGCATGGTGTCAGAGAGTAATGCTATTGGTTTCACTTCAGCACATGTTCTAGAAACAAGTATACAGGAGCAATTGAAGGTTTAAAAAATCTCCCAGAATAATTAAAATATTACCAACATGTTGCATGCTGCATAAACCAACTATTTCTGTCACTGTTAACACTTTGCTAACATATAAACTCAGCGTACCTATTAACTACTGTTTAAACCCTCAGATGTCAACATTGTGGTGTCTAATCTAATAATGAGACAGATGTTATTGTTATAAATTAAATTTAAAAAGACTTTATTCCTGACAGGTGTGGTGCAGTGTTTCCTGAAATATTCAGCAGAAAGGAAGAGTTGAAGAAGCCTTACTCCCAAACCATGACTGCTCTTTGCACTTCACACTCGGATAGAGAGAATATACCACACGTGCAAACCTGAAAAGGTCCTTGTAAAGTGAACCTGTGAGTCATTCATTATTCATCATGCTCAAGCATTGCCTGACTCACCATCTACTTAGGGGGACCTTACAAATTTGGCATGACTCCTTGAGTGTCTCATACTGCTGCCAAGTGTTTCTCCACTTTCAGAGGTTCAGAGGTACAGAAAATACAGTGTTTGTTAAGAGAGACCCATCTTGAGAATACCAATCATTTCATTTCCTTCATAGCAAAGCTATGATGAGTGTAAGAGAAGAAGCAAAATGTAAAGTATCCTTGACAAGATAAGTGATTTAATTTAATGATTAGCCACAGCAAAAGTGTCAGGGTTTTCAATAAAGAACTACCTCATACTTGTCTTTCAGTCAAATGCTTATATAGAATATATTGTTAAAGATTTAAGCATCAAAACAATAAATTCAACTTTTGTTACCAAAGACCAATAGAGAACACAGTGGATAAAATTTTTTCAGCTGCTGTGTACAACTCTATAAGTGTTTGCAATACTCTAAATGTCATTTTGGCATTTGTAATAGGAAAATGATTAACAGCTTCCATGAAAATGCAAAGTGACATTTACTTTTTGTTTTGAATGCTCCCACAAAGAAAGGCTTTGAAACAGTTGGCAGATGTATGCTGGTGATTAATCTAGGACTTCCATTAAGTTGAGGGTTTCACAAGACCACCGACTGTACATGAAAGATGGGTGCAGCCACTGCGGTGTCACCCTTTGGTTTGCACTATTGATTTGAAGCCTTGTGTTTGTCATGTTGCCATTGCAAAGTTGGATTTCTGGAACCAGAAGTGACATATGAAGAATGGCTTTCGCTGAGCTATCAAGGACAACCATCAATGTCTTTAAGTAATGTCCTTAGTTCTCCATAACATTTAAAGCTGCCACTTTAAAAACTATGCGTAACTTTAAACCTTAAAACAACGAGAAAGAGAGGGACATATGGGGACTTAACTTAAAAAAGCTTTAAATTGGAAAATGTGCATGCCATTTTCTCTCTTAAAGCCACACTACCAAACTTTGGTAGATTTTTTTACTTTTGTGTTGCCTCATGAAGGCTAAAGTCGGATTTATGCTCGCGGAACGTCTGGTGAGTTTCCTTTCGCACTCAAGTGTAGGGGGTACACGTAGTGTTGTGTTGCAGTTTCTCCTCCTATCCTGAAGGTGGCAGCAGGGATGGCAGCGGCCAGTAAACTCACCAGGTCGGAGTTCTTTTGATGGTTCACTTCAGTTTGATAGGTATTTTCTGTTTTAAAATAACAATGGCATCCAGTATGGTTCAGTGTCTTTATTAGCTTGTGGAAGATAACAATGAAATAATTTAATCAGCCTCTAATCAATTTCATCCACTGGTTATTGTTTTTAAAAATGGTGGTTACCACACAAATTCAGCGAGAAGATCCAGATATCCGGCAACACGTGGTCCTAAACTGACCAATCACAAGGGAGTACCTCCGCATAACCGTCTGCAAAGCAGGTCTGGAAGAGGTACGTGCCGAACCTCTGCAAAGCTACGCCAAGCCTACGGTGGTTACGCAGACGCAAACGCCGCATAACTATAAATCCACTTTAATTGTCATCTGTCTTGCATCCTGTCTCTTCTCTGAGCTCTCGCCAGACAGGAAAAGTAAGTCTGATGTTGACTCTTGTTTTATCTCTTGCTGTGTCATTTTCTATTCTTATCCTCTTAGCTGAAGAAGCCAACATGTGTTGATATCCAGTTAAAAATGTATGATGTGGTGCCAGAAACCATAAAAGCAGCTGTCACATGATGTTCCGGGCTGAAACACAAAGTTTGAAAGTGCAGGGCCATCAAAACGAGTCCGCGCACAGAGATGAAAGTCAGAAACTTATGTAGTGTTAAAACTCAGCACACACAGTGTTCCCTATAATTCCTTTGTGTGAAGCACTTTGAGTTGCAGTTGTGCTTGAAAGGTAATTTATAAATAAAGAAATTACTTAAAACTTCGTGGCAATCTGTATTACCAAATGAACATTGTTAGACTGTCATAGATAGATCAGTGCTGATAGCATGCTGATCTCAACACCGGCTTCCCTACCAGTACTAAAAAACAGCATATGGGTTGTTTGCTTGCACAAAAAGAAGATTTTTTCCTTTAAAGTCTGATATATTCCCAATTATTGAGATCAGTGTGCCGTCCACTCACATAGACGGGTTATAATGAGCAGGTGGCTGAAGCTGCAGTTGCTTGTTTGTGGGAGATAAAAGCTTGCTGTGTTTCACATAGTGGGCAACCTGATAAGCAGACTCACAGCTGCTCACTTTTAACCAACAACAAAACAGTTCAGCTCGTACTTAGTGAAACAGCTGTTTATTATGTACACAGGTTTTAAATGACCAGATCGTGCTGTTGTAAAATTTGCAGGATGGTAAGAATGTCAGGTTATTATGTTGCAACAGAAGATTTAGTTTGGTTCTCATTTTATTTCCTATTGTTTGTTGCAAGAAATTATAAAACCATCTTAGTACAGCATCTTGTCTCTAGTTGTCATTGATTAAACTCGTTTGTCAAATTAGAATGAGAATGAATGAATCTAAATCTGATTCATGATTTGAACGGTTTATGATACAATTTAAATTGAGAGTGTATTTATGTAAAAAAAAAAAAAACATTCTCAGCCTTACACAAGTCTTCCTGGCAGCATCACAGGCTCTCTTCTTTAGGAAGTTATGCTCCGAACCGTTTCTTCTTTTTTTTGTTTTTCATCAAAGCTGACAGCAGTTCCTTCTGAGGGGTCAACTATTTGGCATGTGGCTGGATTTTCTGCCTGACACTGGGTGATTCTGCAGGGGGGGGGGCTTCTGTTTTTAGTTGGTGTGTTTTTAGTCACGTTAGAATCAGATCTATGCACTAAACTATCAAAAGCAGCAGGCTGCACAAATCTGCAAAAGGCTCCGGTTTCTAATCTTAAGCTCCAAACTTGGGGAAATGTGCTTCCTGCTCTTGCCAGGGGTAGAATGAGCTGCTCAGTTTACTTCTGCCAGCAGCACTTCTCAACATGTCACATCCCTTTTATTGCAAAGTGTAAAGTCAACATTTTTGGTCAGCCTATTTCTAGGTCCTCTTAGAGCTTCACTCCAGGATCAGGAAACAGTCAGTCAGATAATAACTTGCAATATGTGAATTAAAATTCTCACTTCTTGCAGATTGAAGTAGGGGGGGGGGTCGATGGCGCCCTGGTTCCCAGGGTGTGCAGCTGGAACATCGGGGTGTGTGCTGGCTTACGCTGGGTGGCTGTCTGAGGGGGCCTGGTCCTCTAGGCATGTTGGGGGCCCTCTGCCTTTGGGGGGTGGGGCGGCCGCCTCTGTGCTCCTGGGGCCCTGGGCCCTTCGCTTGGGCTGCCATGGGTGGCTGGTTCCTGGCGGGGCCGGCGGCTGCCGATCTTGGCCCACTGGGACCTGTGCCCCAAAACCGTGGGGGGATCTTGCAGGGGCTCTCCTCTGCCGCCCTTCGGGTGGGGTAGCTTGGGTCAGTGCTCCGGGGCTGCTACTGAGGGCCCGGGTCTCTGGGCTGCCCTGGTCTGCCTCTGACCTCCATAGAGGCGTGGTCGCATTTGCACAATCTCACTCACCGCTCTTCATGACTGAACACTCCTTATTCCTCATGCTCTGTATGCTGACACAGTCACTGAGTTGTCCAGTGGGTTTTTATACTAAGAGATAATTCTTTTTTTTATTTTTCCTTTGAGTTAGTATCTGGTCACTGTTATGCTACTTTCATGATATGTCTTTTTGATTTGGTTATTATTTAAAAACTCTTAATGACTAGCAGCTCTGTTTTTTTCTGTTTGTGTGTTTCTGTTTTTGTTTTTGTAAAAGTTGTAGGAAATTTTCTGGTGTGTTCATGTACAGGTGTAACAGTTTGTTGTCTGGTGATGGTGTGGATTGAGGGGTCGTTTCCTTCTGTCTGTGATCTTTTTGCCTCCTTTCTTCTTTCCCTTTTGCACTTTTAGCTATTTTCCATCTTTTTCTGTCCCCTTCGGTCAGGTCCAGCAAGATTACATAGATTCCGTGATTCAAAGTAAATAAATAAATAAATTAATCACATTATCAAGAGGAGCCTTACACATAGGCCTCCCCTTGGCAGAGCAAATTTGTTCAGTACGATACAGCAACCAGATTATCATTTTGCTTGCTATGATGCTGGACAGGACAAGTCAAGAAAAAAAAAAAAATTCTCACTTCTTGTGTACTAAACCATTTACAAGGGTACAATATAGTCATTTAAAAATTAAATTAACCATATTTTATTTACAATAGAGCATAGAAAACACAAAATGTTATAAAAACAGGCCTGTTGTATCTTCATGAAAAATATTACATCATCTTGAATATGACGGTTTACCTCCACTCCTTAATCCAGTGCTGTACTCCCTCTCGACAGTTACGCTCTGCCAATGAAAGACACCTAGTGCTCCCACCACAACGTAGCGCAAAATCAGTAGCTAGACTCTTCTCCTCTGTTGTCAACCGGTGGTGGAACGATCTACTAAACTCCGTCCGATCTGCAGACTTTTAAAAGCAAACTAAAGACTTGTTTAAGGAGCATTTCCGCACTTAGCTTAACTCTTCTACTCAGAATGAGTTAGAAAGATTTGTCCAGCTCTTTAGTTCAACCAAGTACTGAAGAAGCTGTGTGCACTTATGCCCACGATGATATTGTGTGATGAAGTCATGCACTTATGCCCAAGTTGATATTGTTTGATGAATTTGTGATCTTGTATTTAAACAAAATGACTTACAAAAAAAAAAAAAAAAAAAAAATTAGCACTGCCTCTAGCACTACATTACAACACCTTGGTCCAACTGGACTCACAGCAGTCTGACCCCCACTTAATTATGATGCCCCATCTTGTTTGAATTCTTGCTTGTGTTGTTCTTACTCTCAAATGTAAGTCGCTTTGGATAAAAGCGTCTGCCAAATGACTGTAGAATAGAATAGAATGATCTCAGAAAGGTTGGGGCAGAAGCAGCAAAAGGCTGAAAAAGTAAGTGGCACTAAAAGAAATAATTGGAGGAAGATGTTGCAGCTAAATTAGGTAAATTTATAGCAAAATAGCACCTTACAAAGGCAAGGATTTGGCCTTGGGGATTAATAGAGTATTTCTGAATCTGAGAAGATTTGGAGAATCTGAAGACATGTGCAGAAGAAGAGAAGTTTTTGATATCCTTGATCTTTAGGCCCTCTGGCAGCACTGCATTGAAAACAAGCATGATTCTGTCATGGAAATCTCTGCATAGGCTTGGGAAGAGTTCCAGAAATCACTGTCTGTGAACACAGATAATGGTGTCGTCCAAAAATGCAGATTAAAGCTTTATCGTGCAAAGAAGAAGCCATATGTGAGCATGATACAGAAATGTGATCTTCTTCTCTGGACCAAGGATAATTTAAAATTGACAAACACAAAATTTAAAACCGTTCTGCAGTCAGATGAATCAAAATGTGATATTGTTTTTGGAAATCATGGACAGCACGCACACCAGGCAAAACAGGAGAGGGACTATATCAATGCACAGTTTAAAAGTCTGTGTCTCTGACAGTATGGAGATGCATGCTTTTGGATATAGTAAATCTGAAAAGGCTCTATTATTGCTGGAAAAGAAAATAATATTTTAGAGCAACATATGCTCCCATCCAGAAAACCTATTTTTTGGGAAGACTTTGCGTATTTCAGCAAGACAAAGCTAATTACAGACAGCATCTATAACAATAGCAATACTTCATAGAAAAGTGTCATGCTAGGCTGGTCTGCCTGTAGTCCAGACCTTTCACCAGCTAACTTGGCACATAATTAAAATACAAAATACAACGCAGACCTAAGCAGTTGAACAGCTGTTCAATCAGATGAGGATGGGACGATATTCTTCTCTTAAAGATCCAACAACTGTTTTCAGTTTACAAAAGTTTACAGACAGAAAAGAAGATGGGATGCTACACAAGGGTAAACAAGGACCTGTCCCAACAAATTTCAGATGGCAAGTGAATTCAGTATAAATTCAAATTTTTCATTTAGAAGTAAAACGTCCTTCTTTGAGCATTTGATGTGTTTGCTGTGTTCTTGTTTTGAGTATTTGGCAGACTGAACGCCTTCAAGTTATAAGATTTTATCAACATAACATGTCATAATATCTTATGTTGATAAAATCTTCTCGGGCTGTGGACCTTTCCTGGATCAGCTCCCAAGGTCGCTCCACTATCATCTGGGGCAGAGACTGGAAAAAGGAACTGGGAAAAAGTTCACAGGCTCACTTACTTATACTTACTAAGCACACATGCACACACACAAGCAAGCACACTCATGTACACCACTACAGACACACCTCCCCCATGATTTCACTGCCTTGGTTGGACCCTCCCCCCACTCCCTCCACTCCCGGGTGGCAGGTTGATTGGATGCGCTTGAGTTCAGCTGCGTCCATACTTAGTTGCGTTGGGAGACCCCTCTCCCCCTCACCATGTGTTTCTTATGTTGTGAATGTCTGAATTATGTGCTTTCATTTACCGAGGTGTGTTGTTTTTTGGATCTCTACCTGTCAGGCCCAGTGTAGAGAATCCTTTTTTCTAGCCTCATCCCGTTACTCTCCCTCATGTTATCTTTTCCATCTGTGAAAATGGCTCACTGCACAGCGGCTGCTTCCTCAGTCTGCCTGATCCTGTTTGTTCTATATGCTGTTGTTGTCTACTCTTGAACGGGTTTGTATTGGAAAAAATTTCGTTGCACCTGTTGCAATGACAATAAATTCATTCATTCATTCATTCACAACAGTGCAAGACACAGCAAGGACATTATATATGTGTGTGTGTGTGTGTGTGTGTGTGTGTGTGTGTGTGTGTGTGTGTGTGTGTGTGTGTGTGTGTGTGTGTGCGTGTGTGTGTGTGTGTGTGTGTGTGTGTGTGTGTGTGTGTGTATAAAGTCTAATTCTTGTCTAAAGTCTAAGTCTAATTCTTGAAATCTGAAATGTTTTCATATATCCAACAGACTTAATTCAAAGAAAAATCCTAACTGAATGGTTGAAGATTTCAGACAAAGTTCATATTCACGTCTCTCTGTTAATTAGTCCAAGTTTCTCACATTTTGAAAGATTGTGGGACAATAAATAACTTCCTATAGCAGATTTTCTTCATCCTTGGCCAAAATCCCTCATCTGCACAAACTTTGGTTACTCATACACACAAGCTCACCCTCCTGCACACAAACTTTTTCTTAATGCAGTGGCTTCTTTTCTGCTTCTTGTGATAACAAAGTTAATCATTTCTGGCCTCTGTTAAATGTGTATGAAACATCTCATATGACGAGAGACTTCAGCTATGCCACAACACTTAACTCTCCTGGTGAGTAATATTAGATCCAATTTAATTTTCTTTTTATTTGTGTTAAATATTACTGCAGAAGGTGTAGCTACACACACAATTACAGATAAAATCTTTGGAATATGTGGTGATGTAAAAGTAACTGAGTTAAAATGATTGTAACAATCCACATGTTTGTGTGAATGTCTGCAGCTAGACTGTCCTGTTGTAATTGTAGCCATTTTTGTCTGTGGTATCGGTGGGACGTTTCAATATGGATACAGTGTGTCTGTCATGACATCCCCTTCTGCCGTGAGTAGATTAAGAAAAGCTCAGATCGATACCATTTGCATCAATACTGTGTACGATACCTTGCTGGAATAAAACACGGAACACATCTTTGTACATGTATTTGTTGCAGTTTATAAAAGATCTGGTGAACAAAACCTGTGTGCAAAGATATGGCGTCTTCTTGGAACAGTGGCAGGTCTCTCTTATCTGGTCCTTCACTGTGTCCATTTTCTGCATCGGGGGATTACTGGGTTCACTATTGGCTGGTTCACTGACCTCAACATTGGGCAGGTTGGTGCACATAAGCATCAAAGTCACGCCGTCTGTCTATTAATATAGCACGTTCAGAAATACAGAATTAGATGCTCTCTGCTTTCTCTTTTCTTCAGAAAGAAATGCCTTTTGATAAACAACTTTGTGGCTATATTTGGAGCTGTTTTGATGCTTTTGAGCAAAAGAGTCATGTCTTTTGAGATGATAATGACGGGACGATTTCTCTACGGCATCAATTCAGGTAGATCCTTTATATATATATTTTTCCCTTTCTAATTTATAGGCATTAAGACACTATTTATACTGGTGTATGAATTTCTCTTTTAATATTCATTTCTCACAACCGAAGGTTTGATTACCTTGTGTACTTCTTCAGGAATTGGCATTTCGGCTCACACAATGTATCTAACGGAATGTGCTCCTAAGAGGCTGAGAGGGATGGTAGGAGTGACCGTTGCCACCTTCGTCTCTTTGGGGAAGTTCATCGGTCAGCTGCTGGGAATCAGGTGAATTAGTTGTCCTTGTACTGAGTGGAATCAAGTAAATATCAGCAGGTTTGGTGTCTCAAGTTTAAATGACACAACCAAAGCAAATGCTATGGTTTTTTCTCTGTATGTGGGTATCATGGGTACCATAACCATCCCATGCTCATGTCAAAATATGTTTTCATCTTCCTGTATGTTTGGATCAAAAACTCTCTACACTAACAAGATGATGCCCTTCAAGATGCATTAAAGAGAGAAAGCTGCAGGCTTCTCACTAAAGAAGCACAGTCAAAGTTTATAATAGTTATAAGGATAGATAAAAGTACATTTAGTGCATGACTATACCAATGAGTAAACAAATGATAGAGATATAAAACTAAATGTTTCCGAGTTACATCTGGGTCATATATTTAGCTTTTTGTTTCGTTAGGTCCAATATTTTCCTCAGAGACTGTGGAGGGACAACATTGAGAAGAATCTGTGTTCATGTTCCCATCAGAATAAATAGACTGATTACCTGCTGCTAAAGGGGTGTGTCAGTGGATGAAACCATGTGACACATGCGGCACAAAAGAAGTGAATGGCTTTGCTCATTAAATCTGTCTATTGTAAGAGATTTGACTGTTATTTTAATCTCTGTAATGATGTTGTCATAATTGATTGATTGCTTATCCATCAAAAAGTTATCTACTGTCATGACTTTTCAGTTTGTGTCCCTTCAAACGAGACCACAGGACCAGACTGTGTTTGGCGACTGTGGTAACTGCATTAACCTGATCTCAGTGTAGATTTTGTTGTTGCAGTGAGTTACTTGGGACAGAGAAGGAGTGGCCCTGGTTGCTTGGTTTCAATGGTTTCACTGCGCTGTTCCAGCTCCTCATCCTTCCCTTCCTGCCAGAGTCTCCCAGCTTCCTGTTGTTGGTCAGAGGAGATCACCAAGCCTCTGACAAAGGTATGAGAATGCATTTTTCAGCCTCAGAGGATCCTTTCCACATTTAGCTTTAACCTTGTTGTGTGATTCACAACATCATGATCACCTAAACTCCCTGCCTCCTTGTTCTACTTTAGCTTTGAAGAGGTTAAGGGGTGATGTGGACTACAGCAATGAGGTTGAGGAGATGCTGGAGGAGAAAGCTGCCTTGCAGAGCATCCCCAACCACTCAGTGTTGGAGCTGATTCAGAACCGAACAGTTATTTGGCAGCTCCTCACTATCATTGTTACCTTTACTGCACTGCAGCTCTGTGGCATCAATGCTGTGAGTTATTTTTCACACACTAAAAGCCTTTTTTGTAGAGGATCTGAAACGTCCTAACTCCAGTTGGGGTACAGTAACTTCCTCTGTATGGACTGCCTTTTTTTGTTGTGTGTTAAGCAAAAATGGTGATCACTGACTTAAACCAAACCTTTAAAAATGCATAAATCATATTTTATTTGCTACATTTAAATTTCCTATATTTAAATGATTTTTTCCAGGTGTACTTCTATTCTTTTGATGTGCTCCGTGCAGCTGGAATTCCTGAAAACAAGTTAGCTTATGCCGCTTTGGGAACAGGCCTGTGCGAACTGTCCATCTCTGTAGCCAGTGTAAGTCCAATTCATGCCCAAACATGATCAATTTACATATTTAAACTTCATTTAGTGTCAGGCAAGCATCCTTTAAATATCATAATATTAAAGTTTATTTGATGCTGCATTTAATTGTGTAGTTTTATAAATAGAACATGGGAAAAGCTTCTCTGCTTCCATGCTCTAAGATTGTTCTGCTTCTGTTTAAAGCCAGTAGTAATGGCTGTCCACATGTGCTCATGTGTGATGAGAGGGCCCCCATGTGGTTGTTTAATTCTTTGCATTTACAGCTGGATGTTACAGTGGCAAAAGAAATGTGCTTTGATGTTGCAGTTCATCATTATAGAGAGCACAGGTAAAAAGGTCCTGATGTTCAGAGGGTACATGGGGATGTCTGCAATTTTGATTCTCCTCACCATCACTTTATACCTGCAAGTGAGTCACCATAAACCTGCCACTGTCTGATGCATATTTCTATAGGTCTATGAACAAGGTAAATCATTTTACTCTCCTCAGCATCATGTTTCTTGGATGCCGTACTGCAGCATGGTCCTCATTTTCATCTTCATTTTCTTTTTTGCAAGCGGACCAGGTATGTTCATGTCATGAGATCTTAGCTTATCAAGACTGAGATGTAACGAAAAATCATATCTTGCTGACTTATGTGCCCATCCTTTGTTCTTCACTCTAGCTGCAACAACAGTTGCTCTTCCAGGGGAAATTTTAACTCAGTCATTCAAATCAGCAGGATACACACTCGGAGGCACCATCAACTGGACGGGCCTGTTTGTGCTGGGGATGCTTTTCCCCATCTTAGTGGTGAGCACCACAATGTCTTGGGGAAATAGAGCTCATTTTCACAACAGGCTAGATGACAGACAAAATTTAATGAAACAAAATCCTGTCACTCACTGACTCACTAATGTGTCATTTTCAGGAGAAACTGGATAATTTTTGCTTCCTTTTATTTCTGTTCTTCTGCCTCATCTGTGGGGCGCATGTGAGATTTAACATGCCTGAGACCAAAAATCGGACGGCACTGGAGATTGCGGCAGAATTTGAGAAGATGCACTGCAAAGGTGGAGCATCAAAGCAGAACAATCCCACTGAGGGAGAACTTTGTAGAATCAAAACAAACGAGACTAAATTGTAATTGGAGTGAACCCTTTACTGATCTTTATCTTTATTCTTCATCCAGCTTTGACTATATGAGTGGTTAAGATATAAAAGGAGCATCCATTGTTTAGCTATATGTTTGGTCAGGTAGTTTCTGTCTTTATCTTGACTGAGTTGAAGGTCAAATCCTTATTTAAGAGTTAACGGAGAATTCCTGGTAATTCCAAAGCTTCTTAAACTCTTCCTAAAACTACTTTTGCATAAACTTGCAATTTACTGGATTTACTGCATACCACAATTTCACATGTTCCCTCTAAGGCTAAGTAAAGTATTTTTTATGTAATTTTCATTTAATAATATAAGAAATGATTTAACGTTTTTTGGAAACACCATGGACCATCTGTAAATACAATGCTTATCCATGACATTAATAAAAAAGTCTGGACTTGTGTTAATGGGTTACTATTTTTTGTTGGAGTTGAATTACAATCTTTAAAAATGACCTAAAGTTAACATGAGCCTACTCATCAGATAAATCTTTTTTAATTTAGATAAAAACATACAGATCTTTGAGGCTAAACAGATAGGCATCAGGACAGTATCCTGATGCTTATCTGGACACTGTCCAGATATGTGATAATAGACATATTACACACCATATTTATAAAAGCTCCAACAAAACCAGGATTGACAGCAGCGTTGGTTCCTTGACCGGCTGACATACTGATGAGCTAGCATAGGTTTTCATGCTTATGTGAAACTTTTATATAGCACGATTTATGTCATATTTTTATGTATCATGCTACTACTAGTACTAGTACTAGCCCATTTGAATTGACCAAACAAAAGGTCACACAGAAGGAAAAATATCATAAATTCACACAGTGTCTATATGTCTACGAGTTTTGAGCCACCTCTCCTTTTTTATATGTTGTGAGGAAAACAGGAAAAGATACAGTTATTTATTGAAGGATGTTTAAACATAAATGCAGCAAGTAAGGCAAAAATATGAAATACAAATTAGCTTAAAAGTTCATATTTGGTATGAGCAACATGTTTCTAGTACAGTCTGAACTCTGTTAGACAAGATTTCTTATCATTTCTTTCATCTGTCTTAGGAGGTCTCCAGGCTTCTTGAAGGACATTTTCTTAAACAACTTCTTTAGATGTTGGCAGCCTTTTGCTCCATTTTCTGTCAAGATGACCCCCACACCACTTCATTAATGTTGATATCTGGGCTCTGAGAAGGATTAATCACTATATAAGATCCCTAATTTTCAGCCCAGTCCTTGTGACGTTTGGCAAACATCAACCATTTCTCCCTGTCTTCTTTACAACCACCTTCCATATAGACTATTTCTGATGAGGCTTCAGTATTTTGATTTAAAATGCATCTTTTCTTTAATCCTTCATTTGTCCAGTTTCTTCACCTTTTTTGGTTAGCAACAACTTACGAGGACAGCAAGGTGTGCCAAGCTGTGCCATATTTCTGGCCAACAGTTGGTTGAAAATCACCTTGTTGGTGCAAAAATGTCATGGTATATGTTTTTACTTATTTATTCATTTTTCTGTCTGGCTGCTAACAAAAACTGTTAAGATAATATTTAAGCTAGGCTTTTTTTCTTACCAGGTCTTTTTTTTATGAATGGTTCATAAGTTAATGTTAGATGTCTTAACAGAAACGCTCACCTTTCTCTGATAACGGTGTACAAGAACAAGACTAAAGATTTAAAATTCATTTGATTGATTTTCATTTAATAAAATGTCCTTAAAATACACATTTTAAAGCCAAAAAAATCATGAAAAAGGAATAAAGGTAGAAAACGAATACATAAGGACTACAATACCAAATATGAAACACCTATAGGAACATTAAACCTGCTGTTTTTGTAGCTTGTGGTTACAAGCTAAGGAGACACGAGTGTGCACACAGACTCTTTTACTTTAAATTTAAAATATGTTTCTTATCTTGAGTTTTTTGTTTAACCGTGGTACTTGTTGGAGGTTTTAATCAAATTAAAGCTGAAAGGAATCACAAATCAAAATATCTGAACTGTTTTGCTTTGAAACAAGTTTAAGTGTTGGGTGACAGTCTGACAAATATCGGGGAACTCCCACCAATTTACGCACACACGCGGCCTCGGCACATATGTGCGCCCCTGATAACGCAATCTACACCCTGGAAGCTAAAAGTCTGCACGACCACTGCGTGTCAAATGGCAAAAGCGAGGCGCGCTGCCAAGCACAACTGCGCACAGCCAGCTGCGTGCGTCAAGAGAAGAGAAACCACGCCCACAAAACTTGGGTGAAATTAGCTCATTTAAAGACCTATCCAATGTTTTCGATCACCATAGAACAGTTGGTCACAAGAGCTGGACATCAATAGGTCTTCTCTGAGGACGAGATGGACATACTCCCCAACTTCTCCCACCGAGAGGCGAAGATGCTGGCAGACTTTGAAGACAAGTGAGTTGTTTATTTTATAGTTTCTGTGCCTCATTGGCCCCACTAGAGGTCGGGAAACAACTTATTCCTGCATCATTTATGCATTTTTATAATTATCATACAGGAATCCTTATTATAATTCAGACTACCCTATATAAAATATATATAAAATAACCTCCATTTTTTTTCCACAAATCAGATTACTTTCTGAAATGCTCCTCTTGTCTAAACTTTCCAGCCTTACACTAAATAATTGAATCAGCAGATACTTGAGTTGCCCCCACCCCCCACCTACGCGCGCGCGCGCGCACACACACACACACACACACACACACACACACACACACACACACCACTGTATAAGTGCTCTTGCGGCAGAAACACTCCTTCTCTGCCAGTTTTAATATACTGGATTGATCTCAGGAGAAATTCACAAAACAGAAGCTTGCAGGTAAATTATTTACAGCAACCCTATAGAGCACCTATTGCCTGTTGGGGAAGGTTGGGGATAAACCATCCAGCCTTCACATAACTCACATGGGGTCTCCGTTCTTCTCTGTCAGGCTGTTTTTACAGGAATCAATTTACAGTTTTAACACAACTATCAGTTAAAAATACATCATGTTGGGTAATTAGCAGCCTTTTGAAACAGTGCTGATGAAAGGATATTGATAACATCACTTGCCTCCACCCAGCCCCCCTCCCACTGAAGGGCTGCAAGAGCTAAACTAGAACTATACTGATATGAAAAATGGGCAAAAAAACAACTGCAAGTGTGCCAAAATAAATAAATAAATAAATAAATAAGAATATGATCCCATAACTTTTTAATGACTTCTGCCCTTTAGGTCCACTTAAAAACAGCTCAGGGTAGAACTGATGTTTACAAGCTGATAACCACTGACCTGAACAAGTGCCATTCTCTTAATAATTGTGTCTTTGTGTTTCATTGCAAGCCGGGTGTTTGTCAACAGAAGCCTTACACTTGAAAACATCCAATGCTATGGCTTTGACATGGACTATACGCTGGCAGGTAAGTAAAGCAAAAAGATGACTTTTGCATCATCCTGAAGAGGCAGCTAGTCATATCTGTAAATCTGCAGTCTGAGTGCATGAAATTCTTCTTTATAAAGTCTAAACCTGGTTGCGTTCTGCTGATTTTGCTGTGTTTGCATTTTCACCTGCAGCATATAAGTCTCCTGACTATGAGAGCCTGGGCTTTGAGCTGATCAGAGACAGAATGGTGTCTATTGGATACCCTCATGAGCTTCTACGTTACTCATACGACCCCAGCTTCCCCACTCGGTTAGTTTGAAGTTTGTCTCTGTGTTGATTCTTGAATGTCAGGAAAGAAAAATTGATCAGGTGGTCTAATATGCTGTTTTAATTATTAATCTTGTTTTAATTTTCATCTTCACAGGGGTTTAGTGGTTGACACCAAATACGGAAACCTCCTGAAAGTGGATTCTAATGGCAATATTTTAGTCTGCAGTCATGGCTTCCGCTTCTTCAAAGGGTAAAGTTTACAGTTAACAGTTTTGCCAAATTCAAGGGAATTTGTGTGTTTTGATTTGGTGATATTGACCATTTTCTGCTTTTTGGTCCCACAGGGAAGATGTTGAGAAATACTACCCCAATAAGTTCATCCAAAGAGATGACACAGAACGTTTTTACATTCTTAACACTCTCTTCAATCTTTCAGGTACAAAAGACAGCCCTTTTTCTTAATTATAACTTTATGGTTCATAAAATGGGAGTCAGTTTAAATGTGGAAATCACATTATTTATCTGTACCTTTCCCAAATTAAAATCCAAATTTTAAAACAATGTCATATAAATTGTTTTTATATGTTACAGAGACTTATCTCTACGCCTGCCTGGTAGACTTCTTCACCAGATGCACCAGATACACAAAGTAAGTCACATTTTGTTACTTCCAAACATAACATTTGACTGGCTGTTTCTGCCCATTTTACCTCCACAAGCCCTCAACAACTTAAAAATGTAAACAATGTCCCACCTCTTCCAGCCTCCTGAAAGGTTTCCAGCACGGTGACTTGTTGATGTCCTACAGAAGCATGTTCCAGGATGTCCGAGATGCAATGGACCACATTCATGATACAGTGAGCTATTAAGCATAATAATGCTGCATCTTACAAGATGTTTGGCCTCTTGTCTCATAATGTGCAGTAAATATCAAAGGCTTTAATGAATGTTTTCTAGGGAATCCTAAAAGATCGAACTATCAAGAATTTGGAGAAATATGTCATCAGAGATGTGAGTAAACTGAGCGTTAAGTTACATTTTGTTCTCTGAGTGGCTGAATTACTGAAGACAAATGTTTTCTCTGCAGCCTAACATTGCAGTGCTCCTGATGCGAATTAAAGAGGTAGCCAAGGTCTTCCTCGCCACTAACAGTGACTACACCTACACTGAGGTGAGTGCAGGGTTTCAAACCTACACCAAAACAAGAGAAACGTGGAGAATGACATTATTACTTTCCCACTTATTCTAAAATGCTCTTCCTTTTCTTCTCTAAGGCCATCATGACATTCCTGCTTGAAAGTAATACTAAGGTAAGGCAGTTTTAGCTGCAGTAAGAATCAGTAGAATATGCCTATTTTATTTATTCATTTAAATTTGACATTATTTTTCCATTTCAGCCTGGAGTCCCAAAAAAACCTTGGCGCTCCTACTTTGACCTTATTGTTGTGGACACAAAGAAGCCACAGTTCTTTGGAGATGGGACTGTGCTGAGACAAGTAGACACCGTATGTATAAAAAAGTGTCCTGGTGCAGATTTCACTTTATATAGAGCATCAAGAAGATTTTTAAAAATAATGTCTTGTTGCATTTTGGATGCAGAACACAGGAAAACTGCGCATTGGGACTTACACCGGCGACTTGCAGCATGGAACAGTTTACTCTGGAGGTGAGCCGAAACTGTCAGAGGTTATTTAGTAAATTAATAAACACAGAATGAGGATTTTAGAGACTAGGGAGCAGATTCAGATGAACTGTGATTAAATGATAGATTTGGCCTGTGAAGTGGCTGTGCAGAGTTTGGAAAATGTGGTGTTAAACAGGTTGGTTGTTCTAACACTGAGTGGGAGGGATAATGTTTAACTTAATGCAGGTTTAACTTCACAGTGAATACATATCCAATTTTCAGTCACTATTCTAGACACTGGCTGGTTTCCAGACAGGAAGAAAAATGTACTTTTTAAGGACATTTAAAAGTCTTTGCTCTTACAGAATTTTAACTTTTTGGAATGTAAATTAGTATTATAGACAAGGGATTATATTCAGACTCTTAAAAGAAATGGGCATTCTTCAGAAAGATAGACTAATAAAAGCCTGAGCATGCTGCACTTTCTACATTTCACATTTTCATTTATCATCTTGTCCTTTGCTGGCCTGACTAAAAATTTGCACTCCTAAATAATGCAAATCATTTGTTCCTCATTATGTTTTTCATTCCCTTCTTTTAAATTAAACCTGCCATCTTCCGTCTGATTCAGTGACCCTAAAAAGATTATTTTGAACCATATTTCTAAACCCCCACCCCAGGCATTGATTAATCTCCCCTAAAGCTCATCTCCGCTCATCACATTTACATTACATTTACATTATTTGTTTCGTTAAGATAAGCCCATCATGCTTTAACGCGGCTTACTTATAACCTCCTGTGCTTCTTTTAATATTCATGGATCTGTGAATGAGTGTATTTTACTAGACAGCTGATAATGCCTTTCAAATATTAGATACATTTTGGCTCTTGATCAAGAGATTGATCGAAAAATATATAATCTGTTGAATGAATAGACAAATATATATTTTATGTACATATGATGTGCATTTATTTAATATATCATATCATATCTAATCTAATAATATGATATATTATACCTGCCCTTCCTTGTTGAGCTCATTCTCTATCTGCAGGCTCTTCCGACGTGGTCTGTGATCTGTTGGGTGTCAAAGGTAAGGACATCCTCTATGTTGGAGATCACATCTTTGGAGACATTCTCAAATCTAAGAAACGACAGGGCTGGAAGACTTTTCTGGTCGTACCAGAACTCACCAAGGAGCTGCAAGTGTGGGAGGAAAAGAGATGTAAGAACAAAAACAATCACTACTGTCTCTGTTTATTGTTTTACCATCACTGGATGGTTTTCAGCTTTATGATTTTCTTGGATTTTCAGACCTGTTTGAGGAGCTAAAACGTCTTGACGTCTTCTTAGCTGAACTCCACAAGTGAGTCTATCCATCTGTATATTTGTCTCGCATCAACAGTTACAGGGAGCTGCAGTGGATACACCCATCTTACACATGTACTGATGCTCAGAACATTCATTCTTAGAAATAAGGTAAAGTTTGATTGAGGATATTTAAAGCTGCAGAAATTGCAGCGTCACTCTCACTGCTGGATGCTCTCACATGACCCCTTTTTGTTTATCACTCTATTCAAATTTAACAAATGGCCTACCTTGTGGTTTCTATTAATCCTTACTATTAACAAAACCAGTTTTACAACTCTTCTTAGCAAGTAGATATGGTAAATAGATGCAGCTGGGTCAAGATTAGGATGAAAACACACACAAAAAAAATGCATATGTTTTATTTATCATCACATTTGAAGCTGTTTTCATACTTTTATTGCATAAATGCTTTGAGTAGGAAGTGTAACCTCACATTTATGTCAGACAGGTTGTTTCCCTCTAGTCAGCAGGGGGAGCAAAAGCACTTTTTGTGTACTTGTACATTCAGATGCAGTACAGTACACAATAGTGAATAAAAACAAACATTATGTATAATAAATTTATGCTTTAAAATTATCACTATAATATGTAAATAATTGCATTACCAGTTAGTTAGTCGAGAGATTTGTGCCTGAAGTGGTGACTTCGTTCTATATTGCTGAGTTTATTTGTTGTTTAAAGGCACCTGGACAGCGGCAGTCGAGAGTGCCCTGACATCAGTGCCATTAAAACGAGAATGAAGGTAAGAATTAAATCAAAATTCTTACATGTTTATTGTTTGATGTAGTTAAAAGCTAGTAGACCAACATATTGCTGAAAACGGGCGATGAAACACTTTGTGTTGGAGTTTTATTTATTTATTTATTAGATCGGATTTAGCTTAATCCAATGCAATTAGAAACATTTTGGCACCACTTAAAACTAGTTGCTGCTTCCTTGCGGGTTTTCTTACAGCTCAGATCGCTACAGTAAGAAACAGAGTCATGTGATATTAGGACGATACAGATTATAAGAACTAACGCAACAATAACAAACACTTTGACGTTTCATTGTTCTAGCCAAGCATTGTGATGCTCGCGTGTGTTTGCAGGTGCTGACCTTCAGGATGGACATATCCTACGGTCAGATGGGCAGCCTCCTGCGCAGTGGCTCTACTCAGACGCTGTTTGCCAGCCAGCTGATACGCTATGCGGATCTGTACTCCTCCACCTGCATCAACCTGCTGAAGTACCCCTTCAATTACCTCTTCATGGCTCCACCAGTCCTGGTCAGTGCTCTCTCCCTCCTTCACACACAGAAAATATGAGTGTATATGTGCATTTTTCAGAAATTTACTCATAGCGGTCATCTTTTCCCAGATGCCCCACGAGGCAGCTTCACAGAACTCTGCTGAAGTTGCTTCATCGGAGCTGAACACGAACAACCACGCTATCACGGGTAGCAGAACCAGTTTGCAGCTTTAGTTGATAAAATACGGAAATTTCCTCTTGGCTCTGTCATTACTGAGTTGAAGATATATATATTTTTTTTTTATCTCCTCGCGTTGAAGAGCGATATGGAGACCGCATAAGGAGGCGTTGTTATGTGCCTCCTTCACATCTTGGACTCTTTGTACCTGTGCACATACAAAGGGGACTTGTAACAGCCATGACCCTTTACTATACTTCTTCTTCCTCTTGCTGGACATAAATCATGATGCCATGTGATGTTTATAATATGAAACATGTTGATAACGTGCGATTAAAACATGGAGGCTCAGGGTTATTGTAAATAGGAGTGTTTATTAGTGGTGCAAATGTGCATTAAACCTTAAGTTTGTGTAATGGTTTTTAAGAAGAAATTATATTTATGCATTGTTTGTGCTGCTTCTTTTACATAATTGTAATAAATTCTTCTTACTATTTGGTTTGAATATTTTCAGTGAACTCAGCGTGCTGATTTATGTGGTATTTCATCGTCTCTATGACTTTCAGAAGAAAGGTATTGGGGCCATTTCTTTTATAGAAAGAAGTTGCTGTAGTGTTTATTATACTTTGTGAAAGATTTAATGAGCAAAACTTGGACCTTCTCACTTCTCACGTTTAGATAGTTATTTTGAGGAAAATAAAAAAGTAAAATAATGTACAATCAAGAAAGGAAATCCATTAAACTGTAGTTAACTAATATCTAATGTTTCCTCATATATATATATATATATATATATATATGTATATATATATGAAAAACTTTAGATATTAGCTAACTACAGTTTAGTGGATGTGTTTTTGTGGTCGGTAAAGCTACTCGTTAGCTTGACTGAACCTACACACTACAGTTCTGCTTGCTGCATTACATCATCTGTCCACTAGATGGCACTTAATCACCTCTGCAGCAAATCTAAGTATTGATCCCTCTGAGGCTGAAGATTTTTTCCAATTCATTACAGCCACATTGTGGTTTTATTCTTCTAAACAATCATTTATCCTTACAAGAAGAATTCACTGTCTTTGCCATATAACATCAAACCCAGTCTCTCATTTTAAGTCAAATCAGTCAAAACTGACATGTGTTTGTGTTTAACTCATAATTAACTCATTTTTTGTGAAGCAGTGTAAGTAAATAAGAGCAGCCCCAGGAAGGTTTCTCATTCATCAACAAAAGCAGTGATGTAATAAGCTGTTGTATTTGTACAAAACATCCATACAGTGACACTCATGGATCTGTATTCTGTGGTACACACTGTGGTTCACACATTCCTGCTCTAATGAGAGCTAACACACAAACACACACACACTCCCCCCTCTCTGGATGATGCCAGAGCTCATCTGTGATTATGTATAAGAGTTTTTTTTCCTTCCTCACAGGAAATGATCCAGTCTTCTTTCAGGGTATCACAGTTTTCCTCTTGTGTTCCTGCACAGATGTGCTACTTGTTACATGGCTTTTTGTTTTAGCCACATTTTTCTCTGCAGAAAAACATGATGGTGATTTCACTGTTCATATGTTTTTGCATCAGAGCCAAATGAACGAAGTCTGAATGATGTAACGAAATCATTTTAATTTTAGCCTAATGTTTAGAACAAAACACAGATCTTAAAAACTATTTTTTCAATAAGATCTGGTGGTGAGTTTAAATTCTTGAGTAAAAATAAAAAATTAGGATTCATGTTTAAATTAAATTGACTACATAGCACCAGTTGAGGGTTAGGGTTTTTTCCTTTTTGTTTTTTTTAGATTTAATGTTTTTAGCTGCCAGCTGCATTGTTTTAATGTTTCAAATGAAACATGAAGCAGGTCCCCTTTATTTATCAGCACCTCTTCCTTGTAAACATACATTTCCTAGATGATTTCATTCCCCATATCAGGGCTATTTTGAAAGCGTAGGATTTCCTTCGCTATTGTCCGCTGGTCACCTGTATTTATTTTTGCTGCATCATTTTGTTAATTTTTTCATGTGTCATTTTCCTAACTACACAAATCCTCATCTTTCATCTCTCCTGACGGATATTTGCGCTGCACATTCGCCAACATCTCCAGCATCTTGTTTCATATCATGTTCAAATGAAACAAAGAAGACTTTATTTAAAGCAATGTTTTTATTTGATCCTTCATTACTTATTCACTGTATCAGTGAATAAAAGGCAGTTAATGATTATGTCAAACTCACTGGTTGATTCTGCACTGCAGCTCGTGTCCTTTGGATGGCATTAAACTGCTGCTCTGCTGCAGTGATGTTTTTTTTTGTTTCTTTTAAAGCCTCTGATGAGCTAAACAATGAGGTTGACCAGGCAAACTGCTTCCCATCTGTGTGAGGACAGTCAGTATTTCAGTGAGCAAGCTAAAGCCATCAGAAAACTATGGTATGTAAGATTTTAAATGTCATCGCAATTCTGGTAATGTTTAGTCTGAAAACAAGAACTGCTTTCAGCTTCATGTGTGGTAAATAGTGCTTTAAAATCCTGTAATTGTCTAAGGTGAAAGAGCCAAGAGATAATACAAACAATGCAGTTTCCATAGACTTGTTTTGATATTGTCTTTTTTCTAATGAAAATGGGCTTTTGGTGGCAAATCTTTCTTCTTTATTAGACAATATACACTAGTCTGTACTATGATGTAAGAGCTGCAAGGCAGAGGGATCAAAGTTTCACTTTCTCTGTACTTTTGTTTAGAGTTTCACCCACTTACTCTGCAGAAGTATCCGTTACAGCACCTGATCACACCTCTAATAATCCTAGTAAGGTGGAAGAGGAACAGGAAGCTGTTTTTCATGCTGATGTACCCAAAAACCAAGAGGGACACCTTTTTGTTGTTTGTTTGGAGCACCTCATAATAATCCAAAGTCTCAAATTTAAATGAAAGGCAACAGCAGGTTACATTTCAGAGAGAGAAACTTGATGCTCAGTCAGAAATTTAGAAGAGCAGAACACCACGAAAGCAGCTCTGGACCTTGATAACGTCTAGCTTCAAGGTGAGAGATGCCTGCTACTTAACTCCTGATCCATCTCCAAAATTTAGCTGCTCATGCAACACATTACAAATAATAAATTAGAACTTCTTCAATCAACTTAACTTTTCCCACTATATCAATCACTAAACACACTGATGCTTTACACACATTTTGCCCAATTCTATTCTAAGTACTTTTTGTACTATTTTGTACTGTACATAAAATTCTAACTGCTTTAGATGTTGAGAAGTTGATAAATGTATTTGAACATGGTCATGATGTTAAATAAAGATGAATTATGTATCATTTATAACAATTTGCTTATATTAAAAGGGCTAAACTTATTAATACTGTTTGATATAATTTTTTTAGAACAAGTGGTGCATTTAAAGCCTCATATTTTTTTATGTAAATGTCCCTAAAGACCCTTTTTATAAGTTTTTAACGATTTAGAGAACTACATTAAGTAGAGGAAATGTCATGATTTTGCAACCAAAGCAAAAAAATAAAGCTTTCTCTTCTAAATGTGTTTTTGTCTCGGAAAACATGGAAAAAATTTGATGTTTTTATTTATTGTCTTTATTCAAAGCAGGGGACAGAGGGGGAAAAAAACATTTCTTTCATTAAAACGTTGAATAAACAGATAAGAATAAATAACTGAAAATAGCATAATAATGTGTTTTTTATATATAAAAAAAAAAAACATATGATGGTGACATGTTTTTAGAGCTTTTCTTGTTCTTCCTAAAGAAACAATCTCATAGTGATTTCATTATAATAGCAGCCCAAGAGAAAACACATCCACTCATGAGCAGTAGAACCACAGACATCAATTACACAAGAAAAAAAAAGGATCAAACAAAAGATTTGCTCTGTGAGTTTCTGTAATTAACTAAATACAGATGCCTCTGTGTGGTTTAATCTCTCTGATTCACAGTGAAAGCTGCTCAAAAAGCAACGCTGACATGTTGGGTTTCATTGCTGCTCTATGCAGTCAGATAACTGCAGAAGCACCACCGTCCCCCATTCCACACATTCCAGGATTTCCCAGCAAGCATTGCAAGCAAGCCTAAACAAGTCACGTTCTTTACTCAGGGAGAATTTCACACAGTCAAGTGGCTGAGGTCTCTTTTTGCTTTCTCTTTTGTGTGCAGTCACACAAATACACTTTTACATCTGAGCTCCTTTGTCCAAAATGTCAAAACTGCTTTAAAAAGCCACAAAAACACGAGACTTCACATCCTAGCTTTAATAAACAGTCACAGCTATCATTCTTTCACCTGAAACATTTTTACGGCGGCGAGGCAATCTGTGCCCCCCAAATATGTTTCCTGTCTGTTTTTAATAATGACTTGTGTGTCCTTCTGCAGCAGCTTGTAACAGCAACTGGACTGTGGTTAAACATTTCCACCCAGAGAGGTCTGCTGACAGTCATCAAAACAAACAAACTTCTTCACTCTGTTGCTCGAGGGTTCAAACGCGAGGCATGCACAGGAGCAGTGACACCTAATCTCAACGCAGAGAGAAAGAAAAGAAAGAGGAAGGCAAAACGCAAGGGGCCGAGAGGGCCCTGCTCCCCGCATTCCTCGCAAACTGCCCCTCCCCCCAGTCGACCTGCTACCATAGAGGATGCTCAGAGCCACACATCAACCTCCACCCCCCTCCTGCTCCTTTTTCTTTTTCATCTTCTTATCAATACATACTGAGTCAGTGTTTGGTTTGACGACAAAACAACAAAAAGATAAAGAAAAAAAGAGGAAAAAAGAGAGGGTAATCTTTCATATGAAAAAACAGTCAGGTGGCATTGGAGTGATCTGAAATATATGTTCACAACTCTGTTCTTCCACATTTTTTCCTTTTATTCTTTACATATATAGATTTTGCCTGAGCTGCAGTTAAAAGAAAAGTGAACAAATGATGATTTTTCAGCCATAAAACATCAGATTTTCTCAGTTTAAAACGTTTAATTTAGCTAAAACTTACTCCACATCACTTTTCCCTTTAAAGTTTGCTTGTTTGTCAGCCAACAGGCGAGTGTGAACTCTCCTCTGTAAATACAGGACTGGGTAAACAGTTTTAGGAGGCTTCTGCTTCGCGCCACCACCTGCTATCAGCCATCAGCTCCACTTCCTCACAGAGTCATTTGAAATAAGTCCTTTAGCACCCGTTTAGTGCGAGCTGAGGCCAAATGCTATGACAATACTATTGCACTGCTAGAATGGATGGTACAGTAGTGCAACATTGTCAAAGCAGCTGACCTCAGCATGTGTCAGCACGTGGACGTGGGGACGGCCATTATTCACTGACAAACTCCAATTACATCTAGAAAAGCAACAGAGTTGTTTTTCTGGATTTTGGAAAAGAAGAAAAAGAACAAATCTCTGAGACTGAGCTGAAATTTAAAGTATGTTATTGTTTTTCTGGGATACACTTAGGAAGGATGTTGATAATGACTAAAAATGTCTGTTAGGAAAAATGGTGCAACTTTACAGCACAAAAAAACAAACAAACAAAAAAACAAACCAAGAGCTAGAGGAGTTTTCTTACATGAAGACACCTTCATAGCTTCATGTGCAGGTGAGGCTTTTAAAAAAAGGGGTGGGGGTCTGTTTCATCAGCCAATGCCCTTTTAATATTGCACTGCTCATTTCAATGTCCAGTAGTGCAACAGAAAAAGGGCAGTGGACAACAACATGAACACCATCAGCCTACACTGCACATGCAAACTCCACTTTCCACCTTTAGCCATTAAAGTAAAAGATATTGAGTAAATTAACAATACTGAAAAATAGATTCTAAACTCTTGTGGTTTTTTTTTATTGGATTTAATAAAAACTAATGACAGATGAGAGAATTACTTCTTGTCATTTGCATTGCACAAAATTATGCTTTTAACAAAGAAAATAGATATAAATCTGTAGGAGACAAAAGTTAAGATGTGACAGGTAAACAATATCACTTTTCAGAGGTAGAGTTAAATGAACTTCCCAAATTAAACAGCACTGGTTCCCCTCACCATGGGAGAATGGGAATTTCCCAGCATGTGGGCCCATACTACTCTCTCCAGTGAATGACATGCATTCTAATTTTAGTGGAGAAATGGGAGGTTGCATACAGGGAAGGAGAACACACTTATATAGCTTACAGGGAACCACAAAGTGAAATATTTTAACGCCCAACTGTTAAATACATTTTTTTCTAGCAGCTCAAAGTTCAAATTCCTCTCTCTGCGACCTATTTGAAGCTACAGATAAATACAAGCACAGGCCGAGAAAACAGATAAACTGGCTTCTTTACCAGGAGGGAAAACTTTACAAAAAACGAAGGAAAAAAGTTAACTGACTCCATTAGGGTGAAATTTTTAACCTGTAAACTATAACAGCGTCTAAATTAAAGCAAACTGGCCCTGCAACTTTGTACGATTAATGCGTAGTTACACAACCTACAGAGTCTATACCATGGCAGAGAAGAGACACTGGAAATATTCAGAACGCCATGTCGCTTCCTTGCGCTCGATCCATTCGACAATTCCTGAAAAAAAACATCTCAACGTGTTGCTATCGCTTTCCGCGTTATTTTTTATTTATTTATTTTACCTGATCGTGGAAGCTATACATTTCTCCGCCATACATCCCCGTGGAGCGGCCTATGCGCCTCCTTAAGCACTGGATCTGCTCTGCAAGCCATTCCGGCCAGCTCACAAACCTACAGTACAATACTGGCGACTTGTTAGATTGCACAACAGCATATAGGCTGCAAACAGAAACCCACGTAGGCTGCACGCCAGCACGGTGAAAATGCTCTCCTTCAGAGAACCATTACAAAGCGATAACAGCCTTAAAAGCTGCGTTTCTCTGTCCACAAATCGAGTCCTGATCAAGTTTTGAAGCGAGCTTCCAGATGCGCAGCGGACGGGATCGACTCAACTCTTCTGGCTGGTTTTGCTTCCTTAGGTCGCGCAAAAAAAAAAAAAATAAAAAAAAAAAAAAAAAAAAAAAAGGCGAATCTTTACATTTTGCAACTTCCAAGTTTGCTTCCAAGCTCCTTCCAATTTTTACACAAACAAAATCGGCTACAACTCATAGCGGACAAGCCACCCCCCCACACCACCACCACCCCTCTCTTCTCTCTCTCCCTCCTCCACCACCACCACCTCCTCCTCCTCCTCCAAAATCATGAATAGTATCTAGCCAAGGGAGGGACGATCCGTTATAGGCGAAAAGAGAAGGGGGAAAAGTTGTCCATAAAACAAAGAAAAGCAACCCCTTCCACAAACCGCACTTCACGGTCCACTCCTTTGAGGATTCACGTCGCCATCCTGAAAGACTGGGAGCGAACACGGACCAAATCTGCGCAGCTCGAAGAGTCGGCGAGAAGAGGGGGGGGAATCGCAAGTCTTCCATGCACAAGCACACGGCCTCGCAGATCCGGACTCCATCTTTGACTACTTGACATTCAGAGCCTGCCGTAGCAAATTCCTCGTTTGCATGCCTCCCACTGATTGGCCTCTTCTTGCGCTAGTCTTTGCTATATGACGCGCTATTGGTTTGGTTTCGGCGTGTTCGACATTTCCACGGGGCACACGATTGGCTGTTGGGGTGGAAGCGTCACACCGTACAACGAATACCTGTTTAATGTGTCCCATTCACAAATTTCTCCTCATCTTCCCGCACTGTATCTGGATACTAATTTCTTTTCATTTGTGGCGCAAATAAATCGTGCACTTAATGGCTGTGCTGCACTAAATGTGTTATTGATATCTGGAGAGGCCATTAAAGTATTCATTCGTTCAAATATGGGCTGAGTTTGGCTTATCAGACACGAGCTTTGGAGATTAGGCATACAGTACTGACCTCAAGTTTAAAACAATCGATTTAATATAGCTAATTATGGCGAGAGAGATCTGGTTCCTGATACTGATCCTCCTGCAATGGCGCACTTTGCGTAAATCCCGCGCCAAATTCACGTAACCACACAAACTTCAATGATGGTAAAAGTCCCCCCCATAAAAGAAGAAGGAAAAGTTTGAACACGTAAGGGTGAACGCGCATGGTATAATTTGTGAGGGATCAATGATTGGATCAGGTCACACGGTGCTGCAGGAGGCGGACCCTATGGGCGCTTTGATTGACGCGTAGAGAAGAGTAGCGGGCTGTGAAATTTGGCATTCCTGGTCAGAGGAGCTGAAATAATGGCATTATCTAGTGGGAGAGGGTCCACCTTCTACTCCCCACACAACCACCCGACTCCAGCCCACTCAGAAGGGATCTGATTGTGCAGCCATTTGGCAAAAAAAAATGTTTGATGTAAGGCGGGGCGTGATGGATCCGGTGAAGGTTTGGAGCACTAATGCCCCCTTTTGCCTCCCCCATACAGAGAGAGGCGCTTTTCTCCCCCCGGTAACTCTTCACAAACTGCGCTCTGTCCTGTCAAAGTTTATGACACAAAGGTGAAATGTAGCCCACTTCTGAAACGGATCGTGGAGACGTGTGAGGCATTTTGTCACTGATCTAATTATAGGTTATCTTGTGATTTCACAACCGATGCAAAAACTCTATTTATAGCCCACATATCTTTCTTTTACTCATTCATAAAACAGACGGAAGCAGCAGTGATGAGCTTGTTTAATGAATTTAAACCCAGAAACTGGCATGAAGTCTCAGCTCTGCTGACAAACGTCCAAACGGTAAAAACGAGTGTAAATAAGCTGTGTCTATTTTACACATCACTTCTTATTATTTCAATATTTTACAACAATTTCACAAAGTATTTAAATGTCTGAAACAATATATTGAGATGTTGATTCAACTGAACGATTAAAATCTGTTTTCATTAAGAATAAAATGAACAAATGTAAAGCAAAACATTTTCTTTAATGTCCTAATTTCGTCAAGGTTTATAGGAGGGATTAAAAAGCAGGGACAGATCCAGATTTATCTCAGCTGCTTTTCCTTTTTCTCCCAAAACATTTTGATCTAATCAGCTGGTGTATTTAATGTAAGTTAAGTATTTGTAGAAATGGGTTTGTGTCTCTAAAACTGAATATAATCCATAAAACGTGCATTTGAAGATGTTGGTGTATTTCTGTGCGTAAATGAATAAAAAGAACCAACTTCAGGAAACATCCAGATGCTTTCTGCTAAAATTTGGAAAATGTAAAATACCAAAACAATTACTTACATTTATTTTCCAAACAAATCATCTTATTAGAATAGTTTTCCAAAGATGCTTTATTTATTAAACATTTTTTTGTAATTATGATTTTTAAATTTTATGAGATCAATTTGTTAATGCTGCTTTAATCATATGTGATTAAAAACATGCTGAACAGTGACCTTTAGTTTAATTTAATACAAATCAGGAAAATTACTTTTGAATGACGACAAATTACTAGAAAAGAAAACATGAAGTGTTTGTAAAATGTCCCCCTACCCTGAAACTGGATTTAAAAGACACTCAAACAATTTGACATGATTAATCCACAGGTTTAAATGAGTTTTTCTGTCCTATTTACTTTTCTTAAACAAGTTATTCACGCAGATGTAAAACAGACTGAAAATAACATGAATCTCTTTTTTCATTTTTCATTGAAAAAGGACTTTAAAACAGCAGCACAATTCACCAAATATCTGCAGTGAATTTAGCTCTTTTTAGGACATTTTTACATTACTGCAACAGGAGGGACAAAAAATAGCCGAGAACAAACTTTTAGATATATTCTGATTTTTAACTCATTTTTCTATTTGGCTTTATTTTAAATAGGTTTTTATAATAACTATTTTACCAAAAACAGATGGATTTTAAGAGTATAGAGTAGCTCATTTCCAGGAAATAATAGAAGCTGTGAAAAAGATCTTAGTGCACTAAAGTGTAGCTACAAGTTTATGAGTCAAACTGAGAAAAGAGTAAATAACAGTGCCAAAAAAAACCCAACAACAAACAACAAAAAAGAAAACAAAACAAACAAACAACAACAACAACAAAAAAAACCAAAAAACAATTGAGTTTTATGTTTTGCAAAATGTTTCTTAGCCTGGGGGGGAACAGCCTCAACGCACCACTCCCCTCCTGAAAGGCCTGACTCCAAACTGCTGCCTGTGTGAGGTGTCATGGGGGCTGAGAAAAGCCTTTTAAACATGGGAGTTATTGTTCCCTTTTTTTTCCCCCAACCTCCCATCCTCTGAAAATGTACCTCCTTTCTTCCTCTGCCCTTTGGCCTCTACCAACCCCCCATCTCTGCATCTCACGTCTCCCTCCACATTTCCTCTCGGCAGCTGAAGACCAAACAAGCTTGATGGATCGTCATTGATAATTCCCCCCCCCCCCAATAAAGGGGCTTAATGGTGAAGCTTTTGGCGGGTGAAAAGAGGGTTTTCTTCTTCACCTTTTTTCATGAAGTACTAGTAGCAGCAGACCCCACCTCGAGCACCGAACCCCTGTGCTCCCTGATCTCTTCCAAAGAGGGTTCCTCACCTCACCGTCCCCCCACCCCCCCTCTGCCTCCCTCTTGAAACAGACTCTATGGACTGCATGCATGACATTCCAGCTGTGTGGGTGGCATAGCTTTTTACAGCTTCTCCAACAGTACATAGGGCTCCTAAAGCACAACAGCAGAGGAACCCAGGTTCCATCTTCACAAATGCTTCTTCTCTGCTCAGGGGCTCGTCTTCACTCTGTTATTTTACCTGAAAAATGTGATGAGAAATGTTGATGGCTTGTTATCTGATGACCTGAAGGTTCAGAGGGCAGGATGTGAAAAACAATAAGTCACCAGACGACACATTTCTCCCCATCTTTATCTATAACTTGGGATCTTTAAGTGACAGAGGAAATTCAAAAGCTTTATTAAAGGTTATTTTATCACCTTGTCATCTCAGAACATTACAAGAATGTGTGAGAATTCTTTATACACACGACTTTTTTAATTACTGTGGTTTAGAAGATAAAATTAGTTCATAGGAACGTTTAAAAATCTCATCAATTTCAGTTTTGTTAGACTTAAAAAAAATAAATAAATAAAAAAAATGTCTATTCACTTAATCTTCTGATAATTTCCAAATGGAAATGATGTTAAAATCAATTATTTCCTATGAAATGATTTCTAATCAAACAAAATATGTTTAATTATATCCAATTTCACAAGTAAAATGTGAACTATTTCTTTTTTTAAAGTATAGTTTTGACGTCTTTATGTTAAATCTACAGATTTTTATCCTCATTAAATGTGTGGCAAAGGTAAGAGTTACAGGAATATGGATATTTATAATCCACTTCTTTAAATTTTTTTAAATAAAAATGATAACCAAAGTATCTTTTGTGCATACAAATAAAGTCTCAACCCAGTTTATTTGATTTAAAAAAGTAAACTATTATAAATCTGTCATAAACTCCTCCTCTCTATTTGATACGTGAAAAAAGATTCAAGTAAAAAAGAGGATTTAAAAAAGATAAGTCTTTATATAAGACATTATAGTTGATAAAACAATTAAAAAGTTGAACTATCATGAGTCAGAAGCTAGTTCTGAAATGTTTATGTAAGACTAAACAAGGACTTTGTTTGTACTGAAGCATGTTGGTCACAGCTCATCTGTTTTAAACCTGCAACAAACTTTATTGTTTTTAGAATTTCTTATAAAAGTCCTGTCTGAATGAAGGCCATTCTAAGCCTTTTCAGACAGAGGATTTCCTTTTATATTTATTAAAACCAATATATTTCATTATCTTCCATATTCAAGGAAAGTTATTGATATTATATTTACACACCTAGTGAGGTAAGGAAGTAAAACATGCACCAAAATTAGCTGCTTTACTAAATAGTGGAAATTAGGAACAAACTGTTTTGTTATGAATCACTTTGGCACAAGACTTTTTTACACTTGTTTATGTTGATGTCGACACATTTAAATTTTCCCCTCTTGACTGACTCTGTTCAGCACACGACACCATGAGCCATCTTTAGGTCCCATTAGGAAAACCTCTCACTTAAATAGAAGTAATAATTTAATGACTTTTATTTTCACCACGGTTTTCCTCCAACAGCAGATTTTCAAGACCAAAAATAGCTCCAGTTTTACTCGACTTCCTCAAACCTGCACGCCTTATCCTCACAGCACCCTCCATTAAATCCACCACTCATCATCTCTATGGATCGCAGCAGAAGTTTATCAAGGCTCAAAAAACTACTGGTGGGAGTCATTGATTTCTAACCACCAGCAACCAGCACTGAACCTCATCTATAACTCACAGCTAAGGCCATGTCAAGCTTGTTTTTCCCCTTTCCACTGGGCGAGTGTATGAGCAAAGTCCAAAGGATGAAAAAACTCAACCCCATTAACTGAACTTCAGAAGAATTCCTCACTTTACATACGGAATGCACATTAGGTCAAAGGGCAAAGGGCCAGAGGGGAATCCACCCGCACCCAGGCAGGCAGGCCTTATTTAAACAAGCCAGGAATGCCTGGCTGGTTGGATGAGAAGAGGAGAAGAAGAGGAAGAGGAAGAAGAAGAAGAAGAAGAAGAAAGGAGAAGGGGGAGGAACCTCTCTGCCATTAAAATGAGCAGGGGCCACCATAAATACCAGCACTTTTTAAATTACCTGCACTGGTTGACTTCATGTGCTACTGAAATTTATTATGAGCTTTTCCTGCTTATATATTTCCGGGTTTGAGCAGGAAAAGATGTCTGCTGCTGTAATAGGAGGTTTAGCGACAGTATGTGTTTATTACGTTGTGCAGCCAACGTCTTAAACATGCACTTCTCCTGATTATTACTCCGACATAAACTCTGATGTGTGCCGGATTCTTGATGCTCTTCATTACATTTACACGAAGTTTTAAATACTCAAAAAATATGGATGTTTTCTGCTTAAGTTTAGGCAGCTTTGAGGAAAAAATAAATGCCATTTTCATATTTTCACTTTCTATTTTATGTGCAGTTTCAACGCTTATTGGGGAAAAATTGCCGTCTGTGTTAAAGCCCCTCCACATTAAACCCTAAACTTTCTCCTGCAGCATAATTAGGGCTGTCCTGTTACCTGCCTGTAATCTAAGGATCAATCAGCCACAAGAGCTTCTAAATACAAAACCCTGCATTCCAGGTGAGGGCCAAGCTCTTAGTTTTAGGACCATCTCGCCAAAATTTCTTACAAATGACATGCTACAATCCCCATGGCCGTGGTGGAATTCTGTCCACTTCAGGGCTTCAAAGCTGCACAGGAACCGTCAGTCCTTCTGGCCAATAGGTGTAGAGGGGTGGACCCTGCCCGCCTTGACCTCAGCGACCTTCCTCAACATCCCCCACCAAACCGGTGTCCTGCACCTCATCCCCCCACCAGCCTCTTCATTCGTCCATCTAGCGAGCCACTCAGTCAGTGGGTCAGGCTGTTCATTTGTCTGGCAGTTTGAAGAAAGTCTTCAATTAATGGGTAAAAAGATAAACAAATAAAAATAATTATCTGTGCACAAAACCCCACCAATATCTCAGTTTAATGACTTTTTTTTTTTTTAATTGGATGTTTAAAATGATGCTGGTTAGCTTGATGAGAATCCAGAAAATTCTCTATGCTCATATAATGTTTTATGTCCAAACTCAGAGAGAGGAACTTAACATTCAGAGATATTATTCCCATTTTGCAGCAGCCTTTCTTCAAACTCTTGACTCAGCGTCTTTCGTGTGTCATTGGGGCGGCCATTTTCCCATTCATGAGATCTCTTCTTGGTGCCCTGCAGGAACCAATTATCTGACTTTAATGAAAGCAAGCTTTTCATTTTACTTAACTTCTCAATCAAGAGGCGATGTTTTTCTCTTACTGTTCTAATTCTGAAGCTTTCCAAATTGAACAGGAAGCTCTTTATATTTTTCTCATTCTTGTGTCGGTGCATTCATCATCTCTACTTAACAATAGCTGTACTGGAAAATGATCTAGTAATATTCACCACAGTGTGAAACTACAATGAAAGGCGTGTGTTTACACATAAATCTGCATAGGCCTTTCATATTAGTCTCAATTCTGAGTTTTCATATAATTGTGCTCTGGTGCCATCTGCTGGAGGAGGCTGAACTAACGCAGATAAATGGCAGTTGACGGACGGATTTTGCTGCAGTAGGAAATGCACATGGGAAAAAAAGCCACTACAACCTGTTCCCGATTCAGTCAGCTGCAACGTTTAGACTATTAATTCATTAGCTGTTTGATAAAGACCTGATATGCAATTTTTTTCTGGCAAAGAGAGGTTAAAATGCTATTTTCCCAAATAAAAAAACTGCTTCTTTGTCATTTAATATCAGAAAACTGATCACTTGAAGACATTGCCATGACATTTTAGCAGCAGAGAAAATGAGTAATTTATTAAGCAGTTATTTAATTAGTTAGCTGCAGGCTAAAGCACATTTCAATAAGCTTAACCCCCGTAGAGTGGAACACAGATTAAAATCACTGTATTGGCACCATTAAATAAAAGAAACCCTTTTAAATCTTCATTATTATTGATTCAAATGAATTTTTAGAAAGAAAAAAAAAAACTTAAAAATCATATCTCACAGTAACAGTGTAGTTTACAAATTTTACTATGCAGAAAATATGAGCTACTGTTATAAAAACTAATGTTTAGGTCACCATCTAGAAGCTGCAATTTAAATATGAAGTGTAAAGCATTAACAATACATGTTAAAAGTCGTATCTTGATTTAGGAATTCACTATAATATAAAGAAGTGTTTTAAATGTTGTGCATCCAAGATAGTTACAGAATCCCACAAGAGTAACTGTATCTTCCCCAGGAGGACAAATGAACCTGTACATGTTTATGATGGTTTGTCTTTAAGACACGCAAAGAAAGACGCAGTCTTGTTACAGTTAGTCATATTTATTTACAGCAGAATCCTGAATGAAGAGGGGGGAGAAAAGGGAAGGGCAGGGGGAGGAGTTAAAAGGAGATGTGTTTTAGATCAAGCGCTTCAGGATTCATGTTTCACTACACAGTTCTTAATTTATTTATTCACCATTTTTCTATACAGAATCCATTCAGCCATAATATCAACGCACCACCAGAGGTGGAGTCCTCTGCTGGAGAGGAGAGGAGGAAAAAAATCAAAACAAAAACTTGAGCACTAAAGAAGGAAAAAAACAAAACAAAACAAACAAGGGGCTAAAAAGTAAAACATTTTCTATAAAAAAAACTTTATCAACATGATCATCATCTGTTATTTATATATGTATATATACACAGACACATGTATATATATGCATATAAATATATATTTATATATATTTTCTTGCCATGTCCATGAAAGAGTGAAGGTGGTTGGTAATTCCACAACGCCTGAATTAGACGACTGCACTGAGCGGGATGCCAGACGTCCCAAAAGTGACAGCAGTCAGCTTGTGATATTCAGCCTTTGTGAATCGGTCAGAGGAAGTCAGCGCTGACCAAGTGCAGTCTTTCTGACCCACAGCCTTTGTTCCACCCACTGACATGAGCTCATTAGGTCCAGTGCCTCGATGTCGGCCAGCAGAGCTCAGAACTGCAGTAGCCCTGTTAATGCCATCCAAGAAATGATACACTGTACACTTAACATGCACGGCCAAAAGAAGCATAAAAATTAGAAAGAAAAAAAAAGCCAGCAAACTGTCGTCCACATGTCTCTTAGACTTTCTGTCATGTGATCATTGTTTTCCAGTATACATTAGATATTAATTGACAAGCACCACAAAACAGTGGAAGGACCAAAAGAAAGAAACCAAAAAAAAAAAAAAAAAAGTTTGGTACCAAAATGGTAAAAACATCCTGTGTGTTAACTTTCATATCCATGTTTGATCTCTGAAGGGCAAGACTGGTGCACAATTCCCCTCCATAGGTCAGAACTGATTTTATGATTTGACCAAGCACACACACACACATACATACATAACCATCCACCAAGAAACTCCCCCACATGGACCCCAGCAAATGAATGTAACCTCAGTTTGCCTTCGTGCTTCCCACCGAACAATGGATCCAGTTTGAGTTTAAACTCTCACAATAGTCAGATCTTCATCAACTGATGTGGAGCACTGATGCTAATAAAGTTCAGATATGGTGGTCATTTCCTGATCTGACATCATTTGTTCTTGAGTTGCCTTTTAGTGTCTCTGCGGCCATATGTCGGCTTAAATTTAGAAAGTGCACAACTGGTTTCAGTTTAGACTCCAGCATGATGTATGAAGAAACTTCAAAACAATAGAGCAGACTGTAATATAAACTAACACCCATTTAACCTCTTAGTTTCAACTGTTTATTTATTTATCCTTTTTTTTAATTTTACATGGAGACAAATACCATTTCAAATCAACTTGTCATGTGTTTGACACCCTTTAATCGAACACACACACACACAGCTTAATGCAAACCTGACTATTGCCACTGTTTAAACAAGGTCATGGATTCAAATTAAAACAAAGTAAAACAACCGTTTGCTCATGTCTTCTGTTATCATTCACACACACACTTTAACACTAGAGAAGGAAACTAACTTTGTTATCTACCAGCAACTGTTGTGTGCACAAACCCACAAACATCAGAGCACGGGCTCTGCTCGTGAGTCGGACCCGAGACGAGACTGGCAGCCAAAGTTCACCAAATTCCTTCTTCTGGCTGGCGTCAGTTTCCCCATCTATACAACATGCTCTCAAACACAAATACATGTGTACACATATATACAAATAGAAGCAACCCCTCCAAAGTTTGGGAGGGAGGGGGGTGGCTTAACAATTTATAATGCATCATTTCTGTATATGCCAAGAATAAAACTTTTCTAAATAAAATACATAGTTATCTGTGAGGGTGGGGGGTGGGGTGAGGACAGCAGATGAACAGAGGACGAGGAGGTCGGGGCGCGCTGAGAGTGTAAGATGAGAAGTCATCGTGGAAGAAAGATGGAACAGACGAAGAGAGCAAAGATGAAAGAGGGAAACGGGTGGAGAGGGAAGACTCCTCCGTTACTGTGTTGTTGCTCCTGGTTACTGTTGTGGGCTGATGTAACACTCCATCTTCATTTCTTTAAATAGTTCCATAATTGTAATATTAATAATAATGATCACAACAATTCTTAAAAAAAATGTATATAAATCTCAGTCATGTCTCACAACTGTAAGTCTGTTAAAAGGGGTGAGGGTGGGGGGGTAACTGAATTAATCTGAGAGATACAGATGCAAAGGAAATCAAAGAAGAAAAAGAAGGAAAAAGCAGAGAAAGAAGAGGCCTGATGGTTGGAACACCGTATGTGACGGAAATGGCAAACAAGATCAACTACAGAAGTGGAAAAAAGGCAGGGAGACAGAACAAAAGCAGCACAGGCAGGATGTGCTAAAATGAAAAGGAAATAAACAGCAACGAGGAAGCTGAAATGAAACAAGGAAGATGTAGGGACCAAAGATGAGTTGTGTTGGGGCATTTGTGATCCACACACTGGTGTCCTTCTGAGGGTTTTCACAGAAGTTTGGTGGAAAGTATGAACAAGTGATGACGACATGGCCTCACTGCGAGTGCGCGCCCTCTCCTTCCCTCTAATCAAGGAAAAAGATCAGCAGTCTTCCCCGTGCTGGTTGTTCATCCCCAGGTGCATCATACCTCCAGGAAGCGAGAGCTGCTGGTCTTGGCGTGGAAAGGCTCTGACCACATGCGCCGCAAATCCCCCTGTGGACCACAAACACTGGCTCAGTCTCGAGCCACACATCCTAAAGGCGTTGCTTCTTGCATAAAAATAAAAATCTCTCAGTCTCAGGGCACTGCAAATAGTCTCTCTTAACTATAGCTAAAATTGTGCCGTAAAAAAAGAAAAATCTGATACAGTAGTTAAATTGTTGGATTTTCAGTTTTAGTTTAACTATTTTCGGATGGCATCTTACACACAGAAATCGAAAATATTACATAATTTTATCACATCTGCTGCAAACCTTGAGGAAAAAACTGTTCCTCTTTACAGGGATTTTGTGATTAGTACTTAGGTTTATGAAAAAGCCACAGATAAACTTTTAGCGTGTTTAAGAAAAAAGAAAAAGACTTGTGAGCAGTGTGCACCTTCAGGTAGGCCATAGTGAGCAGAGGCAGCAGGGTGAAGGGAACCAGGTAAAGAAGAGCAGGCTGAGCAGCGCGATGGATCCTGGAGGCCACAGTGGCAGTCAGCAGACCTGAAAGGACACAACATTTTCAAAATACTTTAAAAGCAAAAACAGAAGCTCAACATTACCTTTTATACAAATTAATCTGTATAACAGCACAATTTATGATGTAACGTAGCACACTGAAGCCATCTCCACAAAAATCCTGAAACAATGAAACTTTGACTTTGTCACATCCATCCGTCCATTGATTGATTGCTTACCCACAAAGTACCCGATGAGAGTGCAGTGGAAATAGGAGACACGCTGCATACGACCGGACATGTTACCGGGCCCAGGGACTTCCCCGTTTGCCTGCTTCTTGTAGTTATCATAACGCAGGACGAAGCACAAGAGCAGCCCAGGCATTACAATGTCTCCTATTCCCAGCATTGAGAAGTGACTTCCTGTGGAACTGCACAGACGCAAAGGACGGAAACAAGTTTGAAACACTAGAAAGCACAAATTGGAGAATCACTGCAGCTTCCTGAGGCGAATGAAAACTGATGCTGAAGCAGTATCTATAGAAACCGCTTTTGGAGTCACTACTGACTACAGGCATCCAGCTGTAGTTCAAGGTTGCGAGCAGAAGGAGATGTTAACACATCATCTGCTGACATGTCGAAGGAGAGCTTTGGTAAAGCTACGACTGTGAAAAACTTGCAAATTACAATGTGGACAGTCTGTCCTACACAACTATTATGTTGCTGCAGTCTGATGGCCGCTAAAGGGATACTGAGTGTTGGTGAAGTGGAGGCTTAGACCAATTTGGGTCACTAAAATCCTAAGGGGCTGCAACACGGATTAATTTTTCACATTATTTAACAAACCAAAACATCTGAATCAAACTGCAGTAAAGTGAACACTAACAAGTTAAACCTGATGATACTGAATAAAAGCAAAAATGTCACACACTCCACTGTTTTCACCTCACTGAGTGGTGCTTGAAAAGTTTGTGAATATAGAAATGCCAACATTTCTTCATAAATATAATTTAAAACATTAACTACTCGTAAAGCAGGAACATGATAAAAGGTTTCACACACATTCAAGTACCACTCTAATGGAAAGTATTACCTGGGAAAGACCAATTTTCCAGGTAAGGAGAGGCGGGGCACATCACGGCCCATTCCCGGCCCCAGGTGGAGCTTCCTGGACAGAACATCTATGGGATTTTCAGCAGGTTGGGTGGCAACTTTGACCATCACATTGCTGTTGAAGATGTAGGCTGAGAAAAAGACCTGGGGAAGAAGAAGAGAAGGCAATTTTATCAAATGTGTCAAACATCAGAAAAAAATTTAAACGTTTTCTATTACATCGTTTGTCTGGTATTGAAACTTCAAAGTATTTAAATAAAGTAAAAAAAAAAAAATCCACGGATTTAAGGAGCCAGCTAGCTGTAACCAGATTAATACTTAAAAGGCATATCAATTTATTCAGGCAACAGCAGGGCCTCTTGTTAGATCAAACTAATTCACTCAGACTGTGAGAAACAAAGCAGCCACTCGCACAGGAGTCCTCACAGCTATTCTGTCAAGTTCACTCTATTCAGGGAAGAGGACAAGGTGGGTGGGCTCATCCTCTCTCAATCCACCAGAATTTTATTTTTCTGTTGGGAGTTTGTACCCTCGCTCTCTTGTCAGACACTGAAAAGAGACATCTGAAGCTTCAAGTTGAAGTTGTATTCACTGCATGCTTTAATGATGCTGCAAGCCCAGCAGAAGGAGGTTTAAAAGGTTGAGAACTACTGTATTATAACATAAAGGGCAACAGAAACAATCAGAACTAGGCTGAAACATTACAGAAACAGCATAGATGGTGCCGGATAATGTGCAGTTTTGTGCTTGATGCAATATTTTTCAATTTGTCAAACCAAACAATGACCTGAAACATCAGGACGACAGCTGTTCTGCTTTTCAGTGAGCCCAACTTATTTTATGTGATATAACTGGATGGATTTATTTAATTCTTTGTTACAGGGCTCAAGTTTTTCCTTGCAGTTTTCCTTTTATTTGCTCAGTACTGCTGGCAATAATGCCTATCAGAAATAACTGCTCATTTTATTTTTTTGCTTTTTCTAAACTCACTGCAGAAAAATCTAAAATACTACCAGGCATGTACCTGCCTGGTAGTATTAGGAACATATACAGACTATCGTGAACTTTTTAATAGACGTGTGCCTTTGCATATACACCTGTTGATTGCAAGTTTAGGGTGCATTCACACCAGCCTTTTCGAATCGAATCCTAGCCCGTTTCCACAAAGTCCGCTTTGTTTGGGGTATTGTGAATGCGCAAACCAACTGATTCGAATCAAAGAAGCGGACTCGGTCTGCCACCAGATGCGAATTTCAGTTCATTTTAGGTGGACCAAAACACAAGAAGCGGACTACTAGGCAAAGTGCGTTGAGGGTTCAGCGCATGGTATTGTGGGTAAATGCAACCAAAACATTTGTGCATTTGGGACGATTTGCTGCTCTGGCCGGGAGAAATATCTCGCAGTCAAACGTGGAAGAACTGGTAGGGTTTTGCTGTTGTGTTGGAAACAAAAGTTGTCCTGCATTAATCAGCAGATGAACAAGTATTCTTTTAAGTTGTGTGTCTCATCTTCTCCTTCAGTAATACTTGATGCAGTGCCCCTCTGGTGGGGAGTAGAATATGTCATTTAATAGATCCAAATCGTTTGAAAAGTCCGAAAGAATGTTGCAATCCTCATGGATGGCGGACTATCCTGGTGTAAAAGCATCCTAAGTTTGGGATGGGGGTCTTACCCAGAATACATCATAAATGAGCAGTCCTGACAGCAGCAGGCACGACACCTTCAGACTGGGAAGCCGAACGAAGGCTATCATGGCGACACACAGGCCCATTGCCAAAGCTACATGGAGGAAAAGCACATGATAGTTAGAAAACACTATTTCACAACAGAAATTTAACAGATACAAGCTGAAACAGATTAATTGGAAAATATTTTAAACAATTAATAAATAAAAAAAAACTTATATGGTTGTATTTCTTGAAAATAAATTTAAGGATAAAGTTTCAAAACAAATTCATTTATAGTTGAACAAAGCTGACACCGGTTTATCTTCATGTTATTAGTTTTGATTAGGTATTGCTGCCTTTTTTGCTCAGGGCAGCATTGTACATGTTGTTGAAGAAGATGGAAGATTAAAGAATCTAATTATTTTATAAAAGAACTGTACACCAACTTGATGGCATTGTCTGTCTTTCAGGATGACATTAAATTTTATGAGTAGTCAGCTTAAATGCCAGTTCTGTTTTATAGAGCAGCTCTTTCTCTGTTAGCAGCACTGATGTAAAAGCCTTAAGACAATACTACGAAAAATCTTCTCACCCCATAAGTCATGCCAAGATCCTTCTTTCTTAGAAACAGTCTTTTCAAGCAACAGTTATCTCCTGGTTTACAGAATAGTACCTCGAGCACTTTCATGCTATTTCTACAAGGTTACTTTGAAATGTGAAGGACTGTTCTGTGTGGATACATTGCAGGAAATTCTTAAAGTGCAATGGCATTAAAGTTCATCACAGTACTCTGCAGTTCTCTTTCTATGCAGATTCTCATTTTATACAACTCTTTCAGACCTGTTTTGAATGAAACTTTGCACTGAATGGAGATGTTGCTCCAAACATGCTGTCACAAGAGTCATGAGTGAGCAACGTACCGTCCATGAGAAGCCAGTGTCCTGTCAGCACCCAGATGAGCACCAGCATCACAGAGAGGGAGAATGACAGGAGCTCAGCCAGTGTAAAACGCCCACAGCAACCAAACGAAATCCTGTGTTAGAGCAGGCACACACACGAGAGATCAAATATAATCACACAGAACCCACCACGAGATGATACGATACACACATAGTACATTTACAGTTCATTACGGAGCAGCCTGTGTAAATTAGCAATATGCAAAGAGTAACTATAATAGGGGAAAATCCATTTTTGGGCTAGAGTGGAAATGAAACTTTTACACTCCTAATTCAAAAGATGTTTCCACTAGACAGTACATAAAGTGAAGTATAAACTTTAAACAGGCATGTTTTTTATATACAAGTTTTTAAACAACTTGTTACATTGTAATAACAATTCTTATTAATATGCCAAGCATGCAGTGGTGTAAAATACACTGCCTACCCACAAAAAGTGTCACCACCTGGATTTAACTTTAACTAAGCAAATAGGTTAAAAGCTTCTCGTTGGATAATTACTGCATGGATGATAATGATTCAGCGGGCAACAAATTATTAAACCATAACTGAGGCAGTGAGTAGCTTCTAATTTCTTAAACAACCATGTTGGAAGGCAGATCCTGTGGTTGTGGAAATCTCTTTCAGAAGTGTCAAACTATCGGCATGCGTCAAGCAAAGAAAGCATCTAAAGCAGGGGTGCTCAAGTCCGGTCCTCAAGATCTACCATCCTGCAACTTTTAGATGCAACCCTTCTCCAACACACCTGAATCACTAGGAATGATACAGCCATCATGCCTAGTGCCTACTGTACAAGCCTGTGGGGGCAGCGCTATGATCTGGGGTTGCTGCAGTTGGTCAGGTCTGTGTTCAGCTACATTATGTGCCCAAAGAATGAGGTCAGCTGATACCTGAATATACTGAATGAGCAGGTTACTCCATCAATGTGCACAAGCATATTTCAAGATGACAATGCCAGGATTCATTGGGCTCAAATTGTGAAGGAGTGGTCCAGGAAGCATGAGACATAATTTTCACACATGGATTGGCCACCACAGAGTCCAGACCTGAACCCCATTCAGAATCTTTCGGATGTGCAGGAGAAGGCTTTGTGCAGTGGTCGGACTCTCCATCATCAATACAAGATCTTGACGAAAAGTTAATGCAACACTGGATGGAAATAAATCTAATCAAAACAATGGCACAGCGAATTTTGCCATATTTGAAGCTAAAGGCGGTCTGATGAAATATGGAAATATGAAAATGTCACTTTTTTTTTTTTTTTTTGGATGGGCAGTGTAGCAACGATAGATGGGAGCAACATAAAAAAAAAAAAAAAAATTAAAGTTTGTTTATTATACTCTATATATTAAACAGAATAATATCACCGGAGTAACAGTGTAGTTTTTAATAAAACTTACAAAAATACTCTGTATTTCTACCATAACAGCCATTTGTGGGATGAGAACTTGCACCATCAAACAAAACTAATTACCTAGTTAGAGGTAAGCTGGATTTAATGTCAAATGCTGGTGAAATGTTCTTTCACACTCGAGTGTAGGGTTACGGTGTCGCAAAAAAATTTATCGAGAAGCTCCAGAAACCCAAAAACATGTAATCACAAGGGAGCTCTTCCCCATAACCATGCTGCAAGCATGGGTGCGCATCAGGTCTACAACCCCTGGCAAAAAGTATGGAATCACCAGTCTTGGAAGAGCGCTCATGCAGTTGTTTTGTTGTGTAGAACAAAATTAGATCACAAACATGACTCTAGTCATTCCAAATGGCAACTTTCTGGCTTTAAGAAACAATAAAAGAAACAACGAAAAAACATTATGGTAGTCAGAAAAGGTTACTTTTACTGACCAAGCACAGGGAAAAAAATATGGAATCACTCATTTCTGAGGAAAAAAATATGGAATCAGTCTATTTTCCCAAACAAAAACAAAATTCTAACACCATTAATACTTAGTTGCACCACCTCTGGCTTTGATAACAGCTTTCAGTCTCTGAGGCATGGATTTGACGAGTGACGAACAGTATTCATCATCAATTTGGCTCCAACTCTCTTTGATTGCTGCTGCCAGATCAGCTTTGCAGGTTGGAGCCTTGGTATGGACCATTTTTTTCAATTTCCACCACATATTCTCAATTGGATTGAGATCCGGACTATTTGCAGGCCATGACATTGACTTTATGGGTCTTTCTTTAAGGAATGCCTTCACAGTTTTTGCTCTATGGCAAGATGCATTGTCATCCTGGAAAATGATATCATCATCCCCAAACATCTTTTCAATTGATGGGATAAGAAAACTGTCCAAAATGTCAGTGTAAACATGTGCATTTATTGAGGAAGTGACAACGGTCATTTCCCCGGTGCCTTTACCTGACATGCAGCCCCATATCATCAAGGACTGTGGAAATTTTAATGTTTTCTTCAAGCAGTCCTCTTCATAAATCTCACTGGAACGGCACCAAACAAAAGTTCCAGCATCATCACCTTGTCCAATGCAGATCCGTGATTCATCACTGAAGATAACCTTTATCCAGTCCTCCACAGTCCATGACTGCTTCTCCATAGCCCATTGTAGTCTTGTTCTTTCTGTTTAGGTGTCAATGATGGTTTTCGTTTTGCTTTCCTGTATGAAAATCCCATTTCCTTTAGGCGATTCCTCATAGTGCGGTCACATGCATTGACTCCAATTTCCTCCAATTTGTTTTTCATTTGTTTTGTTGTGCATTTTCTGTTTTTAAGACATACTTCCTTAAGTTTTCTGTCTTGACGCTTGGATGTCTTCCTTGGTCTACCAGTGCGCTTAGCTTGAACAACCTTCCCATGTTCCTTGTACTTGGTCCATGTCTTAGACACAGCTGACTGTGAACAGCCCACATCTTTGGCAACACTGCGTGTAGATTTACCTTCTTCAAGAAGTTTTATTATCCTCTGTTTTGTTTCAAGTGACATCTCTTGTGTGGGAGCCATGATTCATGCCAGTCCCCTTGGTGAAACAGGTCTCCAAGGTGTGGTCACAGGTGTGGTTTTAACTGCAGACTAACAAGCAGATCTAATCTGAAGCAGGTGCTCATTTAGGGAAAGGAAATTGTTTTGATGAAGTGAATAAAGACTGTTTTAGTGAATGAAGTCGTTCTAAATATTTATAGAGTTCAGCTATGTCTCCGTGATGGACATGGAGTTCTCAGAATCAAACAAGATAGATTTCTGTCTGAGTTTCAGGTGGGTTAGGTGGCTTGTCTGATACACATTCTCTGCTGGTTGAAGTGTGCGCACCTGCATGCACGTACGTGTCTCTGTGTGTGTGGTATCTGGGTGAAACTTGGTGTGTAGAGAGAAATGAGGTGCTATTTGCTATTGCCTCAAACAGAAACTACCTATTAATACCAATAATCGTAGAAGTTTAACAGCGAAGGAAAAAAAAGTGAAAATATGCATTTACCTGTAAGGAAGCAATATACTGCAGCAAAATAATAGCTTTTCCATCTACTTCCAGTGGTGTTAAGCTTTTCACCCACTTTCCATTTTAAAGCATTTAACAACAACTGAACTGGTTGCTTCCCAGATGAAAATTTGAAGTGGTTACAAAACAGCATGGATCAGTTTCACACACGCACACACAGTTTTCTTACTTGTTCTGTGGGGAGCAGGGTCTGGTCAGATACTGGCACATTGGCAACAAGAGGAATGCAAATGCAATTGTAGCAAGAACTGGGGAGAGGAACAAAAACACAGTGAAGCTCAGTCTAATACACCTTGACTTCTTGCTGCAGTCGTTTTTGTCTATTTAATAGACAAGCTAATGGTTTTCGGTTTCAATAGTGTACTAAGTAAAGGGGTCTTCCCCTGTGTGTAACTACTGGAAAGCGGCATGAAAGCCTCATAATAATTCTACAGCTTTAGTGTTTTTGTATTATGTTTAAAAGCAGAAATTACCTGCAGTGCAGATGGTGAAGACCACCTGTACCGAGTCAAAGAAGAAGAACATGACTAGGAGAGACACTGAGGCTCCAATTGGCAGAAACAGAGCCTGTGTTGAGTCTATAGTCTGAATGCCTGAAAGACAATAACATAAAATATAAAAACGCTTCAAAACAAACAAAAACAGAAAGCACTGGAATCAAGGCGATGGATACAAGCCGAGCAGCTAATCTATTACATGTAACATGTGCATATTATAAGGGATTAGTCCGTATATATTTTGTATGTTTAGACTCCAAAAATGATTTATTGCTTACTGTTGTTTGTGTTGCTGTTATTAAAAGACCCTGCTGTTGTGGAGTTACCGTCCTTATCCTTCTCTTGGTTCTCACAATCCATATTTAATGACCTAAAGGAAAAATGGAAAGAAAGGCAAAAGATGGTGTGAGTCCTATACCAACATAGATAAACCCAAAGAAAAGAAATTTTCTTCTTTCTAAAGAGGGTGATTCTTCATAGCAATCCATCCAAGTATAATATGGATCATAAATAATCATCTCCAGAGAAAAAGTGTAAATGTCATTCATATTTAAATTTTCCAAACCAAACTGAGTATATAGCACAAATTGAATTAAGGTTTCCATCTATTGTGATTATACTAGAAAAGCTTTAAACTATTAGTAAAGGTAAATATGTTTGAGTTGTTGGGAGGCATCTCTGAAAATTAAAAGAAAAACCTTCAGCTGCTACACCATCATAATGTAGGACATATTGCAGACGTTATAATTAATAACAGACTCAAACGAGTCTGAAATGGGTCGTTCCACCTGATCAGTTTATTTAGGTCCTTTAAAGTGCAACTTGCAGGTTGGGTTGTGTACAACACATAGACAAAGTATACACATAGAATTTTGCAGAAAACTTACGAATAAAATTTCTGTGTGAGACATAAATTAAGAATTTAGAGGAAAAAAGGTAGCCATTCTGAGCTAAATTTAATATCTGCAATGGCTGTTATTTTTCCTGATCCTTGTTCTTTGTTGGGCCTTTATATGCCTGTCAGACAAAAAAGTATAAGAGTGTTTATCTGTTATCTGTATTTATATTTATTTAAACTAGCACTTCTGCTGAGGTGGGGATGAAAATTTTCCAATCAGTCTCTGATTCACTCCTAATTGTTAGGATTGTAACAGATAAGATCGCATTTGTTTTGGGCTTCTTTTTGCAGCCTGTTTTCATTTCGGGTTGCTTGTTTCTGTCTCAAGATCTGGTAACAGAGCAGGAAGGCTGTGGGTAAAAGGAAGATACTTGGTGTGAGTGCTCTGTGTTTTTAATGATGTAATTAAGCTTTGGATGTGCGCAAACATTGCAGTGGTGTACAGATATGCAATGTGGGCATGAGTCATTAATAAAACAATGCCTTATAATGTGTAAATGAGAATTAGAGTGAAATATCCTATCTGTAACTCGTATCAAAACCAGAATTGGAATATTTTTTTAATTAAAATGAGGTCAATTGACAAGATATTGTTGTCCATGTACACATCCTGTCTGGAGTTGTGTACTGTTTGGAGCAGAAATGCTCTTATGCAACAGTAGTGTTCTACTTGGGATGCTTTCTGCAAAGTTTTACGAAATGTGCCTGTTTGTCAACTGCCTATTTTCTGCTACAAACCAAAGCTTTGGACTTTTGCAATCTGGGATACAATCCCTTCTATAATAAAAAAGTTGTGAAAAAACTGTTTCCAGAACAATAAATAAAATAAAGGGTTGGCTAACAAAACATTCTCTGCAAGGCTTTGTCAACATAATTAACTATTGACACTTACCTGAAGCTGCCATAGACGATGAGAAGGATGGAGATAAGGAAGGTGGACACCTGGCTGGAGTCAACTAGGGAGTATGCCCTGAAGAGGAAAGAGAGAGAAAAATAGTGAGTTAAGTATGACATGTTTCCAAAAACACACAGCTGTGTAATGGACATCATCATCTGCCGGGAACTTTTCATTGGGGTCCCAGTATTGACTACCTGTAACCTTGTATAGTCTCACATAGTTGTTTTAACAAGTTGGCAGAGAGGAATTTGAAATGATAATAACAGAGTTATTTTTATCATTTAATATCATTCAATTAATTCAACACAATCTGAAGTGAGTCAGTACAGCCGTGGGTATCACATGCAGCCATGTACATGTTGATAGGCAACAGCAGCATGCAGCAGGCAATTTCTGTCACCACATAGTTCTGCGATGTTTCGCATCCAAATCAGGTGTCGCAGAGAAGTGTTTCAGATGCAGTTTCTGATTGTACATCTTCAATAACAGCCACAATAGGCAGGAAACCTAAACTCTTTAGAGTTTCTAGGTCTGGCTGACTGCCTCGTATTCTTCCTTGTTCACCAGATAAGTTTACCGGTGAACCTCAATTTTTTTGTAAATATTCTTATACTTTCTAGCTTTAGTGCACATTTAAGGTAGAAAATAGACAATGAGCAGAAATACTGGATGAAGCCTTTAATCTTTGGAAATTATTCTATGGATGAACATGCAAGCATTTGTATGATTTTACTTGTTTATTTTTATTTAGTTTAGTCTAAAATAGTCTTTCAGCGTGTTGAAGCAACAAAGAAGAAATGACTTAATGTCCATAACCGGAAAAGAAGAGGTAAATAACTTCTGTCTTGTCAAGGCTTGGCTACTTACAGTGAAAAGCATGTATATATCATAACTACTATGATAAATGGCACATTTAGTGTCTTACTCAACGCTCAAGACATTTATGAAAAACTGCCCTGAAATAATACACAATTATGTATTGGCATTAAAATGATTTATCAGGAAACGACAATGTTTTTAACAGCCTGTTGTGCATTTCCTGCTGCTGATACATCAAGCACATTGCTACACTCACAAGTTTTTCAGCACAACTTTTGTCCCCCTCTTTACCATCCTTACAAATACAAAGGGCAGCATATCAATATGTCAATGTGGGACTGTACCACTAACCTTTAGTACTACTGCCTTTAGAATAACACCTCTTATTTTAATCCAAAGTATTTCTGTGTTATGTGTAAAGGAAGCTGGGTTTCATGAAACAGACTTGAGAAAATGAGATGTAAGAGGCCAAACGACAAAAGACTGTGACTTGGATTGTTGAATGTCTACACAATTTAGATAAAAGAAGGTTGGCATCCAAGTTATGATCAAGAAAGCCTGAATATACCAGAATATTAAAACCTGTCCCAAGAACTGCAGATGAAAAAAGCTAGACATACCTCCACAGGTGGGTTGCTGCATGCTAAAGTTTGGGAACCCCTCTTAAAGTTGGACAGTCTCTTCATTTTCTAATGTTACATAAATTACACCAGGTGAGGTTGCTGTTGACCATATCATGTTTTTACATTAGTAGCAAATATTAGTCTTGGTATATTGTATGTACAACAGTGAGCTGGCACTTAAATGATTTGCTGACAAAATGATACAATCATGTTGTTTATCTCAACATAAAACCATCATTAATACAAAAGTACTGAACCTGTTGATGAGGGTAGAGAAGAAAAAAAAGAACACTGGACTATGAGTCTGTAGTTTTATGTGAATGTTGGTCCAGAATAATGAGCTTTAGTGATTACTTAGTCCATTTGTTTGTGCACATACACTTGCTTGAGTGAGAGCATATGTATGAAGTATATGAGTTGGAGTGGCCTGAGTGAGTTTATGACTCCTGGCCTGATTTTATGTCCCAGTCTGAACCCATTTTCATGTTTCCTGTGTAGCTGCTGGGCCTGTGCTAGTTGCAAAATAAATGATTTGCATTTCCTGTTTTTGTGTTCACTAATTAACAACAATTTCTTTTTGCACATTGTACTAATCTGCTTATAAATTTTTACTGACTCCAAACCACTACCATATTACTGACAGTGGGGCCTTTTTGTCAGCTACTTCAGTTTCAGTCTCATCCTCACTTTTGCGGGCCTCTTTTTCTGCACCATCTTGTGTTTGTGCTCAGTTGTTTGCTCAGTCATTGGCAGGACATGGCAACCAGAAATCAGCTAAAACGGGGATCCCCAACTCTGGTCCTCAAGGCCAACTGTCCTGCAGACTTTCGATGTTTCCCTGCTTCAACACACCTCAAATGAATGGCTCAATAGCAGATTTGTGCAGAGCTTGTCAAAGAACCATTTAATTTAATTAAGGTGTGTTGCAGCAGGGAAAAATTGAATACCTGCAGGATAGTGGGCCTTGAGGACCAGGGTTGGGAATCACTGAGCTAAGAGACGCATTATTGCCTGCTAATAGACTGGAGTGTGTGACTGAATTTGCATTGTGTTTTATTGTAATGGCCCAGTGACAGAAGTAGTACATGTAAAGTGAAAAATTCTCATTTTTGCAGCTATTTAGTGAAGTTTCCCCAACCCTATTACTGGGGGACACCCCCGAAACGAGACCCACCACTCCCACTAGATAGTCATGTTTATTTTGATCTCATTTTCTAAGTCACAACAGTAAGTAAGTAAGTAAATGTTTATTTATATAGCACCTTTCAAGATAAAAATCACTGAACAAGTGCTGAATAAAAAAAATGAACACAACAGAAGCGATTTTACGTTTCATTACCTCTAAAACAGGTACATACTGTGTCCTTGTACTAAAAACTAAAGTCTGATGTTATTTATCTGATTTACATGATGGCATGCCATAGCTGGTCTCTGCATCCACGGCGGTGTTCCACCCTGATGCTACAAACATTGACATGTGCGTGCACGCACAGGTGAGCACGCTTTCGCCAGCGGACAGAACGCGTGCATCGGAAAACACATCAACCAGCTAAAAATTAGGGCTGCAACTAATGACTATTCTGATGGTTGATTAGTCACCGACTATTAAAACAACTAGTCGACCAATCGGATTATGTATCTCATGATTATTATAAATGGATCTTATTTCACTTTCAGCTTTGAAATCTTGCATGAGGTTGTTAAGTCCGACGTTCCTCCTCTTTAAATGTTCGAGCATTGCAGACGTACTTCCGTGGTACACAAGGTCCGCTTTACAAATCTCACATGTATTTAATTTATTTTGTAAGTTTAACGTGAAGTTATCCCAGACTTTTGACGTTCTTTGCCACCGTTTTGCTCCCTAGTCCGCCACCATATTTTTCCCCTGGCGGACTTTATTGCGCATGTGCAACTCTCAGCAGAGATAAAAAAAAAAAGATGATGTCTCACTCTGTATTTTTTTTCCCCCTTTGGGCATGTGCATTGTGCAACTCTCAGCAGAGATAGGATTAGAAGATGATGTCTCACTCTGTAGTTTTTTTTTTTTTTTTTTTTGCAGACAATAGTCGACGAATAAATTTGTTGTTGACCATTTTTATTGACAACTATTGTCGACTAATCGTTGCAGCCCTACTAAAAATACGACAAAATTATGAATTAAAAAAAAAAAAAAAAAACCTCTTTCAGGGAGAAGAAGATAGAATCACTGGTGCTCCGATGAGTAGCAGCTGGAGTATTTCTCCTGCTCTGGTGTTGCACCATGAACGCCATGTCCATCACAGGACTGCGCACAGCTGAACAAGCGGAATCTAATGCTATTGTAGTAATTACTGAGTTGTATTAAGGTTTAAAATGGAACCATAAACGTCAACGCGTTATCTGAGATCTGCACTAGTGTTCCGCTTGGGTTTTGGCATTGGGGTGACAGGTGAACGACTCCACAAGGTGAAATGGATATCATCACATTTAAAAAGGTCAACTTTTATCTGTCCAGTGTTGCAGCACTTAAGTAATTTATGGAAAATTGGTCTGCAATGAAGCTTGGAAATATAACATGACAGTGTAGCTGTCACATGATGTTTAACTTATTTTGTCAATATCAGAGTTATATTCACATTGTAATGGGAGTTCATGAATATGGGTTTTTACTGTGAACAAGTGATCTGGGTCTGTATCATAACCTCAACCTGACTTTATAATGCGGACCCAAGAGAAGGCTGGCAATGTGACATGCCCTATATATTCACCCTAATCCTGACTTGTCTGTTTCCTGTCAAAAATCAATGACATAGCTGAGGAACACAGGCTGTGATGGCAAACAATATAAATAAACAAATATAACAGTAAGAATAAATCATTGTGCCAAATGGACTTTCATTCATTTAATTTATATTGTTCTAAGATTTAAAAACAGCATTAATAAAATAAAATCTAGTTGACTAAAGCTACACACCCTAAACAGTCAAATTCACTCCTAAGAGAGTATATTAACTAAAAAACCTACCTAAAAATAACTATCAACTGAATTAATATCACATCCTGGTACTCGTAAACATAGTGGTAAAGAAGGTACCATTTAGAATCAGTAGAGACTTCAAAGTTTTAAATTATTTAGTTGGATCTCTGATAAAGGAATGCACTGATTTCACTGTGATTCTGAAGGAAAAAAAAAAAAAAAAAACAGGAATCTCATCTCTTCTGTTTCACCCAGTGGCACAGGAGTAACAACAGGGAGTCTAGGCGGGGAGAGGTAACATGTAGTTCAGTGTGGAAACAGGACACCAGGACAATACTGCATCATGTAGCTTTGCCATGGCCTTGTTTGTCCAACACAGGCCTCAACTTAATGACTGGAAACCGCACTCAGCAGGCATCACCTTTACAGACACTTCAAATTACAAAAGGGCTTGTATACCTGACCCAGGATGTAGGTCATAATAACCATCTAACAATCTAGCCGGTCCAAAATGACACCCTATTCACGCAACTGTGCCTTTTTGTAGGCTCTTAACTGTCCTACAAGCAGTTTGGCTTCAAGCATTAATATAATGATTAAGAAAGTGACCTTCTTCTGCTGCTGACTGACACTAATGATGTCACTACTTCACTGTCAACACAAGCAGCTACTTTAATTTACCACAGCCCTCATTCATATTCTGGTATCGAATTGGTTAGTCTGAATTCTGTGCACAGAAGCCTGTACAACATGAGTGAGATAGATGAATGGAACATTTAAAAACAAAATACAATCCCGGACTGTTGAGAGTTGGCTGGCAGCCCAAAGTGCCATAAGACGTCCTTGTTCACTGAACGACTAGGTTTTCAATAACACAATTCCAATACCGTCCTTCATCAAACCAGTTGCATGCATGACTCGATCACTAGGTCAAGAGGCCACAATGATGACTTTTACAAGTGCTGCCAGTGTGAGGTGTAGATGTTTAAGACTGGTATTTTATTCAGATCTGTCCTGACCCACAGCAAATTAATTCTAAATGAAAAATTGTAATAATAATTCGTCAGCACTTTTTATTGATTTTCAATTTAAGAACTGTAATGCAAAACATACAAAACATTTTTTGTAACTTTTTTTTTTTTTTTTTAACTCAAATTCAATTGCAAGTTTATAATGAAACACCAAAGGACAACACTTTTACCAAAGCAAAACTGCAACCTTGTGTTTCAAATAACCAGACAGAGCTTTTTGTACTTCAACTGAAAAACTGCTGCACATTACTCTTTATCCACCAATAACAGAGCCCACTTGTCTGTGGCTGCCTCTGCACTCTTGCAAGCTTAAGATTTAGCTTTTTCTACAGAAACTTTAACCAACTGGATTTGTTAAACAAGAGGACAGCTTTTAAGTCTGATAAAGTTAGTAGCTTCAAATGTTTCCATGGTTGTTTCACAATGTCTAAGCCTTACAGGGATGATGAGCTTCAAGGTCTGTGTCTTCTTAACTCACTTAACTTCCACACCAACAATGTGTGTGTCTCTGACATCAGTGTCAGTGCCATGTCTCTTTCGCATGATGCACACTGTGCTGCAACTTATGAGTAAATTTTACCAGCACATATTTAGTGTGTCTAGGCATGTGCAATTGATTCAGTTAACCCAGTGATTCTACTCACCAGCTGTTCAGTCAATGAAACCTCTCCTGGACATCCAGTCAGGGATTAACATTTATCTGCTTCCTCTTTTTGATCCAGTCAGGGGTATAAAGGGTTAAATTAATCAAGAAATCTTTATGAACTCTAACCTCTGTGCTGTTTTAAAATCAAACATATCTATGCTGCATCATTGCTCTACCAACACTGTTCTGGACATTGTTAAAGACAGTAATAATAAATCAATGCAGAAATTAAATGAAAAGACAGAAAACTGATTTATTAATTATTATTTTAAGTCAAGACAATAAACAGTAAAAGGTAAGTTATAATCTTTAAGACTACATTCCAGAGCTCAAGAGCACCATGATAAAAAAACTCACTCTCTAGGACAGCTCTCTAAGTTCTGAAGGACTAGCTTGGTTGTGATTTTATTCACAACAATGGCTTTAGTAATCTATCTGATTAATACAGATTAATGTATATGCTTCAACAATCTAACATCTACTGCAGAAAGACAGTCACAATTCCAACTGCTCCTGAAATTTACAATAACTGTTCAAAACCAGCTAATTTTGCAAAAGTCAAGATGGTCAAAATGATCACGCGTCAGGGTTTTGTAAATGACTTGATTATTCAGTGTCGTCAAAAGTTAAGGCTAAGCTGGACTTGTGCTGTGGATAGTTGCAATAATAGGATTTAAGGCTTAAACATCAAGTCATTACAACCAGAAGCAACATATGTGTGTGTCTTACCGTTGAAGCCTGATGTGACAATAGTGTTACACAAACATTTTCAAGGCACAAGGATTGAAAAATAAAAAGGTTGTGGTAAACAACCTGCTTTTTTTTTTTTTTTTTTTTTTTTTTAGAAAACTATGAGGTTTTAGAGGGCCTAAAAAATAAATTAAAAAAGGGGGATGAAACCCCCAAAGTTTTAGGTAATATTAGGTTTATAACTCTGCTTTTCACCTTAGGTCCAACAAGAACAACATTTCAGGGTTTTTTTTTATCAGTATGTATCATAATTGCAACAACTGTCATTCAAAGTATCAGTATATGTCTTTGTATATTAAATATTGTTTCTCTGTTGAATCAGCATCCATAAGGGATTTTACACAATTTTTTAATTTTTTATTTTTTACAATGTACTCCTCTGTGTGTGTGAAGTTAAAGACATGTCATTGTGTTCATTTCCAGCACAACTTTTAGGCCCTGTTTACAAAACACTGTTTTCACGCAAAACATAAATATTTTTCCTTTTTGAAAAAGAAAGGACATTTACACAACAGCAGAATGAATACTGTCCATGCATATTTAAAACCATGAAGTTTAAATAAATCTGTCAGGCCTCTGGTGGGCAGTGAAACTTTGCAACGACCCACCCATAAGACAGAAAACATTGTTTAAAAAAAATAAATAAATAAGATGGCAATTAATGTCTAGGTCATTCAAATCAGGGAAAAAAAAACCACACACAAACGCCACTAGTAAAGAATAAATTTAAATGGCATCATTTTTGCACATTTCTCTTCCACATAAAAGGCTAAAACTAATATATATAACTACTACAACAAGATTTCCCTCATTTCTGGTGAAATGTTTTCACAGAACTAGTGGAGGCAATTCCCCACGCTTTGTCTCTGCACCACAGGAACTTGCTGCCTATTGTTGTTCACAGAAGTCCTTTTACAGAGTTCTGTTTTTCCTTTTAACCCTTTAAAAACTGCAACAGAAATGGTCCATCTGTGCCTACTCTGTTATTTTTGTACGTAGTGGGGTCATTTTCTTGGAGCATCCTCAAGTGCTTCATATTTCTATGATCGGTACACCTCAAGCTCAAAGATTATAAAAAGTCAATGGGCAATAATAACTTAAAAAAGTATTAATATTATGCCATAAATATAAAAAATTTAGATTTTTTCATCACACTTTGCAAAAGAAACATAATTTAGTGGCCCCAAACATTTGTAAATTTACCAAAAAAAGAGAGAGACTATACAAGTTATCGTAACACTGTCTCTTTTAGTTTTTGAGACAAACTCCTTGTTAGGGGCAGAGTAAGAAGGCATTTTTAATGATTCGTTAAGTGCATTTACCCTTGAGCTTAGGTCATACACAAGAGATGTACTTAAACATTTTGCAATTACTATGCAATAAGATACACAAAACTAACTGCTAGTGGCTTCACAGTCGACTGCATGTTGACGCAATTTCTGAGTAGTAAGTGGTGCTGATGTTTCATTTGCAGTTTTCTGTGTTACGCATGCGTATTAACCAAGAGCAGCTATTCTGACAATGTTTGCCAAACCGACAAAACACCTGTTGTTGCTTCTAACTACTGCAACATTTTTTTCCTGTAGATTTCATGAAAAATATGAACATAATATGAAAACTATGTTGGATATGTGTTGAATTTATTTAGGGTTTGACAAAAATAAAATATAGTGGAGATAAGTTTGGTTACTTGAATTAATGGATACAGAATGGATTTTAAAGGATGAAGCACCCACGGAGTGAGATATAAACCCTGAATGGGGACTGAATTGAAACACTCCGAATTGTAATCTGATCAAATTGTGAAATATCAAAGACGACAAACTATTACAATATACAGTATAAGCAAATACAATATTTGGTATTAAGCTTAGGTTTATTGAAGGCTACATTCCATTGCTGCACCTATGCAGGCTGTCTAGCAGTCGAAACTTTGTCTAAGCGAAATCCAGCCACCTTTAATACACATACTTGTCTTATTATTTTAAGTTACCACCCAATACTGTTGAAATGTTTCCCAAAGAAATGTTCATAACCTTTGAAAATCTAAAAAAAAACACCGAAGAGTAGACTAAATAGGTAGATAAGAGAAAAAGGTGTCTCAAAATTAATTTTAACCTCTCTACAAATAGCCAGTTGGCTGTTGCACCACTTCAGCATTGCTATAGACCAGGGGTGCCTAAGTCCAGTCCTGGAGATGTACTATCTAGAAACTTTTAGACGCATCTCTTCTGTAACACATCTGAATCAAATGGCTGAATTCCCTCATGGAGTAGGGCTTGCTTCTAAAAGTCACAGGATAGGAGATCTCGAGAGTTGGACTTACATTTACACAACAGTGGAATGAAATACAACTCTGTGTAGGGGAAAGCGCACATAGGACCAGAAACGATGTAGCGCGTATGTCAGGGCTTTAGTGGGCAGTGAAACTTTGTAACGACACACCCAGGTGTGCGCCAGGTCTGAGTGTGCAAGTGCAAGAGGACATTAAAAGATGTCCTCGGTGCAAAATTTCACTCTGGAGGCCGTTGTCAAATCTTCACGATTTTATCCACCCAAAAACTCTGTAACCATGTAAACTAGAGGCCAGAACGCAACAAAAAATGAGCATTTTACCGTCACTTTTGATTTGACCTTCAGCTCATATCGCTAGTGATGAATGTATCTTTGTGCTAAATCTTTATTTTATATACATTAGATGAAGTTAACACAAGCTGGTCATTTTAACTGTTTTAAAATTTGCATATTCAATCACTTTGTCAAATAAAATCATAAAGCCTTTCTGGTCCCTGACTTTTCCTGAAAGCATATAAATATATAAAACTGTATAAATGAATATTTAGTAACATATGAGAAAAGAGGAAATGTGTTTATTTAATCTATTTCAGCCACAGGTGGTAATTTTGACTGCACAGGATTTTGCATTGTATATTTAGATCCCCATCGTTCTGGATAAGATTATATGGAAGTATACAATAAAGGGTGGTATGCAGAGATGGATCAGTGCTGTATTTTACAACATACGGGACCTTGTAGGAATAATGTACACATCATCAAGAAATGCACTGAAACCCAAACAGCTCAAAGGGGTTTCTACAGGAACATCTAGAGGAGTTTATTAAGGACATTATTGCCTCCTCCTTCATCATTCCAGTATCAGATATTTGAAAATGTCAATGATGTTCAAGATTATATTTCATTACAGATATAAATTCAGACAGAGACCTGAGCTGAAAGTTAGAACTGAAGGGGACTGTGGTGATTCAACCAGGAAAGTGCTACACGGGAATAGTAGTTGCTGAGTCGTAAAATAGGCCAGATGGGAGACTTCAGCCTGACGAAAATTTTCGTAGCTCTGGGAACTCCAGTGCTAGAAAGTCAAGTTAATTTATTTTGATCTCGTTTTTTATACGGCACCATGTCACAACAGACACCATTTTAGGTTCCCTTCCCATTACAAAAGTTTTCTACTTTGTGGTTTAAATAAAAAACTAAACAGTCTGATGTTATTTGTCGGATTTACATGACGGCATTTCATATCTGCTCTCTGTGTCCACGGCGGAGTTTCACCATGATGCCACACAGACACGTGCATGCACATACAGATGGTCACACTTCCGCCAGCGGATAAAGAGCGCATCTGAAAACACGTCAACCGACAGAAAATCAGACAAAATGTTTGCCTTTTTTTTATTTTTCAACTCTTCCAGGGAGGTGAAGATGGAAATAGTTGCACTCCAGCAAGTCTAGTAGTCACATGATGTTTAAATAAGTTTTATTTGTTATTATCAAGTGCCATTTTCCCACTGTAATGCTCTAATGGGTAGGTTACATGATTCAGCAGAGCTGATTTTGAGATTTACACCCTGTTCATTAAGTCTGTATCTAAGTTACATGTATGAAACTAAAGAGTCAAAACACACTAATTGTTATTTGTTGATGGTTGGATGTGGTATTTTAAATAAACTGGTATTTGAAGACAAACAGACAGTAGTTTGTTACAGGAGAGTCTGCTTTACCCCACCACTGTTTGTAAGCCCATTGTTCCATTTAAGTGGAATAGAGGTCAAAGTTGATTCACCTCTGAGCTGGCTACACAGGAAGTCACAGAACCAAATTGACATTTTTGTATGTCAGGGAAATACTGCATTATGGGATATGTCTCTCTGGACACTGATGCTGTCACTTTGCTGAGATGTAGAATGCCAGCCTTTTTTTTTTTATAAGCACACACTGATACACTGCTGTGCCACCTGTGTTTGGTTTACACATAGGAGAAAAAGTAAGCACATACCTCCACATATCTTTGCCATGTTATTTTATGATGTCAGTGTGACAAGTACTTTGGTTTGGGTGCATTTGCACATCCTGTTAGAGCGTTTCCCTTATCATCGTAGTGCACCCCCTCCTCCCTGGAAGGTCAAGTTGATTTGCTTTAATCTTGTTTTATAGTCACAACAAAAGTCGTTCTGTGTTCCCTTTCCTCTAGAACAAGTTTATACTTTGTCCTTTAGTTAAAAAAAAAAAAAAAAAAAAAAACTAAATAGTCAGAGGTAATTTAGGTGATTTATACATTGGCACGTCATTGTTGCTCTCACACGACGGCATTCTACCCAGATACCACACACATACGTATACGTAGGTAAGCACACTCCCGCCTGCGGACAGAAAACATCTCAAACACCTGAAAATGAAATAGAAAGTGAAATAAATGACAAATACTTTATCCCAGAGAGAAACTGAAATCAGACCGAAAAAAAAAAAAAAAAGAAAAAAAGAAAAAAAAAAAGACAAAAATATCTGCATTTTATTTTTCAACACCCAGGAGCTGAAGGCGGAAACACTCACTGCTCCGGTGTTATGTAGAGAACTCCATGCCCATTGCTGGAACACACACAGCTAAACAAGATCAATCTACACGTCTTTTTAGTACTTTCTGAGGCACATTACAGCTAAAAATCTACCAAATATTTGACGGTTTTATTAATGTCGACATTGTCTGAGATATGAACTTTAATAATATTTAGGGAGACTGTACTGAAAGCAACTGTATTACTCATGACATTTAAAAAGTTTAACTTGTTTCTGTACTGAGTGTTTTTTCAATTTTACTCATTTATAGAAAATGAGTTTGCAGTGAAATTTGAAAAGAGTTGTGGCTTCACAGCTGAGTGTAGCTGTTAAGTGTTGTTTAAATTATTCTGTCATGACCACATGTCTCATTCACACTGCATCTGTGTAACGGGTAGGCTACCTGTTACAGCTCCAGAGTTCATGAATAAATGATTCAGGAGAGCTGATTTTAAGGTTGTTGAGATTAACACCCTGTTCATTAAGCCTGTATTTAAGTTACATGTATGAAATTGGCACTCTCGAGTCAAAACAGACAAATTGGTAGTAAAAAACACAATTTTACTGTCTGTACTTCAGACAAGGGGAGTACTTTACTGTACTGCGGATGTGCAGTTTTGAAGATGTGTTTGAAAGCTGACAAGTCATTTTGATGTCAGCTTCACTTGCCTTCATGCCAGCTGCAATATCTAGTCGTAGTACTTGTCTAGTTTCTCTTCCTTTCTTGGTTTTGCAGCTGTGACAAGTGCATATTAAATCCAAACTTCTCAACCATCACATTTCAGGTGAAGATATGAAAGTAGTGCTTCCTCTAGTAAAACACTGATAGTCATAAAGTCAGACTATAAAATATTTGCCTACATTCTGAATTTTTATCAACAGTGTTAATAGTTGTTTGGGCTATGGTTTTTGTGCATGCTACCGTGTCAGCTTCAGGGTCTAATCTGTATTATATGGCTGGGCTTCAGCAAAAAATTTAGGCCTGTTTTTACAGCATTGCTCTCAGGAGCACATTTAAATACATGTTAAGGATTGTCTTTTGATCATTACACATAGACACTGATGTTTATTTAGGTTATTGTTAAGGTTTAGAAAACTGTCTTCATTTGAACCATGAATGTTAAGTAGAAAAAATAAACTTAAAAGTGCTAGCTTAATGGAACTGAATGAAACTAAACATTTAAAACTTTCAAGTGGCTTATGGGGTTCTGCTGCCTCTGGCAAATTTCCCTCCTGTGGATTTACATTTAATATTTTTCATGATATTTATCTACTTGGGACTTGAATTTTGTGAAAGGCATCTCCTTTTTGGCTTTATTACATATCATGTTTTTGGCTGCTCAAACAGCCAGAAATAGCCAAGTTTTTTTAATTTATTTATTTATTTAAATTGCACAGCTTGCCATGCATATAAAAACAAAAACCTACAGGAGTTAACTATACTTATTATTTAACATAATGCCAGTAAAACAAACATTTGAGAAAATAAAACTAGTCACAAACTAATAATTATCATCATGGTTTTTGGTATCTAATTTATTTACATACTGCAACCCTATCACGATGCAGGCAGAACTGAGATGACATCAATGGTTTTTCATACTATGTGTTTCTGAAAATGCCATTATCTAAATTATGCAAATGTAATATCGATTGACTCAACATTGGATATTAGAAAGAGCATTCTTTTAAAACAATTCTGTCGTCCATCTTCACAACACATTTATATTGCATTAATACCAACAACACAATCTTCTCTTGTTAAAATAAGACTCAAAAATGGCAACCCTGAAATTCAACATAACTGAACCGGTAATAAATGTTAAGACCTGTAGTTTTAACTGATTTTTCTCCTCACAATCGATGTCAACCTGAAATTTACATACACACAACAGATAAAAGCCAATGATTTGTAACAATCACTAAACATCTAATATGTTTATCATAGAGAATGCTGTTTCTTTTCATTCCCAGCATGGGATCAGATGGGTAAAAAAAAAAAAAAAAAAATTCACGGTTTGTACAAAAGTCTACCTACCTACCCACCTACCTACCTACCTACCTACCTACAAGAGGACTTTTGGGTAGTTGACTACAAAAATCATTCAAATTATGTAAATACAAAATAAATTAAGGCATTAGAAGAAAATTTTACTAAAAACATCACACACACCAATTAAAATATCAAACCAGCAAGACCATCAAATAACACTGCCTGCTCTTTGTTTCGACTATTTCTACACAGCACAATGCTATTTCAAGTATCACCCAAAAGCTCAACATGTGTCACTATTCAACCGACAATAATCACAAAGGCCTTGACAAAATTGCCATTTCCATTTATAGGCCAAAGCATTTCATGCATCAGTTTCTTCCTTTTTTATTTATTTATTTTTATCTATACATTACAAAACACTCGCATTCGAGTATATATAACCGGATTTGGTGTACCTCATAAAATTGGAAAAAAGACTATAAGTGACAAGCAATTCAAAGTCGCAAATCAAAAACAGACATTTTAGCGATATGACTACGATGCTAGTTTAGCAAAACCTTTGTTATTGTGTGCAGTCAGTGGGCTGACGACAAACGAGAGCAGCTAATCGGCTAACGCTAATATGTAGGCACAGCTAACGTCAACTATCCTGCTTGACAGTCTTTCAAACATCTCTTTATTGTTCAATATTGTGTTTTCCAAGCAGCAAGCGGTGATATACCAGAATAATACACCTGCTCGCTAACCCATTGAGCATATTAACCAGTCAGAAGGAAAGCTAGTTCTTCAGCATTCACTCACACCAGCATCACTGGATTTGACCGCAGCTGACTAAAGTTAGCACAGCATTAGCCGCTGCTAGCTAACCAGACAGATAGTTAGCAGTTAGCAATGCCAAAGATGCAAGAAAAATATTTAGGTATGTGATGTTTTACTCGCTAGACGGCAATAAATGCACCTGAAACCGTCCGCGTTACAAACCAAACGTTTGTGTAGATGGCCAATAATTCTGTTCATTGCCCTAATGACCAGTTTGCAGGCAGTAGCTACAGCTAGGTAGCCACTACTAGTCTGTAGCGCAACGGCTATGCGCACTCACCAAGATGAGTAGCCTTGCTCCGCCATATCGCCGACAACAGTGGCTTCCGCGGCTGTGGCTAACACAGATTCAGGTCCCGGTCACAACCCGTTGGGACCTGGGAGAGGTTTTCTTCTTTTCCTTTACAATCCGACGTCCTATCAGTTACTTTTAGGTGACAACATGGTAATACATCCCGGCAGCAGCTAGTATTCACTAGCTGAAATTCTCGCAATTGAAATGAGAATGATGGTTTGCTTTCGTTAGGTGGACAAGACAAAGCACCCCCAGAAAAAAGACACAGATGTTATTTTCGTCGGTTTTGCTAATGTCCTGCCGTCACCCCAGCCGAGAGGCTCGGTCTTCAACGATACTACACCCACTGTACATCCATATTCTGTCAGGAGTAGCCAGAATAAATTCCGATATTCCTCACGCCTGCACCCCTTGCTGATATGGAAGACGTTCAGCTTTGTTTTCTATGGCGAGTCCACGGGCACGCGCAAACTCGCCCTGCTGTAGAGGTTTACAAGTAGGACGTGCACTAAAACGCTGTCATGCACTGAAAATGCTTGCGATGGTTTCCTTAGCGCTGGCAGCATTGCAGGCTGTCATACACACCCCTAATAAAAATCTGAGCATTAAGTTAATTGTAAACTTGAATAATGTCTTGATGTCTGTCTACATTTTATATATTTAAGTATTATTCCTTACAATCACAAAACATGTTTTTATTCCCGGGAAGAAAGTGTAACGCTATTCTCTTAAGACCAAAGTCATTCGGACTAGAAATAGGTTATATTGCTTGGAGCTAATATAAAAATTAAACTTTAGATAAACGAAACGCCATTTCCTAGGTAGGCTACAGTTATGCAAAGACAGGCTAATCCAATGGTGAATAGGCCTGGTTTGCAGAGCTATCTGGACAGCCTGTTGATTAGAAGCTGAATCAGGTCATTTTAAATCGGTCCATACTCTGGGGTGTGAATGCCCCTGGTCAAAACAAGGATAAAATAGTTTACAATAAACATTACAACACAGTGAGGCCAATATAGAAAAAATACAAATCTGTGTACTACAATGCGTTTTTTGTTGTTTTTAAAAAAAAAAAAAAAAAATTATTTGTAAGACTTCAATTGTTAAAAATTAACTTTATTGTAGGATTTTATTATGATATAAAGGTGAGTAAGCAACATAATGCCTTTACGATGATGGCAGTGGAGAGAGCAATAGATGTTTTCAACCCATCCACTCAGAGATTCCTCTGATTCGCTCACCTTTATTTTGTATTATATTAAACACATATTTAACCTTTTAAAGCCACAGTGTTTACCGGTCTTTGCTGGTTAATACATATAGGCTACACACACACACACATATATATATGTGTGTGTGTGTGTGTTGCACAATGGTAAGCTTGTAGGGGGAGTGGATGATCAGCTCTGCTGGGGGCAGACCTGATTATGGAGTCTGACAGCAGAGTGGAGGAAGGACCTGCGGTACTTCTCAGTCGTGCACCCTGGGTGATGAAACCTGATGCTGGTGGTGCTTTCCAGGGCTCCAACAGTCTCATGTAGGGTGTGGGAGGCATTGTCCATAATTGGTTATAGCTTTGCCATCATCCTCCTGTCCAGGTACCTGTACGAGTCCACCATCTCAATGTCCATTACCTGAATGTTCACCTGGAAAGGAGGGGTGATTTTACACTGGTAGAGGTCCACCAACTGCTCTTTGGTTTTTCACTCATTAATCCAGAGGCAGATCTGGTTTGCCACAGCCTGCACCCTCTTAGGTAAGCTTTCTCATACTTTAAGTAGTCTTCAGGAATAGTTTTCTGGCTTACTTAGAGGACTTTTTAAAGCTCTTATTGGTTGTTGGCTTCCTTCTTTTGCTCTCTGTCAAGATGTTTCCTCACAATTTCAATAATGTTGCAGCCCAGGCTCTAAAGAGGATTCTTCACTCCATAAGATCTGTTGCCATTGATTTTCAGTCAAGTTCTTTCGTCATTTGGAATACTTCAGCCTTTTCTCCCTGTTCCCTTCTCTAACAAAGCTTTATGACAGTTGAGCTTCTATGAAGACTGTTAACACTATATTAAACAGATGCATCTTATAAGTTCTCTGTCAAGACTTTGCTGGACATTTTTTCCCCTTTTTTATTTTTGGCCTAATTTGTCTTTCGTTTGCTACTTGTCCAGTTCCCTTTAAAAAAAATAAGAATGCAATGCACATCATGCTGAGATAGGAATCACCTTGTTTGGGGGTGGCTTGAGGCTGTTGCATGGCACTGTATATCCATACAACAAATGTCTGTTTGTTTCTGTTGACATATACACTTCTAAGAGATCAGAAAACCTTGAAGGAATTATACAGACTGGTGCAAACATTAGCACTTATTTAAACTATTGAATGTATTTCCATGATCAAGTTTACATTTTCCCCCAATAATTTGTTTGCTCAATGAAAAAAACAAAAACAACAACAACAAAAAAAAAAACAACAACAAACAAACATTGAGCATTTCATTCATGTGCACTTGTATGTGATGCTTTACACTCTCCACCAGCTCTGTTTAAGGAGCTTTAACAACATGCCGCATCACTGAAAGATCACAATCAGGATTTGTTTCTGGGGAAAACACAGGTTTTTACTTACTTTTTTTTTGGTTGTTTGTTTGTTTACAGTAAAATACTGATCAAATAAAGCTGCCATTTTGAATGAAGCTGCATGCAAAGAATGTTGATAGCACTCTTTTTTTTATTTTGGTATTATCAAGTTTACCTGAGTATTTTTAAAAACAATCTAGGCCATTAGACGTTGATGTCTGGAAGTTGAAATTTCGAACAGATGGTGGTTGGGGCAGGAAGGTTAGGAGGTCAACAAAAAGTCCTTGAGGGTGTGGGGATGAGGGTGGGCACAATAGTCAGCAGAATATTTCCCAACTTAACTGTTGATGTTAAAAATGTAAGGGTTGTTTTTTTCAGTGGCAATTAACTGCAAGAAAACTGAAGACATTAGATGTGACAGCTTTGACTGACTTTATTTTTTCTAGTTTCTTTGTAACATAAATATATTGAAATGAGAAATTGGTATGTATTGAAAAGGCTGTAACTTAAACACATACCATTTTACACTGATGTAAACCTACTCAAATTATAGCTAAGACGTGTGGGGTTAATGTCTATTTTATTTAATTTCAAATGAGCAAATCCTCAACTAAAAAATAAATTCCAGCGCAATGATTACAAGTGTTGGAAAAGTTTCCTACTGGGGCATTGCTGAAGGCTGATAAGTCTGTGTCTTTAATCTATCCTTTAGATAAAGAACCATTAGGGTTTATGAAAGGGTCAGCAGGATTCCCTGAAGCCAAAGAGTGTGGGGATTAACAAAGTCTGCAATGAGCTGATTTTCTTACAGATTATGTGCAATCTGTTCTCAGCAACAAAGCCACAAATTCACAAGACACAGAAGCAGTATTAATCAAAAGCCCTATTAATTCAAATGCAATTGGGATGTTTCTGCAGTATCAATCAGCCTGTGTGCAGCTGCAGCTACAAACCCAATATTTAGAGAATTTAACCAGCTGCAAAAAGTCTTTACTTTTTGAAGGCAAGTTCTCAAGAGATGCCATGAAATTATTGCAACAAAAGACTAAATGAAATGAACTGTCTGCTAACCATCCAACACTCAGAATTAGAGCAAATGAACAGATGTTTTGTGGTACTGAAGCGGTCATTTGTAACCAAGACTGCTGCAATTGTTACTCATTTTACATGCTACAAAGCCTAAATTAAATGCAATTTAGTGTACAATATAACCACGTTAACCATATTGTTGTTACTATACGACGTAAAGGAGAACCTCTGAGAACAACAGTGGTCTTTTTTTTTAAGATAAATGATTGAAATCTTCATTTAACTGTTGAAAGTCATGTTTTAGAAAAAGATGAATAATCAAAGTTCACAGGATATAAATACACTGAAAATTTGGCCACAAACAAACAAACAAAAAAAAAGACAGCCGATTGTTTGAACACTCTCCCCCAAAAATGATATAAAAATTGAATTTTGACTCTGTCATCTTCAACACTCATTGGGCAAAAAAATATTAAGAGCTGCTGTAAATATAAGATTTTTAAATTTCATTCTTCAAGTGAATAACTTCCATTTATATTAATGCTCACAAGTCATACATATGTGTTGACCACATAATGAGAAACCAGGAATGTTTCTATCTGCACATGCTCCAACTGTCCATCCAGTTTAATTCAGTTCACTTTAGTAGTTTTAATTATTTAATCTTGATAGCAGAAGTAATCATGGAAAAAAAAACTTCACAATTACAGAGCATATATCAGTTCCCTCGTAGCTGTGTGTTAAGTGCTATGCAGATAAATGTGGGTGTATCCATCTTTGAGTAAACATGTCTGAGATGCAGCACCAGTAGAAGTTCTAGACATATGTACTTAATTCTAAATTAAAGGCTTCCATACTGATGCATGATATCATATAAATTTTAACATTAGAATGGACCTTTTATGTAACATCATCATTCAGAAGTTACAGAACTTGGAACCCTCAGGCAGAGCTGCATTGGAAATAGATATCAGTGAGTAGTAAAAATCCCTTCAACAGCTCAGGAACTCATCTAAAAAGTACAAAACATTGTCAGTAAACATAGCTCTTTGTTGCAATGAAAATTTCTAGTAACTAAACTATGTAAATCTAGGCATGAGCAGAAAGGAAGCAAAAATGATTTGGTTTGGGGAAAGCTTGGGGAAGCTGAGGCACACCTTCAACATAGAAATTGTGATTTTTAACAAGTAGTTGAAGCATAATATGACAGGGTAAATTTTAATATTTGATGATTTTCTTTTCCTAATCCAAAGTAGCAGATATACGTGTGACCACAACACAACTGAGTGGAAAACATAGCTGATCAAAACAAGAAAAGATCTCTGATCACCTGAAAGTCCTGGTTTTGGACAACTGCCATGACCTCCAGCTTTCTAAGCAGATGTTTAAGAATCTAGACAATCCTGCTTTTTTTTTTTTTTTTAATAGTCTTTTTAAATTTCTGTGTAAAGGCAAGATCCAGTGGCATTTAACATAGTCTGAGATAAGGTAGAAACATGTCCTGTCATCAACAAATCAACCTCTGAAATTCCTTTTTGAAGAAGCCTCCTCAGGGCTGCACAGGACCTTCTGTGTTATAATGAGCACGCAGTTCAAAACCAGCTTCTATGGCATAAGGTGCACTAGTGCAGTTGGTTTAACCCATTATGACATCATGCTACATTTGTGTGCTTTTCCCTGTCACACCTTGAACAATGCACATGTCACATCTGCATTTTTGAGACACAATTTTATGATTAAATAATAATAATAATAATAATGATTAAGTGTGACAGTGATTGCAAACAAGGCAGAATACAATATATAACACTTCTTTTGTTCAAAACATTTATAACAGGGACTTAGAGATGTTGTGGTGGCGTGATCAGCCTCCACCAGCAGCCAGCTCTAAATTAATAATAATTCAGCTTTTATACTCTGCTACTGATAGAGCTAAACCGTTCCTCCCAACATCTTACAGCAGCATCAGACTGTAAAATCTTAACACTTTTTGTAGTCAAGAATATTTACAGTAAACATGATAATAAAGAATCGCATTTACAAAACTGTATCCAGTTCCTAAAAGCTAGAAGCATCTTCCCGCAACCCCACATATGGTCCAGGAACATTTAACTAGTGTTCAGACTCTGGGGGAGCCTTTAGCTAAACACCCTGGATAATACACAAGAGATGTGGCAAAACCAATTTCAGTTCATATTTCTAGTTTCCCCACAAATCTTTCCCAACCCCAAATCTCATAAACAAATATTTTATTCACAATAGCACATAGAAAATATCTTGAAAGGAAGCATTAAAAATAATACGTTATCTAAAATGTGAGGGCAGCAACACATCTCAAAGTTTGGACATGGCCATGTTCACATCTTTGAAGCATCACATAAAGTTCTATCAACAGTCTGGAAATGGCTGGAACTGAGATCAGTTGCTGGACCTTTGGGATGGGAAATGTCTCATTTTGTGTTAGCTGTCCTGTGTCAGCTTTGTCATATATATATTTTTTTTTGCCCCAAATGCTTTCTATTGGTGAAAAGTCTAGACTGCAGACAGACCAGTTCAACACTCTTTTGCCAAAAGTGATAAATATTCTATCAACTGCTGTACCTGTAGCTGTCTCATCTGTATATTTTGGTACAAATTTCTGATTTGGAGGGGGGGGGGGGGGGTGCTTTAACATTGTGGTCCTCAAAAGTGTGTCTTTCATCCTTAAGATGCAGGAACACAGCTGAGTCCTGGCCTGGTGAGTTGGCTGTCCTGTGTTGATGCATCCATTTGTAGATGGACTGCTGTTTGGTTTGTAGAGCTCACTGCAGGCTCCACTGCTCTGATCTGCATACACAAGGTTGATTTTTGCTTTGAACCAGTTTATGTCTGATGGTGTGGCTGGGTGAAAAAAAAAAACAAACAAACAAACAAAACAAAAAAAAAGTGGCGCTTCTGGGTCTTGAAAGCAGTCTTGTAAACCCAGTCCAGTTGACTTGACTCCACCCAAATAGGATATTATGACTGAAATGAATGAAAACCTTCACAGATAAATTTCTCTATCCGTTTTCAATCAAATAAATCCTAACTAATTCTTTCACTCTCAGAGGTTAAGCATTTGCATTTAACATAAAACAATATATTTACTGTAACTTATTTACCCCAAATTTTCAAATTCATCTTTAGTTAAAATGAAAAATGCAGGACACCACTTCTTAACGGTGTGGTAGTATGTTAGCTTGACCACTAGGTGTCAGCATTATCTATGTAAACAAACTAGATTCATAGCATGTCCTGTCAGAGAACTATTCCTACAAATATTTGGATTCATTACATGAAATCATATTTCCATTTAGAGATTTCTCATCATCTTTATTTTGAACAATGTATTCACTGTTATTTGGTGCTGTGATGTAACATCTTAATGAACCGGACCACTGTGACCTTATCAGAAAAACAATTTTCCATCTATCGTAACTGGTTTGAAAATAGAGTTCTTTGTAACAAGTAAGCTGATCATATATCTCATATAAGATGCTGCACATCCTGTACAGACTGACAATGCTAAATGCTCCATTTCACAGGCTGATTTAAAGCACCTGATTACACTTCTGTACCGATTAAATGGGGAGTCAGAGCACTCTGTGTGTATTGTTGTGGATCTCCAGAGATCTCCAACCTCCAGGTCATGTGGTAGTGAGAAGGCAACATCTTTATGTACCATTTCTGTTGGTTGTATACTTTGTGAATTAAAAATGTTTTCACTTATAATACTTACATGCACTTGCGTGGGCAAAGTCATGATAAATTATTTAATAATTCCTTTACCTCAAAGCATTTATTCTAAGTCAATACGTTTTTCTTTTTTTTTTTTTTTTACCTCCATCAAACCTCTAGTAAAACGAGTGGGTTTGTTCAAGTAACTGGAATGTTGTGATCAAAGATTTTCTCAGGTTGGATGCTATTTTGAGCATCTTTTTTTTTTTTTTTTTTTTTTTTGACTAGCTTACTTTTTTTGTGCCAGAAGGTATTTTGTGATCAGTCTCCCAATCAGGCAGGTAATATCGCATGCCTTGGTCATGCATTGCAAAACTGGAGCAATAATAACACAGCATGGATGCTCTGAGGTGTTCTCCTGGCCAAAGCAGAAGAGACTTTCACATCTAAAAACTAAACTTAGAGAAAGGTGGATATAAACAGAGTCAAGTCACAATGCCAATATTTGCTAAATTTAAAATAAAAGGGACACTGAGTCTGTATTTGGCAATTGAGACAGGAGCTCTGCAGTTCCCTCTCCCTTTGCTCTCAAGCAGAGTCCAAGGGTGAACGGCTGTTTGAAGCTCTCCCCTTGGGCTCCAGGGTTCTGTGGGATCCGGGTGTGCTGACACTGTTAGCACGCGTGATATGAGAGTATGATCAAAGCTGGCTCATTCTGCCTGACCGATTTCCACAGGATTAAGGATTAGGAAGCCGGGAAGCTGGGAGAGGCACAGAGACAATCCGGGCGAGACAAAAAGGGATAGTGAGGGTTATGGAGAGTGAAAAGGATAGAGAAATGTTCTAGAGGACAGGGACATCTTGAGTAATAAAAAACATGTGCATGCTATGTAATTTGCTAAATAAATGAATATCTACACTGATAAATCCAGCAAAATGAATATCATAATTCTAAACAGGATTTTTCAGTGAAATGTATCTTTTAGGGACTGGTTTTGCAGACATTAATTCAGCTTCGGCTTTCCTGGACACACTCTGTCACTAGCCAGCATCTCCCAGCAGACAGGGCTGTGCTGCAGTGCATCAAGTGTTCAGTCTGACATGTAGTTAGAGGACACACTTTGCTGTGCATTATTAGTGAAATTTCTAAATCAGTTCTAAAAATCACAGGCAACCGACAAGGAACTGTTTAATGGTGGTGATTTTGGTGCTCATTTGTCAGACTATCACTGCAGGATTTTTACAAAGAGAAGTGGGAGTCACCAGGATGTTCAAATTTTGTGTAAATGTCATTATGGAATGAAGACAGTTTTGTCTGTGCTCATCACATGGAACAAAATATGTTAACTTTTTAACTGAAGGACTGAAGGGATCAATTATCAAGAAAGCACCTATTTAAATAAAAAAAATATTTAAATGAGTCATAACTGCGACGGCAACCAATACCTCAACAGCCACAGCCAATAATATAAAATATTCCATGCACATTCAGTCATTCTGTAGTCCCCCCAAAAAGTCTGTGATTGTTTATGGCTTCAGAGTCTGAGTCAAAACGTATCAGGAGTTCAGTGGATAATGGCTTGTAAAATTAGAGAAGACTAAAATTAAAGTTAACGAATCATTTTTACCAAACAGCCGAGAAGTTTTGAGAACATTTCAAGTGGTAAACTGGTTTTAAAATGTAGCATATCGGCATCCCCTGATCTCATTAGGAACATGTTTAGTTGTTGTATTTTTATTGCTGTCAGCCATCACCAACCACTGGAGGGGGGCATTTGACATTTGAAGGAGATTTTTAACAACTTTGGAGCCTAAGTACAAACACTTACCAAGTTTAGAGTGTCAGCAAAACATAGGCTTGTAGGAGAGGCTATCCAACATGTTGTGTTGTCAGAGCAGGTCCTTTATTTGTATGTGTATTGTCTTTGTATGAGACGAGTCCAAAGAAATACTGTCCCAGATGGGGACAGCTTTGGTGTGGAGGGTTTTGTGGCATCTGCTAAATTTGTGTGGCTTTTAGTAATGTAGTTTGTCTTTTTTTTCCATGCACACACCTGGCTGCTTAAAAAGAGGAGTGGATGTGGAGGTTGAAGCTTGTTACAGATATACGCTGAATAAAGTATTAGGATAAATGGTAAAAAAAAACGGAAGTTCAAGGAAAAATAATGGGGACAATACACCACCTGCTATCCAGATTAAAATGCCCAGATGAAAGGTCACACAGAGGCAAGTTGTTCAGCCCAACCAGATGTGTGTTTGCTCTGGCCTTTAGCCGATTAATTATCTCATAGTTTATGACACTGGGGTTGGTGTTCAGGCAATTGCATTACACCACACACCCAGTGCAACCTGATCTGGGGATTTTTTCCTGTTGAAAAGTGTGTGTTTGGGGATGTGTGTATTATAAATAAGGGAGGCGTCTCTTAACACACTGGTGGCATGGGTAATGACAGAGTAATCATGCTCCAGCAGTGTGATCATTATGTTCTTGCATCAATTCTGTGTGGCTGCAATTCAGTTCTGCATTTTTTTTCTCCTCTTCCTTTCTTTCTTTTTCAGTTTTTTTTTTCTGTTCCCAGAGATTAACTACAAGAGGAATAAACACAAGAAAGGAACCACCCATTCACACCCCGTGGCATGCTGCCTTATTTGCCCAAGCCTCTATCAATTCCTGGTCATAGCCAATAGCCATAAAGGAAGTGGTCCCACTGTCACAGAAACAGTTGGCACGGAAACAGCACATTACACCATCGTCCAATCCCCCTCCCATTCCTTTGTCGTCATTTCTCCCCTCCCTTCCTTTCCTCCTCTGCCCGGTCCCCTCCTCCTCCTCCCTCTCTCCCTATCTTGTATGTTTTTTCAGTCATCAATGAAATCACAACCAATCCTGTTGCTGGCCTCTTAGCAAGCACATTACACCCCCAAGGAACACATCTACTTGCTGTTTTACCTCAATTCTAAGCAGCAGGGCTCAAATTCCTTAACAACCAATGTATATTCAATAACATGAAACAAAGATACTCTGGATGCTGCAGCCATCAAAGCCTGTTTTCTCCCTTTCTTTCTGTTACTCTCATGATTTAATCCTGACCATTTCCCCCCTTCTCTCTATCCCTGCTGACTCCTCCCTCCATTTCTACCCTGCACTCCCTCTCTCTGCCTCTCAGTCTCTGACACACTCAAACACACGCACACATATATACACACCCTCCACCCCCATCGCTGCAGTGTCTCAACTGCCTTGGAGCAAAAAAGAGAGAATATAGAACACAGACGTTAATAAGACAGAGGAAGAGGGCCGCTGAAAGACAGAGAGATGTACGTGTTAGATCCTATGAAAATGAGGACGATATGAAGATGAAGCGGCAGGACTAAAGGTGGATTGCACAGAGCCCTTCTCTTCCTGCAAGGGCTTGTCTGCAGTATCCTTTGTACATGGATGCTGGCTTGTGAACACGGTAAGCTTGGCTATGCTTACTGAGCTTTATTTATTTTATTTTTTTTAGGGTGGCTTGCCTTTTAGCCTGCAAGAAGAGATTTCAGTGTAGCCATTCTGTGGATGCTGACTGATAAAATGGGGAAGGTGATGTTCAGAGATGGCACCAAAGCAGGCAGGCAGCCTGTCCAATCCCCTCCTCCACCCTGTTAGCTCGGTGCCAACAGACGCTGCTATCTTATGCTTACAATTTGACTCATCATTTCCCTGGAGCATCCTTGATTCTTATAGAATGCTTTTATCTGAATGCGGTGCATAGTTTGTATAATTACTGTATGTAGGACAAATGAAGGATGCTTCAAAGATGTGTGTGTGTGTGTATATATATATATATACATATATATATATATATATATATATATATATATATATATATATATATATATATGTGTGTGTGTGTGTGTGTGTGTGTGTGTGTGTGTCTGTGTGGATAGGTCTGTGCTCCTTCCAGGCCATAAGCTGTAGAAAGAGGGGAAAATAAGAGAGTGAAACCGCCATCACATACGATCAGGTGCTGAGCTTTACTACTGGCTTTAAATGTGGATGTGCAGTGGGAGGTGTACAAATCCTGTGGAGTTTGGCTCTGCAGGCACTGAGAATAGCTGGGAAATTTTGGCCCAGAACATTGTAGGATTTGCCTGTGCAGCTATTCAACGAAGTAAATTTACATCAATTAATAATCTCCATCTTGAAGTGAGATTTATTTGGTTTATTTGTGTCTAGCTGTTTATGTCTGTTTATGAGTGTATTGCGAATCCTGACAATGAGAGGATGAAACTGGGTAGAGCAGACTGTGTTCAATACTCAGTAGCCAAAAAAGAGCAATTGTGACATTTTTTGCTTCTACAATTTTTCCTATTATCAGGAGCTTCAGTGTGTTTTACTGTCAGTGGAGGTTTGGGTGTATTGTGTGCCATCAGAGGAGCATGTGTATTTGTGCCAACATTGTATGTTTATGTTACATGCTTGAGAGAAGGAGAAAAGGGAAGAGCTAGTGTAGGGAGCAGTTATGGGGCTGGGGGGGGGGGTTAACAGTAGGGAGGCAGATGGGGCAGAGGGGCGGAGGTTGATGCAGCAGGGAGCAAGAGGGAGAAAGAAGGAAAGAGAAGATTTGGCACAGATTGGATGGATGAGCAGGGAGGGGGGTGGACGGTGATAATTTCACGGTGGTGGAAAGACAGCGCAATTCTGAGCATGTGACACAGAAAGAATGCTGGATGAGTCTGTGATAGTTCCACCAGCAGCAGCAGAAGCTTACCGAGGCCCTGATATATCTCTTAATCAAAAGAAATCCCTTCAAACTCTTCATTACTGAGTTCCACTGAGTCAGAAATTATACACTGGTATGTTTGCCCTTTTTAGTGCTACCTGATTGGGGTTTGTGAGAAACACAAAAACTGGGCAGGAATTTAAACCCTATGCAACTGAATTTACTGATCTGATTAAAAGCACATGCAGCTCACTTTTGGCTGAAATGTTCTTTTAATAAATTACACAACACATGCATTTTTTAAGTAGGACGTACCTGAAGCTATTGTAAAGCAAAGTGGTGTTATCATCTTTTATGGGAGATTAATTTCATTAAGGTGTTAAAGACATCTTTGTTGTGATTCAAGATTGTAACCAAATTTTTCTGATGCCTCCCAGTCATGCAGTTATGTGAAGATGTTGCCACATCCGTTACTGGAAGAAAACACAAATCTTTGAGCTGGAATCAGAACTAGCTGCACAAAAATAAGCCAAGCATGCAAACAATATTTTATAAGGCAAGACAGTATCTCATTGTGTCCTTGATGTTGTAGTCCAGTGGTGACCTCTCTCTCCTCTCGGTATATCTCACTGCTGTCTCAGTGACTGGTTGGTAATCATGAGAAGACAAAACAAGGTCACATTCACTGAAGCACAAAAGCTCTAATCTGCCCTGCAAGCTGCACTGACATCTTCATATCAGCTAGAAAGTGCTGTGTTTGTCTCTGCAACATTTAAAAACAACAACATGTCATCAATGACATTAACTTTAAAACGATTAATGACTTGGTCCAATGTGAAATGTAAAGGCTAATCACATGCTTTAGTAATAGCATCACCAAGTTTCAGATGCACACACGCTCACAAACTGCTAGGAAAAAAAAAGTAATCACACCCTGATATTTTGAATATAGTGTTGAAAGACGTGACTTAGTAGTTTTATGAAGACAAACAAACCAACAAAATCAGCACAGAGCACTCCACACAAATTACGCTTTGACCAATTCATGCTCTTTTTGTTAGATTCACAGGATGCAGTATGGTGCAACTCAAGAGGCTTTTATTCACATAAAAATAGGAGAAGTAGTGTGGTAAACCCTATGCTGAGCTGACCTCCTTCCACCTCTTTTGTTACTTGCTACATCAATTCCACTGGGTGACATAATGGCAGGGGACAGCAGGGACAGCCTTGGTTTTAAAGTGACAGTGGCTGTTGAGGTAGCAGTTCATGCTCAGAGGATTCCAATAGCACTGGACGGTGCTGCTGGTTCAAACCTTGTAGGTGAGCACACCAGCAACTTGGACAATTAAACTCAGCTCTATTACAGTTAAGTGCCGAGGGGGCCGAGTGTAGTTCCCTCTGCAGCCTACTTAATAAAATAATTAATCTAAGGGGTGACAAATTTAAAGGAAGAAGTAGAATTATCACATAGGTCTTTTGCTTTTTGTAATAGTAGTTGAACAGGAATCAAAATTAGAATTAAGTTTGAACACCACACAGAGGCTGCTAAATATGATGACAACAGAGGAAATATATGTCCATAAGATTCATGTTCTCAGTCTTTATGTTCTGACAGGGACCTGCTCTAGTTCAGCTGGCTCAGCGTTAGTGTTTGTTTTGGGTCTTTAACCTCAACCAGGTACTGGGACAAAGTGTCATCTCCACACAGACATGTTTTGGCAGCCATTTCTTTTAGACAGGTGCACATGTAGCCAGAACTAATAAATTACTTAACAGTGAGACATCAGGGATGAGGGCTATCAGTGGAATTGAACCAAATCTTAGGGTGGGGGGTTGTCTGAATGAGTGAGGATTAAACTATCTTTCAGTGTTACATAAAACAACATGGGCTCAACTCAGCCCTCTCTCTCTCTTTGCCTTGCTTTCTAATCTTTACTGGTAGTCACATACAGGGGCCTGTCTGTTTTCCTGAGGCCAGCGAGTGAGAGGGCCTTACTTCCAGCACTCAAATCTGAGTGATGAGAGGGCAGAGCGGAGGGGACTAATAACAGAGCAACTTTGTGTTCTATTGCACACACATAACAGTGGTCATATGACAACAAGGAGGTGGTGGAGAGGGAGGGGGATGATGAGGGAGTGCTGCAGCCCACTACACTGGTTAGGGTTGTTGTGCAGAAAGACGTAAAAAGGCGTGTGATTATGCCTCTATGCGTGGATGCACATACAGCCTGTATTGCCTTCTGACATTATTATACAATTGTGATGAGGGGATGCAGATTTGCTTTTCCAGGAAAATACCTGAAAATGGCATGAGGTCAGTTGTGTTTCTTAGTGACCTTAACAGTCCAGTAGTATGGACTAGCAGAGCTAGACAAAATAAAACTGGTTAAAGACACAAATACACAAGATAAGTTCATAATTTGCTGCAACATCTATGTAGAAGCACCTAGTTCTACATGGGGAATATTTTACTTGTAATAATTTGAGCAGCTTTGTCACTTATTGTTCTAACAGACCTCATCTAATAAAGCTCACTGGATGGGTTAATAGCTGTTGTGCTGCACTTTGAGAAATACTTCTTTTCCTGTTCCCGTTATCAAATCATCTACGGCCGATAATGTCTGTGGGGTGTAGGCTGCAAGTGTCTGTTACCCACAATTTCCTTCTGACGCAGAAAGCATTTGTCTTATCTGTCAAGACATAAATGAATATGACACTGAAGCTGAAGTGAGCATTTGGATGTAGATAAGAATGTAACTTGCTTTGATCTACTTAAAGTTGTATATTGGGGGGGAAAAAAAATCTGTATATAGATTATACGTTTGTTAATCACACATGGACAGGAAATGTATAACAGACATGTGCGCTCACTTTTCCACTTTGTGCCATCTTATCCCTTCACATCAGACAGCCTGTCCATATCTCAGCCTGTGCACAAACATGCCATTGTCATCGCTGGCTGGCCTTGTGACTCAGTGTGACCTGTTGTATTGGAGAGGGGGGAACACAGCCATTGAGATCAGGAGTATTAAACAGAGCATTATCACAAAAAAGCATCTAGCACACAGAGAGCTCACCCCCAGCCCATCCTCACCCTTTAAACAACCCACTGTTTTGGGGGAGTAGAGAGAGGAGAACACTGCCTGTCATTGTTTTTTGCCATAATGAATGAATGGTGTCCTCACATGTATACAGTATGAAGGCATCTTTCTCTGAAGTCAGCATTCAGGACATGTCAGAAATCGCAAACACAATGTGCTGAACAAACAATTGGCAAGAGCTAAATTGAAAGTTTTTTTATGGAACATTTTCCCAACACCTAGACACTCAGACTAGTCTAGTTAGGCGTTGCCTTGTAAAGACATCCCACCCAGTTAGTGACAAGCTATTTGTTGACTCTTTGCCCCTCTGCTAAAATGGGATTTTACTGCTTAAACATGGATAACTAACCATCTTTGATCAGCTTTAATAACATAAGTTAGTAGTTTTCACTATATCAATACATTATCCATGACAGATTGTGTGTAAAATGGAACGTCAAGTTTAAATATGGATTGGAGTAGTATGGAAAGGCTAATTCAGAGGCAGTTCCTTATGGATAAAATGGTAAATAGAAAGCAGTTCAAACTGTTGAATGGAGCTGAAGATCATTCTGCCTGCGACCTATATCTCAAATGATTCTGACGTAGAGTGAGGCGACCACAAAGCTCTGACTCATCACACAGAAGCAGGCCTTCTGGGTTGCAATACTTTATTTTGTTTCTCTGAGGGCTACACAGAAAATCATCCGTTTTGGTTAATTACCATCAAAAAGGCTCAGTTCTTTTGTTTTTTTTTTTTTTTTTTTTTTTTTTTTTTTGCACTGCTCTATATATGACCTGTGCTAAGAAATGCCATTGTGGTGACATTGATCTATGGTTCTGCAGCTCACTGAATGAAATTGACTGCTTGTTGTCCCACATTCCAAAACAGTGCAGCTGAAGAAGATTCAGCCTACATACTGCCCTGCAGATTCCCACCCATGCCTAAAATTTGCCACTTCCTTCCCTTTTATGAGAGAACCCAGCCAGCATGTCCATGTGGGGCCCACAAGGGTTAAATATGGGCTATGTGAGTACTGAGAGGGCATGGGCTTGAACTGGGTAAATTTTGCAGGTCCCATGTGGTTACACGTGAATATGTGAAGCCTAGCTGAAACCCATTCAGCACCAACTTGAATCCCATATGAACAAACACAGGTGATACCACTGTGGTAACAAACCCGCTTGGGACCCTCATCTGCAGCCCAAATTTAACCCACATGGACATGCTGGTTGGGAAGGATGTGGCTTTTACAAGCAATATGACATCTAATGAGAATGGAAATATACTAAACAATATATATTGCAGACATTTTGATTTACCCATTAAGAGTGGTGAAATGATTTTAAGAGCTAAAGATCATCAATACCAAGGAAGTAGCCAGTTTCTATCTTTACAGAAAGTCCTATTGTATATCAGCTGGAAACCTTCCCAAACTGGTAAAGTCTCCAGAACTGTTTCCAGTAGCTCTTGCATAATGGATTTAAGATTCCTTGCAGAGCCGCAACATAACGTAGTTGGGGTAAGTGGAAGAAACAAAGAAGACAGTCTAATTCAATAATGTACACAAGAGACAAATTAAGATTGGGTTACAAAATGGATTGAAGAGCTCTAAGCTGATTTTGCAATATAGTAAACTATAAGATCTCTACCCCCTTCTCTCCAGTTGAAATAACTATTTCTTTTTTGAGGGGGGGTGTTGTGGATCTTGTAGTTATGTAAAATAATGTGCATCTTACATAGGTGCTGCTGGTTCAAATCATGATAAAACTATTAAATTCGATTTTATTTTCTAATAGTTCAACCTGCACAAATTGGTCAGTATTTACACAAACAGCTATTGAAACTGTAATATCTCAACACACATTATAAAACTTGCAGTAAGCCTTTTTTTTATTATCAAATATGGTTTTGTGCATTTGGATACAGTTTCAGCTATATGGTCAATTTCTGCATCATTCTTTATCATATTACAGATCTAACACATTCTCCTCACATAGATTTTTTTTTTCCCATGTGAGTTTCTTGGCATCTGAAGCCGGAGTAGCTAAAAGGCAGTTTGAGCTTCAAAGACTTGATTTGAGTCATGTGTAGCCCATCAACCACAAGGATGCTGTGGTCCAAAGTATTTAGCATAGTACTGCAATGACTGAGACCTCATGCTTTCAATTCAAGCTTCTTTTTTTCCCAGCAAAGATTTTTTTTTAAATAAAAAGCTTTTTTGTGTAGAAAGTTTTAAGCTGTGGAAAAATATTTAAGGTTTGAGTGTTTTAGTGAAAAGACAGGAGCTGCTAGAACATGTCTGTGTTTGATTAAATATTCAAATATTGCCTGTGCAGAGAACCTCAAGACTATAATTGGTTTGTCACTGATCAACCATGCAGCAGTAAAATCTATTAATATTAAATATTTGACTCTTTTGTAGGTGACACACTGCAAGAATGGCTGCTGGTATAAAAAATAAGTGCTGTTCATTTGTTTCCTGTTTTTGCAGCTCTATTTCTCATAGTGTTTCAATTGGCAACATTACCAGAGAATTCTTCGACCCTTTTAAGGAAATGCTAACGTCCATGGAAATTTCTCCAAACCTTGTGTGCAGTGCTGATGCTCTGCTGTGGTTTAATAACATCAGCACTGCTCCTGATGATGGTCACAAACCTCTGAACGTCATCCTGGCCCTCCACCTAAACACTTAGAAGCCTCATTTGTAGTATGTCACCTCAGATCCACTTCAGGACACTTTTTAAACTAATTTAGTTGATTTAATCATAATACACCTTAACATTCATAGTGTTTTTTTTATGTTAGCACTCAGCTTGCCTTTCTCTTGGCACATTTCAAATAACTGCACTGCGCAGAAAAGATGGCAACAATCATGTTTATCTGAAAGAGGATTAGTTGACTCAAACACACACTTGTCAGATTTTCTGTCGTCATTAGGGAAAGAAAGCTGTCGAAAGCTTTCTTTTTAAACTTTAACCATCTCTACCATCACCAGCTTGTCAATTTAAACCTGTCACCTCATTCCATACCATATTCCAGCATCCTTGATATTGAAGTGGTTCTATAATCTGTTGAAGACCATGATTGCAGAGGACATGTCCATTCATCATCTCACATTTTCTCACTAATGCATTGCCTCTGTGGTATTATATAAATTATTAACATCCCTCCAGAGGAGCTTCTTGTCTTTCTGTTTGGCTGGACAACTTATTGTCCCAAGAATCTCACAAGGCTGTCCCCTCATCTGCTGTTTCCTAAGTACTTTTGGAATAAACACACTTGGGGGGTTTTATACAACTCTGACGACTCTAAATGAAAAACTGAAAAATTGCATACGGTTGTTTCTGACAGCTGCCACGAAGCTCATAAATATCTGACACTGCCAGCTGCACAGATTTAGGGATTAGCCAGTTTCTGATTGTAAAAATCACTCTAGGAGGACATTGTATATGAACAATGACCAGGTAGCCTTGTCTTTTACTAAAACCCTGTTTTTGCCAGACAGCTGGTGTAAAGCCATTTAAAAGCTGGAAGCAGGTTAAAACAGCTGCCTTTGGACTGGAGAGCATAAGCACTGTGCAGCTGATTATAAGGCATGTGAGCTGCTTTTTTCCTATGTGCATTTACTGTATGCTAGTTTGCTAGAGGGACTCTAGCTGCTTGAATGCCTCTTTAAATAATGCCAACATCTATTAGTAAGACAGAAATAAAATAACATTTTTATATTATATAATGTTTTTGACTCAATTCAAGGTTTGTTAAAAAAATGAAACGTCAGTGATGGTGACTAATACAGCTTAGGCGACTTGCTAACCCAGGAGGTATATAGATATGAATTTCTTTAATATGATCAAGTTTTTGCATTTTCTCAGCACCAAGATGTTCTGGATAGATTAAACTGGACATGTATATGCCTTTCAGAGTGATCTCAGAGCCATGCAATCGTGGCTGTCACTTTCCCAACCTAGGGGAAAGCCCCAGGCTGCAGCGTAAACATTCTTTGCCTGCTTATCTGTGATGAATAGAATGTTTTCTTGCCATAGTTAATTTTGATGTAAATGGATACTCTCTATATGCTTGATAAATGGGGACATGTGATTGCCTGCTGGTCGTCTGCTCGAGATAGCAGTTTTAATCAACGGGCTGATGCTGTGAAGTGCAGCTTTGTTCCTGCTGCCTGTCTGCAGCAGGTTTGATCATACTACTCACCCGATCCCTCCTGAAATGCAAGCCTGTTGACCACAGCGTTGATACACACACACACACCTGCACATCTCATTCATAAACCATTACAAGATAACTAATATGTGCCTTTTACGTCTCTCCAAACATCACGCCCTTTTACTTTTCATTCAGAAAGTTGAAATGTTTTATTTTTCAACCGTTAAGAAACAGCAAAGTACACATCTGGCTACATCTGTCAGTTTCATCATTACACAGCAATGTCCATTTCATTCTCCTGGTTATTTAATGAGTGGTCTTATTAACTTAAATCACATGTCTTTAGTTGTGGGCCTTATTTCCCACCCATTTATTTATACACAAAGTTATGCTTAGTTAATTGTTACCATTTGTACAGTGATCACTATTTAATGACACTAAATAATTAATTATTCAAGCATTTGCTTTCTCATCTTCTCTACTGTTAAGAAAAAATCTGTTTAAAGATGTAAGCGCTTGGATGTGATGTGCTTGGATGTGTCTTAGCTTTACTGTAAGATTCCCATGTTTGCATGTGCAATAAAATATCTGTCTATAGTATAATGCATTTAACCTGTAATTTATTTCATGTCTTAACAATAATATTTCACCTCTAATGGATTAAAATCACCACTCAGTCTGATGTGATTGACTCTAATATTAATAGCTTTTCTGCAGGCTTAACAACAGTAGCATGAAAGTGGAGTAGGTTACACAACAAAAAAAAACCGATGTGTCTACATGTACTCAGCTTTAATAGAGGGTGTGATTGTAATTATTTGCATCACGGTAAATTAATAATTGTAAGTAAGCAGCAGGGAGAGTGATCAGGGGGGAGCTGCTGGGTTGTGCGCAGCAGGAGCTGCAAAGGAAAGGCAGGGGAGCAATGGGGCTCTGTCTCATGATGACTATCAAATTTCTGATGCATTGAGATGCTGACCTCCTTGTGTGGCCCCCATGGCTCTGCCTTCACTCATTACTCCACCCCCACTCCGTTTCCTTGTAACAGTCTTCTATTAGAACGTAGCGTGATAGACAGCATTGTGCAGTAATTTCAGGGATTAAAAGAAATTCAAGGAGGATTTACTAATGTAGTAATATAACTTGACTCTGCATTTGAGTTGGTTATTGTACAATATGACTTGACTTTAGATATATGGTTGCTGTAATGCTGCCAAGTTCCTTAAAAGATGGCTCTATTATATTATTGTTCAATAGTCAAGAACAGAAATATATCAAGCCTAATTAAAATCCTTGCACAACGCTGCTGTTTTAGATAAACTTTTATTAAATGAAGAAAAAGCACATTCCCATGTTTTTATATCATCTTTCTCTCAAGATATCTCTGCAGATTATTCCATGTTTCAGGTGCAATGATGTTCCCCAAAATCTTTCAAAGTCTGGAGTTCTTTTCTGTATAGAAAGGATGCAACAAGTCCTCCAGCTGACACGGAAGTATTAGATGATTATGCCTTTAATAATGGCATCGTGTAAAGTACCACTTCAGCAAGTGGGAAGAAGGAAAATGAGTCATATCAGTGTTTCCACATCGCAGCAGACATTAGTTTCAAGTTTGTCATTAAGAAGAAAAAGAGTCCTCATGTGGAAGAGAGGAGTGGATGGCACAGTTACCCATAGCAACAGTTGGCTTTGTTGTGAAATTAAGACCAACATAAGCTGTAACAATATCACTTTTCAAAGAGTTATCCAAACGCCATGTCTGAATTGAGCTAATCACAGTGCACATCATATGTAACTCTGACATACAAATATTCACATAAAATGGGCCTCATTCACCAATCGTTATCACAAGTTTGTTCTTAAGTCCTACTTAGAAACTATTTACGAAGATTGTTGCATTCATACAAATCTTCGTTTCTTGGTTTTGCTCTTAGCTAAGAACAAATCCTATAAAGGAGTACTCTTACAAATATTTGAGTGTAGATAAATTGGAAACAAAGATAGGATTTAATTCTACTGCTGGTCTTCCTAACACCATTGGTGCAATAGACTGCAAACGTACTCATAAAAGCACCCTTGTCAAATCAGTTTCCTCAACTGTAAGAATATCACTCCATAAATGTCCAAGTCACCCGTGACTCCCAGATCCACATGCAGAATGTGGTCTTTAATTAATAAATTTACCACATTGTTGTCTTTTTATTGTAATGATTCGTTTTATGAGGAAAAACAAGGTTGTGCCTGACCTGGAGGTTTCATCAGCTTCTGGTGAAAACTGCATTAAATTTGAACATTAGAGTAAAAACAAAACCCCCAACAGTGCATAAACCTGGTGCTGCTCCGCTGTTTACTTACAGTGAAGCGCTGCTTTTGGTCATGGCCAGACTTTCTTTTTCTTTCTTGTAGATGAGTGGTCATTTTGGGGAATTTTGCCCCCTAGCGAGCAGATGTTGTAACTGTGAGACCAAACCAAAAGAAGATGAAAAACTGTTCTGAATTCTCTGCTTCATCGAACCAATTAATCAAACAGATAATATTTTGTTCTATTAACAAATTTCAGATATCCAGGTTTTTATCCTTGAGTGTTTTACTCCAATTTTTCTTGATACAATTTGAGTACAAGTATTATTAAATATTATAAAACAATGTCCTTGCTCTGATGGCATAATACATCTACAGCAATCATCAAGCAAGATGTAAAAAAAAAAAAGAAAAAAAAGTGGAAATGCAAGTGCTGCATATTTTAAAAACAGCCAACTGGAATGATGTCACACACACAGCTTTAATGTGTTTCACAGGCTCTCAAAATCAGTGATGTGCATTAACCAGTTTGGCTGGCTATGCCATTTTGAGAGGGTAGTGAGGTGCCTGAGGCCATTAAACAATGCTCCCTACTCTGTGCTGTGATGCTTTGTTAGGGCTTTGTTCTGCTCTGTTTGCCCTCTCTGTATTTTGAACAGTGGACCCTCACTGGCCACCTTCTGAGAAATGACAAATGCAGGGTATAGTTTCAGCAGAAAAACTAGGCCGCACAAAGATTCCAAATTTGTCAGTCAGCCAACAGCATATAGAAACTTTCAGTGTGCATCTACTATATTTATTACATAGTCCCCACAGGAATTCACTGCTCCACATTTATTACATACTAAAAGACAAAATAATATTTAATTTCAAGTTGCTGAACCTGTATGAATTCAGCATTTGTTTCATTAAAGTCTAACTGATTCAAATATTTCCAGAAATCCCTTCATTCATCTTTGGATCACACTGCAGAATTTGCTGGATAACAAAACAGATGTCTAGTCAGGGAGCTGCAGCTTTAGAGCTGTGTGAAAGCATGACAGGTACCTGCCGGCTTGAGCTTCTTATTTTCCCTGGTAATAGTAAATACGCATTTTAGCTGCTGTAGTTCAACCGGTTAGTACGATGCCACAAGGACACATGATAATTTTGTTTATTCAGTCACTCTCCTTTCAAACTGGATTTGTGGTTTTAATTCTACTACTAACTGTAAATGTGACCTTGATAGTACAAATAAGGAGTCTATGTGTGAGTGTTTTACACGACTAGGCATGGTTAGTTAATATCTATGCTGTGTCTATAGCAACACAGGACTGCAGATGGTAGGTGCTGTAGTGTGGGACTGTTTGGAGAAGAAATTTGAAGAGTAAGTGTACACAGAATATGGCTGAATTGTAAGCATGCAGGTTGGTATGCACTTCCTTCTGTTAGATGAAAGCAGATATTACGTTAGATATCTTTGGTCTCTTAATTATTGTTTCAATATATCAGTTCTATTTATTTGTCTTCCTTCCTAGAAAAAGAAAGGAGGATCAATGTCAGTGTTACATCTGTATGTTGACTTTTAAACTAGAATAAAAGCAATTAGCTTAGCTTAGCATAAATAAATAGCATAAATACTCTGTAGCCACTCTGCGTCACTCCTTGTTTTGTGGTCGACTGTCTTGGTTTTTTGGGTTTGACATATAGGCTGTCACATTTTTTTTAATTTTTATTCTATTTTATTATTAATTAATTTATTTTTAACCAGACATGACAATCTGGGTGGACAGAGTGAGGACGAGAGGATACTTGACACTCTAATTTGGAAAGTCTTTACAGTGGTTATAATTTAAGGGCAAATGAAGGGTAGTTTCTCATTTCAGATTTTTCTCATTAGCACGCATTAAAGATACACCACATGTACTGTGTCCTACTTATGTAGTGAGGGAATTTGTGAACTCAGAACTTCAAAACATTTGTACTTACAAGGATGTATATACCACAAGAGACAAAAGGGGTTCATATGAACACTCATGAATATCTAGGTACGTAGTGTGCTGCAAGTAATAAAAGAGTTGTGTGACTTACGTCAGTGGTGATATGACTATACCCACAATAACTGTCATATTTAAAAAGGCAATATTTGTGTTGTGTAATAATACGTGTATGATTATATTGTGACTGATCATCTCTCTTTTGACACTGCACTGATGCTGTCAGGCGATTGTGCACTGAAGATCTTCCATTTGTCAGGTCCTTTGGACAGATTTTCACTGTTCATTAATTGTAATCAATATTTGTGTCTAGTTATAGTTACACAACTCCCTCTCCACGTCCCTACACTCATTTAAATTTTTTAGAAATTTGCCAAAAGAGATAACATTCACAACAAAGATAAACTTGACTGATGGAAATATTATGACGATATATTATTCTATTAATTTGAATAAAATCTACATTGCGACAGTGAACATACTTCACTCAAAACGAAAACTGTAAATTAGATGTGTAGGATTTTAGATACAGATTTTAGACTGTTTTTTTTTTTGTTGTTGTTGTTTTAGATTTTAACTTAGACCTGTGGGCATGTAAATAATCACAAAATTAAATCTAAGACATCAAATGGCATCAGGAAGAAGATGTTAACATCAAGAGAAAAAAATGTCCACATAATCTTATATTAAGGCCTAGTTATTGACATAATTTAGGGTAGAATGCTATTTTCAGATTGCTTATTGGATAGATTAATGTCAAAGTGCAACGTATGAGTTTATTTTTTCTTTTTCTTCTGTATTTCTTATAGCTGAGCTTCTACAAATGTTGCTACAAAAACATAAAAAGTAAGAAGCCAATTACAGTTCTTCATAATATTAACTCATTCATTGACTTTAAATGTATAAAAAAGCAACATTTTTCCATCTATTCTTATGCACTTAGAACACTAACATGAATTCTAAGGGGAAAATAATATGTTTGCGACCCTTTAACGGATATTCGTGTTATGCCTCTGTTGATGTAGCCACACAACAATGACAATTACCGCAGGTGCATTGCGTCTCTCCATCTCTTTAATAAGTATGTCTTAATGAGGCCATGAGGAACATTAATGAAAAGGTGACATGTGGCTATATGAGTGAATGCTTTAACAGATTGATGAAGCCATTAGTGATATGCATCTCATGTCTGGGCTTAACGGACACATCACATCTTCTCCTTTTAATCTATGAAGGTGCAAAAGTGATTATTTGTGATGCATATCCTCCAAGCTTGTCCATGCCCTCAATTATAGAACCAGGTTGCTAAATTAAAGTGGGATTTATGGTTTGTCTTAATTGCATACCAGCTCGTCCACTGTTCTCATCTTTTTAATGTTAAATAGGAGGTCTTTGTGTCGACCATTCGCTGTTATTTTTGAAGGTGAACAATGTGACATTCACTCTGTAAGTACCCACCAGTTAGCAGATGAGAAAAGAGCCCAGTATTATCAGCTAAGTTCAGACAGCATGTCAATTGACTTGGTTTTGTGAATGTATAACTCCACAGACGCTCATGCCTATAACACAAAGTCGGGTAACTAATTTCCATATACACAAAAATAAAAAATGATCTCAGCCTTTTTTCTCTGACCCTTAGAATATTTTCCAAAATGTTAAACTATTCCTTTAACACAAAAAGATTGATGACAGGGCAAAAAGGGAAAAAACTGTTCTTCATGCCTCTTCTTTCTCTTATGTGTTGGCAGGCCTTCAGTTGTTGGGAAGATATATCACAAGAGAAGAAGCAGAAAAGATTTTATCACGAGGATCAAGCAAAACGGGGCAAATATCGAACTGAGGTGGATAGTTGCAGAAGCCAAACAAGGGCAACATACCACAAGAGCCATGTGGGAGGAGAGTGAATGGGATTTGCTGTTCGCACGCATCAAGCCCAAACACTTTCTCTGCTGACATACACTGAACTTTCCTCAGCCTTCCACCAGAGCTTTTCCTCAGGGGGAGTCCCTGCTATGAACCCCAGCTCCACTGGCTTCAGCAGGCAGTCCAATCTCAGTGCCAGGCACTGCGTGGGCATCCCACAAGTCTGGGTTCTGCCCACACAGAACTCACAGACTGCCCCTGAAAAAATAGGAATGAAATACTCCTGAGCCGCTCCTTTGTGTTGTTGTTTTCCTGCCTTGTGTTAAATTGATCTGTTGCAATTTTTGCTGCCTCGTTCTCCAATACTCACAAAAAATCATCTCTGGCTCTTCCATCAGCCTTCTTACACTCACCACTTCCTTATAATTTGCTTTCCCATCACACAGCAGCACGAGTTCCTTTGTGCTTACCACGTGGCGGAGGACCATGGGATGTCGTCAGAGCTCGGAGGAAAAGGAAGCAGCGAGGCGCTCACGGCGGATTGACCGCCACCTGCGCTCGGAAAGTCAACGGCAGCGGCGTGAGATCAAGTTATTGTTACTTGGTACCAGCAACTCTGGCAAGAGCACCATTGTCAAACAGATGAAAATCATCCATAGTGGAGGCTTCAACCTGGAGGCCTGCAAAGAGTACAAGCCCCTCATCCTGTATAATGCCATTGACTCTCTGACTCGCATCATCCGTGCCCTCACCACTCTTAAGATTGACTTTCACAATCCTGACCGCGCCTATGATGCCGTGCAGCTCTTCGCCCTCACAGGGCCAGCTGAGAGCAAAGGGGAGATCACTCCAGAGTTGCTGGGGGTAATGAAACGTCTGTGGGCAGACTCAGGGGTTCAGGAGTGCTTTCAACGATCCAATGAATACCACTTAGAGGACAACACTGCCTACTACCTGAATGACCTGGATCGCATCTCTGCACCTGAGTACATCCCTACTGTAGAGGACATCCTCCGCTCCCGAGACATGACCACAGGCATTGTGGAGAACAAGTTCACCTTCAAGGAGCTCACCTTCAAGATGGTGGATGTAGGAGGACAACGTTCAGAGAGAAAGAAGTGGATTCATTGTTTCGAGGGCGTGACTGCAATCATTTTCTGTGTTGAGTTAAGTGGCTATGACCTCAAACTCTACGAAGACAACCAGACGGTAAGAAAACTCTTTTATACTTATGTACACATGTCACATAGAGATGTGCATGAAGCAACCGCTCATAGCAGTGTGAGGAGGGACCGAGCAGATATGAACTCAGTGGCCTCAAATATTCTCCTAAGTCTTAATATCTGTCATGAGAAGAGAATCAACATTTGTTCATCACTGTGTGTTTAATCATTGAGAATATTGTATATAATTTATGTTCAGCTTTTATTTGATCATTTCAACTGTAATAATTAGATACCAGTAACCTATTATTTGTGTTTAAGTTTATGCCCTACTTTGTAATGACTGAGCCACAAGTAATTATAAAAAGGCTTTATTGTTTTTCAGCATGTGTACAAAGTTTGGATAGAGATCCACAGTACAAAACAAGAAACATCTGGGACAAATTATTTAATAGTTCTGGGAAGTAAATAGAGCACAAGCCGGTTGTGCTGTGTCATTTCCTCTATGTAGATCCCCTTCTGCAACACTAACAACCTTGGGGCGGTCACAGAGATATATGCATGGAGATAATACCTTTTTTCTTCTTCTGGTCATGTAAAACACATACTATGTGCTCTGACATTTTCTGTTATAGTTTTTAATATCAGATGTTTAAACTCGTAAAGGATACTTCCTTGGATTCTGCTGTTGAATGTGTTTTTTGCTTTTTTTCCCAGTAAAGGCCCATTTATGCTCCCTTATGTACATAAATAGCGACCATTTCAAATGTTGTCATACGTCGCTGTCCTCATACATCCATGCATCTTTGGGTTGCTATGATGAAGTCAATTCTTCCACTAGGGGCAGTGCAAAATTCAGAGTTCATTCCCACGAGCCGACGTCACTTTCAGACACCGTTTAGCAGTGCTAATGCACCGCTAGAAAGTTGTTTTCAACTGCCCAACACTCCCTAAACACACACATAGTCTTTCTTCAAAAGCTTTGTACAGTTGTTGTGCTCGATTTCATTCTTCTTCTGCTTTTTTCCCTTGTTGAGCCTCTTCTTCTCTGGTTTGTTTCTTTCCCTGACCTCATGTCAGCTTTTCTGCTCACCACTGCCTCCGTGATTTCTGGTGGTATTGCGCTGTCTTCTGAGTCAAGAGATGGATAGCTGAGGCCTGGTACAGACATAAGGATTTTCAGGCTGCATTTGTCCTGATTTTGCCACTTCCCGACCAAGGACGGCATACACCTGATTATCATGAGTCTTATAAGATTTCCCTGTACAATTATCATTTGGTCTGAGGTGTGTTACTAGCTGATTTGTCACGATAATGTGCACGGAAATGGGTCGTAGCCGAGAATCAGAAATATTGAACATGTTCAATATTTACAACCCCATTTTTTCGTATGTGTGAGGAAAGCCGACAACTCATGAATTGTGACAGTGGTTATGATAATGATGATCTTCCTTAGAGAAAGTTAGATGCAGCAGAATGTCTTGAATGTTTTTTTTTCCACAAAATCTAAAGCATTGCTGGCATCATACAGCCTGCAGTGAATAACTCAGTTACCATCCCTTTAGTGTATTACAAAGATGGTTGAATTTAATGGCCAGGTTGAGCTCTAAACCGAGCTTAGATTTACTGCGCATGCAGCTATGTTTGAAAATAAATTGTATACCTAAAGTAAAGTGTAATATTGGCATGATGCTTTCTGGATAAGACAGAAGTAGTAGACAGCCCCCTTTTTCATCAACAACAATATTGTCGACCCCCCACCCCGTTGTGTAAAAAGCAACAGAGGTTAAAAAAAAAAAAGTACAAATTGTATACATGAAGAAAACAATGTGAGTATCGTGCCTCAAAAAAAGAATACAGTATATTTTATTATAGTATTGTATACTACAATGGCAAACATGATAATACTGGAAAATCTTTTCAGTCTAGGTAGCTAATGCTGGCTGTGGCTCCTGGATTGGGAAGGGAGCCATAATTTTAAACTTGATGCAACACACATTGATTTGGCTGGAACAGGTTTGTCATTCAATCACCCGGAACAAAGTTTTCCTCCCACAGAGTAAACATATAGAACTATAGTTTGATCACCATCGAATTATAATGTTGTCAGCTGATGCTGCTGTGTTCAGTCAACAGAGTTTAAGTAGCAAAACAGGTTTAAATAAAAGGTGACTGTTGTGACACCAGAGAGCTTTTATGATGCTTTGGTGGTTTTATGATTTTTCATTTCTTTTTTTAATTCTGTGTAATTAAGATTAGCTTGACAAATACTCAACTTTGCCCTGCATATACAGGGTCCCTCCATCCTAAATAAATGAACTCATACATCTTGCAGTTCTTGTACAATGCATCCATTTGGTTTAGTTTTGTTTAATAAACAATCTTAAAACCATATCTGAGTTTATGGTCCTTATCCAAAGTTCTTTTAATGGTGGGGGTTTTAGTGGACTAGGTATTTTTTTTCTTTCTTTCTTAAGAAATGGTGAAATGTATTTTTCTTAAGCAACAATAGCTATTTTAAATCTGTCTAAATTAAGACAGTGGTTGGTGTTTCCAATCTTCTTCTCATGGTTGTTGAATCTGAATGATTTCCTATCCGTAGCACACTCACTGCCTTATCTGAATGTTTTGAAATAGTTGTGCAGTCATTGTTTGTTTAACTGCCTTTGTGATAACATAAGATCAACAAAAGAATTTTCATTTGACTAGTCACTGCCATGAGGGCTCATTTTACCTTTCTCTTCTTTAATAGCATGATCACAAATTCTTCCAAAGATGGTTCAATTTTCCAGGTTCACCTTCATATCTTACATTCAACTCCAGGATTAGCCTGATTGGGAAAACTTTGTCATGACTGTAACTGAACTGGCCTGATAATTTATGGGCTGCCCAGATAAAGCAGGGTGTCCACTGTGCCAGGTTGGAACATGAAATCAATTAGTTGTATAGGTTAAAAATAAAGTCTGATGAGAAAATTCAGTATGGTGTTAATTGAGTTCACAGACTAACGTGTGAGGTTGTACCTGTGAGAATTAGCAGGTTGCAGGTGCCATGTAGCAATGGGAGTTAACTGGTGCTAAAAGAAACAACTTTTATTATTCAAAGAAAGTGCCATATAGTGTAAATTAGCAAAGCAGAAAACCTATCTGTCATATTATCGTTTGTTTTCAGTTTCTCTCCATCATTTTTGTTAGGAATTCTTTCCATATGGTTTTATGGAATTTAACACAAAAAGCTTAGTATAAATTTCTTTGAACAAGGAAACAGGGTTTTCCCAGTTAATGGTATAGGCCACAGAAAATTACGTTGCACTGATTTAATGCCAATTATACCCATTTTCAGTGACCAGACTGTGACATGGAGGTTTATGTGATTCAGGTGACGCCCTTCCACAAATAGTCTGCCGTTGTGATCACATGAACTGTTTCAGTCTTCGGAGCACTTTAGATGTGGATGCATTTTTTTTTTTTTGTCTACCATGTTGTCTGTAATGTCACTGCTGAGCTATTTGTGTTGATCATGGATTTAGAATGATTTTGTTTAACTTGAATTATGATGGTGGCTCCACTTATTCCTCACTCCATCCTTATACCCAATTCCTTTAATGCAATTTACAAAATTATGACATCAGTCTTTCATGGTCAGCTAGCTTGTTAGTTCATTGACTGTGACTATTGCGTGAGACCACAAAAAAGCAAATATCGTGTCATTGCTAAGAAGTCATGTGAGTCTTTGAGACTCTGTACAAAGAACAATAAATATCAGCACAGAGCCAAAGTAATAAGCCTTCACATGCTATTTGGAAATAAACTTTCTTTGTAATATATCACTGAATTATACCACTAAATAACGTCATTATCTCCTTAGCGGTTCCCACTTTAATAACAATAGCTATATGAATCCCTAAATGGGGTAGGAACTCATGTTTTTAATATGATCTAATGCTAGATGACAACATCTCCACGGTCATTTTTTTTTTTAGAGCTCTTTTACTTCTCTTACTTATAAAGCAAAGTTTTCTCTCACCAGACCAAACTGCTTACCAGTGACAGGGTGGTTCACAGCAGGCATCACCACAGTTGGTTTCAACAGCATCAGTCAGTCATCCAACCTGTCTTGTCTCGCCTCGCCTAGCTGCCCCCCAGTCACACCATTACACAGCACTTAAAAAATTATAGGTTGAACTGTCCTAGCAAAAAGCAAAAGTAACATTCAAAGAAAACAAACTAATCAAAACCCCATTCACTCCCATCCCTCTCTACTCTGCCCTCATGTGCACCATGAAGCCATGTCCAGCTCAAAGGGAGAGATTTAGTGATTTCTCCCCAAAATAAATCACAACTTAAACAAAAATGTTATAAACAATGTCACAATATATGGAACACATTCACTATTGAGGGGGCCTGTCAGACCATACCCTCACATCCGGTTAAAATGGGCAAGTGCAGAACAATGTATAACAAAGAGAAATCAACAAAAATATAAATAAATGCTTGTTGGTTTTTCATGAAGCTACAGCTGTAAATTTATGTAGAAATAAAAAAAAGAAATTCTTACCATGCAGGGCAGGTCGCTGAATCATATGCTTATAAATCTAGAGGATCATCAGGGTGTGGCACTTTGTATTAGCACTTCTTTGTTGACAATTAACACCTTGATGATAATCATTTACAGCGCAGTGCATAATATTGAGCTGACTGAGCTGACTAACAATATATGCATGTTTCCAAAAAAAAAAGAAAGAAAAAAAAAAAACATGTTTTCTAACTGCTTAGGTTGTTTCCAAAAAAATTGACAGTTTGCACACACTACACAGCTTTAACCTTTAAGAAAACCTTTATTAGTCCCTCAGTGGAGAAATTGCATAAACATGATCATTTAAATTCAGCTTTGACAAAATAGCTTGAATGCAAATCTTTAAAAATACCAGAGTGAAAAAGGTTTGTTAGTAGATTGGACAAACCACAAACTAGATTTAACAGCTGGGACGTTAGGAGGATCTGTGAGGGCATGACCGAAGTCACATGTATAAAAATATAATGAAGGAAAATTTCAGAAATCCTGATTACATTTGCAGTAACATTCTGGCACACTGCCTTATTTGATAAATAATGGAATATTTACAAGAATCATATATTTCCTTATATAAAGCTTTGATTTCAATTCTTACATCAGTTATATTGAACTCATAACAGCGGAAATGCTGACATCAGGGGGTTAACATTTATCTGGAAACTGACATTGTGGTTAGTTCATGAGAAATTAAATACATTTTTACCACAACAATGCTTATGATTCAAGTTTACAGATCAGAGATGACTCATTGGGTTTTACGCCGAATAGTTAATCGATAAGACAATGCAGAAAAAGCTAAAGGAAGAAAAGCCTGCTGTGGGTTGAAACATTTGTTCAGTGTTAAAGATGTCATTGGGAAGTATCAGACATTCATCAGTTTTAATGCACCTGTTTTACTATGAGAACAATTGATTGATGGCAGCACTGCAGTCTGTGCGCATTTACAAAGGTAAAAAAAAAGCCTCATAATTTAAAGAAGAAAAGGTGGCATGTCATAACAATCCATTGTTAAGTCCTATCATCATATTATTAATGTCAGTCTTCAAGATGCACAAGCAGGAAAAAATAAAAAAAAAAACATCACTACTAGTTCAGTTCCAATGTACCTCCTCACACTAGACAGAAAATACACCATAATAATTATAGTGCATTTACCCATCAACCCATTCCCTGATGCATTTTCCCTGTCCCATCCCTGTCTTTATAATGAATCGGTTGCCATGGTTGCTGTTGCTAGGCAACAGGCCAGTCAAATGCTCCTAATCCTTTGCTGTTGACAGTGAGCTTTGACTAGGGAGCGGAGGAAGAGGAAGGGGAAAGAGTAGATGGGTGGTGGTCGTTGAGGAGGGGGGGCTGCATGTGCATGCATGCATGTGCATGTGTGTCTGTAAGAGTGTTTGTGGGTGTGTCATGCATATGCAGTTCAGGTTTATTTGCAACAGTTGCCTCTGAACAACTGCAGAGAATTCAATGTGTCAGTGATGCAAAAGTGAAAAGCAGAGAAGTGAGGCTTGCAGCTGTTCGAGCTTTTGTTCTGACAGCAGCGTCAGCCCCTGTCTCCAATGTTTCACTATCAATTTCTCAAACAGAAATAAATTAAATGTCACATTAAAGAAGATTAGAAATTAATCAATGAGGTTTAATGTTTTTAATGTCAAAACTCTTGGAGGGTGCTTTTCCACACAAGCTGCTGTGAAGATTATACGTGAGCAGACTTGAATGTAAAGCAACCCTTTTCCCGGTCAGAGATTTTAACATCGCATTGGTTGTTATTCTGAATCACACAATGTTCCAGTGTGTTTTAGAGCTGTGTCTGACAAGGATTCACGAATATTCCTAGACACAACCTCTTAACTGGCTAATGGGTTATCAAATGCTTAACTATCATATATTGTAGCAGCACTTTCAGCAAGAAAACCAGATTAAACTGATTCAGAATAAAACAGCAGTTTTTGTAATTTATTTACACTAAAATTATTCAAATTCTTGATGATGCTAGTCTAAGGATTTAGTAATACTTATTGCCTCATAATAGCTGCACTGGTAACATTTCTTCAGCCATCTCATCTGCTTGCTGTTTTGCAAAGCGATCACTGGTATGCCTTTTTTTGCAAAGCTTACACTCCTAATTTATCATTGTTATATTTGTCTTGTAGTGCATACATCTTTACCTTATCCTCATGCAATAGAAAGTGAAAAAATGCATTACTGAACTTAAGAGTATCTTAAACCCAAATGCAAACATATACAAATGTATGATTAAAAGAAACCTTAACATCGTGCAGGGTTACTGTGCGCCGTAGACATTAGTGATTTTACAGGCAGAGAGAACAAGGCGGGAGCACTCTGAACAATGAAATCTTCAAGCAAATGAAAAAACAAACAAACAAAAAAAAAAGATTAATGCAAAAAGCCCATTTTCTGTTAGACAGCAACAATTAATATATACCATATATAAGCAGACATGTGTTGTGTAAAAAAAAACTTGTATGTATGGAAACAAAGCAATGACACTGTGATGAACTTCATTGTTAATACTTAAGCATAATTAAGGCCTGGGGGGGGGGGGGGGGTTCAACAAGCGTGTGTGAGGATATTTCTGTATCAGTAGGTATCTGAGTCAAAGGAAGGGGGTCTGCATGGTTTAATGCTCCTGGGTGCACCCTCCCCCCAACCCAGCTCCTTCCACTCCCCATTAAGAAATCTTACTTACTGTAGGAGTGTTAAAGTGGCCAGTGTTGGAGAGTAAAGACTACTTGAACTCAGATGGCTCTCTCTTAGCCGCTATACTTTCAAAGCGCTCTTGTTTTGACACCTTGGAAAGAGGAGTGAGGTCAAAAAGCCTGACAGGACTTGGTGCTGTATACAATGATTAGGAGAGAGTTTTACCCTGTGCAGGATATACACTGATACAGAGAGTAGAGCTTGTGCTTCATCATGTGAAAGAAGAGAAATGAGGATGTATGGATAAAGGAAGAAGCATGAAATGCTAAAGTGTAGAACTGATTCTGCAGACAAATGACATTGGACAAAACTGCACATGCCTATAATTTACATTCTTTTAATATATTCATCAGGATATTTCATAGGCTACGCAGGAAGGGATACTTAATAAATTATGTTAATAATAGCACGTGTTTGCAATGAATGGATACTAATGCAATATTTCTTAGGTAAAACCGTGTAATGTAAATTATTTATTATAATGAGGCACAATTTATGGAAGCAGTTAAACAGGTTCCTGTCTTCTCAGACTTATTTGAATGCTGCAAGCATGTTTTTTTTTTTTTTTTTAAAGTGGTATCAAAGGGCTGCATGCACCTCTGGTTTGCCATAACTGCCTTTGTGGATTACAGTTCTGCGTTCAACACAATAATCCCGGACAGATTATGCACAAAACTGGACACTGTTGGCCTCCCCCCTCTCACATGTGCCTGGATAAAGGACTTCCTAACAGACCGACCCCAGACTGTGAGACTAGGTCCCCACCTCTCCTCCACCAGCACGCTGAGCATCGGCTCCCCACAGGGCTGTGTGCTGAGCCCCCTCCTGTACTGCCTCTACACCCATGACTGCAGGCCGGCCCACAATGACAACCTCATCGTCAAGTTCGCTGACGACACTACAGTGGTCGGACTCATCTCCGGGGGTGATGAGGCTGCCTACAGGGAGGAGATCCTGAAGCTGGCTGCTTGGTGTTCTGAGAACAACCTCGCTCTCAACACCAAGAAAACCAGGGAGATCATCATCGACTTCAGGAGGTTCAGCACAGACCCAGCCCCCCTCTACATAAATGGCGAGTGTGTGGAGAGGGTCCACACCATCAGGTTTCTTGGCGTCATCATCTCGGCCGACATCTCCTGGTCAGAGAACATCACGTCAATCACCAAGAAGGCTCAGCAGCGGCTACACTTCCTGAGAGTCCTCAGGAGGCACCAACTGAACTCCAACCTGCTGCTGACCTTCTACCGCTCATCCATTGAGAGCCTGCTGACATACTGCATCACAGTATGGTACGGCAGCTGCACTGTAGCAGACAAGGAGAGGCTACAGAGAGTGGTAAAGACAGCACAGAAGATCATTGGCTGCCCTCTCCCCTCCCTGACGGACATTTACACCTCCCGCTGCCTCAGCAGAGCCAGAAACATCATAAATGACAGCTCCCACCCTGGCTCTGATCTGTTTGCCCTGCTGCCCTCTGGGAGGCGCTACAGGTGCATCAGGACTAAAACAAACAGACTCAAAAACAGTTTCTTTCCAAAAGCAATAACTGCCCTGAACTCCTGTAGGACTTCAAATCTGAAATACGCTGGACACTAACAACATATGTGCAATACATTCTGTCACATGACATGTACAACATATCATGATCCGTGCAATAATACTTTGAACGTGCAATATATTTTATTTTTTCAGACATAGACATCATACTTATATCTGCAAATAACTAGAGTGTGCACATCTGTTTTATTTCTGTAAATATTTTATACCTTAGATCTTTTATTTATTATTTATTTCTATACTGCTCTCTCTGCACTGACACTGGGGATGGCTTAATCTCGTTGTACATGTGTATAATGACAATAAAAGGCATTCTATTCTATTCATTCTATCATTATCCAGAAACACCACACTTCTACCATTAAATAATCGCTGTTTGCTTTGTATCTGCACAATTGTCTAATCCTTTGCTATTTCACTTGGTATCTTTTTCTTGTTTTTTTTTCATGCAGTGCAGATCTTGTGATTTGCTCAGAGCATCATGCTGTTTCTGTAACCTTTTAAACAGCAGTCCTCTATCTGACAACCTCCAAGTCACAAGCTACTGGCCACTCGCCACATGCCAGCAGCTGCCACGAACAGATCAACTTTCTTTTTCTTTGTTTTCTCTTATACATTCAACATCACATGAGTACAGACTGTAAGAAAGGCTCACAGGGCCATGCATGTCCACACACACAAACAGATGATTTGCAAGGTTTTTTTTTCTTCTTCTTTATCCACACTTAAACTACCATTCTGCTAGCTAAATGTGGAAAATCAGCTCATCTTAAAAGATTATCTCAGCATGGCTGATCATTTATTAATGATTTTGCATGTAGTAGAATCAAATGAGCTACACGTGGCTTAGTGTGAAAGTTGTAGATCAACTTATGGCTAGTTTGTGTGCAGGCACTGCAGGGATCATTATTTTTATTATTATAATTATATTTTTACCTAACTCATGGGAAAAATAAATTAAATCTAATGTGGTTGTAGGGAACATATACACATGTTTGGATTGGCTCAAGCATGTATCTACAGACAGTTAAATCTGAAGAATTTGCGTTGAGTTATAGTACATTTAAAAAGGGAAGATTTTAAGGATTTAAATTATTCACAGTACCACAGATTTAAGGTGCCAAGTGAACAAAATCCATGCAGCTCTCATTATCCATTTTTAACTGTTGTAAGTCTCAAGAGAATGGTGTTTCTGTGAAAACAGACTACATGAAGTTGCAGCCGTCTGTCCTCAGTGTGCACCACCTGTCTATCAACAGTTCTTGCCTCCACACAATCCACTCAAATTTTCATCCTCACAGCATGAAGTGTCCCAGTAATACATAGAAATAGCTCTGCAACGCTGCAACATGCCTTCTGTGACTGATCATTTCACAATTCTGGGCTTAGAGAAATTAAGTGGCAGTTAAAGATGTAATCAGCTGTTGCAGAGAAGAGTTCAAACACAGGTCTTTGTCTGTCTGAGTTTTAAATCTCTGTTGATACAACAGACGAGCCATACCTTTGGTTAATCAGGTGGATATCTCAGACTTGTGCGCCTCTCGTCTTTGTTTTTGCACAGAAATCTTGTCAGGGTCTTTTATGTCTAATTTTCTCACCTGAATGTCAAATTGTGAATCTTTTTGCATGGATGAAGTCAAACCATGATAATAAACTGTTGATACGGGTTGTTCCTTTAAACTTGTTAGTATGTTTTAACTATGAAAGGGTTTTCCAATGATCTGATCTTTTCTATTTCTGTGCCCACACAGAGCCGCATGGCCGAGAGCTTGCGTCTGTTTGACTCAATCTGCAACAACAACTGGTTCACCAACACGTCACTCATCCTCTTCCTCAACAAGAAGGACTTGCTGGCTGAGAAGATAAAACGCATTCCACTGACAGTGTGCTTCCCTGACTACAAAGGTCAAAACACCTATGAGGAGGCAGCTGTCTATGTGCAACGGCAGTTTGAGGACCTCAACCGCAACAAGGAGACCAAGGAGATCTATTCGCACTTCACCTGTGCCACTGACACCAGCAACATCCAGTTTGTGTTCGACGCTGTCACGGACGTGATCATCCAGAACAATCTCAAGTACATTGGGCTATGCTAGGACCTGACACTGGGTGGGCGGTTGTGGGGATGGGGTGGGGTGAAGCGGGCAACTTGGCAGCAGTTGGCCCGCCGTCAGGCTGGAAAAACAAAGGCCTGTCTGTCTCCCTGATGGTTTATCTCTTTAAAGAGGTGCAACAGAGAACTGGAAAGGAAATGAGGTGGTGAGATGGTCAGGGATGGACGATACTGTAGATTCAACTCAAACAACAGAGCTGAAGGGCCGTGGGCAAGATGGGATTTTTACCCTATGTGTTTGCACTGAATATGAGTATGCAGAGACACCCAAACACACACAGAAACACAAACACACACAGCAACACACATTCTTATAGTTTGCTCACACAAGCGATCAATGGATCAACAGCCAAGCTCTTGTTTGACAAGGCGACACTGGAATTTTTAGATAGCTACTCCAGCCTGCCTGTCAAACCTGAGATTGAGAGTAGGTGTGTACTGGCAGTTTTCTTTACTCATGTCTCCTTTATCTTATTTGCCTGAGTCAATTAATGCTGCTTTACAAAAAATAATCTGGACAGAATCAATGCTCTCTTTTGGATCGTCACCAAACAATAGAAAACAGTGAGTGCACTTGATGAGATGTAGAGAGAGCCTTTGTTTCTGGGGGGGGAAAAAAAAGTCAGTAGACATGATGTCACAGGGTTTCTGCCTACAAAAGGAAACTGCCACAGTCTAAAGTTGGAGTAAAATATGTTTTCTACACACACTTTTTGTTTGTTCCCCTGGTTGACCCTCTATGCTGCCCCTCCCCCCATTTCTTTAATTTTTTTTTTTTTTTTTTTTTTGTGCTTTAAAAAGAAGAATATGTCTCTCAAGCCTGCCCTTAGTAGCAGGTCACTGACTTAAAATACCAAGAGTATGTTACACTCGGCAGAGTAAAAAGTATTTATGATCATTCCAGTTTCCAGAAAGAGAAAAATAAAAAACAGTGCCAAGATCAGTTTGTAAATAAAATCAGATCCCATCCATTAATTTTTTGCTTTGTTTTTATGGACAAAAACATTAAACCATGCATGATTTTGTTACTTTGGGATACTAATATATTTTCTTTGGGATTATGTTTCTCTTTTCCTAGGTTTTGAATAATATATAAATAATATATTCCCTTATATATATATATATATATATATATATATATATATATATATACATATGGAAGTCGAACACTGTGTACGATTGTACAGTTGTCAGAGAGGAATCTATTGAAAAAGAGATATATCAATATAATAATGGTTAAAATAATGTTATGATGAAGATGAAGAAGATTACAGTGATATTGGTCATTACAGTGCTGACAATGAAAATCTCACTTTAAAGTTAGCATGAAAGGAAAAACTGGATCAAAGGAGAACAAGACTTTTGAAGAATAAAAAAAAAAAAAAAAAGAAAAACCACAAATTGAAATTTCAATCTTCCTTGCATTATCTAAGTGGAAATTGTTCAACAGTCAGTCAGTATGATGTGTAAATATACTGTAAGGTGCACTCTTTGTTCAAATGAAAATAAAGGTTGAGTTGGGATACTGTTGGTGAGATAAAGAGAGCGATCAAGGAGGAAGATGTGTCTTTACTCCTCCTCTTACCCTTTCTTTTCAGATCAGAGAACAACTCAGCCAAGGGCTTCAGGCTTGACTTTACAGGATGTCCACTACAACTAAAAGCGAAAAACATTGACATAAGAAATATATAAAAAAAGAAAAAAAAAGAAAAAAAAAAGGACAATAACTATGAATAAAACAACTTATGCAAATTTTTATGGTGTAGTGAATGTGTGTTTGGGTGGTTGTTGTGTCAACAGTGCTTTAAATGTGTTTGGGATGGGAGTGTTCACACTGCCAGAAGCCCTCTGGGCCACGATCCCTTCTTGTTCTAATTATGCATCAAATGATTTGCAATCTGTAACAGGACGTTCTGTCCGAAATCCAGACTTCCATCCTTAGTGTCCAAAATCATGACATAAAAAGAGTTTGTCCTCTCCGTACAATGTAGCCACTGGAGCAAGAAGAATTCAAGCATGAAGTATGCAATTAAATTACTCCTGAATGAACTTGGCCTCTGTGTGATGGGATGGCAGGGTACAGTGGCAAACAGATTCCACTCTAATTACGCTATAAACTCTATCTGACCCAACAAGTCTGCGAACAGGTCCATCACAGCCCACAATAATTCTTCCAAGAGTTAAATCTCAAAAATATTACGCAAACTCAGGACACACTAAATGCTTTAAATGAAAAGGAGAAAGAGGAGATCAAACTTTTTCTAAATATTTATATGGAACACAGACGCCCATAAATAAAAGAAAACTGCAACCCTGTTTTTTTTTAAACCATTAACATATAATCTGGAACTTGTGCTTGTCTTATTTTAATATATATGCTTGTGTTAAAAGCAGCTCCGGTCATGGGCATATTCTTTTGGGACAGATCAAAGCAGCAATGGGAATTCGTAGAAGAGATGAACATTAATAAAAATGGAGAGTTTTGCTGAAATCATGCCTTGTGACTGTCATGTGGTTGGCGTCTGTGCCGGCTATAAAAATGACTGAGTTACAGAATGGTTGCTAAAAATAAATCTAAGGAAGTATAGAAATGTTCTGCATTTGTTTATTCCAAAGAACCGGGAGGTAATTTTTAGTTTATTTTTAAGTGCTAAACTGCTCAGCAGTGGGTCTTGGGGTTTGTTCAGGACGGCGCTCTCACATGGTGGCACTGACAAACAGCCAATGGAGTTGTATCACATAGATGGAGACAGGATTAATACTAGTAATAACAGCTTAATGCTTCCCAAATACATACAGGAGAAGCAATGAGGCCTTTATAAAAGTTACAATTAAGGAATAAATCTATTTAAACAATATTTCTTTTATGCATTTTAAACACGTTTATATCTACATGTAACACCTCCTCCATCCTAATAAGCATCTTTATGGAGATGCATCACTGGTTTTGAGGATCTGGGGAATGGTTACTCATTTGTCACATTTTCTGAGGCTTTATTAATTTGTCCAGTGAGAACAATCTACAGTCTGAAGTGACCTGCATCCTCAGTTAGCACGCTGGGTTTATGCATCCTGCTTCCACCAGAACAGTTTCACTTCCACGATGATGTAAAAGTGGAATGAAATGCCGCATGACTGTTCAAACTGAGGTCACTTTGAGAAAACATCCAATTTGTATCTGATTAAGTAAGAAAGTGACTTGGGTCTAATTTGAAAAAAAAAAAAAATCATATTTGTGTAGTTTAGACTTTGACAAAACAGACAGATGTGGTCATACAGAGAAAAAAGTCGTACGTACACAATCCCCAAAACTTTTGATGAGGTTCAGGTACTCCTGGCAGGCCACAACAATTCAGATGAGAAATTATGCAGCACACACTACTAGCTTTTTAATGTTTGCACCTTTTTCATTTAAGTTTAAGTAAGGTGATTAAATAAGATAATAAAACAATGTAGTAAGGCTTGCACGGACTGCAATTAAAATAGCCGTATCAGGACAATAGTACACATAGTCCATGAAGCATAAATATCATGGCTTTCTTTAAAACAGACTCTTAGAACATCCACATGTTGGAAAAAAAAAAAAAAAAAAAAACTTTCTTGCTTAATTGGTGACAAGAACCACTCCATTGCAAAAGATATTAAAATAAATTAAATTCAGTTAAATCTGTATGGTGTTAATTTACGCCAAAACTCTAGGTAGTTTTTTTTAAAATGCGGTTTAACAAAATCCCTGTATAATCCAATCAAATCCATTTAACTGCAATCCAATTTTAATTTACTCAAATCAAACTTCATTCATTTTAGTCCAGTTCATCATAACTGTGTCAATATAATGCCAAAATCATAAAAGGTTGCCTTGCAAAGGAAATTATTAGATCATGTCAAAAAGGACAAAAATCTGCCTTTAGATTCAATGAATTCATATGAAAGTTATGAATGACAACAAATGAATAATCAAAATAATTTTCATTTATTGCCCGTTAAGTGAATGGGTATGAAGCTGGGGTGGACTGGTGTTTGGACACAGTTGTTTTGTCACTGTTCCTTCTGTAAAAGCAACGACATATTGTTTTACACCAGCCTCAAGCGGACTAATGGCTGTGTTTTCTGTGGTTCAGTCAGCAGTGGTACACTGAAGTCATGGGAGAATTTAGCAGTCGTGATCACATCCCTTTTTATTGGGGTCAAAGGGTTTGTAAAAATGAAACAAAATCAAAGTACTTCTCTTAAATTACAGAATTCCATGACGACTTGGACTCCATCCAAAATGAAAGAGAAGACGTGTCCAAACCTTTGACCTGTTCTGTGTTTTATGCATAGGAAGCTTATTATAAACGTTAACAGCCCAGTCTCAGAAGAAAACTGTCAAACAATTGTTTTCCCATCCTTTAAGTCAATACATAAAAAGTATCCTCAGTTTCACACAACAGCCTTCAGGTGACATGATGCCAACCTGTAACCATGTTTATATTAATATTTAAGGGCAGTCATACATTGTTCTTGACATGCTTGACATACTATAGTGTTTGCAACAGAAAAACATTTTCAGAACCTTAAAAATGAGACAATTTTACAATGTTTGAGCATATAGGAGAACTTTACATGAAGCAAAATTTAATCATGTTATCAATTTTTAAGCCAACTTTATACATTTTAGCCTTTTAAGAGAAACAGCTATGTTTTACACTGTGGGCTGATGAAGCTACTACACAATCTGGAGTGAGACTGCATTGAGATTAGCAAATATCTAAAAATATCTTGTTGTCCTTCAGCTCGCTGGTGTGTATCCTCAATGAAATTTCAGGTGTAAGTCTTGGGCTATTTTCCTTTTGCAAGTAGAAGAGAAAAACTCATTTGCTTCTTTGAGTATTAGATGTTAGAAACTTAAAATATCTAATTTATATATATATATATATATATATATATATATATACAGTATGTTGCCCAGTATGTTGCCCTGTGATGGCAGCTCTGAAACAGTAAATATCTTTAATCTTTGACATGCTCCATAACCATCTTTGAATTATTTAGAATTGAAGACAACCTGCAACAAAGAGAAAGGAAGCAAAACAAACAAAAAATAATAATAAAAAGAAAATAGAAAATAAGCCCTTTCTATAAGCGGCTCTTAATCCTGCATGTTACTGACTGCTGCTTCTTTTTTTTCTATACAAACTTCCACTGGACATGTCTCGTGATTCCTATTTTACATCCTGCCCTCAGCTCAACTCTCATTACCTCCTACCAGTTGACTCCTGTCTGTGTCTCCTCCGTGACCTTCAACTTCCTCCCTCCTCTCTTATCCCCCCTCAACCCTGGATCTTCTTCTCTTTCCGCTGTCTATCTGCCCTCACCTGCTCCTTGGCTGTAAGCTGCCACGTGAATCAAATGGACAGTAGATTATGGGCAGCTGGAGGAAAATTCCACAAGCTTGCTTCTCTGAACAGTTTTAGTATCTCATCTCCTCCTTTATTCTGCCTTTATCTGCTGGCAAATCTGGCAGAAACCTCTAGAAATCTAGTTTTCTACTTCTGATCCACAGAGAACTTGTCTGTCCTCTCCTTTCCTCTTAGTTTGGCTCAGCTTAGCCTTTCTTTCTCCGGTCAAGGCTCACAAAGACCTTTGGTCTCTGTTTCTTCCTCTAAACCCTGGAACATGAGCTTAATATCTGCTCCACAACTACTCTTACAAGAAGTATTTAAACACTAGGGGAATGAACATCTGCCCCAATGAACCAGCTTTATGTCCTTTCTGTTCTGGACCACTGCTGCTGATCTGCTCTATATTCTGATGAGTGTCATCAACCCCTCCCTGACATCTGGCTGTGAACCATCTGCCTTATAGTCAGTAAAAGCTGCTGTTCTCCACACAAAACCTTCCCTTGACCAATACAATCTCTGTCATCATTGACTCTGTTCAGAGATTTCACTTTGTGTTTTGGCAGTCTCCACACCCTTGTGTTCAGTTTCAGTCTAGACATGGATATACCACAAGACATCATATTTTATTGCTAGGAACATTAATTTAATTAAGCTGAGTTGGGCTAGTGTTGTCTTCTGGTTAATATGAATGTTGAAGTCAGTTCTTTTAATCCACAACAATGTCCACATTTTAGGCTTTATATTTGAAACCCTCTTGTAACTTCAAGAAGAAAGCAATTATTATTGCCATGTTAAATTTATTGTGCTGCTAAAACCAACACTCTCTGCTGAAGCCTGGATGTACTGAAAACAGATCTGACCACAACTATGATGCTGTTTAAAGCCCTGAAAAAAAATCTATCAAACTGTGCTTTGAGGCAAAAGACAAAAATGTGGGCCAACATTCCTCTGCTGAAGTAAAAAGGATAAAATGCTGTTTTACTCAGCAGCAGTCTGGATATGATGGCACATAATATCAGGTAATAAAGACTAAATCTTGAAAATAAGGCAGAGATTTGGGGATAAGTCACACAGGTGTTTATAAAATTTGAGCTGAGACCTAATCATTAAAAAAAAAAGAAAAACCCTGACAAGCTGGACACACTTGTGATGTCCTGAACACTCCTATAGTCTAAGGGCTTCTAAAGGAACTTTCTTGGATATAACTGAGATGTTAACAGGGGAGTTTTCAAACATCACATTTTACCTTTTTCACTACTATTTCAGTTATTGTTACAGATTTAAATCAAAGTGACACTGGCTACAGTACATATTAAGCCCAACTTTTTCAGTGCACATAGCTAAGACACAAATTAAGAAACTAAACAACAGTATAATAAAACCGCTGACAACACTAGCAAGTGCATATGATACAAATAGCAACCCTCAGGAGCACTACTGGGCAGCCAGCCTGTGATCATGCAAGTCTTTACTCAGTGCCATCTAAACCAGGTCCTTATGGACAGAGACAGACTGATTCTAAACTGGCCGTAAATGAGTGTGCACAGTTGTCTGTCTTTGGCAAACTGTCCAGGGTGAACCCTACTTCTTGCCAAGTCAGCCTGGATAGGCTCCAGCTCCCTGCAACCCTGAACAAGCTAAAGCCAGTATAGATAATTGATTGATTTGCTGAATTAAAGTCCATTGTAGTTTCTTTGGCCAAACATTCTCCAAATCATCAGCTTAAGACAACATACCATATGACTGGTAGCTCATTAAGTGGGTGAAACTTTTTTCCCCTTTTATTTTAAGTGGTGGTGCTCAAAAGTAAAGCACACAACTTTCACAGAGTGTCTCTTTAGCCACTCCACTCTATTCCCTGGTTAGGCAAACACTATGAAAAGCCCCTCGTGACCGCTTTAATAAAAAGCATGCTTCACACTGAATCGAGATACTTGTCCAGCTCTTAGGACTGTAAAAGAACATGGTGTCTGTTCCTATTTCCTTAATGCTAGCTTCTCTGACGCTAGTTTCTCTTAATTGCCATCATTTGTGGCTATGCTGTAGCAATTACTCTATCCCCTAACACACATTAGGTGTTTGAGTAGTATGGCGTTTAGGGAATATCAGGGTGAGTAAAATTAAACTTAATAACTTTACCTGTGATTTCCTGTCTTGTTTGTGCAGACCAGCAAATTTTTCCATAATCATGGAGCTACGAGCAAGAACAGACAGGACAGGCTACCATGTGCATAGGGATAATGGTACCAGACACCATGCCTTAAAGGTAGTCTAGAGGGAACAAAAGTCTATATGATTGAGATTAGATAGCTGGGGACAGACACTCATATCATTCTGCAGACAAATGATGGTGACATGAATATGCTTTTGCTGCCATGAGTCTGCAACTGAAGTAAGCATGGAACAATATGTGTCTTATTTTTAACTGATAAGGCACCAGACACAACAGCATCTTTTAACCATTGATAGGTGTTGCCTTGCATGCCTGCACACCTAAAAAAGATGACACATTTTAGTTGGGTTGAGTCAGTAAGACAATGTTAAACCCCAGTCTGCACTGCTTTTATCGACCAAGTTCACAGTGTTGGTAAAAGAAGAGATGATCCCGTTCCAACATTATCTGAAAACATTTGTTATTATTAATCTAAAACCAAAAATGTTCACAGAGTGCATCCTTAGTCAGTCATTTTGGCATTTTGCAGTTTTAATGAAAATGATCCCCATCTTCAGCAAAACCAGGTCCTCAACCAGGTCTGCTCTGAGCAAAACTGTTGCAACTTTTCACTTTTTTTTTTAGAAGAAAAGCAAAGGATAAGAAATCATATTTGAAAACAGTGGCCCAAAAAGGCTGACTATCATTCTGGCTTCCACAGCATTCCTGTTTAACTAGCCAAGATATTGCTAGCTAACTAGCTATCATTAGTTAGCGCTTTCAGTTTTTGTTTGATGTTAATGGACCATATAAAACCATAGATATGATGGTTTGAATTTAATAGGACAACAATACTTACCTGAGCATAAAACTGGGATGGACAGGTGCATAGGTCTATCCACAGGTATGGGATAGTCAAAGTATTAAAGCAACCAACATAAGTCTCAAACCTCTCAGGATTGTCAGGGCTTTGTTGAAGGATTACCACAACAAACAGGGGTTACCATTAAATTGTAAGTTTAAAGTTTACATGTCAGTTCTAGTGATAAACCCCTTTTTACCATGATAGCTGACACAAATAAATAACTGCAATAAATCTTGAATGATTATATCTAATCAGTATCACTCGTGCTCTACAGCAGCAGTTCTCAAACCTTTTGCAGTTACATGTGTCATAGCTCATGATGTGATTTCTTGCATAGTAAAAAGAGTGCCCTTATAGAAAAAACACATGTCTCACCTGACCTCATGTGGTTTTCCACATATGAAACACATGTAAGACATATGTGGAAAACATGTAAAGCACATTTTGCAAATCAAAACATGCGGTTTTGGAACATTTTCATGTAAAAACCCATATTGTTACATGTAAAATTCCCATTTGTTTGAACAGTACATTTTAGAAACATTCCACATTATCACTCAAAATAATAGATCACATTTTTCATTTACATGAATGCTGTGACCAGAGTAAAAGTCCTCTTTCCCTCAAATAGTAAATTATATTTTTTTTGACAAATAATTTTTATATACAAAATTCCAATTATTATTCAAATTAAGCACACAAATGCAGCTATTTCCTGATTTTTCTTCTATTTTCCTCTATTGCAATGGTAACCCTGTGCTTCATAACTTGAAGACATGTTTCCAGTACCTTTTAATTTTAAAGTCAAATGTTCAATGACTTCATGAAGGTCACAAAGAATTGGTTTCAGAAAAACAATCCACTTGCCTTCTTGTTTTCAAATTCTGGGCATTGTGCCCTCGTCATACTTTATCACCCCAATTTAAAAATGTCTCTAATATCAGTAACATGATCTAACCAAACCTAAACATTTAGATCATGTCAGCCATCATTTAGTCAGTTCTAATAATAATAAAAATGGCATTTATTACAGATTTCTACAAAGAATATCCATCCATCCATCCATCTATCCATTTTCTACTGTTTATCCGAGGTCGCAGGGGCAGCTGCCTAAGCAGGGAAGCCCAGACTTCCATCTCCCCGGCCACATCGCCAGCTCGTCTGGAGGGATCCCGAGGAGTTCTCGGGCCAGCTGAGAGATGTAGTCCCTCCAGCGAAACCTGGGTCTTCCCCAGGGTTTCCTCCCGGTGGGACAAGCCTCCACTTGGGGCACCTGGTGCATTTCTTCCCAACCTGGAAAAAAACCCTCCACCCTTTTCCAGCTGAGGACCATGGTCTTGGATTTGGAGGTGCTGATTCTCATCCCAGCCAATTCATACTTGGCTGCGAATCGCTCCAGCGAGAGCTGAAGATCATGGCCTGAAGAAGTCAACAGAACCACATCATCTGCAAAAAGCAGAGACCCAAGTCTGAGGCAACCAAATTGGATCCCCTCAACACCTCGGCTGCATCTAGAAAATCTGTCCATAAAAGTTATGAACAGCATCGGTGACAAAGGGCAGCCTTGGCAGAGTCCAACGCTCACTGGAAACTAATCTGATTTACTGTAACAGTCTTGCCCCGTCTAAACCCTGGATCTTCTCCTTTGGCACTGGTTGTACAGGGACCGGACAGCTCATACAATAGGGTTTGGCACTCCATACTCCCAGAGCACCCCCACAGGAGTCCCTGGGAAACATGGTCAAACAACTTCCCCAAGTCCACTAACCACATGTACACTGGTAGGGTGAACTCTAATGCCCCTTCCAACACCCTGAAGAGGGTACAGAGCTGGTCCACTGTTATGCGACTGGGACGAAAACCACACTGCTCCTCCTTAATCTGAGATTCAGCTTTCAGACAGACCTTCCTCTCCAGGACCCCGGAATAGACCTTACCAGGGAGGCTGAGTAGTGTGATCCCCCTGTAGTTGGAGCACACCCTCCAATCCCCTTTTTTGAAGAGGTGGACCGCTATCCTAGTCTGCCAGTCCAGGGGAACTGTCTCCAGTGTCCATATGATGCTGCAGAGGCTTGTCAACCAAGACTGCCCTACAGCATCCAGAGCCTTATGAAAAACCACCCCCGGCGCCCTGCCACTGAGGAGCTTTTTAACCACCTCAGCAACCTCAGCCCCAGGGTCCCCGGATTCTGCTTCCTTGTCAGAAGACGTGTCAATGGAATTGAGAAGGTCTTCAAAGTATTCCTTCCACCGACCCACAGTCGGTGGAAGGAATATGAGTCGAGGTCAGCCCCCTACAAAGAATATACTGATAATTATAATTCCACACAGTTTTCCCTATGTTTCCGACCATTTATTCTAAACTTGTGGAATGAAGCTTTGGTGTTTCTGAAAAATCCACTCTTTCAGCTCTGGTTTATACATTTGGTCTACAACATTTTTTTATTACAAAAAAGATCTGTTGTATCACTTTTTAGCAAGAGGGTGGCCTACAAGTAATGGATTACCAAACATACTTACATTAAGTCTACATTTAACTAATCGTGAAATATTTTTGTCCTTAAACGTGAAGGAGTTCAGTTAGAAAAAAACTCATATTTTGTATTCAGCACAATTTTTTGTCAACATTCTGTGAATTACATCAACATACATCCTGGCTCTGGATAATAACAATGAATGAACTGACTGAAAATGGGGTCCAGGCAAAAGTAATGATTGGTGATTCTGATTGGGTTCTTGGCCCAAGGGAAATTTATAATTAAGCTGCCAGGGCGCATCTGCTGCTTTCATTCATGGATCCATAAACTCCAGAGAATGGGAGGAGTTGGGGAAACTCATGGTTTTGCATTTCCATTTTTTTTCCCCGTACATTCATTTAATATAATATTGTTAAATGTTGCACAGTGGAGTACATTAAGCATTTAAGAAGACTCCAGTGCTAATGTGGAAAAGTGAGTGACTGAATTCTAAAGCCTGAGAAAGCCAACACCTATAAGAAGAGGTCCAGTTTGCCAGATCTGATGACACAGATTATGGCAATTGCGAAAGTAAGATAATGAATAAACTATTGCAAAATTAGTCTCTCTTAAAAAAAACAAAAAAAGAAAAAAAAAAGAAGAATTTTGCTCTTGTAGTGCATTATTAGCAAGTAGTTTTAAGCCATTTCCAGTTAGCACAGGTACAATCTTGGATGATTCACAGATCCTTTATCTAACCAGTGATTAGAAATGGAAACCTTTCCCCATAGCAGTTCCCATCATATTAGGCCTCCTGCACTACAGTTGCAAACCACCCTGCCTCCCATCACATCTTCAACAACTTACCAATGTAATTTCCTGCTATCGTTTCCTTAAATCCATTAATTAGTGACCTACCATATACCATTTGCAGTTTGTGGTCCTGCCTTCTCAAGGACTGTTACTCCTTGGTTCTACTGCTTTTCCTGACACAACACAAATGTCTTTAAACTCACTAACAGCTCCACAACAGATCCTCCCACAGACTTAGCCAGTTCTAAACAAGTACTTTCTTATTGTTTTCCAGTCTGGCTTCATCTACCACTTTTTACTCCTACCTCTTATCCCAGGAACATTGACTTCCATCAGGGTTAACCCCAGGATGGATATACAAACAAACATATAAAATATCAAAACTACTATTACTACTACTACAACAACAACTACTACTACTACTACTACTACTACTACTACTACTACTACTACTACTAATAATAATAATAATAATAATAATAATAATAATAATAATAATAATAATAACAACAACAACAACAACAACAATAATATATGTGTATATATATATATATATATATATATATATATATATATATATAGTGTGTGTCAGAGCTCTCTCTCCATTTATTCTACTGTACTTCACAATGATGCACCATTTTTGCAGAGATGGATAACTCTGCCACCTTGTGGGAAATATAATTAATATAATATAATATAATATAATATAATATAATATAATATAATATAATATAATATAATATAATATAATATAATATAATTATTTGATCTTCTGTTATTTAAATTAATGTGAGTAGACAACACCAAACCTAAGTATTCTTAAGTGATCATTTGTGATTTTTTCAATCAACTTCAAGATTGTAATCTCCGTTTTTGCTCCTGCTACACCATGTTATTTTTAACGTCTTGGTCCAAACACAGTGTGTTGACCTGACAACACCCTTGGATATCATTTTCTTGCTCATTTTCTAATTTTAAAACATCAGTGTATCAATTTCCTATGCCTACTTAATCCAATGTAGGGTCATGGGTGGGCTGGAGCCTATCGCAGCAGCTACTGGGCAAGAGGTGGAGTACACCCTGGACAGGTTGCTAGCCCATCTTAGGGCCAACACAGAGAGAGAAACTCTCACATTTACTCCTAAGGAGAGTAAGCGATACCAATAAACCTCATATACATGTCTTTGAGAGCAGGAATATTCGGATAGAACATACAAACTCCACCCCCCACCCACCCAGCTAAGATTTGAACCAGGAACCTTCTCACTGTACTAACGCTACACAATCGTGCAGTCAAAACCTAAGACACACTCCTTGCATCTCAGAGCAGAAAACTCTGCTCATGTAATCATTTTAAAACCTAATGTCATATATTTGGTTCTTAATAAATTCTTAATGTTGGTCTATGTGTTTTAAATACAGATTAATATTGTAAAGTCTCTTTTATTCTTCTGTTCTTTTAACCCAATCTCAAGGTAAATTGTCAAAACAAGTTCATTATATGTTGTTTTGTACACATTGTGTGCGACAGCGACACCATCCAATAACACTGATGCAGAAGACCATCGAAACATGTCAGGTAAGCATATGATAGAAGTAAGTGTCAGATTTTTATTGGCTTAAAGATAAATATATTTCTTAAAATGGACACATTTCTTTCCTTCTTTTACTTTTTTTATGTATTAAGGTTTGATAGTATTTATTTAACCTTTGTAAAACATTATTTGATGCCTAAACTAACAAACGGACAATGTGAAAACCAAAGTGGAGGGTGATTGATGTTTAAAAGAAAATAAAGTGTGAAATGTATTGAGTCAGACAGGAACACACTCGGGTCTCTTGGATCCCTCAAGTCAAGCGACTGACTCCTTCACTACACACTTCAACATCCAAATATGGACTTTTTAAACTTGCCTGCTAAATCTGATAAACACTCTTTTTTATGACAGATTTGTTAAATGAACTCGTCTGTTGCTCCTTCATAGAATTATTTCCCTGTCCATATATGTGGAAAAAAGGGGATAAAAGCAGTCTTATGTGCTTGAATATGAGCAAACAGGATGGACTGGGAGTGGAAAGAAAACATTAGATGTGAAATGGCATCTGCTTAATACCAGCTCCCACAGTTGCTCACATGAAGCCCCGTGTGACCAGATGGACAAAGCATTGTGGTTTTGTCAAATAGGGGATCTTCTCCTCAAATAGCTGCTGCAGGGCCAGTGTGCAAACTCCAGCTGAACACCCTGAAGCGCTCTTCTCTCAAATTTCTACTATCCAACATGACATCAGAAGCTTCCTCTCTAAAAACCTTTCAGTCTTTGTCATGACTTGATATTTTAATACGACAAGTTCACAGAAATGACTACATCTACTACACAAGAATGATGTGAGCCTATATGCAGTATACTGTGTGTGCAAGTGGTAACTACAACTTATTCCATTAGTAGATCCCCAATGAAGAGTGTCTTCATTACACAGCATATGAATTGCTCCTATGTGTAACATTCAGGATTTCCATTAGCAGCTGAAATTCATCTCCATCTTTCATGCTGTAACACATGTAGGCTGCATGCCTTTGGTTTCACACAGATATCAGTTATGTTAAGATTAATACTTACTAGTGTGCACATTAGGTCTCTATTTCATGTTTGGATTGTCATATATTATCTTTCTTTCACTATACAGCACCGATGCACCTGTATCTAGCCCACCATTGAAAAGTCATTTTATCTCAATGCAATGCATTTTGCATGGACTAAATAGAAACATGCTATATAACACAAATCTGCATGAGTTAAAACTTGTTAAATGGTTTATTCTTTTTGGTTGCATACAAGATCAATAAGTACATCAACATGAAAGAGGATTATTTCAGAGCAAACACCCTTCTGAAAATAGTTGATCATGTTTCAAACTCCTTTAAAACAAAAGGGGAACCAGACATGTCAATACAACTAACTGAGTATTTGACTACAGTGGTGATGAATATAGTTAACTATCTGTAAGCGGTAAGTTCTGTTTGAAAGTTATAAGGGGGTTTATAGCACTTCTAAAAGACACGTTCTTAAATGTGTTTGATCTTCTTTTTTTTTTTTTTTAACCATGCACCAGTATCTGCATCACCATTAATAAAAAGCCATTTATGTGTATTTTTTGTGGTGTTTTTCAGAAAATTCTGTTTAAATTTTTTATATATTCAGTCTGCACCTGGTGGTAGATACTAATTTTGTGTCTAAATAAATGTTTTTTTGGGGGTTTTTATTGTTTTTGTTGTTGTTTTTTATTTGAGCAGAACTGGTGCAGACTTTTGCACCAGTTCTTTCGCTTCTACATAAGATCTCTAAATAGTAACTTGCAAATTGCACAGTGTTAGCCATTTTACAAAGATTTTAATCTCATATAGTATGTCATTTTATTAAAGGGTCACTGGATTATAAATTTCTAGATGCTGCAAAAAAACAAAAAAAAACAAAAAAAAAGAAAACAGGCAGTTATTTTTTATCTTAATACTAATACATTGCACCTGACAGACCAATTTTCAGCTCTTCTCCTGTATACTCCGGCTCATTTGAATAAGTGTGGCCATCACAATTAAATGCCACTTCAATTGTTGCAAATAAGTTCAATATTTTTTCCTGGTGAGCATAAAACAAATGAATAAAAGTAGGTTCATTTTGTCTGAGACTATAGTCACTCAAATAAATGGTCAGGAGCAGTAAAAAATGGCACAAGCACCAAAAAGGATGATATAACTGAGAGACTGGAGGAAAACTAAACACAAAAGAGGAAGTTTAATTGTGAGAGAATACTTTTATAATGTTTTCAGCTAGTGATGATATCTTGAGCCTGTCTTCTGTTATCATATAAAAAATACCCAAACTGTTATTACAGTGCAGTGCAGTTTCATTCAAGTGGTCAGGGATTTGGAAGTGTGTGAGATGTTTTGAAAAGTTTCTGACTAAGGTGGAACCTTCAAGATTTGACTTTTGGATAGTACAAATAATCTGAATGGTAAATGAAAAAAAAAAAAAAAAAAAAAACTTGGATAGAATGTGAAATTTTAGTAACTTTTTAAATTTTATTTAACATTTTTTAACAAAACATGGACAAAGCACTATGAGTACTTACCGCCGGTGCTGCGGTCACAAGATAAATCCTTCCTGTGAGTCTGTTTTTTAAGGCTCTGCCTGCAGCCATGTTCCGCTAGTTCAGTAGCCCTCTGCACAGTCATAATAGTAGACACAGAGATGGTCATAAGACACGTGTGTCTGTTGTGACTTCAAGGCACAGACCTGTTAAGTCATCTCTTTACCACACAATAACGATTCCTAATTATGGGAAATTTCTGGCACTATCAGGAGTGTTGGTGGTCTCCCAGCAACTGGAAATAATCAGCTTTCTGCCATGTTTATGTTGCTCTGATTTTACAACTGGTAAACAAACTGGGCTAAACTTAAGCACAGATAGAAGCTCTCCCCATCAGATAGGCCAGAGCTTCTTCTTTGGCTCAAATTCAGGCCTAAATTCAACAAATATAACCAGGCTTTAATCCTCACAGAGCATGGCCTCATTTCAGTGATTGATTCACATTCAAGCCAATATTGATTGTCCCCATTTGGAGATTTCAAGCAGCCATTTGTAACAGTACCAGTCTGATAACTCCCCCATCTGGCTCCTTTACATTCTCAACATGTCCACACAGCCATAACAAGGGAAGCTGTGGTGTCAGAGCTTTAACACTATGGTAGTTGCTTTTGTCTCCCCGTTTTTCAAACTGAGACAACTGCTGAAAATAAACCAGACTGTAGCCACCACAACTTTCAGACAATCTAATGGGTGAAGGGAAACAGAGCCCTTTGGTGTAATTCTTTTTTTGAACTAACAAGCTAACCTAATAAGTTGTGACATTTTGTAAACATATTTAATTAAATTTCATTAATTTGGTTTCAACTTGGATATTTGATTTAAAGGTGCCTCACCATAATAAATCACATTATTTCCATAGAGTTAAACTGCTCTATTTAGCCTACTTTAGCTTTTAGCCACCACAACTATTTATCCGTGTCACCTAAGATTTAAAATCTTGCTAAATTTTTGTTTAAACCGCTGAAATAATTTAATATACATTCCTTACATATATATATATATATTTTAAGTTTTTAAATTAATTGCTTTTCAAGAGCTGTAGAATTCTTATTTTTCAAAGTAAACAGAACAATAAATTAACATGTTTTAATTCCAGGAGGTTTGTCTATCTAAGTTAACAAATAATATATATTTTCAGTGTGAATACTGCATAACCTACTATACATATTTTTAATTCTTAGTTTTTATAAATTTTATATGTAATACTAATATCTGTGTATTTTAAAAAAGATAAATAAAAATAAAACTTTTATGTGACCCAGCACTGACGGCACAGTAAGATGCCACCAGAACAATGACCGATACAGGTTCAAACTGAACTGAAACAAAGGGTAATAACTAGTAAGAGATGTTACATGTTATTATGTTATTTTGTGTGTGGCACAGATGTACAGATCTTCTATGTTAGGAACAAATTAGTAAAACTAGCACACAGCTTTAACCTTACAAGCTGCAGCTAAAATACAAACAGCCTTTATAAACTAATCACTACTTCGTATTTAGACTATTTAATTAAAGGGGCTGGTACATAATTGTAACCTATTACAGATGGTACTAAGTACATTTTACATTGAAATTTCAAACTCTATGCTGTGAATGTAAATGATAAAATTGTTTAGCTTCTATAACACCCCAGTTATTTATATCAGAAGGCTCAAACCTATATTACTATATATTGTTACAGAAAATGTGACCAGGTTTGGTAGATTTTATTCTTGTTTACCATTACATTAATGGTTATACAATACTGATAATCATATCCATTTCACATTATAATTTTTCGTGTTATTCAAATTTGTAGCCAATTAAAAATCAGTGAATATGTAATGAAAAATTGCTACATTTTTTGTTTTAAAGGTTAATGTACACATCTATCCATAAAAAGGGTGTTTCAGGTGTTCTGATTTGACCTAATATCCTACCTGTTACAATCAATGCAGGAAAAATAGCTCATCATCATTGCTGCCTCTTATTGTTGTTGTTGTGTAAACAACAAACATAAATTTTCAAAATATCAAGTTTAATTTCTCATTACATTTATCCATTCATTTTTTTGTGCTGCTTTGTCTAATTCAGGGTCCCGGGAAGCTGGAGCCTATCAGTTCAGAGGTGAGAGGAAGGGTACACCCTGGACAGTCGCCAGTCTATTGCAGGTCCAACACAGAGACAAACAACCAATCATGCTCAGACACACACACACACACTCCTAGAGAGAATTCAGAGTGACCAATTAACCTAACATATCTGTGGACAGGGGGAGAACATGCAAACTCCACAAAGAAAGGCCACTGTTCGAAGGTCACAGGCTTGAACCAGTGACCTTCTTGCTGTGAGGCTGCGGTGCTAAGCACCACACCGCGGTGCAGCCCGATTCCATCAATATATATTAAAAAGAAAAAAAAAATCTTTTGCATTTACATTGTAACCTGTGGATTCAGATTGTTTCGGTGGGGCCCAAAAAACAGAGTGAAAACCAGATGACTAATTAGTTACAAGATGTTTTAAACCATGGAAGCTGCTGAGGCTGTAGATAATTCACTTAGGATGGGGTAAACGGTGAACACTGCAGGAGAAAATGACAACAGGTGAGTCCACAGGTAAGAACAGAGTTTAACAGGCTATTGAGGCTATTGAGGTTCTCCTAATGAACATAAAATGTTGGTCTTTTAGCTGTTATGCTGCAAACAAGTGGAACAAACTGCCAGTGAAGGTTAAACTTTCAACAAATGTAGACAGCTTTAAATCCAGGCTAAAAACATTTCTTTTCTCATGTACACATGCATTAATTCTGCACAGCAACTTTTAACTTATCTTTCTTTTAATCATTTTCATTTAATTTATGATTTTATTATGATTTTATTTAGATTTTTGCTATTTGTTGATGTCTTTTACTGCTTTTTACTGCTTTCTTTGTATCATCTGCAGTGCTTTAATGTTTTATGTAAGGCACTTTGAATTGTACAAAAATAAACTTACCTTGCCTAGACATTATGTAGCCTGTAGTCCCAAAGCAGGTCAATGTATGAAGAAACATGATAAAATACACAGACACAACACGCATTCAAGGATTGTTAAGATAAATAAACGTCAGTTCACTAAAAATATACAAAAGTCATGCAATAAATATATATTATAAACAAATATAATAATGTTAACATTAACATGACATAGTTGAAAGATGTCAATAAAAGACTTAAACAGAAATGTGTTTGCATGTTTGGTTGTTCAGGAGCCACCTTTTAACTGATTTGGAAAAAGTTTACATTGATGAGATGTCCCTGAGTTCTGTTGAGACAGTGTTCCAGGTGTGTGATAATACTACAGAAATAGAAAACTGCCCAAAACTGCTTTTCCTAAATGTAACGTCACAGTCTCCCCTGCTTTGGGATCGACTGCCCACATTGTCTTTCAAATGGATGAAATCCATTAAAATTTTAAAGGTTTTGCACATACAATACTAAATAAAGTAGATGAACTGTTGATGACTAGTGAGCAGGCCCAAGATTAAGAGGAGGTCACAAGTGAGTGGAACAAGTTATCTATGAACACTAGTAAGTCACACCCAAGGGAAGCAGGGAGGAAACAAACAAAACTGCAGAAGAAAAACTACAAATCCCAACAGAATGATATAAAACACTGACAAGTATGACTTTTGTACATCATTGCCTCTCTTTTTTTTCAGATCAGAAAATACAGTTAATTTCAAGTTGACGTGAAATGCAGTTCAGGAGTTTTAGAGGCAGATTCAATCATTTTTTTAGAACATTAGTGGGAACACCAGAGTTAAAGGACACAGAAAGGCTTTAACAACACTGTATGGTTTGACCATCAAAAACAATATCTGTGAAACAAAACTAAAGAAGAAGACTTTATTTAAAATAAGGTTTATTCCTGTCTATTGACTAGTTTGGCTCATACATGAGTTTTGTTGTCCTGTAGGGACACCTACTGGCTGCTGATATTATTGATACAGAAAACATAATCTGACCAGGAAATCTGGAAAAAGATAAATAAACTGATGAAGAACACCGCACATGTGGCTAAGTCTTTTGACTTTTTCATTCGTTTGTTTTCCATGCAATTATCTCTGGGATATGTTGGTAAATGGTGATATTCATTAAATATTTCGAACCAAAGAAAATCCTTCTTTCCTTTCCAGTTTGAGCCCTCTTCAAACCATCAGAACATAAGCTAATTATTAACATAAGATAAGCAGCAGTTTATCTCCTTATCAAGGACATTTAATGTTCATTGATGAGGTGAAGGTGAGGTTAATGTTTTAGTGGATCTTATTTAGAAATCAAAAATAAAAATTATGTGTTGATTAAAATATTTTACAGGATTAATAACTATATTTTGAAATCAGTTATGATGTGATCAACTGCAAATCTCTTATAATCCACTATCAGTTAGATGTGTCAGTGATTTATCAGTTAGTCCTTTTTTACTTGTTATCAGGTGTAAAAATGAGTGCAGGGTTAATAATCATTTCATATGTTCATTCAGATCAACGATGGCCTAGACTTTATTTTCATGAAAAGGAAAAGTAATATATTTACACTGCCCTACCCACCCCTCCATGTTAACATGATGTCAGCCAAGCAAGAAGACATGAAAATTTATTATAATTGGAAAAAAAGTTCAATACGTGGTGGGTTCACACACTGGCACAAAAAGAACAACAAGCAGTATTTACCTATTTAATCAGCACTAATAGTGTATTAATAAATAATAATAACTAATCATGAGTTGGAGTATCAACATGATCAAACACCTCCCATCTATTTGATGATGCCATTAAAAGATTTTTCTACCACTTTATCCTGTTGGTGCCAGACGTCCCTTGGTGGGCCTTGACAAATGAATATGTATTTTACAGAAGCTACCTTCCAAGTATCTACACATTGACACCAGTGGAAAGCTAAGATTCTTGAGGTCTGAATGATGCACACCATTCCAGATCATGACTGTCTGACCAGTTGCAAATACAGCGACAGGGTCCAATGGAAGTGGTCCACTAAAATAATATCTAATAATATATTTTAAGGGGTTAGGGTTAGAGTCTAACTCTTTTTTTGGTTATATATATATATATATATATATATATATACAAATATAAATCTGCAGTCTAACTCACTGTTTTCCCCCACCCTTTCTGTCTCATTCTCATTCAGTCTTATGCGCATGCACACACACACCTGCACACACACTTCCATACACACACACATATACTAAAGATATAAAGGTGTTGGCTCAGTACTTCAGTCAAAGGGGACTGACACCAGGAACTTGTCTGATCTGCAATCTCCTCCTCTACAAAATGTCTCGTGATTATTTTGGATTCTCTTTTCTACAAAGAAATATAAGAAACGACACGGGAACAAACAGAGTTGTTCTTAACAATGCAGCAGATATCTCCGTTATTGTGATTTACTTTATTGTGGTCTTGGCTGTGGGAGTATGGGTGAGTTATTTCATCCATCAGCAAACTGTTCTGTCAATATTTCTTTCTAATTCATCAACAGTTCCAGAGCTCCATGATGTTTTACCTTGAAATGTAATGAAATGTAAAATGAGTGACGACAACAGCAATTTTTGGATCATTAGGACTACTTCAAGCAAACATAATTGCTATTTTTAACCTTCCCACAATAGTACTGTCATGTAAATGACACATAAAAGAAGTGGACTGATAAAGTTTCATTAAGCCAAAGGCAAAATTATTTGTATAGCACAATTCAAAGTGCGTTACATTAAACATTAAACATTACAGCAGAGTGCAGAAAGCAATAACAAGTGCATTTCACAGTGCTCGTTCGTGCAAAAACAAAACAAAACAACAACAACAAAAAAAACCAAAGATTAAAAATAGAAAGAAAAGCTAAAATAAAAAAGATAAAATGCAAGAAGTACATTTCCAGTGTGGGGAAAAATAGTATTAAAACATGATCAAGTTTAAAATTTCCAACTTAAAAGAAACAAAAGCAGATCTGAATTTTTTTCAAATAAAAACTATTGAAATGCGGCAGAGAACAGGTCCTGCTGTGACATCAGTTTTTTTTAACCTTGATATATTCTTGACGCGATATTAGGCTGATTTTGTGATTCCCTTAATGTGTTTTTCAAAGTTAAGGTCTGAGTCCATCACTACACCCAGATTTCTGCCCTGGTTGGTGGTTTTTAGGTGTATAGACTGAAGCTCTGTGGTGAAACTTAATCGTTTCTCTTTGGCTCCAAACACAATCACCTCAGTTTTGTTTTTGTTTATCTGAAGGAAGTTTAGGCACATCCAGTCATTAATCTCCTCAATGCATTGACCAAGAGCCTGTACGGGGTCTCATCTCCTGGTGACATTGTAATATATATATCTGTGTGTCATCTGCGTACCTATGGTAACTAATATTGTTGTTCTTTATGACCTGTGCCAGTGGAGCATGTAGACGTTAAACAGAAAAAGTCCAAGGATGGAACCTTGGGGAACTCCACATGTAATTTGTGTCTGCTCAGATGTAAAGTTACCTATTGACACAAAGTACTTTCTGTTCTCTAAATTAGATTTAAACCAGTTTAGTGCAGTGCCGCAGAGGCCCATCCAGTTCTCCAGTCATTTAAGTAATATAAACAGCTTTACAGCTTCTTAACCAGCAATCCTTAATTCTGTGATATATTTTGGCATACATTAGGGCTGGGTGATATGAACCAAATTTTCTATCTTAATATTTTTTACCTGAATCACAATATATCACTGCTGATATAAATATATATATGTATATATATATATATATATATATATATATATATATATAAATAAATGAAAAACAGTTTTCAATGACCATAATAAAAGCTATCTCGATATAAACAATATTCCTCATTATATATTGCATCTGATAAAGTCTTGATATATTTAAAAATCTCGATATATTGCCCATCCCTAGCATACATTATCCTAAACTAGAACTTCAAAAGCTGTACGTATGGGGATAATTTCTTATTTGTGTGCAAATTTTAGTTCAAATTAAATGGATGCACTTCGGGGTCACTGACTCATAGCTGAATTAGCACTTAGGAGTGTGTTGTGCAGATTTATGGATATTTTAAAATATGCTCTTGTCCTGCTGCAGGCTATGGTACGCACCAATCGGTCCACTGTGGGTGGCTTCTTTCTTGCAGGAAGGAGTATGGTGTGGTGGCCGGTGGGTATTTTACCCTCAACTTTAATCCTTACAAAGATTATCTTCTATCTTACTCTTCCACTGACCTTCCTGACACCATGGTGACTGTTTTGAAATTAATGGGTACTGTATGATGCTGTGTGTCATAATCAAACTGTCATATTTTATTAGTGTTTTTTGAGTGAATGAAACATTTAGCAATTTCTTCTATTTATCAGCTTGAAACTTTTTTAATTATTACATTTTGAACGAGCCTAACAGAAAGTGACATTTTCATGTTTAACCATGTCTTTCAAAGATTGGAGCATCACTCTTTGCCAGCAACATTGGCAGTGTCCACTTTGTGGGGATCGCTGGTTCTGGTGCAGCGGCAGGAATAGTTATTGGTGCATTTGAATGGAATGTAAGTATATTTTATACCATTATTACAGATGTTTTAGTCATATTTGTCAGGTGATTTGATCGTCTATTGGTTACTATGACAATGTCTGTGGGCAGATGATTGAAAGCAAACTCCTTCATTTTCAAATTTGAGACTTGTTTCTTTACATTTGTGTTTTTCAGGCACTTATTGTTGTCATCATTCTGGGATGGCTTTTTGTGCCAATCTACATCAAAGCTGGGGTAAACATGACAAGAAATTTACATATGAACACATATTTATATATCTTATTTAAAATGAACAATATTTTGAACCATGTAAAAGTAAAATCTGATGAATGGATGTGTGTAGGTAGTCACGATGCCCGAGTACCTGAAGAAGAGGTTTGGAGGACAGCGCATCCGCATCTATCTCTCTGTGCTCTCCCTGATTCTCTATATCACCACTAAAATCTCTGTAAGTTACTGTGACAGTTGTGTCAAACCTTTCTATTTCAACATTAGACTGGTTGAACTAATGTGTCTTTGTTTTTGGTTTTTGTTTTTTTGTTTTTTTTCTCCACCCAGGCAGACATGTTTTCTGGTGCCATTTTCATCCAGCAGGCTCTAGGACTTAACATATATGTTGCTGTTATCGCACTACTAGCAATTACTGCAGTATACACTGTCACAGGTCTGTCCACAGATTTAAGCTGCTTCCAAAGTACAATATTGTTGATGATTCTTTTTTTTTTTTTCATTTAGTTCTTTTTTAATTAACTGTTACAGACTGTGTAATAACATCAAATGTTGTATCTTAGGTGGACTTGCTGCAGTGATTTACACAGACACCCTCCAGACCATCATTATGGTTGTTGGAGCCTTCATTCTCATGGGCTTTGGTAATATATGGATGGATGGATGGATGGATGGATGGATGGATGGATGGATGGATAGATATAGATATATACTGTATTATTATTTTGCTTTCAATTATTTCTGATCATGATACCAAATGCTTGAGGCGCAATAATCTAAGATGTTGTAACTTGCACACATCCTCAGCTTTCAATGAAGTTGGGGGGTATGAAAACTTCCAGAAGAGCTACATGCAGGCAGTCCCCACAATCACAAGTGGTATTGACCCAAGCTGCTACGAGCCTCGGCCAGACTCCTTCCATCTTTTTAGGGATCCAATAACAGGAGACCTGCCGTGGCCTGGCCTGGTGTTTGGGATCACCATTCAGGCTGCCTGGTACTGGTGCACGGATCAGGTCAGTAAAACAAACCACAGTTGTGAAAATGCATTACTCCTACTGTCTCTGTGCCACCTTACACAACCAATAACAATCCGGGGTTATAAACAGACATAAACAGTGTCATACGATAGATTTACACACATTGGCACACACATTTATGCTCATTTATCTCCCTGTTTTGGCCAGAGTTACATTTGTCGTTTGCATCTCTTGCTTTAATGTTTTATTTTTGGATGTTTGTGTGCTCAATGCCAGCTTATGTAATTATGACACAGCCTCCAGGGCTCCAGCCTGCGACCAAATGGTCGCATTTTGTGACTAACTTGTGATTGAATTTTTCATCTACTTGCGCAATGGTGACCAATACATTTGCCCGTATTTTTCTTGTAGTTATAAATGAATTCATTTTGTCGCTAACAAACTTCTGTTCCCCTCTTCAGCCCAGTAGTTCACAGTAACACGCAAATTAGCTGCTGGTTTACCGACTCAAATTAACTTCAATACGAGAAAAGGAGACAAAAATCAACAAAGAAGACGACAGCTAATGTGCGTGTGAGAGGGGACAAAGGAGCTCTGTGATTGGCTTATGTGTGATAAGAGTCGGGTCTTGGGGGAATTTAGTGTTGCCAACTTAGCGGCTTTGTCGCTATATTTAGCGAGTTTTCATACCCCTCTAGCTGCTTTTTTTCAAAGCGACTAACGACAAATCTAGCAAATTTTTCTGGTATTATTGGAGACTTTTGGAGACTGATGTGAATAAACGTAGGTTACTCTTCCCAATGAGGAGCGAGTGCTGTGCAGACCCCTCCCGTCCACAGGGGGAGCTCCCAGCTGTATTCAGCGCAGACGACGTTCACCTCTGTTAAATGTACAAAACTGCTGCTGGATGATCCTAAAGCTGGCTTACCATCAGAGTAATGTCCATTAATGAAGAGTGTGGACAGAAATATTTAATATGTTAAGTGCTACTTATTTAATGGTCATCATCCCACTGTCATTGCTAATCATGTCTGGGATGATAACATTATTTTTCTGTAGCAACACTCTCAAAAGCATACAGTGCACCAAATTAAGATCAAAAAGACAAAGTTTCATGGTCATCACTATGAAAACATCTGTAAGACAATGCACACTTTGAGTTGGAGTAAAAGACAGAAAGTGGTTAAAATCAATGCAACTATCTTTTTCTCCATTTATTCATTCAATGCCAGTGGTTATTCATTTAAAGAGACAATACATATAATTGTTAAATCTCTCACAATTTGTAAACAATTATTTCATTATTAAATGTTGTTAAAAGTAACAGGTATTATTATAAAAGTGCAGTGTTTTTCTTTCTTTGATCTGTATTGTAGTTTAAGTACAGCATAGCATAATACCGTTGACTTGAGTAAACGTGTTTAGGACTAAGCATGGATCTTTTCTTGCAGGTGATTGTCCAGCGCTGCCTCTCTGCCAAAAATCTCTCTCATGTTAAAGGAGGTTGCATTTTATGTGGCTACTTGAAGCTGTTGCCCATGTTTCTCATGGTTTTCCCCGGAATGATCAGCAGAATTCTTTATTCTGGTGAGCGACTTTTAGCATTTATTGTTTGCTCCTTTTGATTTGGCAAGACTTAAAGTACCAATATATCTAACAGAAATCTTAGATTTAATGGTGAATTTTTAATTATTACTTAACAAATTACTAATTTTGTTAACTTTCTTCTAGATGTGGTGGCATGTGTGGACCCAGATGAATGTCAAAAATATTGTGGTGCTAGTGTGGGATGCTCCAACATTGCTTATCCCAAACTGGTGGTGGATCTTATGCCCAATGGTGGGTGGATTAAGAACTTTGTCATCAGAAATGAATACAAATTCTAGTATCTTTTTGGACCTTTCTTCTTAACCTGTTACTCTCTTTTAGGTTTGCGAGGTCTGATGTTGTCTGTGATGCTAGCTTCTCTGATGAGCTCCCTTACCTCCATCTTCAACAGTTCCAGTACACTCTTCACCATGGATATCTACACAAAGGTCCGTCCCTCTGCTAAAGAGAGGGAACTCATGATTGCTGGCAGGTAAAAAAACATTTTCTTTTGGCTAATTTTTTGTGTGACAATGTTTAAGTTGCTGACTACTGCTAATACTATTTGTGTGTTTAACTGTGTATAGAGTGTTTATCTTGATCCTGATTGGTGTGAGCATAGCATGGATCCCTATGGTGCAGAGTGCCCAGAGTGGTCAGCTCTTTGACTACACTCAGTCCATTACCGGCTACCTTGCTCCTCCCGTTGCAGCTGTTTTCATGCTTGCAATCTTTTGCAAACGTGTCAATGAGCCTGTAAGTTACCTCTCTAATTCAGAATTATTTTCTTTTTTTTTTGTGTGTTTTTGTTGATTATTCATTCTTTCAATAGATTAAAAATCTACACATGGATTTAGGGGTTTGATTATGTTTCGCCGTGTGTCCTTGAGGTGATATTGTAGCCTGGCAGGATCTTTCCCTCATGTCTGTGCCATAAAGCTACTGTTAGCATTTTTGTGTAATTTAGATCTTAGCTAGCAAGGAAACGTATGTAAAAAGCTTATGATGTCTTTGTCAATGGTTCTATGTGCTTTAAAAAATGTTTTGTTTTGTCTCTTTTTTTTTTTTTGCCCCCCCCCCCCCCCCCCCCCCCCCCCCCAATTCAATGGGGAGTAATTTGATGTGAGACCAATACAAAAAAATACAAACCAATACACAAAAAAAAAGAAAAGAAAAGAAAAGAGAAAACGAAAGTTTTTTTGTTTTTTGTTTTTTTTTACGAATAAATAGTGTTAAATGATTAAAAGCAATGCCTAACACTGGTGCAATTTTGCACCAGTTCTTGACCTCACAGCAAGAAGGTCACTGGTTCGAGCCTCGGCTGGGGGGGAGGTTCAAACCTGGGGGGGCGGTGGCCTTTCTGTGGGGAGTTTGCATGTTCTCACTGTGTATGCGTGGGTTCTCTTCGGGTTCTCCGGCTTACTTCCAAAGACATGCTTGTTAGGTTAACTGGTCACTTTAAATTCTCCCTAGGAATGAGTGTGACTGGTTGTTTGTCCCTTTTTGTGTTGGTCCTGTGATGGACTGGTGACCTGTCCAGGGTGTACCCTGCCTCTCACCTGCTAAAAATACTGGGATAGGCTCCAGCTTACCCGCAACTCGTAATGGATTAAGCGGTACAGAGAATGAATGAATGAATGAATGAATGACTGAATGAATTAATGGTGTTAGACATGGACAGAGTTAGAATCAGGCAGGATTCATAGTAGGCAAGTCATAATGATTGCCGCTCATAGCCATGTCAAGCACAGCTTTTCACATTCTTCAACTCAGACTAAAAAACAAACAAAAAAACCTTATACTAGTTCAAGCAAAAGCTATGTTGGTTTCAAATGGCATAACTTTTGAATTAGATGGTTATTTATTTTGTGATAAATTTTCTTATGTGCAGAATGCGTTGCAACAGTCTGCAGCCGAAGTAACACAGACAGAAGACAGAAGTGGCACCACTACTACAGCACTGATACAGATAGTTTCAATACAGTGATTCAGTCTGATCTCTTTCTTTCTTGCTTTTTCTTTAATCCCTCAGGGCGCCTTTTATGGACTCACAACTGGACTGTTAATAGGCCTGTCCAGGATGATTGCTGAGTTTGTTTATGGGACAGGAAGCTGTGCTAACCCAAGTAACTGTCCCACTATTATATGTGGAGTCCACTACCTCTACTTCGCCATCATCTTGTTCACCATCTCCTGTATCGTCATAGTTGGAGTCTCCCTGATTACCAAGCCCATCAACGACAAGCATGTACGTGACTGCTATGAGATAAGGCTAAATAAATCATTAACTTCATCAATCACTAGAAAACACTCACCAACTTCATTCAACTGAAAATGAAAGTTTGGGCACCCCTGAGCACATTCAAAGCTGCTGATTTTCAGAGTGAAATAAATGAATAAAAAAAGATTTAGCAAACTCAAAAGCCTTTGTTTAAATACTAATACACTGCCATGTTTTTTTTTTTTTTTTTTTTTTTTTAACTGTGTCATGTAAAAAATACTGATCATCACATGATTGATTTTTAGTTATTCTGGGTCAAACTGTGCATCAATGTCCCTTTTTTGTGTCAAGCTGAGGTTTTGCTTCATCGTTCTGCCCTGCATGCATGCATTTTATTACTTTTCTAAATTTTGTCTTAACTTTCATAACCGACTGTGATTTCTTCATAATAATTCAGACTACAGAGATTTTCCACTAGTAGTCCCTTCATATCTGTTACATGGACTGGGATGTTCTGGAGGCATCATTAGCTGTGAGACAATCAGTTGAAAAGTGAAATTGTTGACTGTTACCTCAAAATCTGAAGATTTCTTAACAGAAATTCACTTTTGTCTTTTTAAGCACCGTATGTGCAAGTTCACAAGCTGCATTATGTAAGTAACTGCTAGGGGCAGTTTTGGATTCAATTTGGTTTAATTTGACGTCAGGCCACATGACTGATAAGCGGTGAAAATGACAGAAAGTTTATAAGGCAAGACAATGGTCTTACACACTGTCTATGATACAACCGCTGTTGGTTTTCTGCCCTAATATCAATGAACCAAATACAAACCTCCTCTATTGTGGCCATGTTTATCATTTTGTTTACACCCTGCATATTTGGGAACTCTGTCCAGTCTGAGTTCTCTACGCTGCCTCCCAGTGAAATTTTCCAGTAACAAGTGTAGTACACAAGCAATTATGTGAACAATTACGCTTACAACAGAGCTGGTTGCATATGTGGTGTCAGCCCATATCCTCACACATCCTCAGGCAACTGCATGACCAGTCCTCCCTCTCTCTGCCTCCACCCACCACACAGCACATTTCACTATTGCAAACCCTAACCCCCCAACCCTCCTTAGCAAAAGTTAGAAACTATTTCTATACCAGCATTTGATAGTAATGGCAGTGCCAAAAATGGTGCAAAACACAAAACGCCAGCCAAGTTTTGTATTGAATTGAGGTTAAAAAGCAGGCATATTATCAGCCTAATAAATCCCACTAAGTCAAGAGAGGCTCATTTGAGTGTGTTAGTTGCCAAGTCAAGAAAATGTGTCACTTTTGTTGGGGTGTTGCAACATTTTCATCCAGCTGTGAATAATTTGTTTCACAAAATGTGTTGCTGTGTCACCAGCTGTATCGACTGTGTTGGAGCCTGAGGAACCGTACGGAGGAGAGGGTGGACCTCGAAAAAGACGATTGGGTTAATAATGACGATGGAAGCATGGATATAGAAGGTAATGAGCAGTTACTGAGAGTTTTCAATCAAAGATGCATTCATGCAGGTACACAGATATAATAAGATTCTCTTCTTTGCCTGTTTAACAGAACCTGAGGAGGAACCAGGCTTCTGTAAGAAAGCAGTGATGTGCTTCTGTGGACTTGAGCAGAAGAAAGCACCAAAACTTAGTCCAGAAGAAGAGGCAGAGTTGAAGAAGCAGCTCACAGACACAACAGAGAAGCCCCTTTGGAAGAACATTGTCAATGTTAACGCCTTCATCCTCCTGTGTGTGGCTGTGTTTTGTCACGGCTTCTTTGCATAGATTCAAGAGGCTTCAACCAATCCTGGATACTATAATTTATTTAATTTATGATCAAAACAAGAACCAGAACAAAGCGGTGTAGGAGGAAGGCCACCAAAATCATTAAGGACCCCAGTCACAGTTTCAGCATTCGAGCCTGTACCACCAGGCTTAGGGACAGCGTCATACCACAGGCCATAGGACTCTTTAACTCTGTCAGCAGCAACATCACTTTTAAATTACACCTTCTTTTTGTTGCATATTATTATTATTATTGTTAGGGCCTGTAAAAATACAATCCCCATACATCCGTCATTTCTCTGTTATGACGGTGGGAAGTGGAGAGGCGCAATGTCAAAGATAAGCCGGCTGGCTCTGTGTATGGATTTGAGAATAAACAGCATTAATGGGGCAACCCATGTACGTCGCCTCCATGGAGAATTTGGGTGTATTAAGACACGCATTCTTTTTTAAACTTATCCTGCATTTTGTACCAATGTGTCGGCTCTAGACGATCTCTGGTCGTCTCCGCGTTTGTGCAGCAGCTGCTTCTTTCCTCTCCTCTCATGTTACTACGGCTGTCGGTGATCAGCTGATCGACTTTTCTCTTGCGTTGCGTTTGTTTATCATTCAGCTGAGATGGAGGAAACTAACGGTTCATGGTTCACACCGTCACATTTTTACCTCAAAGCATTGTGTGTGGCAGGACCTTCTCTCTTATACAGTTTCTGACGAAAGCACGAAGCTGACGACAGAAAGTAGCTGTGGAAAGGATTTCAGCTATGCAGGGGCAGGTCTAGAAAAGTTCTGACGGGGGACCAGGGAGGAGAACTGAGCAGGGGGGCACGAATAAGATCGTTTTTAGGTCTAGATTTTATGAAATATTGAACTGATTATTACAACTAAAGTGATCATCTAATGTAAAAAGTGAAGAAAAACTGCTGTAGGACTTTTATCACCGCTGCACAAACACACTTCAATGATAAAAGGAAAAAACGTGTTTTTATCCAGATCATCAATTTTATCAGAGTTTCTTCATCAGTGTTGGCTGCTTAACTTCAGTCACCACATCCTGCTGTTTTGTTTATTTTTAATAATAAATTTAAAAAAAAATTAATTCAGAATTATGATCTAGAACATAGTGGAGATGTTTTAGAACAGCATATAAAAGTACATTATATGCTGCATTTACTGACCATTGGGCATCTGACGTTTACCCAAGAGAAGGTCAGTTAAAAGTAAATATTTGCATTTGCATAGTCGCAAATGGTGATTATTCATGATTAATTATTTGAAAGCTGTGATTAATCTGATTAAAACTTTTAATCGTTTGACAGCCCTAATTATTGTATAACTTACTAACTTTGTTAATTTTATTTCTTTTTTTTTCTCTCTTGTTGACTACTTTTATCATTGTTTATATTCTTTTAGCATTGTTGGAGAGGCTGGGAATTAAGAATTTCATTACCGAGGATTGCTGATGTAATTGTTGTGCAATGACAATAAATTTAATCTTAATCTTAATCTTAAAACAAAGCACTCAATAGCCTTCAACCTTATTAAATAAGATAAGACACTTACATACCTCTCTACTCTGCTTCATTATTGTATTCCATAATAACTGCTGCTGTTATCCAGGATATATAGTGTATTTTTCTACAATGCGATGGACTCTCCTGTCAACATTTCCTAGTATTTGTCACCTGAGGTAAACCACTAAACCATGCAATATCTTATTAACATATAAATCATTTTCAAATGCTCCCTGAATTTTAACGCATTATTGCTGATATTTGGAGACATTCTGGTGTTAACTCTACATTTTATTCCCATTTCTATATATATATATATACATGACACAGTAGCAATGTATATCAATGTACATGTTTGCACTACTTGAAAATTAAGGAATCAATTCAACATTGAGAAAACTCTTTGTTAAATAACAGATGCATTTTTAATGTTGATTCATTTCCACTACAGTGATTAATCTCTTTAAATATAAATGGCTCTTCACTGTTTAATGAGCAGTTTACATGTGAGTGGTCCAAAAGTTAGTTCATTCTAAGATGCATCATTAAGTCTTGAAGAAAGAGGGACGACATGGCATAAAATGTCTGCAAGATACCTGTAAGATGTAACCGATGAAGGACAAGAAAGAAGATTGTAAATTCTTTCATTATGTTTGCATGTGCTACCTCATTCTACTTCAGCCGTGTGCTCAAAGTCCACGAGTACTGTCACTTCTTACATCCATGCACCTTTCTGTATGTTGTTTTAAGTGTTAATGAGTAAGAACATCTCAGAAAGGGTGGCTTGGTCATTAATTACAGAACTTGGACTCTCTTTGCTTCCCTCTAGTAGCTGGCTGTTGTTTGTGTTCAATGTAAAACTCATCTCTGTTCATATTTGATCATGCCAAGGTAAATTATACATTTATCTAGTTAATAAATAGATACTGAATGACCATTGTACATGATCACTCTTTAATTTCACATAAGACTTGTGTCATTAAGATGCACTTTTATCACCAAGTTCTTGGTTAATGTACACTGAATGAATGACCGCAATCTATGTGCTGCTGTTAAATGTGTCATAATTTCTGAGTTGCCTGGGTTTTATTTGTTCTCTGCCGTTTTTATCTCTTAAATCCCACCCGATCTCTAACTGTAAATGACTTTCTATCTGTTTGGATCATCTGTTTGGCAATGGTTCTGCTTGAAGCAAAGAAAATCATTCTTTCCTTTCCAGTTTGAGCCCTCTTCAAACCATCAGAACATAAGCTAATTATTAACACAAGATAAGCACCAGTTTATCTCCTTATCAAGGACATTTAATGTTCATCATTGATGAGGAGAACGGGAGGTTAATGTTTCAGTGGATCTTATTTAGAGATCAAAAATAAAAATCATGTATTGATTAAAATATTTTACAGGATTAATAACTATATTTTGGAGTCAGTTATGACGTGAGCAGCTGCAAATCTCTTATAATCCACTATCAGTTAGATGTGTCAGTGATTTATCAGTTAGTCCTTTTTTACTTGTTATCAGGTGTAAAAATGAGTGCAGGGTTAATAATCATTTCATGTGTTCATTTAGATCAACGATGGCCTAGACTTTATTATCACGAAAAGGAAAAGTAATATATTTACACTGTCCTACCCACCCCTCCATGTTAACATGATGTCAGCCAAGCAAGAAGTCATGAATGTTAATTATAAATGGAAAAAAAGTCCAATACGTGGTGGGTTCAAACACTGACACAAAAAGAACAACAAGCAGTTTTCACCTATTTAATCAGCACTAATAGTGTATTAATAAATAATAATAACTAATCATGAGTTGGAGCATCAACACCTCCCATCTATTTGATGATGCCATTAAAAGATTTTTCTACCACTTTAACCCATTGGTGCCAGACGTCCCTTGGTGGGCCTTGACAAAAAAAAAAAAAGCATTTTACTCAAGGTACCTTCCAAGTATCTACACATTGACACCAGTGGAAAGCTAAGATTCTTGAGATCTGAATGATGCACACCATTCCAGGTCATGACTGTCAGACCAGTCCCAAATACAGCTGATCTTTAAAGCCATACTGATCTGGTAGCAGATACAGCAGCAAAAATAGTCCTGTTACATCAGCAAGGGTCCAGTGAAATAAAAGGTCCACAACAAGTCTTTTATCCAGTCCTTAATATTTTAAGGGGATAGTGTTTAACTTTTTAAACTCTTTCTTTGGTTATATATATATATATATATATATGTGTGTGTGTGTGTGTGTGTGTGTGTGTCAACAAATGCTAATTTTATTGATAGACTAACAGAGATGTATAGCAAATATAAAACCCACAAAAGTGTCTAAGAAAGAACAGTGGCTTTTCTTTTGGAATTTCCTCGTAAGTTGATAATTAACAATATAATGTGCTGAAAGGTTTCACTGTTCAACACAATAATTTTCACATCATCACATTAATGTGCTAGCAAGCTTTGTTAGTTAATCCACTGTTAACCAAACACAATTTAACGTTTAAATATGCAGTCTTACTTACTGTCTTCCCCCACCCTTTCTGTCTAATTCTCAGTCTTATGCGCATGCGCACACACACCTGCACACACACTTCCATGCACACACACACACACACACACATATACTAAAGATATAAAGGTGTTGGCTCAGTACTTCAGTCAAAGGGGACTGACACCAGGAGCTTGCCTGATCTGCAATCTCCTCCTCTACAAAATGTCTCGTGATTATTTTGGATTCTCTTTTCTACAAAGAAATATAAGAAACGACACGGGAACAAACGGAGTTGTTCTTAACAATGCAGCAGATATCTCCGTTATTGTGATTTACTTTGTTGTGGTCTTGGCTGTGGGAGTATGGGTGAGTTATTTCATCCATCAGCAAACTGTTCTGTCAATATTTCTTTCTAATTTATCAACAGTTCCAGAGCTCCATGATGTTTTACCTTGAAATGTAATGAAATGTAAAATGAGTGACGACAACAGCAATTTTGGGATTGTTAGGACTACATCAAGTAACATAGCAATAACAGTGCATTTTTTAAAAAATGGGAAACAAAACCAAAGATTTAAAACAGAAAGAAAAGCTAAAATAAAAAGATAAAATGCAAGTAATTAATTTCCAGTGTGGGGAAAAACAGTATTAAAACATGATCAAGTTTAAAAATTTCAGCTTAAAAGACAGAAATGCAGATTTGAAATTTTTTAAGTAAAACTACTGAAATGCAGCAGAGAAGAGGTGGGTCTTTAACCTGGACTTAAATAAACTGAGTGTTTTAGCTGATCTGAGGCTTTCTGGGAGTTTGTTCCAGACATGTGGAGCATAGAAGCTGAATGCAGCGTCTCCATGTTTGATTCTGACACTGGGAACTAATAAGAAACTGGATCCAGATAACCTGAGGGTTCTGGTAGGGTCTTACTGGGTCAAGAGGTCACTGATGTATTTTGGTCCTAAACCATTCAGAGCTTTATAGACCAGCAGCAGAACTTTAAAGTCTGTTCTCTGATGAACAGCCAGCCAGTGTAAAGACCTCAGAGCTGGACTGATGTGGTCCCCTTTCTTGGTCTTAGTGAGGACTCGAGCAGCAGAGTTCTGAATAAGCTGCAGGTGTCTAATTGAATTTTTAAACCTGTAAAACAACTGTTACAATAATTAAGCAGACTAAAGATGAAAGCATGGACTAGTTTTTCCAGGTCCTGCTGTGACATCAGTTTTTTTTAACCTTGATATATTCTTGACGCAATATTAGGCTGATTTTGTGATTCCCTTAATGTGTTTTTTAAAGTTAAGGTCTGAGTCCATCACTACACCCAGATTTCTGCCCTGGTTGGTGGTTTTTAGGTGTGTAGACTGAAGCTCTGTGGTGAAACTTAATCGTTTCCCTTTGGCTCCAAACACAATCACCTCAGTTTTGTTTTTGTTTATCTGAAGGAAGTTTAGGCACATCCAGTCATTAATCTCCTCAATGCATTGACCAAGAGCATGTACGGGGTCTCATCTCCTGGTGACATTGTAATATATATATCTGTGTGTCATCTGCGTACCTATGGTAACTAATATTGTTGTTCTTTATGACCTGTGCCAGTGGGAGCATGTAGACGTTAAACAGAAAAGGTCCAAGGATGGAACCTTGGGGAACTCCACATGTAATTTGTGTCTGCTCAGATGTAAAGTTACCTATTGACACAAAGTACTTTCTGTTCTCTAAATTAGATTTAAACCAGTTTAGTGCAGTGCCGCAGAGGCCCATCCAGTTCTCCAGTCATTTGAGTAATATAAACAGCTTTTACAGCTTCGTAACCAGGAATCATTAATTCTGTGATATATTTTGGCATACATTAACCTAAACTAGATGCATTCATGAGCTGTACAGGTATGGAGATCATTTCTTATTTGTGTGCAAATTTGAGTCCAGATTAAATGAATGCACTTTGGGGTCACTGATTCATGGTTGAAATAGCACTGTTGTGCAGATTTATGGATATTTTAAAATATGCTCTTGTCCTGCTACTGGCTATGGTATGCCCCAATGAGGCAGAGCTTATTGGCAAACCATTTTTGCTTCTATAGCTTCCAATCTGTGAACACTGGATGACTAACAGAGAAGTAAAACAATTATAAAACCCACAAAAGTGTCTAAGGAAGAGCAGTGGCTTTTCTTTTGGAATTTCCTCGTAAGTTGATAATTAACAATATAATGTGCTGAAAGGTTTCACTGTTCAACACAATAATTTTCACCTCATCACATTAATGTGCTAGCAAGCTTTGTTAGTTAATCCACTGTTAACCAAACACAATTTAACGTTTAAATATGCAGTCTTACTTACTGTCTTTCCCCACCCTTTCTGTCTTATTCTCATTCAGTCTTATGCGCATGCGCACACACACCTGCACACACACTTCCATACACACACACATATACTAAAGATATAAAGGTGTTGGCTCAGTACTTCAGTCAAAGGGGACTGACACCAGGAGCTTGTCTGATCTGCAATCTCCTCCTCTACAAAATGTCTCGTGATTATTTTGGATTCTCTTTTCTACAAAGAAATATAAGAAACGACACGGGAACAAACGGAGTTGTTCTTAACAATGCAGCAGATATCTCCGTTATTGTGATTTACTTTGTTGTGGTCTTGGCCGTGGGAGTATGGGTGAGTTATTTCATCCATCAGCAAACTGTTCTGTCAATATTTCTTTCTAATTCATCAACAGTTCCAGAGCTCCATGATGTTTTACCTTGAAATGTAATGAAATGTAAAATGAGTGACGACAACAGCAATTTTGGGATTGTTAGGACTACTTCAAGCAAACATAATTGCAATTATTAGCTTTACCATAACAGTACTGTCTTGTAAATGACACATAAAAGGAGTGGACTGATAAAGTTTCATTACAGCTTGAATTAGCACTTAGGAGTGTGTTGTGCAGATTTATGGATATTTTAAAATATGCTCTTGTCCTGCTGCAGGCTATGGTACGCACCAATCGGTCCACTGTGGGTGGCTTCTTTCTTGCAGGAAGGAGTATGGTGTGGTGGCCGGTGGGTATTTTACCCTCAACTTTAATCCTTACAAAGATTAACTTCTGTCTTACTCTTCCACTGACCTTCCTGACACCATGGTGACTATTTTGAAATTAATGGGTACTGTATGATGCTGTGTGTCATAATCAAACTGTCATATTTTATTAGTGTTTTTAGAATGAAACAGTTAGCAATTTCTTCTATTTATCATCTTGAAACTTTTTTTAATCATTACATTTTGAACAAGCCTAACAGAAAGTGACATTTTCATGTTTAACTATGTCTTTCAAAGATTGGAGCATCACTCTTTGCCAGCAACATTGGCAGTGGCCACTTTGTGGGAATAGCTGGTACTGCTGCAGCCACAGGAGTAGCTATTGGTGGATTTGAATGGAATGTAAGTAACAATATTTAAACCATTATTACAGATATTTTAGTCATATTAGATTTGATCATCTATTGCTTACTATGGCAATGTCTGTGAGCACCAAACTCCTTCATTTTCAAATTTGAGACTTGTTTATTGACATTTGTGTTTTCAGGCACTTATTGTTGTTGTCATTCTGGGATGGCTTTTTGTGCCAATCTACATCAAAGCTGGGGTAAACATGACAAGAAATTTACATATGAACACATATTTATATCTCTTATTTAAAATGAACAATATTTTGAACAATGTAAAAGTAAAATCTGATGAATGGATGTGTGTAGATAGTCACAATGCCCGAGTACCTGAAGAAGAGGTTTGGAGGACAGCGCATCCGCATCTATCTCTCTGTGCTCTCCCTGATTCTCTATGTCTTCACTAAAATCTCTGTAAGTTAACTGTGACAGCTGTGTCAAACCTTTCAATTTCAAAATTAGACTGGCTGAAGTAATACATCTTTGTTTTTGTTTTTTTTCTCCACCCAGGCAGACATGTTTTCTGGTGCCATTTTCATCCAGCAGGCTCTTGGACTTAACATATATGTTGCTGTTATCGCACTACTAGCAATCACTGCACTATACACTGTCACAGGTCTGTCCATAGAGTGAAGCCACTTCCTTCTCCACAGACCCAGGTTTTCCTTGTAGATTCTAGCTAGAAGTCTTATCTATATCAATGGCACTGTGACTGGGGGTAAAGTCTTCTCAAGGCATAGACACACGCACATACACAATCTCTGTCTTTCCTGGCTGGTTTATCTCTGGTGTGTTATTGTGGTTTATTACCCATGGGCTATGATAAGGATGAAATGGGCCTCTGTTGCTGTTCTGTAATAATGCAAACACACCTGAATGTAGGTTTTATAAGACGTGCATGGAAAGTGCAGTTACATAAATTTATGATAGCTCAGTTTTTGTTTCCAGTAAGTATGTTTTGATATTTCTTCTTTTTTTTACTTTTTTTTCTATGAACTGTCACAGACTGTGTGATAACATCAAATTTTGTATCTTAGGTGGACTTGCTGCAGTGATTTACACAGACACCCTCCAGACCATCATTATGGTTGTTGGATCCTTCATTCTCATGGGCTTTGGTAATTAATACATATATATATATATATATATATATATATAGTTATTTTGGTCATGATATCAAATGCTTGAGGCACAATAATCTTAGATGTTGTAACTTGCACACATCCTCAGCTTTCAATGAAGTTGGGGGGTATGAAAACTTCCAGAAGAGCTACATGCAGGCAGTCCCCACAATCACAAGTGGTATTGACCCAAGCTGCTACGAGCCTCGGCCAGACTCCTTCCATATTTTTAGGGATCCAATTACAGGAGACCTGCCGTGGCCTGGCCTGGTGTTTGGGCTCACCATTCAGGCTGCCTGGTACTGGTGCACGGATCAGGTCAGTAAAACAAACCACAGTTGTGAAAATGCATTACTCCTACTGTCTCTGTGCCACCTTACACAACCAATACCAATCCGGGGTCATAAACAGTGTCATATGATAGATTTACACACATTGGCACACACATTTATGCTCATTTATCTCCCTGTTTTGGCCAGAGTCACTCAAGCGTTCACACTGAGATTAGGTTTATGGGTAGGGTGAATCAATGGGCTGAACCTCATATGACAAAATTTTGGATCTGGATCACAATTCTCCCAGCACGTTTGGCTAAACTTAGTCTGTCTTTTCAGCTAAACGTGATACATAATGTGTCATTTGTATCTCTTGCTTTGATGTTTTATTTTTGGATGTTTGTCTGCTCAATGCCAGCTTATGTAATGTACCTATGACACAGCCTCTTCGCATAAGTCAACAGAGTTTAAAGTTAAAACACTATTTTAAGGTTACGTTTAGGTCAAGGTTAGTGTTAGCATTACTTAAGAGTAGAGTTAGGTTTAGAAAAAGGGTTATAGAACAAGTTGATCTATGCCACGAGGCATATATTGCTGCATAATCTGCTAGTAGAACATCTACCCATCTTTAATGCTGTTTTCTGTTTAAAAAAACATGCTACTTATTTAATGGTCATCATCCCACTGTCATTGCTAGTCATGTCTGGGATGATAGCTTTATCTTTCTGTAGGAATACTCTCAAAAGCACACAGTGCACCAAATTAAGATCAAAAAGGCAAAGGCTAGGTACACACTGAAGGCTGAAGTGTGAATCTGACTTTTTTTGCCTCTATGCGACCTGTATCTGATCTTTTCATAACAGTCTGAACGACACAGATCCAATTTTTTGCCATGTGACTTCAGTCTGAATGGCAAAGTCGCATTAATCCGACCTACACGTCATACACACCGTTGTTTATAAACTCTTATCTGTAAAGGCGTTCACATCACTCTCCCACCACTCCTGGCTGCAACTCCGTAGCCAGACATTTCTCTGTACAGACGTTGCTGCCACTGCTCCACAAAATGCCATGGCCACAAATCTGGCTCTCCTCTTTTGTAATCTCCTCCTTAAAACGATGCCATTGAAAGTGTGCTGGCTACTGTTACCATCCATGTTTACTTCCGCAAACAGAAGACATCACATGCCATGTCGTGTCTTCTACGCATGTGGGACACTTTTGGTGCGCATAAGGTTCATTCAGCAGATCACATACAAGTCGCATTTAATTGGAAATGTGAACAGACTTAAAAAAATTGGATTTCAGAAAAGAATTTGAATTGAGCATTATGCCCTGCAGTGTGAAACTAGCCAAAGTTTCATGGTCATCACTATGAAAAATAAGTAAAATAATAATAAGTATAAGTAAAAGACAGAAAGTGGTTAAAAATCAATGCAGCCATCTTTTTCTCCATTTATTCATTCAGTGTCAGTGGTCATTCATTTAAAGAGACAATACATATTAACACATATTAAATCTCTCACAATTTGTAAACAATTATTTCATTATTAAATGTTGTTAAAAGTAACAGGTATTATTATAAAAGTGCAGTGTTTTTCTTTCTTTGATCTGTATTGTAGTTTAAGTACAGCATAGCATAATACTGTTGACTTGAGTAAACGTGTTTAGGACTAAGCCCTACTGCATGGATCTTTTCTTGCAGGTGATTGTCCAGCGCTGCCTCTCTGCCAAAAATCTCTCTCATGTTAAAGGAGGTTGCATTTTATGTGGCTACTTGAAGCTGTTGCCCATGTTTCTCATGGTTTTCCCCGGAATGATCAGCAGAATTCTTTATTCTGGTGAGCGACTTTTAGCATTTATTGTTTGCTCCTTTTGATTTGGCAAGACTTAAAGTACCAATATATCTAACAGAAATCTTAGATTTAATGGTGAATTTTTAATTATTACTTAACAAATTACTAATTTTGTTAACTTTCTTCTAGATGTGGTGGCATGTGTGGACCCAGATGAATGTCAAAAATATTGTGGTGCTAGTGTGGGATGCACCAACATTGCTTATCCCAAACTGGTGGTGGATCTTATGCCCAATGGTGGGTGGATTAAGAACTTTGTCATCAGAAATGAATACAAATTCTAGTATCTTTTTGGACCTTTCTTCTTAATCTGTTACTCTCTTTTAGGTTTGCGAGGTCTGATGTTGTCTGTGATGCTAGCTTCTCTGATGAGCTCCCTTACCTCCATCTTCAACAGTGCCAGTACACTCTTCACCATGGATATCTACACAAAGGTCCGTCCCTCTGCTAAAGAGAGGGAACTCATGATTGCTGGCAGGTAAAAAGCAAATTTTTTTGGCTCATTTTATGTGTGACAATGTTTAAATTGTTGACTACTGCTGATACTGTTTGTGTGTTTAAATGTGTATAGAGTGTTTATCTTGATCCTGATTGGTGTGAGCATAGCATGGATCCCTGTGGTGCAGAGTGCCCAGAGTGGTCAGCTCTTTGACTACATTCAGTCCATTACCAGCTACCTTGCTCCTCCCGTTGCAGCTGTCTTCATGCTTGCAATCTTTTGCAAACGTGTCAATGAGCCTGTAAGTTACCTCTCTAATTCAGAGTTGTTTGTTGGGGGGGGTGGGGGGGGGGGGGGGTTGATTATTATTATTCATTCTTTCAATAGGGGTTTGATTTTCTCCACATGACCATGTGGTGATATTGTAACCTGGCAGGATCTTTCCTTTACACTGGAAATTATTTGGGAAAATAGCCTTGACTATGAAGAAGGACTTCACTTAGTCGACACATTTGTCTAGAGATAAAAGTCAGAAAGACAATAGGTGGCAATGTGGGATTCAGTATAGCCCACAGACAATCTGATAAAATAAATGGAGAAGCCTCGACAGCCACCTCAGAGTTTAAAGAAAATTGCATTAACCCTTTCTTTCTGCATTCTGAGATCTATATCAGTCTCATGTTTGTGCCATAAAGCTACTGTTAGCATTTAGCTGTAATTTAGATCTTAGCTAGCAAGCAAAAAAGCGTATGTTGTCTTTGTCAATGGATCTATGTGCTTAAAAAATGTTTTTTTCTTTTTTTCTTTTTTCCACATTCATAGTAGGCAAGTCATAATGATTGCTGCTCACAGCCATGTCAAGCACAGCTTTTCACATTTTTCAACTCAGACTGAAAAAAAAACCTTATACTAGTTCAAGCAAACGCTGTTAGTTTCAAATAGCATAACTTTTGCATTAAATGGTTATTTATTTTGTTCAATAAATTTTCTTTGCAACAGTCTGCAGCCAAAGTAACACAGACAGATGACAGAAGTGGCACCACTACTACAGCACTGATACAGATAGTTTCAATACAGTGATTCAGTCTGATCTCTTTCTTTCTTGCTTTTTCTTTAATCCCTCAGGGCGCCTTTTATGGACTCACAACTGGACTGTTAATAGGCCTGTCCAGGATGATTGCTGAGTTTGTTTATGGGACAGGAAGCTGTGCTAACCCAAGTAACTGTCCCACTATTATATGTGGAGTCCACTACCTCTACTTCGCCATCATCTTGTTCACCATCTCCTGCATCGTCATAGTTGGAGTCTCCCTGATTACCAAGCCCATCAACGACAAGCATGTACGTGACAGCTATGAGATAAGGCTAAATAAATCATTAACTTCATCAATCACTAGAAAACACTCAACAACTTCATTCAACTGAAAATGAAAGTTTGGGCACCCCTGAGCACATTCAAAGCTGCCGATTTTCAGAGTGAAATAAATGAAAAAGATTTAGCAAATTCAAAAGCCTTTGTTTAAATACTAATACGCTGCCATGTTTTTTGTTTTTTTAATAACTGTGTCATGTTACTAACTTTTGATAGTAATGGCAGAGCCGAAAAAAGGTGCAAAACACAAACCAGCCAGATTTTTATTACGCTGACAAAGTTTTGTATTGAAATGAACATGAGTTTAAAAAGCAGGTATATTATCAGCCTAATAAGTCCCACTAAGTCAAGACAATTTGGAGAAAGAAAGGCTCATTTGAATGTGTGTGGGTTGCCAAGTCAAGAAAATGTGTCACTTTTGTTGGGGTGCTGCAACATTTTGGGGCGGTATGGCTCAGTGGGTAGAGTGGTCGTCCTGTAAAGCAAGGTTTGCCGGTTCGATCCTGGCCCTTCAAGCTCATGTTGAGGTGTCCCTGAGTAAGAATGTGTGTGTGAATGGGTGAATGTGACGTATATGTACAAGTACGGACCATTTAACATTTTCATCCAGCTGTGAATAATTTGTTTCACAAAATGTGTTGCTGTGTCACTAGCTGTATCGACTGTGTTGGAGCCTGAGGAACCGTACGGAGGAGAGGGTGGACCTCGAACAAGACGATTGGGTTAACAATGACGATGGAAGCATGGATATAGAAGGTAATGAGCAGTTACTGAGAGTTTTTAATCAAAGATGCATTCATGCAGGTACGCAGATATAATAAGATTCTCTTCTTTGCCTGTTTAACAGAATCTGAAGAGGAACCAGGCTTCTGTAAGAAAGCAGTGATGTGCTTCTGTGGACTCGAGCAGAAGAAAGCACCAAAACTTAGTCCAGAAGAAGAGGCAGAGTTGAAGAAGCAGCTCACAGACACAACAGAGGAGCCTTTATGGAAGAACATTGTCAATGTTAATGCCATCATCCTCCTGTGTGTGGCTGTGTTCTGTCACGGCTTCTTCGGCTAGAGAGACTCAAGGGGCTTCAACCAATTCTGGATACTATAATTTATTTCATTTATGACCAAAACAAAGCACTAAGTAGCCTTCAAACTTCTTAAATAAGATATGACACTTACATCCATCTCAGCCCTGCATCATCATTGTATTCCATAATAACTACTGCTCTTACCCAGGATATATATTGTATTTTCCTACAATGCGATGGACTCTCCTGTCAACATTTCCTGGTATTTGTCACCTCAGGTAAACCAAAAAACCATGTAGTAACTTATAACATATAAATCATTTTCTAATTCTCCATGAATTTTCACACATTTTTTCTGATATTTGGATTTTTGGAGATATTCCAGTGTTAACTCTACATTTTATTCCCATTTCTATATATTTATATATATATATATATTTTTTTTTTCATGAATGGAAACATGACACAGTAGCAATGTACATCAATGTACATGTTTGTACAACTTGAAAATTAAGGAATCAATTCAACATTGAGAAAACTCTTTGTTAAATAACAGATGCATATTTATTGCTGATTCATTTCCACTACAGTGATTAATCTCTTTAAATATAAATGGCTCTTCACTGTTTAATGAGCAGTTTACATGTGAGTGGTCCAAAAGTTAGTTCATTCTAAGATGCATCATTAAGTCTTGAAGAAAGAGGGACGACATGGCATAAAATGTCTGCAAGGTACCTGTAAGATGTAACCGATGAAGGACAAGAAAGAAGATTGTAAATTCTTTCATTATGTTTGCATGTGCTACCTCATTCTACTTCAGCCGTGTGCTCAAAGTCCACGAGTACTGTCACTTCTTACATCCATGCACCTTTCTGTATGTTGTTTTAAGTGTTAATGAGTAAGAACATCTCAGAAAGGGGGGCTTGGACACTAATTACAGAACTTGGACTCTCTTTGCTTCCCTCTATTGGCTGGCTGTTGTTTGTGTTCAGCATGTAAAACTCATCTCTGTTCATATTTGATCATGCCAAGGTAAATTATACATTTATCTAGTTAATAAATAGATACTGAATGACCATTGTACATGATCACTCTTTAATTTCACATAAGACTAGTGTCATTAAGATGCACTTACGGTACTATCTTGGTTTTATCATCAAGTTCTTGGTTAATGTACACTGACTGAATGACTGCAATATATGTGCTGCTGTTAAATCTGTCATAATTTCTGAGTTGCCAGGGTTTTATTTGTTCTCTGCCGTTTTATCTCTTAAATCCCACTCGATTTGTAACTGTAAGAAACTTTTTATCTTGTTGGATCATGCATTTTGCTTCTGCTGATCTGTGTCATAAGAAAGAATCAGTCAAAGTTCAGCATGGATCTTCGTCTCACAGTTACCAGTAAAAGTGAGACAATGATTCATGGATCTTTGTCACTAGGAATGTGTTTACAAGAGATGTTGCTTTATTCAAATATAACACGTGCAGAACACAAAGAGGACAAAAACACAACACACAATAACCAGTTCAATACCTGCAGGCATTTTCTTGTTTTAAAAGGGTCACCAGTCTGTGTATAAACTTGGCCCAACAACTTACTTCTTTTGTGTTCTGCACCAGTCTCAGTCACAAAGACCTTCCTTCAACATTTATTAGCTCACCACATACTCATAGAGCCTCCTACTCTGCCACCAACAAGGCCGACGCAGCACGCTGAACAAGTATGAATGCTCACAGCGGTTGAAGGCTGTAGCTGGCTTCAGCAATACACAACCCAGTAGAAAAGTGTGCCTGCTTAAGTTGATTAGTTAAAATTAAATGTATTGATGGCATTTTTCTTTAAAACAAAGTATTCTAAAGGAAATTATCTATAGCTTAACTTTCATAGATTGTTTAGCTGTTTTGTTTGGCTCAACTTTAAATAGATCTTCAATTTCATTGTCAGTACATGACTAATTTTCACAGCGGTGCTGTGTATGTCCATCACAGTAGTAAGAATTAGACAGAACAAAGAGATAGATTTGTTTGTCAGGGGCAGGCAAGTCAAACTTTATCACAGCTGGATTCGCACAGGTGTTTCACCAAAAGCTGCCTACCGCCTGATGGATGGTTGTAGGGTTTGAATGTCTTGGTTCATTGTCAATCATTGAAGCATTAAAAGGAACTTAGCTCTCCGTAGTGTTATTAATCACACCTGTACTTGTCATGCTGTGATAAGTTCAAATGTCTCCTGTGAGAAACTGTCATCTGAAAGACGATGGTATATGTTTAACTTACACTTCACTATTTTACTGTTAATCTTACAGCAAGAAAACTAGAAGAAACAACACGATTGACAGATTAAAATGATGGATTATCACCTATGTCTCTTGTCCGAAACTAATCAGTCTGGTTTATGATAAATTAGAGGTGAAGGTAAAACAATACTAGCTGCAATCAGTTGTTTAACCCAATGTTTAAGTCTTAATTTACCTTTATTTCTGAAAAAAAAAGAACTACAGGAAGTCCTTCTATCTCTGAAAATTATGAAATTATGATTCCTTTAACAAGGTCTTTAACAGTATTGTCCCATTTAAGGCCATTAAATAGACTACAGATTATTTATATTACAATAAAAACTGGAAAAAGAGTGAATCTTCTACAATATTAATTAGGGTGTTAACAGATTTGAATAAAACACATTTTAAAGATAAATTAATTTGACATGCTGGAATTATGAGTTATTATGTTACGGTACTAGTACTGTTGCAATAGTACTACTATTAGTAGTAGTGTTGCAATACTACAGAACCCGACACTAGTGTGAAAAACTAGGGTTGCTAAAATTAACAGGTTAATTTTGTGGAATTAAGAATTTTTTTAAACATAAAGTTATTACTGATGCCTTATAAGTTTCTAACAGTTTTCAATAGTTATATTGAAAAATATTACTATTGGATGTCCAGAAACGAAGTTGGCATTGAGAAACTGATGTTGCGCCTTGTCACAGCAGTGAACTGAATCCACCAATAAACACTTTATCCTCCTTATCTATTAAGTCTGATATTTTTCAAACCTTACATTTTAAGTTTTCATCATCAGTTATTCAGAAACAAAGATCAGAATTGGCATTATTTTGGCAAGAGAAGCTTATTTGGGGCAGTTACATGCCTAAAATCTAGAATCCAACAAAAGCCACCAAAAATACTTTATCCACCTTATCTGTGAAGATTCTGAGAGTGTTCAAGCATTACATTTAGGGGAAGCCCACAAGATAACCCACTTGATATATCACGCAATTAACCACTTAATAGTTGCATCTGACATTATGGTCCACATTTCTTACCAGTGAACCGCAGCAGGATTTATTATTACTCATATCGGTATTCAATATCGGCAAGTACTTAAAGGTAAGTAGTGATTTGAAAAAATGTGGTATCATTGTGTGTATATAAGTGTGCATGTTTGTCATGAACTGGTGACCTGCTCAGCTATTACCCTTCATTCTGCCCTGAACAGGATAAGTGGTGATAGAAAATGGTTGAATGAAACTCTGCAGGATTAATATAATCTTTGTGTAAGAAAAAGCTATGAGTAATGATCTTTCCAGATTACATATCATCCCAAGAGAGCTACTTACTGTTTAAAGATATTTTTACATGAAAGATTTATCTTTTCCAGTTCAGCATTACATCATGTACTTTCCTCCAAACATTTACATTTTTTACTAAATTTAAATATCAGAGATGAGTGGCTTTTTAAAATGTTTATATTTAATGTTTCCAGGCTGCTGCAGATTTTATCTGATAAAATCTACATTTTTCTGGAGCCAATTATTTGACTATTTAAAACCCCCCAAAACAATTGAACAATAAAAACAACACTAAACATCAGTGCTTCTATAGAAATATGCCAAGTGATTTTGGGTAACTTTCCTTTGAACCTGATGGGGAAAAACAAAATGTACATGCTGAGAGCTTTGTTAGTGATAGCCACCAATTACGGCGGACCGTATATGTATGTGAGCTGGACCTGCACTCTTTTCTAATGTTAAAGAAAATCCTACCTGTCCACCATACCCAATCCCAATCCCCTCTTCTATACCCAGTCTCCTTACCCTCCCACCCCATTTGGCTAAGCTCTGGGCCCCAGAGTATCAACCAGACACTAGGGGGCACCAGGGTCAACCCCCACCCAGAGGAGTGGCAGCTTCTGGACACCTGGGCCCGAGACCCCCACCCAGCCCACCCCAGAGGAGCCCGTGCCACCTGACCCCAGCCCCGTCCCACCACTGCAAGGCAGCACCAACCACTGGCCACCCATAGCCCCGGACCCAGGCCAGAGACACAGCCCCCTACGACACACGCAGCCCAGAACCCACAAGAAACCAACAAACACCAGCCAGCATCCAACTCCCGAGAATGGCGAGGTTACAGCCCGCCACCACTACCACTAAGTGATGGGACTAATCACAGGGGACCAGAGAGAATGAGATGCATCCAGCTGATGTTATGAGGAGGCAGACATCATCTCATTACTGATGTGTTCTGACAGAAGATTTCTGAACTGATTCAAGCTTAAGTTGTTTTTGTGCTTCCAATTCATGAGAATAATTTTCTTTGTGATACATAAGGCAGTGAAGTGTTAATTTCTACATTATTATCACCCAGGTGACCTAAGCATAGAGTGGTGCAAACTGGAATTGTACATTTGAACCATGTTGGTAAGTCTTAGCTCACCTCAAGCCAGACTTTTTCTACTGGTGCACAAAACCACAGGCCATGCATGTAGTCATCAGGTTTGTTATCTGTGCACTGTGGACAGATGTTAGATGGTGCAAGACATGTGGAACATTTTATTTCCTGTATAATGTGTTCTGTAAATAATTTTATAATGTATAACTTGCAAATTTGGATTTTTAATCATTGTGAGAGGCTTGTCATAGGCTTGAGTTTGTGACACAATGTCATTGGGCATTATCTAAAGATTATCATCTACAAGTTTATCTAACCCTTTGTTGCAGTAGAAATCAGGTGAAACAAATTATAAAATGATCACAAAAATTTATTCAATTTAGGTTTGGTCAATAATTTCTCCTCTATAATAATAACAGTTGGTGTTGTATTATACATCGTCAGAAAGCCTGATTTCCCTTACAGTTCTTGCTTTACAATTTAATGCTATACAGAAGGACAAGAATAGCACTTCTGTAGAATGAATGAGCAACATGGCTAAACATGTGATGGGTAGTGCACCCAAACAACCCTAAGTCCCCTGCAATATTCTCCTGTTGGTGTTCACTCATGTTTTAAGATTCAAGTGCTGCCAGGTGTGTCCCAGTCACAGGTCTATGACTGGCACCTGATTGGCACCTAAATGATTGACAGACATATAAGAATGGGATCCTGGAGCCGGTGGTGATCCCATATCTCCAGAATCTGGGCCATCCTCCAGGATGGGAACACTCTCCACCACAGAGCCATGTTCATCAAAGAGTACCTCCACAAATTTGAAATGGATGATGGAAAGGCCTCAACCCATTTCTTCACTGGGATCAGCTTGGGCATGCTGTACATGCTAGAGTGACCAGCACTACCACACTGGTTGACCTTCAACAATTCCTGGTTGCCATCCTACAGCTAAACTTGACCAGGCTGGTGAGCAGCATGAAGAGGAGGTACCAAGCTGATGAATTGAATTGAATTGAATTTAACCTTTATTTTACCAGGCAGCACATTATGAACAAATTCCTATTTACAATCTTGTCCTTGTCTTTTTTGGGGTTTTTTTTGGGAGAGGATTACCCACATTTTTAGCTGTGGGCAGAAAAAATCCACCAAACACAAATTTTCTCACCTTTTGTGCTAAGTTTATGACAGTTTTAGTTATAGTAGTTATTAGGGGGATTCTAAAGTCAGTGTCCCATCATTGAAAACCTTGCATATTTTTAACAACCAAGGTAATAAAGACATTTTATTTCTCCTTAAATAAACTATTGTTATAATCCATACTGATGAACATGACATTAAGCTATTCCAATGCAGCTCAGGCAATGTCCAGCAATGAAGAAAAAATACACGTAAACATGAGATGCATTTTATTTTCCTACACAATTACACTGCATAAAAATAATGAGTAAAACAAAGAATTGTTTACCAAATAGTGTGAGAAACCTTCACAGCAATACCGAGTACTAAATCAATTTATAGGACTTAGAGTATAGCAAACAGTTTGGTTTCCTAGTTTAAAATTTACGTTATACTTTGCTTCAGTGTTGCGCATTACATTTTGCATTTGATGCTCTTGTTATATAAACATTTGGCTCTTGCATTACTTGAAAATTCAGGACATGTTTTTCGTCCACTTTGATCTCAGGATTACAATATTGGTCAGCATGAAAGCTTTAGCAGAGACAAAACTTATCAAAATCCTAGTTATGCAACAACACTGCATGTATAGAACTGTGATAAGAGCTTAAGATGCTGCTGCCCTTACATTTCTAAATGATCCGATGTTATAAGAACTAATCTCAGCTGAATTAGTCACAGTTTAGCTCGGAGGTCAGAGAAATCCATCCCTGCAAATATGCCTGAGAAACAGAAAGAGATGGATGTGTTTTTCTAAAGCATCCTGCTTCAGACAAAGTTAATTAGTAAGTAAATTTATGTTTCCCATCTCAGATGTGCTGTGCTCTATAGATGACATCTATTTTCATCAGCATCCTGTGTTTCCTGTGCTCCTGGCTGGTGTGCTAAACCATGTGTGCATATGAAGTATGATTCATAGCTTGTTGTTTGTGTGTTTAGATGGGGGTGGGGAATACCGTCCTGATTGGTTGAAATGTTTTCTCTGGCGACGAGCAAACGTGATCCCGCCTGCAGAGGCACTGCAGTGTGTGCTGCAGCGAGAGAGCGCGATAGAGAGAGAGGAGAGAGAGAGGTGGTGTGTATGTTTGAGAGAGAGAGAGGAGGGGGTGGGCAGGCAAAATAAGCCACATGCATAAGGAGGGAGTCAGAAGCGCAGCAGAGACAGAGCGTGTGTGTGCGTGTGTGTGTGTGCATGTATGTGTGAAAACACTGCGCATGTGTGACAGTGAGGCGCACTGACCGAAGCAGACGGTGGAGGAGAAGGAGCAGTAATGAATGGCAGCTGAGAGGTAACAGCAGAGAGGGGAAGAAGGAGAAGAGAGGTTTACCTGAAGACCCAGAAGAAGAGGCAGGCAGACAGAAAAGAAGAAAGAAAAGATCTTCTGGTGAGAGATCAAAAACCTCTGGTTGCCGCATAGACTAAACTGAATCATTTGCGAGAAGAAGCAGGGAAAAGGGGGATGGAGAAAGAGGTACCAGAGGGTGACGCTCAGCCACAGCTTGAAGAAGAAAGAGCAAGGCTGGATGAGTGAAGGACGAGGGTAACAGAGAGGATAAGCGAAGGGGAAAGAAGGATGAGGATGGCAATGAAAGCAGCCTGATGTATCCACCTTGCAACAGCCTCCTCCATCTTACATCTCCTCCATGTTGTTGATGCCTCTAGAATAAAACAGCTAGGAGTAAGCATCCTACCCCCCGATGAGACGTCCCCTGGACAAAGAGGCAAGAGGTTTATCATCACAAAACAGCATTGGAGAGCAGCAGCGAGAAGAAAGCAAGAAAAGACGGAAACAAGACAAGTCCGCAGACACCCAGGTGAGGATGAAACAAGGCTTTGCATCTGTTTCATGGTGAAGACACTGAGGTTTTTCTGGTTTTCACATTCTCTATTTGCATGTTCTGCCAAATGTGGCTCACCTACGCCGCTTTTTGACACACGATTTTGTCTTTCTGTCTCTGTGCGAGCATGACAAAGGTAGAGGTCGCTTTTTGCTTTGAAATTTTAAAGCTGGGATTTGCACGGCTCTTGCATCATGCTGATCCATGTCACATACACACGTATGAATGGAGACACAAATGTAAGCACACAGAGGCACACCTACGTGCCTGCACTGACCATAAACAGTAGGTGGAAACTGTGAGTAGAGCCTAAACGTGTTTGAGTTTGGGTGTTAATGGAGTCTTGAGGGTTTCCTGTCTCCATGACATTTGACAGACCTCTGCACAGACGGGGGGGCGGGGGGGTAACAGAGACAGGGTAAGAACTGCCTGTTCTGTAGTTGTCAGCAACACTGAGCCATCTCCATATTGGCCATCCATTTGCGCTGCAGTTAGAACGCTTGGTACACCATGCTGCGATTGCATAACTGCTGCTTCCGAACGCACCCCTCCCTCATGTGCAGCGCAGCAAGCCGAAGTCTCTCCATCTCACACAGCCCAAATATTTTGACCACCTTGCCTCTGTCTTACACATGATCCCTGTTTGAGCTGAAAACATCAAGATTGTCATCCACCTTAAACCTGCACTTAGACAGCCATAATCAGTTGCCTAATCAATCAAGCCTCTTATTGCTCCTATTCAAGAGCTGGGCACTTGCCGAGCTTTTCTCTCATAAATTTTTGATGAGGCATCCATCAGGAAGAGCGATGGTAGTTATTATTGCTTTTATATTTCTGCATGTGTGCACCTCAGCCTTGTTGCTGTGAGAGCCGAGACGAGAACAAAGAGCACTTGGCTGTAATGAATTGCGAGGCAAAATGGCCGATGTCTGGCATGAATAACAGCAGGTTGAATTATTTAAATCAGCACCTCACCACACACTTACTATGCACTCTTTACCCATGGAATAAAACACAAACATGGGACTGAAGTCATACATTTGACAGATGGGTATAGATGCATCATATGCAGACTTGCATCCAGAGAAAGATATCCAGATGTGTTCAGACACTAGCATGAGCTTCACATCTGCTTGCGATAATTATGGTATATTGGCAGCCAGCAAACATACAGTAAATAAGGGGATTTGGCTTCAGATTTAGCAAAGGTCAGGACGTGTTACGTAATCAAAACACAACATATTCCACACGGATATGGCAGGAGATGTGTCAAGGTTTTTTACGAGCCAGAGTATGAATGTGAATTCAAATCTCAACATAGCTGGCATACTTTGACATACTGCTGGCATGTTGCATAGGGACACAAAGACCAGCACCCTCTGTTCTGTCCAGGTCAACATGCAGACGGAGAGAGATAGCACTGGACAGCAAGAGGAAGAGAAGGACAGAGAGACAGATTTTCAGTGAGAAAATGAGATGGACAGACAGTGAGAGCAACTCATGCGCAGTGTATCTATGACTCATTCAGAACATGGTGCCTTTCTCCTGCACTCCTCTCTGCACAGGTGGACTCTATCTAGTCATGCTGACAGAGCAAAGCTGTGTGTGATTGTACAGGTATGTGCATGGAATACACAAAGGAATACACAAATAGTGGGAGTGCGATTTCAGAGGAATGTTTTAGGTGTGTGGAGCTGTGTGTGTGTTTTCTGCTTTCCATCATGAAGTAGACACATTTAGAAAAATATATATTAGTGTCTCATATCAGCCAGTTATCAGTTTGTTTGTGTGCCTGCAGGAATGTGAAGGGTGGAGCCCTGTATGTGATGGGGAGTTGTCTGAGGGTGAGAATGTTCTAGGTGTGAATGCAGCTCTGTGTGTATTTAATGGTATGAGGAATTTGCTGCTGAAGCAGACTCCTCCGACATCTCTGTGGTCAGCTCTCTTCTCTTCCTCCTCTTGCTTGTGACGATGAGGTCAAATGCCTGCCATGATTTCATTAGAGTAATAATTCCTCTGCTAGATGATCCAGAACTATGTTCACACACAAACACAGTGTCAGGACTGTGAAGTGCTGCTGCAGTTCACTCTGCTTTAATATGGTGGCTCGCTTGAAGATGAACCCCTTACATAACTGAAGCGGGCTCAGTCGATTAGGAGGAGGCTGTGCAAAAGCTGGCCCATCAGCAGGCAGCCTGCATCAGTTATCAGCCCTATGAAAAGTACTTTTCATAGTACTGTCACCAAATTAGTGGGTAATTTTAGCTGTATCATCTTCTCCAGGCTCAAAGGCTCTTCACTCTGTATAGCTGCTTTATCAACTCGACCCTTTCCATTATCAGATTTATTTTTACAAACTGTTTCTATCCTCTAAATGTGTCTGAGCATGCTTTTTATTTTTAACTTTATTATTCAAGCCTAACCTGAGAGCTTACAGTTTCACAGAGCCTTTTTTTAGTCTTTAAGCTTTTTTTAACAACAGCATTTCTAAATTGTCTTCAATATGTCAAAGTATCAAAACCACCTGCCTATTATGGTGTAGGTCCTCCTTAAATAGTTCTGGCTTGTCAGTGCATGAACACGAGACCTCTGCAGGTGTTCTTTGCTCTCTGTCGAAGGCTTATTGAATCCTCTGGGTTGTGGGTTAAGGCCTCTAATTGAAAATCTGAGGATTTTGGAGCCCAGATGAGTAGTTTTGGCACTTCCACAAGTTTTTCAAGATGACCCTCAACAATTATTGCAGTAACAAACGTGTATTTGCCATATTGGCGTGGGTGTAGTTGGTCGGCAGCAACATAAGGATGGGGGGCATGTGTCAAGGTATCACCCACATCATTTCCATGACTCAGGTTTTTCCAATACTGCATTGCATTATAATGCAATTATCAACATCCGACTTAGTCTGTAATTTTATTGTTTCCAATTAAGAATACATGGTCATTGTTTTGTATATTTATGTGGCTCTCAGTTGGTCTAGCACTCATTCATACCCCCCTTTTGGTACTGTTTATAAATCTAATTTAATTTAAATTAAAAATTGAGACCTAAAGTGAAGGAAAACTTTACACTACAATTAAAAAAGTACAGAATACAATTTAAATATGTAATTGTCTTATCAAAAAAAGTGTATAAATATAATGAAAAACATGATAAAGTATATTCACATAAATGAAATTGTACATACAACATTAAAAGGAAAAAAGATTAAAATCTCATCCTATCATTTAAACTTGACTATACTGGGCAGATGTGTCCAAAACGTTTTACTGTTTCTTTTTTTACTAAATGTACTTTATTTTTATTTTTATACACGCATTAAACAACATCAAGGTTGTTTTTTAAAAAATGTCATTATGATATGTCACATATCTTTCTGTATTGATAAAGTAGACATGTATACATTCATAATGACTCTTACTCAGAGATCTCATGCTATTTGCTACATCATATTTGTTTTGCTAACTCCCATCCTTCTGATGGTGTATGAAAGCCTGCTGTGTGTACCCACAGACTGCCAGAGGATGAGAAAGAAACAGGCTATTTTGGGGAAAGTGTTGCAGCGCTGCAGTGCTGTTGGACACATTTGGTGAGATAGGGAGTGATTGATGATATTTTCAGTGATGCTTGCTACCATGTCTGTGTGCCTGGGAGTAAAGATATGTCAACAGATTGATAGAGAAGGGATGAATAAGAGAAACTGCCCAATATGGCTCGGTGCATCATATGCGCTAAAGCACTTCCGCCGGTTGAGAAAGGTGCATCTTCCTCATTCAGTGTGATTCTTCAGCAACGGTTGGGGGCAGGAAACCACTAAGAAGTGCACAGATAAACAAACCATAAATAGAAGCCAGGACCTGTGCTGAGCTGCCTCTCCTCTTGCATTTTTTCCTTTCTCTGTCTCTCCTCATTGCCATGTAGGTCACCTCCTCTGCACAGTTTTTTTTTTTTTTTTTTTTTTTTTCTCCCTAATGAATCATCACTGCCGACAGCCGAGCAGAGAATGAATGACGTGTCATCCTCCCTCTTCTGCTGTTTGATCAAGTTAAAAATGTTCATCTGTACACTTGTTCTTTCTCACAAACCCACTCACAGTATGACACAAACCCTCCATCCAGATTGTAACCTGTTCCTACGCATGTTAGTCGAACCAATGCAGCTCACACGATGACTGTGGATGAGGAGCAGGAAGAATGGAACCACAGCTGTTTCACAATCAGCTGCTCTTACCACACACTGTTACTGTCATTTTTGAGCACAGTTTTCTCTTTAAAGGTATAGTTAAAATGGGAATTTAAATGTACTACAACGTAAACTAAAAGACTTACCTTTGTATCACATTGTTTCAAACATGGCCCTTTACTCACTGCAGAGTTTTGGCAGCAATATTTTTTGACCTTGAGATTAATGTAAACTAAAACAGTTCTTTTGTTTTTGTTTAAGCTGACTTTATCGGAAAAGGAAACCAAGTTATCTAGAAAATCCATCTTTTTTATTATTTTGTACATGAAAATCAGAAACTCTGATATTCTAGTTATCTTGGATTGCAGCGTAACTAATTGATGTAGAAGTAAATCAGAGAAAATAAATATACGGTTTGTTTCTCAGCAATTATGTGGTGGTGTAACAATTAATTTTATAAGAAAATTAAGATATGCTGAAGAAGCTTTTGTTTGTGTGTGAGTGATAGTGATTGGATGGTACAGCTATGTTTTTTTAGCCCACATATTTGCATTCTGTCATTGCATGGAGTCTAAATATCCTTTGTTCAATAACTGTATTAGCCTGACCAATATGGATTTTTTGAGGCCACTGCTGACTCCGATATTTTGTCAGAAAAAAACCTCTGATAACCGATTAATCGGCTGATTAATTAAAATAATATGTTTTTTTTTTATTTAAATTTGCATTGTGAATTTTTCTTTCTATGGATCCATTAATATAGCTACAAGTTTATCTTTAGATTTAAACCATAGGTGTATTCTATATAAAAGCAATATAATGAGTGAAGTTATTTATGCAGCCCTCTGATGCCCTTAACATTAAATCACATTTTCTCTACTCCATTATTTTCTTGGCCATGAAGTCATGACTCACATGACCTATAATAAAAACCAGAGATACTTTTCTCAGATACCAAAACATGTCATCTTTAAGTTGCATTATAAACATATGATGGTCACAAATAGTCTGGCACTTATGTTACTCCACAACAACACCGTGAGTTGCTGTTACAGCCTGAGTCATGTTTTTGTATTTTCTGACAAAGTAAAAATAAGAGTGACATAACATCATAACAGTTGCTGAAGACAAACAATAATATTCATCATTTTAACTTTTCCCCTTCTGAGTTCACATCGCTCCTCCTTAAATGCATCTCAACACACAGCTGATGGAGACTCTCCTTCTGAACTCTTAAATATTTTGTACACGTATGTTTTTTCTGCAGTTACATACTGGCTTTTAAGCAGTTAGCTAACGCTATGCTAGGCTGGCATAACCACAGTAAAGTTACTTCCTGTTTATGTTAGCTATAACTTAGGCTAGGTTAGCACAACTTTAGCAATGCAAAGTTGTGCAACAATGTAATGCAACAATGTAAATGAAAAGCATGACCGACGCAACGCAGCACATGTTGCTATCATGACACATGGCAAGCAGAGTTAAACTGAACCTGGAGACATGTTGAGTCATTTTTGATTTCACAGCATAGTTATAAACGTACCTGTCGTCAAGCTCCGCTATGCTGACCCCTGTGGTGCTGCCTGCCTGTTGCTACTGCTGTAGTTATTGACAGTGGTGAGGACTTGAATGAAATCAGAGCTCCAACTAGTGGAAAATCGGCGTAACGACTTCTTTCTGCGTGACTCCTGACACTTACTGTTTTATGAGAAATTAAGAATATTTTGGCATTTAATTTGCAAAACTCCGGCCAATTATGATAATTTTTAAAAGGGTTATAATCGGCTGATTTAATCGGCCAGCCAATCGATCAGTCAGGCTCTAAACTGTATCTTACTGTATCCCCAAATATTGTGGACAAAACTAAATAGGAAGAAACAAGGGAAGTATGAGCTGGTGGTTGTGCCATCATTGTACAGCTTCACCACTATATATGTATCAGTGCTAAACCAAGTAATTCAATCAACCACTCCATAAAAACAATTTATAAATTAAGAGTACATAAAATCAGTTTCTGACTGAGCAAATGCAATGAAGTACACAAGATGGGTGTACTTAATAAAAGGTTACTCAAACTTCTAAATGAGCTATTCAGTGTCAAACATCCATATTTGAGTCAAGATGGCCAGATTATGCCAGTCTTTGAGGAGACATAGTGTATCCAAGATGCAGCAGGAAATGGGACATTATTTTTTTTTTACCCCATGTGATGCCCTGGCATCTTTTACCATCAGATAAGAATAAAAAGAAACTGATCTCCATACAGATAAACCTGAGGGAATTCCAGTCAGTCTTTCTGAAGTGAGGTATAAATGTCAAAAAAAAAAAAAAAGCTCAATTGTTTTCTCACGTCAAAGAAAGAGGATGCAACTTTATACTTTTTTTATTAATGAAAAATAAAAGCTAAATTTCTTATTCTTTTTTTATAGGTAAATGGACCAAAGATATCCTGAAGAAAGTCACGGATTTGAGAAGATAAGAAGAGAAGACAAGCACAGAGGCATCCATTTAACTGCTATTACTCCCTCTGCCTAGTTTTGAAGACCGTCTGAAACTAAATAAAAAAGATATATAAAACACACTTCACTCCCACATCTGAGGAATTCAAGGAGTCTTTGGAGAAGACTTTGCACCACCGGTCTTGAGCCTTCTCAGTCGGCTCCTAAAAAAGACCTCCTCCCTTCTTATCAACAAGCCAAGGAAACGGGTCACACAAGGTCTCCTGACTAAACTGGACCAAAAGGAGAGGGAAATACTGAAGAGTATTCGATCTTTCTCACACTTTAAAGTCAATAAAGAACACAGCCACAGCCAAAAACAGGAAGTTAAGTGGTTGTTTGGGTGAGTAACACCCAGGCAGAGTACCAGATATAGTCTCAGACAACACCTCTTGGACCTTTCTTAACTGCCTGTAATCAGCTCTATCACACTTTGTGAATTCAGAAATCCAACAACCTGTACTGTATGTATATATGTGAACATTTGTGTGCACACCAGAGTATACTTATTTATATGAGAGAGAACATATCTTAGTGCTAAAGTATTACAGACCCCTGTGTGCTCTGTGGATTGCCATCAGAGAGAGCACAGGTGCATCAACATAAGTAAGTTAAAATAAAAAATTACCTTCAAATTGTCAACACTGATAGTGTAAACTGGACTGTCAAATCATCAGTATAAATTAGTTGTAACAGAAAAAGACCTAAAGACTGCATTGCTCTGGCTGAGCTCTTTTATCAGTTTCCCCCTCATAAAGACTCAGGCTGACTGTGTTACCCACCGAAGGGATTTTTGAAGGAAACATGGAAGTAACCATCCGTCCTCACGTCCCCTCTAATGGCTGATTTCAAAGGAGGAGTCTAATCTTCCTGTGCAGAACTACACAGGGGTGTACAGTGCTGATTAAAGCTACAGCCCCTCTCTTCACTTCCAAAAGAGCGCGAATGTCCTGCCTCAGGCGTCAGCCCATCACCATCCCCATGGACACCGTCAAGATTATCCAATCGGAGAAGTTTCCCAGAGAGTGCCCTGTGCCCGTCACCCAGCCCCGCTATGCCCCGCCACCTAGAGTGGCATGGGATGGCGGCGGTGAAGGTGAAATTATTGTCAATCAGGCCTGCAGCGACCTGACACTGGACATAGCGGGGACTCCCAGGCCGATGGTGTCGCCTCCAGCCCCCATGACGCGCAGGGAGCAGAACTTCCTGGCGCAGCGCAAAACCAGTGCCAATGAAATCTGCTACCACCAGTTCCATTACAAGATGGAAGACGTCATAGTCAACCAATATGTGCTGCGCTCCTCCTCCACCTCCTCCTCCACTTCTTCATCCTCCTCCTCGGGGCCTGTCATGCCCTGCGAGCCCTTGGACTGCCCCACCTGTGGTCACACGTATAACTTTGCTGGAAAGCGTCCACGCATCCTCTCCTGCCTGCACTCGGTGTGTGAGGAGTGCCTGCAGATCCTCTACGAATCCTGTCCCAAGTACAAGTTCATCTCTTGCCCCACATGCCGGCGTGAGACGGTGCTGTTCACTGACTATGGCCTGGCTGCTCTGGCCATCAACACCAGCATTCTGAGCCGCTTGCCCTCTGACCCCAACGGGCCTGTGCAGTGGGGCGGGGACGCCGATCGCAGCTGCTATCAGACTGTGCGTCAATACTGCCAGTCAGCCTGCACCTGCCAGATCGCCAACCCCTTGTCCTCCTGTGGCATCATGTAGACAAGGGGGGCCATTGCAGGCATGACTCGATGCTGCTCCCCACCACCACCACTGTTCTCGTCTATAAGCTAAACCTTTTCTGCCAACTCCCTCCTCTCACACATACAGTAAATAAATCCTTCCATAGATGTTATCTCTCTATATTTAATAGCACAGATGGATGCTGTGTGGGACTAATGGATGCTGGTGGTTCAGTATATAGTAAATAAATGTATTTTATGTATGGACTGGAAACCTATTCACCCTCTCTCGTTTGGTTGGATGTGTTTGTCATGACATCTCTTTACATGGGAATGCCAGGGGAGGTCTGTCTCCCCCACCCAACCTAGGTGAATAAAGATTAAATAAATCAAACAAGAACATATTTGTGGCTGTTTTTGTTCTGTTATACAAATCAATTCCAGTAACAATGTATGAAAATTAAAAGACCAGTGATGCATTTATGTGTTTTGTGTTTTTACATTATCCCTGTTTTTTCCAGCAATGATCAAACTCCGAGAAATGCATAATTTTAACCAACTACTAACAATGTGTTTACTTTTTATCACTTGTAAATTATTAGATTAACCCAGCAGTTCCAAAACGGGGAGGAAGGCCGCCTAGGCAGAGGGGTTGCAGCAAGGTCAAATAAAACTTTTAGTTTTTGGACTGCTAGCAAAACATTGACAAATTTTGTGAAAGTAATGGACAAAAGATGTTGAATCAACAACAAAGATTTTAACAACCCAAAATTTTAAAAGAGAAGAAAATATGATGAGGAATATCTTACCTTTAGGCTTGACATTATTACCGTTGATGAAAAGGGGACCCCACAGAAAAAGTTTGGGAACCACTGCATTAACCCTTTATCCCCAAGTAGTGAGAGAATTATACCTGTCTCAAAAGGAGAGTTGTTATCCTGCGTGACATATCTGAGACAGAGCCTTTCATGAAAGGCAAAACATTTTCATGAAACCAGAAAACTCCAGTTGTCTTTATTCAAGCCTGTAGAATGACATGGATGACTGAGAATCTATACCAATATACCTGAGCCAATATAGAGAATTGTTTCTGCACCAGAGCATAAATTTTTTATTAACTGCACTCATTTCGCATTACAGCAATCCAACTGGGAGCTCATCATTGCAATACCTCAATATCTATCTAGCTCACAAAGCCAGGCATCAAGCTAATGCATAGTTATACTATACCATTATTCCCATTCATCAAGGTCATAAATATTTATCCTATAGGACAGGTGTCTGGACCACAGATAACAGTGCTAGTCTGTTCCATTAAAATAACTTTGTAATGTTAACTACATCAACTGTTTGTAGTCACTTGACCCAATAGGGAGAAATAAACATAACATTAACTAACATTTTATATGGCTATTTTGTTAAAAACAAGCAAAAAAAAAAAAGTTTTATTTTGTCCTAGAGGTGGATATGACCTTTTCCATGAACAATGACCATTTCAGTTTCAATCAAATTATGAACTAGAAGCACTGAGAAAGCGCAGATGTCCGCTTAGCCATAGGGTCAGTCACCTGAGAAAAACCCCAACAGGCCCAACAGCCCACCCGGTACCCCCTACATTTGGCCTTCTGGATCACCAGGTCCAGAATATCAACATGATTCAGGTCAAACAACGTTGTATTATAACAGGGTGGCTGACGTTGGTCCTCGAGCGCCGCAGTCCTGCAGGTTTTCCAAATTTCCCTGCTACAACACACCTGACTTAAACTAATGAGTCATTGTGCAGATCCTTATAGGCTATTGAATCCATTTAATTTGAATCAGGTGTGTTGGAGCACGGACATTTGGAAAATCTGCAGGATTGTGGTTCTCGAGGATGGACGTTGGCCACCCCTGTATTATAACATCTAACATGAGGTTATCCTGTCTTTTTTTGCCAATAATTCTGGGCATTAATGGCAACATTATCTCCATCTCCAAATAGTAAAGAATCCTTGAAAAAATTCCTGGATCCAGACAGTGATCTGGATCACCTCCAAAATGTAATCACTTGTTTTTTTTTATTCTATTCATGACATTTCCTGAAAATTTTTAATTAAAATCCATCCATAACTTTATGAATTATGTTGCTAACAGACAGACAAGCTGACACCACCGAAAACATAATAAAAAAATGAACAGAAGCAGAAAAAATAATGCAGAATAAGCTTTGGCTATGCTTCCACAAATAAATGAGGAAGACTCAAATGGGGGAGATCAGCTCCTCTTACTATAATAGGACCTAGTTAGGAGTATACATCCTTGACAAGATGCCAAGTCAGTATTCATCTTTACTAGAAGATGGCCTGTTGTGGTGTTTTGTAACGTTTTGAACATCCCTACACTGAATGCATGGGTGGACTGGGACAAAAAATATCAGCCCTGCCATTTTGGCCCAGACCAGCTCATAAACGATCATGCACACCACAAATCTTTGAGCTCCCTTAAATATGAATATAAATTGTGCAACTCCTTAAAGCCACTAAAACTAAGCAGTTAGTAAGAATCAGTGAGAGCAGACATGTTAACTACTTCCAAAAAGTGTAATTTGTTAATAAAGTAAAAAAAAAAAATCTATACTCCAGCACTTTGATGGATGTTAGAACAGCATTCATCTCACTGTGTGTTTGATTGAGAAAGAAAATAAAAAGAACAGAGATGGAAACTGTTTAACTGTTTCCAGGTAAAGTGTAGAAAGAGTGTCTCTGTGTCTGGTGCCTGCTCTTCGCTTTGTTATCTGGAGTTTTTTTTTGTTTTTTTTTTTATCATAAGGTCCAAAATTATTGCATTCTCTGGTAGAGAGGCAAACAGCTGCATCAGTATTAACATACGGTATGTCAAGTCAATGTCAAGTTTATTTCTATAGCACATTTATACACAAAGCAATAAAATATGAAAACAAAGGGAGAACATACAAAGGTACAACATAAAAACCCCAATAAAGTGCCTGTACTCAGCCAAAGGCCAAGGTAAACAATCGCATCTTTAGAAAAGATTTAAAGGGGTGAGAAGCTGTGGGGGTTGTTCTCCTGGATCACTGACTGTTACAACCAGGCAAATAGTGGGGAAGGAGGAAGTAACATTAAAGAATGATGTAAAATGGAGTAACCAGGAATTTATTGTTCTATGTGGCAAGTGGAATGTAAACTGACAGAAATACAGGAGGGAAGGGAGGGTGGTGCTACTCAAATCAAAGAAATAAACAAAACAGAATGGCCAGGCTACCTAATTAATATTCAAGCCAACACAAACAAAATCCTAACTGACTGCACTACAAAGTAAACAGCACCATTAACTGAGAGCATAACACAACATACATTAGTGATGTTACACCAAAATCTGTGACCCATCTGAATCTGTGACCACAGGGGGCAACAGTGTACATTTCTCTACATGTATTTCAACCCCCAAGAGTCTCAACAAGGTGGGCAAGCTGTCAGCCAGAACACAGCTGCCACTGAATGAAGGATGTCACGACTTTTTATCTGTGGAGGATGGCCTCAGCAGCAGCAGTTGATCCAGAGGGCAGCGAAGCAGGGAGCAGCTGAGGAAGGTGTGACGTAGTGTAGCCAGTCCCAGCCAGGTGATGACACATGGTGATTTGCATACATGATGGAGTAATTAGTTGACAGCCGTAACACAGTTTTTCCATCTGGGCAGCTTCCTGTCTGACGTGGTGGTCAGTGATCTAGGAGCTCCTCAGGAGACTGTGTTGTCCCCTTTCCTCTTCACCTTATACACCACTGATTTTCAGTGCAACACTGAGTCCTGCCACTGTCAGAAATTCTCTGATGACTCAGCTGTTGATGGGTGTGTGGGAGAGGGAGGGGAGGAAGAGTACAGAGCGCTGGTAGATGGGTTTGTAGTGTGGACTGGCATGAATCACCTGCATCTGAATGTCACCAAGACCAGAGAGATGGTGATAGACTTTCGGAGAAAGGATTACTGTAACTCCACTGAAAATCATGGGGCAGGAGGTGGAGACCTATAAGTACCTGGGAGTGACCATGGACCACAGACTGGACTGGAAATCCAACACAGATAATGTGTACAAGAAGGAGATGAGCAGGCTCTACTTCTTGAGACAGATCCGTCAATGTCTGCAGCAAAATAATGCAAAGTTGCTACTTTTGGGCTTGTTTTCATTGAGCTGGTCACTTGTTTTACTTGTAATATTTGGCTTCCAGGAAGTCAAATGTCACAAGTACTATACTATAAAGTACTATACGGTTACTGTCCACCACTGCTTATTGCATTTCAGAGATTACCTGAAAATTTAATCAAAATCAGTCTATCACTTTTTGAGTTACGTTAATAACAGACAGACAGACGTATGCCGTCAAAAGCATAACCTCCTCCTCGGCGGAGGTAACAAAGCCACTCATTGTTTCAAATTAATGATTGAAAGGACTACTGTTTTGATGCACTAAGTACAGTCATTGTTGGAAGCTGACGTGAGAACATTTAGACAAGATGATAGAAATGTAACACCTGACTGGACAAAATACATCTATTTTTAGGAATAATACCAGCCACCACTGCAGGAATAAAGAGAAATAGTTAAATTAGCATTTCATGAAAGTTTGCAAAGCAATCCTCTGCAGTATTAAACTACATTATACTTCTGCAATGGTTTTATGTTTCAGAACCTCATATCTATGTCCATCTTTCAAAAACAGCCTATAGATTATAGATAGATTATAGATAGATTATCAGTACTGATGGTGTTGAAGGTAAACAATATTTCCAAGATCCAGTACTGGCATCATCAAATTTAGTCATGTTTAATGTTTTGATTGATTTTGAAAGGCATGATTGAGGAAATAGTAACACTGTATACCCCTGAGGTTGTTTCATTTAAGGCAATTAGTAATACAAAAAGTAATAGTAATACAGTTGCTCAAATTCTTTTTACAAAAAAACCCCAAACAAACAAGAAAGCCAATTATTCCAGCCTTTCTGCACATTGTATGTGTATTTGTTTTATGTTGTCTTAATTTGAAACACAAAAAAGAATCAAGAAAATTATCTTAATTTCATATTATAAATAAAATGACTAAAATATATTATAGATTACTATCCTTATGCATGAAAGTGATGCTGTATAATATCAAAATATTCATATTAAGGACAACTGCATTAGAAAACACACACAGAACAATATCAACGTCATGCTTTTGTTTCTGTTGCAGAATTTCATTGAAACAAATTGGTGAAAAATTATGATAACTTATTTTTACATTATTTCCAGTATTATTTACAGATCTACAGCTTTGTGAAAAATAGCTACACATGAAGACCCAGCTGAGCTTTCCACTGCCTTGAATTGCACTCAATGACAAGGCAACAAATTAACATGTTCAAATGTCAACCACTGTTATGGTGGTTGCTTGTTTCGCTCATGTTGGCCCAGTAAACATCTGAAGATCTTGTCCAGGGTGTACCCTGCCTCTCGCCTGAGAGCAGCTGGGATTAATGGATAGAAGTTACTGCATATGAGACTTTAGGAAGACATTTTGAAGGCAGTGCTTTTCTTCTCTTCAAAAAATAACATGTCCGAACATATAGAGAGACACTGCGGCACATTTATACAGGCTGAGTTTTCCTCCTTCCCCTCAACAGCTGGCTGAACCGTCGGCGGGTTGAGTTTCTCTCGGATGAGTGCATCTGTTGGCTTTAGAGATAAAAAATTTATCAGGCAAAGAAGTTGTGGTGGAAAACTGGAGGCACTGTGTGAGCTAGATTTCATGAAAAAAATAAGGACAAATTGTTCAAGAGGAACAGATGCACAGTCTGAAATGAACTCTTAACCAAACCAAAGCTAACATCAGCTCTGAGCCACTGCTTCTAGTCTGGCTGGCTGCCATGTTGGAGCAGCACATCTCCTCAGAGCATCAAATGAGATTAATAATACTGCTCCCTTAGAGGTTACACAGTTATAAATACCATATCTCACCCTTTTGTGTCTGACAGAGCAGACTCCTCCCTTCTCAAAGACCCAAATTTTAGCTTCCAGGATTTTTTTGTTTTTTTCAGCGAATCCTTTGTTAAGTCCTGAAAAGATACAAATATTTTTGTTTCACAAAAACTGAAAAAACATCAAATCTATCTACTGTATATTTACACTGTATATTTCTGAGAAACCTTCCAATAATACATTACATGGCAAATAAAATAAGCTGTTACTATGTGTTTATTGTTAACATACAAATTATGTGGGAAATGTGCTGCTTGTGAATGTACCTCACCTGCTTTTTACAGTCCTCCTCTATCGTATCTAGTTGGTCATGTGTGCTCAGTTGCTGCCCTCTGCAGTTAGCATTTTTCTTTCCTACCAAGCACATGCATAGTCAAACAAGTGATCTATTGCTATACAAGGACAACTACACACACACACACACACAAAAGCCACAAAAGGTATCCAGGAAAGAAGCGGTGACACAGTGAGTGACTCACTTAAATGCATTGTTGCAATAGTTGTGTCTGAGACAGATCTCTGCCGAAAATGTCCGTATTTCCGCTGCTGAGGCTCATTAGAAATGCTTTCTGCATTCTCTGAATTTTCAAGCCATTGACAAGTAGTTTCCTCCTTGTCAGCGTCTGGGGATTTACTCTCACACGTCTCAGGAGCCTTAAAGAAAAATGAAGTGGTGAAAGGAATATTGTTGCTACTGCAAGGCGGAAGCTCATCATCACTGATGTGGTAAATGCGTGCCACATTCATAAACTCTGGGTACCTTGTCAAATCATTAAGTGCATTTTGAAGTTGTCACACAGAAGCGTCATCAAACGACTCACCTGTGTGTCTTGATGTTCCAGCTCTGGGTTGTGCATCTGTCTTGCTATTTCCTCCAGCATTTGACATACCTGTTCCAAGTAGCAGAGCCCAGGACTCAGTTCCTTCTTCTCCCGCACACAAAGGTCCTGCACAGATCGATAAGCAAGAGAAATATTATGTTGTAAACCTTTTAGAAAACATAAGACATAGTCAAAAACTCATGACAACTCCATGGGAAACTGCAAAATGAACAAACCGATTACTGAAAAGGTCAACGAGGTGTCACCTCAGGTCACAACTTCATATAAATAAAGAGTCTCAAATTTATGCATCCCAAAAAGACAGAAAAAGAAAATTAAAAAAAAAAATAAGATGCACAGTAAATTATGTAAAGTGAGCACAACAAAGATATACAAATCCCCATCATAAAATTGTGACAATTATAAAGACTTGCAGTTTTTTTTATGCTGGTTCTTTAAATTCTGGTTATATCATTTTGACATTATTCATTTTCAGAGACCTATGCTGACTCAGAAATGAACAAACTCCTGTCTTAAAAGTGCTCCAGGTTAACAAGGGTTAATAAGTAAGTTCAAACTGAAATGTGACTAATTTACCCTGCAGAGGTGGCTACACAAAGGCACCAAACAAGCAGAATTTAATGTAAACAAGCATCAACTGTAAGAAATCCAAACATACTTTGAGCCACATAATGACAGAAAATATCTGTAAGATTCATAGATAAGACATAAAACAGTCACATCATAATATAGATTATATTTTTATAGTTCTTATGTGTCTCTTTAAGTAAAGATAGCACTTGGAAGGGCAAAATGACAGCCTTTTACTTGTCTGTGTCCAGAATCATAATCTGTAGACATCCATGATTCCTTGAAGGGGGAACTTTGGGACGTGGACAGTTACAGCTGTGACCAACATGAGGCTGAATAACAATCGTTAAAGTGAGGTTTGCAAACTTGGAGCAAGCTGAGTGTTTTCACCTTAAGGTCATCTCTTAATTACTATTTACTTTAAACTTCTGACTTGAAACTGAGTGTTTTAGTTAGCTATTTATTTCATATTGTTTTCTAGTTGAACACATGAATAAAAATAAAAGTTTTTATAGCCCCAGCCTTGGTGTTTAATGATGTTAGCACGTTTGCATGCTCATATTTAATTGTAAATAGAAAGTTAGCATACACTTCATGGTAAATCAGCAGACTTTCTGCTTGCTAACATAATAAAAAGTCAATATAATCACAAAAACAAAGCTGATAATGATATCAAGATATCTATAAACTATGGAAAATGCTACTCTGATTTCTGAACTTGTCCTGTTTTTTAAAGGTGAGTCTCGACCTGTTTAGTGAGAGTAGGCAGATTTGCGTTGCAGTTTCTAACTCAATCATGTGGCCTTTTAACAGTGATGAAAATCACAAAAGCATTTAACTGTTGTTTTGAGAGTTGACGTTACATGACTTATTCTTGCCGCGTTCCTGTCAGTCATTTATCCTTGACCACAACAATACAAAGAATACCTGCACGCAAACACACACACACACACCCAAGATTGATTCGTTAAGAAATATTTAAATGAAAAGACTAAAAGCTATTGTTGCAACAATATGCGCCATCAGGACGAGCTGATTTTAATGCTGGTCTTTTAAGTCACTGGTCATAATCAAAGTGAATTTTCTCAGCTTTCTGCTTTAACTTTCGACACCCCGCAGACTGCTTAACTCCCGCTCATTTTTCCATTGAGTCCTCTGATGCTTGTCACCTTGCCAGACTGGTTTATGATCTATTTTACCAGACATGGACTCATGACAAGTTGTAAGCATCAAAGACTTTCTGCACGGGTAATGACAAGCCTGTCTTAGAGTAGCTATGTTGTGTGGGTGTTGCAACCCTTTAACTAAGAACTCTCTACTAGACTTTCCTTTAACGTTCACAAGCTTGAGCTGTGCAAGACCATGCATGTGACTGTGAGTCATAAACAAGTATGTACTGCTGAAACTTGTCCAAGAGAAACAAAATGGATTTAAGTTCATATTTTAGTGTACCACAATCTCTCCTCAAAGATCTTAAATTCCTAGAAACTGGTTCATGATTAAAGCATCTCACCTCTGATCCCTTTATGTAACAGCCTACGGAAAGTGGACGTCTATGCGTTTCTGACATCTGCTTGGCGACCCGTCTTCTTGGCCCCAAACTTTCTGACCTCTGACGTCTCTCTGACTTTGGTGTGTGCTGTTTAGATGGAAAAGATGCTTGAGGCGGTCGGCTGTGCAGCTCATCTTCACGCTTTAAACGTCTAGAGTTCACCCTTTGTAGTGCTTTTACTACTTTTAGATGCAAGTCGACGGAGACTTCTTCAGCTCTGCTGGCACACAGTCGAGGGGAAGAAGAGGAAGAGGAGGATGTCACAGAAAAGGACGGGAAGGGAGACTGGGATGTTAATCCTGGAGTGAGTTCTTCATTTGGTTCCGTAATCAGATCCACCTCTGCATTATTTGTTGAGACGGAGCAGGATGTAGCAGCACATGGTGTGTCACAGCTGGCTGTCTCAACTCCAGAGTCCACGGATTCTGAACATGGGTTTGTGCTCATGTCAGAAGATGTTGGAGAGTCTTCTGCATTATTTCCAATCCACTCGGATCCAGTACAAGTTCTATCTTTGTTTACCCAAGCCTCCATGAGGTTTCCAAAGCTGCTATATAGATTCATCTCCAAAAAGCCACACCTTTGCCTCTCACACCTCTACTTGCGAACTGCAAAAGGACAAAGGACAAGACACCAGTTTTTGCACCTTACACAGGTGAGCTGATGATGTAAAGTTGAAAACATCCCTTTTGATCCGCCTCCATTCCTTCGACACGCCCCTCTCAAGATCACAGTTTGGAGATGCATGTTGATGCCTGCTCTTTCCTGCTTGTCACTAAATTCTGGGAAAAGAGTCACTCACTTGCACCATTATTTAAAGACTGTGCTTCATCCCCATACTTATTAGATATCCAAAACATAACATCAACAAACGTTGACACAGTCGCATGGATTGTACCTCATACTTTGTGTATCTTACACTGTTTTTCTCAATTAAACTAATCTAAAAAATTACTTTGTGCTTTTCAGAAAAATAGTTATAAACAAAATAGTACTAATATCAAAAACAAAAGGGAAACTTTGACAGTTACCACATACGTGTTTCCCCACAGGCTGAGATGAAGAGAAAACTCACTGCTGTGACCTACAAGCCTCAACATAACAGACATATGATATGGGAGATGTTTTTTAGTGGGCAGACAGTGTTTAGGTATGTGTGTGAAAACTGGGGTTGCAGAGAAACTGCAGTTGTTTCATCACATCAACAAACTAAACAAACCAGGATTTATCTGAGACTGTAAGAATGTGTCGTACGGACACTCCTGTCTCCTGTCTTCATTTATCTGCTCAGCTCAGGTCTTCTGAGCTGATGAACAGGCTCATTCATAACCTTACAGACAGAGAAAGAGACCTCTTATGTAATTTCTCTGGTAGTTGAGGAATACAGGAATTTATATTATTACTAGATGTGAATATTCTGGTGGAAACAGTCTATTTTGAGCCTTTTGACATTGGTAAATTTGATAAATGAATCAATAACCTTCAGCACTGTGGATTTTAATAACAATTTCTTTTTATATTTTAAGTAAGAATTTGTTTGTGTTTTATCTTTTTGTAAGGGTAAAGGCAAAGTGTGTCTTTACATTTTCAGCTGCCTATCATTAGCACATTAAGTACATCAAAACACTGTCATTTTAATTGTTCAACTGGTTTCCTATCCTGAAACCTTGCTCAGTGTGTGCACTCCTATAAGTCCAATAAGTCTGCATATTTCAGATCTGCTCTTAGGTCTGAAAATCACCAGGGGTAGCTGTTTGCTTGTTTCAGCTATATCGATCTATCTGTTTGGGTCATTTCTGTCCCCAGGACATTACACAGATTGACTTTTCAGGTCTGTGTTCATATTAGAAACATTCTTTCAGAGCAAAGCCTGTGGATTAGTTATAGTCCATAACTGAAGCTAAAAGCTTAACAAGTATGATGAGCCCAGATTTAACTTTATGCCATCCTAAGATCTTTTAGGAAAAGTCATAAAAGCACCTCATTCCCCCAATAAAAGAACCACTGCCAGCGTAATGATGTTGCAACATAAGTCAGAGCTTATCAGTAAGCCTCATTCATCATGTGAACAGTTTGGGTTAGGTTGCACAAATATTCAGATTGAAATAATCATGACTGAAAAAAGAGAAAACATTTAAATATGTTGAGTCTTTATTGACATTTATCACACTTAGTCGTACTGCACTTTGGTCAACATGTGTTGTTTTTAAACGTGCTTATAAATAAAGTTGACTTGACAGGGGCTGATTGTCGCTGGGCATTCGAGGAAGCATCCAGAGAAGAGAGATAATAAAACAAAGTGGAGCAGTTTCACAAAATTCCCACATCAAACATTTACTGTTCAGCAAAAGCAAAGAACATGTTTTTCCTAACTTTTCTGTCGGCATTAATATAGTCCTGATACACGGTTCAATACCTGAAACAGCCACAAGATGGCTTGTACCTGTGCAACCGAGCATCAACACTGGGAGACATATTAAAAAAACAACCAACGGCAGAAAACATTCCAAAACTGTATCTTGAACCTGTAAGAAAGTTCATGGAATGTGTAAAGGCAGAATTACTTACCATATGTCTGTAAACTCATGCATCTACAGTAAACTCATGCTGGGAAAAAGCTGAAGTAAATCAAGTTAGTCAAATCAAAAACCTTACTAACAATGTACTACAAAAGGCTGGTGTGTGGAGTGTTTGGAGCTGGTAAGAGTGTTGGTTTTGTTTCACATATTAATGAGAGAAAAGACTGGGCTACTCAGAGGTTGATAGTGACACTCAGTATTAGAAATGGATAGTCTGGATGCACAAGAATGCCCAACAGTCTACAGTAGATATATTATTCACATTTCATGACTGATATCCACCAACAGGAAATACAGAAGAAAGACACAGGCCCTAATCTTTATTATTCCAGAAAGTGCAGGCAATTATGGTCATTGGCCTTTATTTATCTAAGTATTGCTGGAAAAAGGTTAAGGTTCTGATGCATCATTAAATCTTATCTCATAGCTAATATGAGCACAAACAACTGCAGTACAGGGTGTTTTTAAGCTCAGAGTTGTTTATGAGTTCAGTTGTGATGTAGCTAGGTGTTTAAAAAAGTGGACATTTGTGCATCAGTAAAAAATGACTAATATCAATTTCCACTGTGAACATGTATGGCTTTAAAAAAGCATGTAATTTGATCAGCCACAACATTAAAACCACAATTTAGGACCTCTGTGGTTCAGGATTGTTTCATGTGTTTAGTCTAGGATGAGTACAATCCACATTCTTCACATTCTTTATGCAACAAAAAAGTGTCGAATACTGCAGATGCAGACTATAGCAAAAAAAGAAACGGAGAAGAGTAAACATCAGAGTGGCTTTTAATCTCTGGAAAGTTCTGAGAAAAAAACATGTCACAGAGTTGTCTCTGTTAAGCAATTAACTTTGTGTTGTGTTTAATGTGATTGGCTCTGTCTGTAAAGCTGTGGACATACGAGTCCATAATCAGGAAAAATTAAGCTAACTTTGACAGAATTTTAGCTGGTTGTTAAAAATCTTAGAGGCCATGTTTGTAAAGTTGATAGCTAAGTTGCAGCATATCTACCTGGGCTAGCATCCCACACTGGCTTGACTTTTTGTCTTTGTTGTGTGTGTTTTATTTGCTTTGCCCCCATGTCTTGATATGTTTTAGTTTTCAGATGTTAGCTTTACAGCATATTGTGTCTGCTTTAGTGATTGTTGGATTAGCATGTAACCATTGAGGGTGTGCTGTAAATCAAAGGAGGTTAGCAAAGTGGTTAATTCATGCAACTAAAAAACTTAAAGAAACTTTGTAAAAGTCAAACTATCTCACGCAATGTTCATGCATAACATTATTTCTTAGAAAATAAAGCTTTTATGATGTGCCTTTATGATGATGTTGGCTTCTTCAACATGACAACAAATCCATGTGTATGGCTCTCCACAAGCAGGTGAAAAACGTGTTTTTATAGTTGTGGTGTCATATGAGACAACTTTAAGGAGAGCCAGAGAGCAAAAACCTGCCAGATTTCCTGGTGCAACTTTCATGTTGTGACTGACATTTCCTCCTTTATCTTTTTGTTTGTGTTTGTGAAGTTAAACCAGTTCTTGTTAAAAACAAGTCATTTCTTTTGAATGTACAAAGTGCTACAGGTGTTTCCTTAAACATTTAAAAAAATATAAAGTTTGAATATTTTTATTTGTAACTACAGTAGCTAATGGTTTTTATGGAGCTCAGCTGGTGCAGTGTAAAGCTTACTGAATACGGGCCAGGGGCTATTGATCTTGTGCTTTTGTCTTTTTTTAATCAGTTCATCTGTGTAGTTCAGCTCTGTGAATTTATTTTCATGCACTTCAGACTTTTTTGTTAAAACAATAAATAGCCCCCCACATAGTCCCCGCCCGCGGCCCCACTCTGTCATTCCCCCACAGAGGGTTTAGATCTCAGCTCTCCTTGTGTAGCTGAGCTCCTCCTGGTTTCAGTGATCTGATGGATTGAGCCAACAGTCCAAGCTGTGATCTGTCCAAATGTAGCCATTGTGATGGCAGCCTGTGAACATGAAAAAGAAAGAATAGATCTTGCTCATGTGGTGAGATTAAGATGGTCTTTTCATTAAGCTAAAGCTGATTCACTAAAAAAAAAACAAATGAAAATAGAAAAAAACAATATCTTAGGATTAAGAAGAAACAGATGATTGCGAGAATCACAGTAATATCTGCTCTTGTTTTGAAGGGTACTGGTTCTTACCTCCTGGTTTGTACTCCACTGTGATGCTGAGAACTTTTCTCTGCTTTTTTGGGACTATCAGCTGCTCCAAACAGTTTGGCCCAGCGCAGGCTGCCCTGATGAGGACTCGCTGCCTGGACAAAGGTTGATGCTTTTTGGGTCCCACAGTCTTGCTCCACTCTCCTCTCTTCTTGCCTGCTGTGCATACTTATCTGAAACCAAGTATCTGTTTGGTTTTGGCTAAAATCTACCGCTTCAGTCACAACATTCTCAAGATCATGGTCCTTTGGCAAGAACTCTGGAATAGAAGCCAATGGACTCCTGCTGACCTGCATACCTCCAGGTTGTTGCTTGTAGCAACCTGAATTCTGCAAATTCAGAATCTCTTGGCCTCTATGGGGTGAGAGCTTAGTTTTCTGGGCGCTATAGCTGTTCTCTACCTTTCTGTCGACTTGTAACTTTGGCCAACTAGTCACCAGCAAGGCTGAGCATGGCTGAGGAGGAGATGCTGCTGGCACCTCTGAACACACTCTATGATGTAACAGCCGCGGCTCCAAGAGCAAGTTGAGGTCAAAGGGCAACACAGAGAGTGGCTGCAGCAGAAGCAGCAGCTCCTGAAACAAAGGCTGGCAACGACCCAGTGACATGAACAGAAACCCCCAAGAGTGGTAGTATGTTGCCACCACATCTGTAAAGCACACACAAAGATGAAAACAGCTGTGACTTGTCTGCTGGATATGCTCTGTTAACATGTAGATATATAAGTCCCTGTGTAAGAAATGCTACATCTTCTAAAAGGCTGCAATTTTATGAGGCTACTGCAATAACCAGATTTCTATCATGTGGTTATATGTCTAGTACAGGGGAGACCAGCTCCGGTCCTCAAGGCCCACAATCCTTCAGGTTTTTTATGTGTCCCTGCTCCAAAACCACCTGACTCAAATTGGTGAGTCATTGTGCAAAACTTAATAGGCCGTTGGATCTATTTCATTTGAGTCAGGTGTGTTGAAGCAGGAAACATTGGAAAATCTGCAGGACAGCGGCCCTCGAGGATCGACTTTGGGCACCCCTGGTCTAGTAACTTCTGCTTCCAAACTGGGCACCGTGACATTGAAACCTGTTGCCATCTGGTGTTTGGGGGGTCTGACTGCACATCAAATCAGATACCTCATTAGTGCTTGCCTAATAATCAGTCAAAATGGTTGATAAGCTGAGCCACAACTGCCTGGAGTTACTGAGGTAAATTACCCATGCACTTACCTTTTTGACTCTGTAGGTGACTGAGCCAAAACTCCAAAGCCCTCAAGCTGTAAGAGAAGAAAAATGAGGAACAGTATAACTGGATTTATGTAAAAAATTTCTGTATTTGCTTTACTAGTTTTAGTTCTTACTTCAGAAGGCCCATGATGAAGGCTCTCAGTCTCATGCAGTGGCTGGTGAGCTGGGGGCATTGCCTTATTTTGGAGACCAGACTGTGAAGGACCTTGGTGGATGGACCTGCAACAGAGTTGGACAGAAACCAGAGGAAACTGTGACAATACTTCTTCCCCACAACACTAAGCCAACAGCACTTAGTACTGCTGAGCAAACTGATCTTTTATACAGTATTTAAACATACCGATTGTAGTGGAAATCTCTACCACACTCCAGGAGTGATTGCGGCGCTGCCCGATTATGAAATCCAGTTTGTGATCCCTCAAACCATCCTCTAAAATCTTCTGGATTGCAGGACACAAGTGCTCCAGGACAAGGCCAACAATTGTAGGGCTGTAAGAGCTGTTACCCAGACGCATCTGTGCCACAGGGAAAGAAATCTCACCAAGTGTCCTATGCTCTATGTTCTGCTGACAGAAGTTATTTGACTCCTTTCCTATAATACCAGTTTGGCACTTTTCCATTAGGAGTACATCATTCATGGTGCTTAGCTCTGCAAATTCATACCTTTTCTTCAGGGTCTCTGCTGCTGCCAAAATGGGCCATGATCAAATCAACTGCACTGCTTACATTTCTCAGCAATCCTGGAAACATCACACAGGTTGAGTTTAGCTAGTTTTTTATACTAATCCCAACATGTTTCAGGTTCAGCATCTGCAGATCTTTTAAAGGGTACCTGAACAGAAATACCAGAGACTGCTTTGAGGTGTCATTATCATACTGCAGGGATGCAAATGTGAATGGACACTGAAGCTGCAAGAGTGATTTTTCCATTTCAGTAGTGATCCCTGCCTCACTTTCTACATCTCATAAAGGCCAGCCTCTGCAAATGTCACGGTAAATTCTTTATGCATGTTGATGCTGCCTGCAGCGCCGCACCACACTGACTGTTCACTGTTGCTGCAGTGCCTCCATCGATGATTATATCCCATAAAAAATTAACATCGGTATAATTAACTTTACAAGTAGCCCATAAATTAACATTAACACTAAATGATTAGGTGCAAATTCACTTATTGGCATTATTGCATCACTCTTTCTCTCATCCTCTCTCAGCTTGCATCTTCAAACACATAGGCTACAGAGCAGAAGGCTCAACCAATCCTGTGCAGGGAGAGTTAAAAATAGGTCATGTCTGAGAGGAAGCCCCTTCAGGGTGTTGAAGGCACTGCTGCAGCACAGAGTTTTTATTGCTGCTCTCAACAGCTCACCACTGGTGTGACAACCCAAGCAAGAGGGATCTAGCAATTACTGCTAATAGTTGACTTTTTCTGCTTTCAGATTGAAATTTATCAAATCTGCTTTACATTATTTGGATGTGTATTAATATATCTGTCATAAATTGACATTTACCTCTTCTTTGAAGATGGCTGATAGACATGGACTCATAAGATGTATCGGGCGAGAGAAAGAAATCTGTAGGTGGTCTGTCACTCAGGATCAGAGATTCACTGTGTTGAGTCGGCTTCGAAATGAGCCTGGCAGAGTCCTGGATTTGCTGGGGATGCAGGCCAGAAGCAGCCAAGGAGATGAGAGAGCTCAGAGAGGAAAGAGGAGCTACTGAGGAAAGGGCAGCTGTGAAACTACTGTGGAAAAAGCTAGAATCAGCAAGAGTCTTTTGCTGTGATGGTGAGGTTGTGGGAGGCAACAGGGTGGCTTGCAGGTTAGGGTGATGAGTGTCAGCTGTTAAAGGTAATGTGGGTGGAGTGTGGGAGGATCCTGGATGGTAGGAAGTTTGGGTCAGGGACTGACTGGGGCTTCTGGACTCAGGGCTGGCATGGCTCTGCTCCAAGCTAAGGGTGATCAGGTCCTGATAGGTGGGGATCTTAACAAGGTTGGATTGATGTGGGGAAGTAATCCCATTTACAGAACTATTAGTCTGAGTTTTGCCACAGTTTGGACTTAAGTTATCTTGCACTTGAACTATTCTGGGCTTTAAACTGGTGTGATGTGTATCCAGGCTGCCTTTTGATGTACGTGGACACCTTTCACTTTTGAAGGATTGGTTCCATGTGTGTCTGTGACCGAAGCACTCTGGACTCGGGGTGCAAGTGGAGCAGCTATCAGAAGTAGAAGGAGCCTCCAGGAAGATGGGACAGTGGCTCTCCATTAGTGATGAATGAAGATTAGATAAGCATTGGCTCCTCTTCACTTTGAACTCAAGGCCTGGCTGGGACTCCCCAGGCTTGTTGTGCTTTTGATTTATGTACTGCTCCAGAAGACAACCCAGATGCTGGGCCTGGGACTGCGGTTTTCCTGTAGGCACCAGAACAAATGGCTGGATTGGAAGAGATGTTGGTCTTTTGGGCTTACTGCTGTGCATCATTTCTTTTTCCAGTGAACAAGCTCCTGAAAAACAGGAAGAAAAAGTTAAAAGCAATGTTAGATTCACTTTGCAAAACTAAATGTCCTTGCTAATTTTGCTCTTGCACTTGTGAACCCAAGCAACAAAGAAAAAAATCCCAAAGAATTCTCTTTTACCCATCTCAGAAGGATCTGTTTTGTTGTGCGCTTGGTCCTGAACTGCAGATGGTAGGGTGAATGCAGCTTTTGTATCTTGGCATTTACTGCTATGTGGGCTACATCGGCTGGGGCACGATGAACATGGTGAGTGGGAGACGTTCTGGATCCCGTCTGTATGTTGCTTTCTGCAGGGGGCTTTGTCAGTGGAGGTGGTGGCAACCTGGTAATCAGTGGTCTGAAAGTGGGAAGAGTCAAACCTAGGGCTGCATCGTGCAGATGTCAGCCTTTTTTCTTGATGCTGTTCCTCTTTGTCCTGATGAGGATACACAAGGCAAAACAGAAGTGCTTAGATTTTATCAACCAATAGTTTGTTCAGTTTTCATTATCACAGTAATTCAACAAGTCTTTGGTTAACATTAAATGATTTTTTAAATAAACATGGATGGTGTTTCGGTTAGGTTTTGTATCAGTGGTGATCTAAATACGCATAAAAGAGATTTTACTTTTATAAAAGATAAATAGATCATCCATACAGGCTCAGTTACTTAATGATGCACAAACCGTTTTTGAAGCCAGCAAGGCTCAAACTTCATATTTCAGTTTCATTTTTTAAATATTTCTGTTTATAAAATTATATTATTTTCAAACGCCGACTCTCAGATAAACAGAAAATATCCTGAATGTACACAGAAGACAGCTGCGGAGAATATTTGTAGGATTCTTTTCCTAGCAATAAAAAGCACCTACACAAGATCCAGGCAAGAACACACTCCAGGAAGCAGACATATAATTATCCAAGTCTACCATAAGGAGGAGAGTTTCTGAGACTGAATAAAAAGCAGGTTCACCACAAGGTGAAAACAGTTAACAACTCAAAAACAACTTAGATTGGAATATGCAATAAAGAAACATTTTAAAAGGCTAGAGCAGCTCTGGAACCGCATTCTTTTGGACAAAAAACACTAACTCCAACCTAAAACAAGGCTGGGAATGGTTTGTGAAGGTATGAGCTTCCAGTGAGTTACTACTGTTTGCAGTCCAGAAATTATTTTCTGAAGACCAACGAAAGACATTAACAACCACAAATAGCTATATATAGGACTGTTTTGTCAAACATACCTCCTTAATTTCATTTAGTTGCCCGTCACTCCTGTGATTGACAGGGGGAAGGAAGGGGCTGTTTCTGCCCTGTCCCTCAGTGCAGCTTGTCAGACTAGACCAGGCTGGGCTTGGTGACTGGGAGGAGAGGTCACAAGACACAAGCTTGTAGTATTTCTGGGTAGTTCCCATGGCCAATAATGACTGGCTTTGAAGACAGGCAGCCAGGTCTGATACTTCCAGAGAAGAGAGACCCGAAGGTAGCAGTTCCAGGGAATAAAGGTTGCAGTTAGAGTCGAGGCCCTGAGGAGACCAGCAAGAATGAGAGAGGGCCACGTCAGCCTCTTCTTTCGGGGGAGAGTAAACTGTCTTATCATCATGGCGCACATGCTCAGATGGACTTTGAGGAACAGGTTGGAGATTGAGGAACACAGATCCCTCAGAAGAATGACAGGGATGAAGTGGGGGACTGCTGAGATCATGAGGGGTGGCGGGATTATTGCTCCTGTTATAGATGGTGCAGAAGTTAACCAAGATACCATCAGAACTGTTACAGGACGAATCACTGACATACTCTGTGTGACTGTAGGACTGCAGCTCTGGGGAACATTTGTTCTGGCTGTGGATGCAGCAGAACATGTTATCCTGCAGTCTGTCGGAATCCTGTTCCAAACAAGGGGACACTGTGATGCCAGATCTGTTCACATGAACGCATTGACATTCAGGCTGCAGCGAGTCCATCTGGTTAGAAAGCCACTCTCGATCACTCTTTGTACCCAGCATTGTACCTTCATTGCCCCATTCACTGTCCAGGTCCCCATGTGGTAATGTATCAGTTATAACACCATTATTTATTGGCCAGTTTGAATTTCCATGCAAAACAAAAGATGAGTCCTCATGATATCTGTGAAGATTATCACCATTACTGTCATCATCTTCCTCATCATCATCTAGCTCTGTGTTGGGAAGGAATGAGTTGTGTGAGCGCTGGCTGCCTCTAGCTTCTGGGCTTTCCTTCTTAAGGTGGGAACTTGTCTCTTCTGGCGATGAGGTGGAGTCATACCTCCCACTGCTGTCACTGGTCCCCTCCTCTTCTGTTCGGTCTTCATTAAGACTACAGTAACTGCTGGAAAAATGTCTTTGGCCACCTGTGAAGGCATGCTCTCGGTTAAGAGTATCTTGCTCTGGGAGGGACACAGCCCGAGTCAGGCCGACTGAGCACAGCCGGCTGGGCCTCTTGGCCGAGTTGCACAGGGCCTGAACCGGAAGCTGCCATGTTGGTAGCTGAACCACAGGGAAGTGGCAAGCTACCAAAGTGTGCCCTGAGAGACTTGATGCTCCAATCATGCTGCCGGACAAGGCTGGATCATGAAAGCTGGCTTCATGTTTATGGAATTAAAACCTGAAAGAGGGAAAGAGAATAGCATTAGCCAATGTGTGTAATGATGAAATGGTGCAGCAACAATATTAAAACTATGAATGCCGATGAGTGGATATGAGGATATTAAAATTACTGGGTGCAATTAACAGCAGACGCAAGTTAAATAATAATGGTGAGTTGAGAACTATTTATAGTGGCACCCCTATGCATATCGGGCATGTAGGCTGATTTGCTTCTGGGATTTTTTGCCTTTAAAGATCTTTATTACAAAAACAGACTGAGGAGTAAATTTATAAACATGGAATGAGTTGGTGTAAAGATTGTTATTTTCTAGCTGAAGGTCTGAAACAGACCCACTACCTCTGGGACCTAATTAGACATTGCAGTGCTTCGTAAAGAATGTAAAATACAGCTTTACATGTGGAGTTGAAGCAGAATGAAACAAGAACAAAAAGCACGACTGCAGGCTACTGCTATCACACTCTGCACCACCAGTCCTCAAAGTCAGACTGTGTTGTGTGTCTCTGGCCTTAAGTGTAGAATACACTTCATATTTCACTCAGCCATTAACAAACCCCTCCTCTTGGCTTGGGCCAACCACGTTCCCTCACAGTTACTCAGCTGCTCTGTAACTAGGGCAGCTGCACTGCAGAGATGCTCCGCTGGCAATGCTAGGAGTAAATACTCTCACATCAGTTTAGTTCATTCAAAGTGTTCTGTCATAATGATATGCAGAGCACTTGACTGGAAATCCACATGCAAAATTATATTGGGTCTGAAAAATAATCATGAAGACTGTGCCTGTGCTTGTAAACTTATTTAAATACAGTTATAGAGAGGAAAGGCATTAATCTGAGTGCTGTGTAAAGAATTTATAACATTGTTTGAAAACTACAAATTTTTACTGAAGCTTTAAAAGCCTAAATCACATCTGTTTCTAAAGACAATGTGTTAATTGTTTTTATCATAATGTAACTGTTAAATGAGCCCATTGGAACAGCAAATATGAGTGGCATGTTCAATTCTAATCATCACAGTATTGTCTAATTTCAAATACCATGCGAAATAACTTGGATTAAGCCATTTATGATGCAGTGTTCATTCAAAGCAGTGCAACCAAAGGGCAAATTAGAATTTGATTGTGTACTTAAATTATATTAATTGCTTTAAGCTTAACTATTTTACACAGAGATGCATGTACACTACCGTTCAAAAGTTTGGGGTCACTTTGCCATGGGATTCAATAGGGAAGTGACCCCAAACCTTTGAATGGTAGTGTATACATATAATAAAAGGTTCTGTTTGGACACTGTGCAGGTTATTCTGTGGTTGCTTCTAGGATTGCTCACAAAAACATTGTTGCCCAATGTTGCCTATCCTAGAGGGAGAAAACTGTTTGCGATATTGCAAAATATGGCTTGAAAATAACAATAAAAACCCAAAGACATTGGTCAGTAGCCTCCAAACAATAAGACACATCTATTTCTCCAGGGATTGTAATATTACGTGCATGGACATTTCTACCTTCAGATGGAGACTTATTGATGTTTTTGGTGCAAGTTTGTGAATTAACTGAACCACTTCAAAATAAAGAATTTTCATTTGAAAATCCAGATTAATTTATCTGGAAATATAAGCCTGTGTAGTCTGCTGTCCCTGCTGGAAGTCTTCTTAACTCACAATTAGAAAATAAAAAAAAATAAAAATCTAATTGCAGCAGCTCTAGCATCAATCTGCTGGAGCATGCAGAGATGGCTGTGATTAACTGAACAATTTCTCTGCATAGCTGTCAGTTCATGTCAGCCATCTAACATGATCTCAGAGTCCAAGGCCCCATTTAAATCATGATGCTGCTTGTTATCTCTGATTTGGGTCTGTAACAAGACATCATTATAGCTCATAGAGATCTGCATTTGCATTATGTGAGGAAATATTTAGGGTTTAACTCGAAAATTAGACATGATGAGAGATGTTTGATCTTAACTTACAGCCAGGTAGGTAACCATATGTCTGTGTACATGTGTTCTACCTATCAGAATGAAGAGATATTAAAAGTGAATTAATGAGAACAGCATGCCAGACAACAAGAGAGACAGAGAGCAGCCATACACGCTCCCAAGAAAACAGAAAAAAAATCCATGTTATAATCTGGAAATAGCGCAGAGACACAACAGTTTTACAACAAGAATATTCAGCTGGCCTCAAGGTAAAGTATCTGAAAACAGGCTCATCTGCTGGAAAACCTACCTGAAAACAGCCAAAAATCAGAGAGGATATCCATCCTCTTGTTGTAGGTTCCTCATGAAGTCCGAAACCTCACAAGCATAATGTTTCTTTTAAAGGATTGCAGGTAATCAAATAACTGATTATTCACTTCTCTGTTACCGGATATAATCAGCGTGTTATTACAGGAATTGATAACTCTGAAAAGCCCCTGCATTAAGACCGGTCCAACACTGAGGTCCGGACAGAAGAGAGCATCAGTCCCCGCGCCGCGGCTTCAGCACCGCTATGGCAGGCTGGCATTTTGCGTCACGACGGCTTCAGCCAATGAGAGGAGAGAGAAGTCTCTGCAAGTCAAAGTATCCAAGACATCAGGTGGAAAAAAACAGACAAAGCCTAAAAATATGTTTTCTTTTCTTTTCTCCAAAGAACTATAAACTAACGAGTCTGCAACATAAAATCTAGTGACTCCACTTATTATAAATAAACGGATTTAATAACCAGCTTAACCTGTTTTTATTATCATATCATCGTTCAAAACTATTTGAATTTTGAAATTCAATAAAAGGAAAGAGAAAAGTAAAAGTGGAGTAATCTCAGCAACCGTTTCTGCAATTATCATTTGATAACGTTTATTTAGCCTTTTGTCGTCAGACGTGCTGGTGCTATATTTACCATACAAATCTGGGCAAGGCCGCCATCTAGTGGTCAAAATGAGTGCTTAACATTTTATGCATCAACAGGGCTACACAATTCTGTTCTACGCGGGTCGCAATCCTGCTGGTTTTTGTTGTCTACCTGCTCCAACACACCTGATTAAAATTAAACCGAGCCAACAGCCTATGAAATTCTGCACAAATCAATAATTTGTTTGTTGGAGCAGGGAGACACTGAAAATCTGCAGAACTGTGGCCCTCGTAGGACTGAATTGAGTAGCCCTGGTTTATGTGGTGCTGTTGTCCTCTGTTATGGTTAATGCTAAGGGCATTCTCGTTAGTTAGATGACATGGTTTGTCTCTTTTCCAAAGCAGGGGAGTTGCAAATCTTTAGGATCTTCAATACCAAAAGATGTATTTCAAATGAATGCTCATGTGAATTTTGATCTTATAAAAATGTTACCTACTTGTCCCTGTTATATAATCCAGGAAATATCCCTGGCTTCTCTCTATTTGAACATAGATCAGTTGGATGTGAAAAGGAAGTTTGAAACAAGGCCTGTACAACTGATTACACAACCTGCAGTAGATAATCCAGAGCTTATTTACGGCCCGTAAAGAAAACATTTAATCCAAGAGGGTGAGAAACAGGATACCTTTTTGTGTATTACTGCCTGAGTGACAGATTTTTGTCCAGCTATCTTAGGTCAGATTCCATTTTTTCTTTTTTTGTCATTGAGGTACAACATAACAGCAGAGAGCAGGAATATTTTTAAGAGTAAAAAGGCAAGGGAAAAAAAGATGTGAGTAGTACAACTTTTTAAAAAATATATATATCGTATATTTGAATATTCACAGTGTACAGTATTTACAAATAAATATACAACAATAACATGAACCAATAAACCAAGAGCCCCTCCAAAACTTTGCATGAATATTTATATTTTCTTATCAAAAACACATTCAGATTACACAGCCTTGCTGATGTAGCAAACAAGATCACTCCAGATGATGCCATCTGACTGGTTGTGTGTCCACAGCTTTTACAGCTTTGTTTTTCTGCAGGAATTATCACTTCATTTGAATGCACGGGGTCTGATAAGCTTCCAACAGGTCTGCGGATCAAGCCCAAAGACCAGAGAAGCAATAACAGACAGGTGGGTTTGGTCCTTGAAGCCTATGTGTGTTCTGTAACCACCCTGATAGTTTGTTTTCTTCAGATGGAGTATTAGAAGGAACAGATATTTTTCCTGTAAAGATAAGGAGCAACTTTACTACAGTGTCCTGACTGACTTGGTTCAAAACATGCAGTTGCAAGGAAACAGTAGAGAAATATCACATTTTAGAGAACATGACAACTATGTGAAGGGATATAAAATCTATTTAATTTCATTAATGTTGTTTCTGGTAGAATAGAAATTTAAAAAGACGACAAAATGTGCACATATTAAATAATATTAAGAGTACTTCAAGTGTTAAATGAAATGCATCAGGAAAGACAGTTACTGAGTGAGCAAGGATGTCTCTTTAAGTCTCAAATGTTAAGGCTTTAGTATGAGAGAATATCTCTGCCCTACCTGCAGTATTTTGTGCCACACTCTAAGGGATCTCTACAGCTGGCACCAACGGGCTTCAGACTGTTCCAACGCCAGAGCAGGGATCTCTTTGTCCGCTGGATCAAACCATTCCAGTTCTCGGGAACAGGTAGCGCATTGACCTGTAAAGACAAATATTGAACTCAGTGATTGCCTTTTATTCTACTAAATGTCATAAAACATAAAGCAAAATGCTATAAACTCACCTGAGTGATACATATCAGGGCTAGAAAAACAGAGAGAATGATGATTTTTTCCTGTGTCATCATGAAGTTAGCAGATGGAGTTTGTGGGAGATGCTGGTCTGGCTTCCAGTGCTACTTGTATTAAAGGCCTTAATTAGACAGGGGAGGAGTCAAACTGACAAATTCACTGCATTTGTTACTGTAAGGACTGAGACTGAGCTGCCCAAGGCAATGTCAGTGATGTAAATCTCATGCACAGTAGTACTTATCAGTTTTATGGTCACAACCCAAGTCAAAGTTTATCTCATTGGATCCAAGGTACACTTTAACCGGGGAATTGAGGACAATTCCACGTCAGAACTGGAAACCTTAAAGAGAAAGTGAGGTTTCTTAAAAGTAGGGTCAAATAGGGTCTAATAAGGTATTTCTTATGAGGTTGGAGTCTGTATTCACAGGACCACTATGCTCTGCAAGGCTGGGCTTAAGGAATACGGTATAGAAAATGGATGTATGGATGGAAAACAGTGGAGCTACCTGTCCACCATTCCTTTCTTTGACCAGTTCCATGGCATTATTTTTTTCATACTTTCATGTTTTTATGTTTCTGTTGACTATACTTCCCCTAGAAACACTCAAAGATCACAGACCTCCTCCAAGCCATTGTAATTTTTTTATTTATTTATATTTTTCAATGATTGTGGGCATTATTTTTGAGTTTGAAGCTCTGTTGGCAAAATTATCCCTATCTTTCCATAGTAAAGAATCCTTTTAAAAAAGTTTCTGGATCCAGGCGGTGATCAAGATCATCCCCAAAATCTAATCACTTGTTAGTAGAAATAAAGTTGAACTGAATTGATCTGATAAACTATAATCTAAAAGTCAAAGGCCTACATGGTTTTATTTCTTATTCATTCCACTACTTCCTTTAGTGACAAGGAAATAAAATGTTTTAGTGGTCACTTTTAAGTTTTAGCTTTGCATGAATAAGAAAGCAAGTGAAGGTTGCTTAACCGGCTGAATTCAGGAGAAAGAATGTTTTACTAAAAGCTGTAAATACACCAAGGTTTTGTTTTCTGGGTAGTTAAAACATATAAGCATCAACTGGCATGGAAAATACCTCTTTTGTAAAATAAAACCAGTCTTTTGTGCAGAGTTCTTGCAGATATTCTATCAGCCAAATATAATTTAGCAGGTTTCCCCACACCTCCATAATAGTCTCTGTTCTATGTTTTTTATGCTGTCAGAATTCAAGTGGCTTCTGCACATTTAGCAAAATTAGAAAATCAAGTAAGCCTACCTAGGCACATTTTCAAAATAAAGTCTTTTCCTTAGTTGTTTGAACTAACATCTCACATGCTAAGATGTTGATTCAAAGCTTTGCTGATACAGAACCAAATATAAGAAAAAAAAAAACAAAAACTATAAACTAAATATTAGCATGAGCTAGCTTGTTTACCAGTTGCCTTCTTTGGGTTCCTAGTATTTGATCTCAAAGCAACATTACAGCATATTTCTTTTTAACATTACAGGATTTATTACTTTTATTATTGCTTGTCTTTTCAGCTCTGTTGTTCTGTTATTGCCGCTACAACAATTCAGTTTCCCTCTGCAGATTAATAAAGTTTTCTGATTAGCTTCTAATACGTTAATCAAATAATTTTATGTACAATGAATGTCCACACTTTAAGAGACAACAGAAAATTTATTGGTAAGTCATACAAATGACAAGACAAGGTTCAGACTGTTAGACATATACTTAATTGTATGACCTATCTTAAGTATGCAACCAGAGATTATACTGCATTTTTAATACTGATTGTATAATGAAGTAGTACTGTAAACAATCTTCACATACACATCCAACACACAATAAACACAAGACATCTATCAGTAAGTAGATCTTGAGATATATATATATATATATATATATATATACACACACACACACACACACACACACACACACACACAGCTCAATTGTTTCATCATAGTTATAAGGCTTTTTATAAGTGCATTATTCAATCATAAAAACCAAATAAAATATGTAAAAGTTATGTCACAAGCATAAATCTGTTCATGCACAATCAGTAAGTGTTAGTCACAAATTATGAAAAGATACTGAATCCAAGTGAGAGAGAAATTACTCAATTAGATTAACACTCCTTAACACTCCCATCACATTCAACAGGTAAAAACCTTCCCTTTATCCTTTTTAAGTAATACCGTTTACCTTTAATCTCACTTATGGTGGATTACCAGGAATTGCTACAACAAATGTTTATTATTTTAAAATAAAAATTATCGATTCAAAACAGAATGATTCAAACTAATTTATGTAATACTTGAGACTTGTAAAGTGTTTTTCCCCCCCATGAATTTTAAGGCTATGCAAAAAATATTCATTGCATTAAGAATAAAACATCCTGCCAGCAGTCAGTGTGCACAACTTGTGCTTTTAGTCAACACAAATACGTGAAGTATAGATTTCCTTATATTTAAAACAATCGGAGTCTCTCACATACTTTGGTAGCTGTAGCCAACCGTCTTATAAACACACGTAGAAACACACCCATAGGAAATGTTGCTCATTCGCACAAAAATATTTCTAGGTGAAATCGGGCATTATTTTTCTACTTTCAAAATAATTTGGGTAAAGTAAAAGGTTTTTTAATCATGTTCAATTCCACTTAGCTCAATCCAAAATCCAATATTTAGTGGTAAAAAAGAAAAATATGACCAATTTAAGAATGAAATAAAAAACATCATTACAACTTGTAATGAGGTCAGTAACTCCAGTGTCAGCTGCAAATACAAAGATAGTCATCCTCAATTTGTTTCCTGGGACCATTGTTAAAAAAAATGAATAAAAAAATGGTATTCTGGTTATTAGTGTTATGACATCAATTGGCTGAAATGACAAGCTGAACCATTAAAATTACACTGCACACATGTCAATCATCCATCGCAGACGTCCTGTTAAGTGCTATGATGAGAGCAGGGGCTGTCGTTCAGCAGCAGTGCTCTAAAAAACAAAACACGTTAAATAAACATCTGTAGGTTTCACACTCAACACAAGATTTCCTTTCACAGATTAAAGGAATAATAGATTAACAGACTTACGAACAATGAAGAGAATATGTAAGTTAAAGACCTCACTAGTTATGTCTATGCCATTTACTCACCTCAGGGACTTTCTGTCGACACATCAAAAACATGAATATTCCTCCTAAAATGATGCCGACACCGATTAGCATGAACGGGATGTTCTCCACGACATCCTTACTCACAACGATCGCTTTCAGCTTCTTGGCTGATGTTTCGTCAATGACAACACTCTGATGATGAAGTGAAACGATAAAAACAGACTGTTAAACTTTACTCAATCAGCAAACATACAAAGACAAGTCAGACTTTTTATAAGTGTAACAAAATCGAAGGTCAATGACAGAAAAATGTATTAAAAATAGTTTCTATTGATATCTAATTCCTTAACTAAAACTTGTGTTTTTATTCCCTTAGAATGAGCATACATGGCAGCTGCCATATTTGTGGCACCATTTTTACTACGGTGTCTCTGAATGGACTAACAACTCTGTGTGTGAAAGGAAAATCCTCTCAGCTCTAAAACAGCAGGACTAATATAGTTTGATAGTTGCTAAAGCACCGTTTGGGATAAGTAAGGCCTTAAAAGGACCACAGAAGAGAACAGCACACATGTACACAATTTATAATAACAATAATAATGATAATACATTTTATATAAAAAAAAAGAAGATACATAAAATATTGTTAAATACAATAAGTTAAAAAACAAGAGAAAACATCCAATTTTAAAACAAGACACAAGACTAATTAAGTGGAAAGATCATAGGAAGTAGCAGAGTTTGAAGATATGAGTCTTGAATTTGGATCTCAAGACTCGAAGTGGGTCGATGTTGCAGAGGTCAGGGAGAAGTGAGCAACCGAATGCTCTGCGCCCCCCATGGAAGTTCGGTGTGAATGGGGTAAAGATCTAAGAGTGCAAACAGGTGTTGCAGTATGGATGAGATCTGAGATTTATAGAGAGGTGAGATTATGGATGGCTTTGTATGTGGCTAGTAAGATTTTAAATTAAATGCAAAATGAGACTGAAGCCAATGGAGCTGCTGCAAGACAGGTGTGATGTAATGGAGTCCTAGTTATGACACGAGCAGATGAACTCTGAACCAGTTGCAGTGTGTGTAATGTTTTTTTGAGGGACACCAAGTAAAAGGGAGTTGCAGTAGTCTAGGCGAGACGTGACTAGACTATGAACGAGACTGGAAAGAGTGTAGGGCGGGAGGGAGGGGCGTTAATAGTTGAGATAGCAGAGATAAAAGTAGGCTGTACAGGTGATGTTACTGACATGGACTTAATTTCATTAGGCCAGTTGAGAAGGATGAAGATGGGAGAATGGAATCTGGTTTAGAGCAGAGGGAGAGTTGGGAGTCATTTTTGTTTAAGCAGTCTGAGAGCAGGAGTGAACCAGGGACATGAGCTGGTAAAAGTGACAGATCTAGTTTTAAGTGGAGCCAGAAAATATGATCAAGGGGAAGAATGCAAATGATCATTACTAGAGGCCCTATGACTGAACCCTGGGACACACCTGTAGTGGCTGGAAGCAAGTGAGAAGTAAATGATTTTAGTTGAATGAACTGAGTGCAGTCAGAGATGTGGTATAAATCAGTTGAGGGGTGTATGTGTGATGGCAATGCTGGAAAAAGCCGGATTGGAACTGCTCATAAATGGTTTTATGGGTTAAATGGGTATGGAGCTAAGAAGCAACATTTTTCCCAAATTTTACAGAGGAACGGAAGATTGGATATAGGATGAAGGTTTAGCTTTAAGCAGTCTGAAAGCAGGAGTGAACCAGGGAGATGAGTGGGTAAAAGTCACAGATTTAGTTTTAAGTAGAGCCAGATTATTTAGGAGATCATGAAGGCTGCTGTTGGTAGTGAGAAACCAAATCACTTGGGGTGGAAGAGTTTTCTGCACTGGGCAGAATATTCATTGTAACAAAGAGCCTGTTCAAATCAGTGTCCTTAGTGTTACAGAAAGACAGTACCCGGGAGACTGGATTTAAGGAGTGCGAGATCCGCAGTGAAGGAGAGGATAAAATGTTCTGAGACAGGAATGATGTCTGTCTTGCAGTCAGTAGGAATGCAACCAGAGCAGCAAATCAGGTCAAAATACAATTCTCCACGAATGTTGAAGTATCCTAGGAGTATTATATTTGGAGAAAGTGAGGAAAGACATGTCAGGAATATGGAAAAATCATTTAAAAACTTTTTGTTAGCTTTTGGGGGAAAATATACTGTGGCATTAACTGTGGGAATGGGTCCAGAAAAAAGATAGGTCATGGACTTGAGAGGCGGGAATAGAAACCACAATAAATCATTGCGAGACCTCCGCTTTGGCCAGAGTCATGCGTTTGACAATTGTATACAAACCCAGGCAGTTCAGTGTCACTCAAAACACCAAAGTCATTTGGCTGTTGCCACGTTTCAGTCAAACATAAACAAACTCAAGATCAACGAGAAAATCCTGGATAAGATGTTTAAAAGCAAGTGGATGTATAATATACCAAAGTTGATGGTGTTTCCTTGGTTACAAGCTGAGATAGCTGAGCTAACTGGGCTGGCTAAGACACAGCGATCAGCTTTTTCAAGTAGTTACCTGTAGTGCAGTCATGGCTGCACCTGAGGCCACTGAATTCACTTGTAGATGAGAAGATGTCTGGAAAAACTCTGGCCACTTACGGCCACCGTACATTCACAACTGTGTTTGGCATTGAAGTCATTTCTATACCCATCTTTACCACTAGATGTCAGCAATTCTTACACACTGTACCTTTAAGCTACTAAACTTTAAAACTTTAGGTTTTAAAGTTCTGTGAGTTAAATGTTTAAGTTTTGGATTTGTTTAATAGTTTTGGCACAGTTTTCTCTAATAGGAACACGACGATATAGTAAATAATTAGCAATAAGTGGAAGATAAATTTAACTCTCAGCTAAATTTTTACAGACAAATCCAATGAGTTTGTCAAGGTCAAAAGAAAGTCTGCTTTTTAGATGACTTTGGATTCAGTTTAGATTACCGATAAGGATTTTTGATGTATATGCAAACCAGCACTAAATGTTACCATGATACAGGTGTTGTGTGTGTGTGTGTGTGTGTGTGTGTGTGTGTGTGTGTGTACCTCATTGAGATAAACCACAGGAATGACCACTGTCTTCACATTTCCAGTTTGACTGAAATAAAAATAAAAACAATCACTTTTTTTCTGCTGTTTCAGTTTTTCAGCATTTATGTTTAAGATGATAAATTTGTTAAAAAGTAATAAATTCATTGTGCTCATCTCTGAATCAACATATAGCACAGTAAAGTGTCATGGTCAGATTAAAAGCTTGTTTGTGTCAATATGAAAAGGACTGTGTGTCTCCTGCAAACACTGCTTGTGATCTTTGGTCAGTTGTTTGTTTTTGTATTAATGAACAGATACATGGCTGACTGAGTGGACGATGGTTTCCATTTAGATTAAGGCAGAATTCTTCATCAGTCTGGGTCAAAGAAGTGAGCATGCAAAGTAGATGACAAAAACTGTTTAACTCTATTCAAAAGACATGAAAGCAGATAGTTTGCCAAAATCAACCGAGCAGTATCCTTCCCGTGGGGTGCCTTGCCTTCACCTCTAGTCCAGTGTCACTCTGGATAATGACCTTCTGAAGAGGTAAAGTAGGTCATGGTTTTTAAAGGGCTATTACAGGGTGCCTTCTGGTGTTTATCCAGTTTATAAACTGGAATAGAAATTGATTTTTATTTGTCACCATTTAACTTGCACAAGTATCCATCCCATCAAAATCACTATTTTGCTGGAATTGATGACTACAGCCACAGCTATAGGTCTCCAAGTTTGGCTCTTGTAGTCACTGGGACTTTTGCCCATTCCTCAATACACAACTGCACCAGCCAGTTTAAGCTGAGGGATGCAATGTTATATGGCACCTAGCACTTTTTAATTCCTTAAGATTCCCAAACCAGAATTTAATTCACAGCAACATATAGCAACATATACTGTATGTTCTTTTACATTTTATACCTGGAACAAAGCATGTTAAGACTTATAAGATATTATACCTTTAAGTGCTGGAGTTTTTTTTTAAAGAAAATGTTATATAATTGTTGAGGCATACTATAAATGAGAAAAAATGTTGAATGGGTACCAAAGTTAATGATGGGAGTAAAATTACTGATCTAATTTCATATTGTGGCAACCCCTTTTAGATACATAACTTTGACTATGAATGGTTTGAGATATATATATATATAATTCTCTAAATAAATTAGCCAGGAAACCAGAATGTAACTATTACATTTTATCAACAAACAGTGATAAAATGTAGTAGAAATCCTCTGTTAAAAATAAAAGCAGGGAATCAGTAGGTTTAGTATTTATCAAATCTTATTTTCTAAACATAGCCAGTTGTCTCAAACTGTCTGTTCCACTTTCTCATTTCTAACAGAAGCATCACGTCACTGGAGCACTTCATTGTGCATCATGTAAATCTACTTACGTGAAATCTATTTTTCTTCATTTTGAATTGAACATGATGAAATAAAGAGCTTGAGCCAAAATGATCACATCAATTGTTCTTTGAGATTCTCTGTAGACGTACAAACAAATGAGCCAAGACTGTCCAAAAGTCCAATTATAATGATGATGATGGCAAAATTGCTTTATATCTTTCTGACAACTGTTCCCAGACATGCCTAGTCATACAGCTATTACAGCTTCAGTTGAAGCCAACATAGTGACACTGATTTCTGTGGAATTCTAACTACAAGTGAGTAATAAGGGACTGACAGAGGAAATTAACTTGTTACCTGAAGGTAGAAATTTTCTCGACATAGACGTTAACCTGGATGCGTTTGGCGGCTTGGAGGATAAATCCTGTTAGCTGCAAAACAGAATAAAACATCTTCAGGAAAACAAATAATTCAGAGCTTTGTGCATGTGTTTACATCACTCCTTTTACAGTTTTATTTTCTTAAATATTCACTCACATTACTAAGAAAATTTAAAGACATGCAGATTTTCATTTATGACATAATACCATCTGTTCTGATCAAAGAAAAACAACTCACAGCACTATTAATGTGATCTTATATTGCTTGTGGTGCATAAAAACCGTGCTCAGTAATCATGAAACAAGGACGTGAGCGCATTAAGTTTTACTTTAAAAAAAAAAAGAAGCTTCAAAGCTGTGCAGTGGGTTATAGAGGTGGTCAAGTGGTGAACCTCGGATCTTAAACCTAGATCAAAGGACTTTGATCAGTCTCAGTAATTTCGTGCAGTTACACAGAGATGACTGGGAAGGAGGAGAGGAAAAAAAAAAGAAAGAAACAGTAGCTTATTTACAGAGTTCAAAGATGCCTTCGGAGTCAATAAAGTCACCGAAATGAAAGCATGTCTTTTCATCTTTAATGCTCATGCATGACAATGCATTTTTTAATATGATAATATGAAGGCTAGGCCTCTAGTCATGATTATACAGTCTAACCTATACTGTAGGAAACCTTTAAAAGTGTACAAAAAAAACTGCTTTTTGATTTAAAAAAAAAAAAAAGAAGAACAGCTTCCAAAAAAAGACACTCAGCAAAATCCACGTCTATAAAAAGACCTCAGTCGATGAACTATAAACAGTTTTACTGTCACAAGACAGAAGCACACATTTTGAAACCTGGGGTCATGCACTCTAAGCTTCTATTTTTAGAAGTGTTGGACAGCATATTTTTATAGATGAGCTATTAAAAAACATTGCCAAAACTTCTCATGTTTGCCTTGCAGTATGTGTAAATAATTATGAGCAACTTCTTATGGATTCCATATGCAATTTGAATGCAGTTTGTTAATTGGTGATGCAACATACCCTCAAATAATACAAAAACCAAAATCAAATCATGCTTCATGATAAAAATTACAGTCCTTCATTTCATTCTGACAGGTTCTTCATATTTGCAGGACACATCTCCCTCACTTTAATGGACTCAAACGTGTATTTCTGGGTGTACTGATGTGAAGATGTACCTTGTGCTCCTTTAGAGTGTTTTTCAGTCTGTGCCCCCTTATCTAGGATTTATCTCAAGCTCAACCCAGTTATCACAGCATATCTTATGATAAGATGCGGCAGAGCTTATCTTTGGTGAAGGCTCCGTACCAAGCACTTCTGCTTTAATTTTTAACCATGATTTACAATAAACATGTTTTCCTTGCTCACCGTTGGTAAGCAACCACAAAGCTGAGATAGTTCACCATCTAGTGGTACAGATTTACAGCACAGGCCTTTTTTTAACAGCTGAGGATTAATTCAATTTGATAAATAAATCTGTAATTTACATAACACAGAAGCAGAAAGTAAAAGAATAACACACAGCAAAGTGTTAAAAAGTCAAGAAAGCTGGGATTCTTACCGGTTCGATATCAATGGCTGTCTGGTGCTGGTCTTTTTGGGGCCTCATGCCAAATACGTCCCGGACAAATCTCTCATCTGCCTGGTAGAAGTGTGGTGATGACATTATAATGGGAGCTCCTAAAAACAAGATTCAATATAAATAACATTTTTTAGAGCCTATCAACTAGAACAGATTCAGAAGAACTGGTTTTAGTAAAAATCCAAGACTATATTTCACTCATGTTACAGCAGCTCTCTAAAGAGAACTTGCCTGTGTGACACAATGAAGCATTGTGTTGTGTGTGATACAGGCCGGCTGCTAGAGGATTTCCCACCTTGTTTACAAGCACTGACGTTGAGCAGGCCAGAACCGAGGCAGTTACCGGCAGGCACACAAAAGCCTGCGTTGGCCGGGTTCACAGACAGATTGGCAAAGACCTTACTGGGGGGAACAAAACGATACCCAGGGATCCCCCTCACTGCCACATCTTCCTCGTACAGAGCGTACAAAGACCTTGAAAACAGAATGACATGCTGGTTAATCTTTGAAAGCAGAGATAATTATGCAATGGTGAAAAGTGTAAGAGAGAGGAAAGATTTGCATTTATTTTGCACACAAGCTTTCATGGTAAGCTGATTTACTGAAAACTTGCACAGCACAGGCAGATTGTAAAAAAGGAGAACAAAGGTTGAGCTAACATGTTACTGCCTCATTAATTTTGCTGATGGTCTTAAAAATAAAAAAACAATACTTAGCAGTTAGTTGAGTTGCACATTTAAAGTGAGACAGTGGTCTCATTTAAAAAGCTAACGCTAACCTGAAATGGAACCAGCCAGGCTAAATAGATATCCTTAATCCAATCCCCAGACCTGGATATTGCAGAGGAAAAGGCTTAGGAAGACTAAAGGGGGAGTCTTTTCAATAGCTGGCTCAAGCTAACAGTAGTGGTGGGGAGGGGGACTAATACCAAAAAAGCTGTGTCAGCAACAGGGAGCCCAAATACTTTAAATTATTATTTTTTAGCACAAGTGTCAACACAAGATGCTTCCATGTTTGGCTGGGGACAGCGGGTCACCCGCCAAACATGCCAACCTAAATTAATTGCAGAACCCTACAGTGAAAATGTTTTACAGAATAAATTAAAAACTTAATGAAAGTCCAGAGTTTACAAATACATAAGTGTTTTCCAACCCAATAAACTGTGTGCCGAAGTTACATTCATCCCCATGTTATTGTACCGCAATTAGACATAAATATATTTCAAGACTGGACCAAAGCAAAAAAATAAAAGTGTAAATTATTTCTTTTGTGGCATGAACCTCAGCACCTCACCTGCACAGGTCAGAGGAGAACATGTAGAGCATCTCATTCTTGGTGATGACTGGATGGAAAGATGCACCAATGGTTCCATTAATCATATTGCACTCATCCGACGACCACCAGTCCAAAGCGCTGCAAGTATAAACCAAAGATTTTGAATTATTATACATTTAAATTATATTTCATGATTGTTGCCATTATGTATCTTCAAATGTAAGAAAAAATATTTTAAAATACAATAAAGAAATAGTAAATTTATCAACATTTCTTTTCAAAAAATTGGCAGTTTCAGGTATTTTGAGCACTCAGCATCTTACCACCTTTAATTTTGTTTTTTTTTTAGGAAAAAAAAGAAGCATAAACATTTAAGGTGATTTTGTGTGTATTGGAGAAGATTTGACAGATGTTGGGCAGAATAGAGACCACCTTTCAAACCACCAGCTGCACACATTGTAGCTTGTACCACTGCCCTCTGGTGATACCAAATAACCTAGTTTGTTTACTTCAACCCAGTCATTTAACTGTGTCTGATTACATTTTTGTTTTCTTTTGTTGTTCCTTTTTAAAAGACTGCTTCCGATTTACTTAAACACACAGCGAACAAAATGAAAAATAACTAGGATCACTTTAATCTTTAATGATATTAGAATCTTAATGATTTGCTTTACAGAATAACAGATAAAACTCCCATTGAGTGGTGGAGTTGAAAGAAGGAGCCTACCTTTTGCCATTCCAAGTGTCTACTCTAGTAAAGTCCTTATAGTTCTGCTGACCAGTGAAGAACACATATTCTCCATCGTTTGAAGCATTACTCTGCAAGGAAACACTGCAAGTCAGTAAGAGTTAAAAAAAAATGCAAAATAAATATTTAACATAAATTGCCTTTAGTAGAAGTCTATGAATATGAGTGAATTTAGTTTTAAAGTGTAGAATAACATTAAAATGCTTAATTGTGACCTTATAGAAGAGTCCGAAAACATCATCCAGTTTAGGTCTTAAAAGTTTTAGGGCTTTGAGGAGGGCATCTTCATATCCCCACAGTAGTTCTCCCACTGTGTGTGTGCTGAACAGGCCTTCACCGGAGGACTTCATGTAGGCAGAGATCACATTAGCCTCAACGGGTGAATTCTTGAACATTTCCATGACAGTCTATGAGGAAAAAGAAAAGGCACTGATGTTGTTAAAAACATTAAACTGTGAAGGTATGAAATAATCTATAGAATTTATAGAAACTACAGGAGAGTTTATGTTTCAGTAAAGCATTGCAGTGATAAGTAAAAAAAATTAAATAAAATAATTGTGGGCTTCTTTGGCTCACCATGGCAGGGATGTTAACTGTTCTGATGAGGTCACTCTCTGGACCTCGGGACATGTTACGTTGGAAGATGTAGGTTTTAGTGTTGACAGCTGCTACTGTAGTGCCATTGTCCTGGAAAGTTACTTGCTCCATGGGCCGATACTCTCTGCGTGGAAAGATCAGTCAATTTAAGGCAACAGGTGGACATTAAAAAATACTTGTCATTGTTTACACTAAGGTTATTTTCCTTCTCAACTTTCACACCTGTCAAAAGCTTAGGTATTTCCAGGTGGTGACGAGTAATGTTAAGCATCTTCATTAAAACAAGGAAACAAAAAATCCTAAAATGCGAATCACAATTCTTCTCATCTATTTATATTTTGACACATACAAATCTAAAAGACTAGGTCAGAGGAGTGAGTAACTGTTGTTTGGAGTTTTTATTAATAACCTAACCCCAAATAACTCCTTAAGAAGTTCACTTGAGTTGTTAACAACTTGCAGAGTTATTTACAACTCCACATGAGGTTCCTAAAACTGCTCAAGTGTAACTGAGTCAGTAATTAGCTTCAAGTAAATAAGTTGTAGCAGAACTGAATATTATAGGATAATAAAAAAGTGGTATGAACTAAGAAAATAAATGGATCAGAGGGTCTTGTAAGCACATTAATGCTAAACTATACCAATAAAATTAAAATATTACCAATGTTAACTGTACTAAACTGTAATGCTTAAGGAAACATAATCACATTAATATACTAATATCTGTTTTAGTTGTACCTCTGAATACCATTAGTCACTTTTGAAGCCTGGATCTGTTCTTAAAGTGTTTTCACCTTTAGACAACTTTATTTCACTTCACCTGAAGCATCTCAGAGAAATCCTGAACAAATAAACAGGACTAAAACATAGCTAGCTTGCTTTGATGTCATCAGTTTGTGGCTTTTCCATTGTACCTTTATGTTACTGTATTATGCTACGTTTACTAAAATGGTTAGTTCTTTCAACCTACTTGACATATTCAAATGGACTTTTGAGGATCAACTAAGCACAGTTTTACAATAACCTAACAGGAGTTTTAATACTTGCAATCAAGGAGGACAACTTCTACCAATTGGGTCCCCACAAAATTCTGTGGGTATTGTCTTTTTAGAGAACATTTGCTTCATGCTATTTATCACCTGTAATATAAGCCTCTACACCAAGAATGAAACCATGTGGTTTAAAACTGGTCTACCCTGTTTGATGACACCTCTTTGCTTTGCCACCATCTGTGCTTACAAAAGAAAGGCAATAATTTTTTATCACTGTACCATAAAAACTTATTTTTTTCCTATGCAATAGCCCAAGGTTCTTTTGAGTGGATTGCTCTCCTATTTTCTTCATTCTACTTTAATCTAATAATCAGCCTCCATGCACCTTTCAGCTGTTACAGATGCCAAACTTTATTTTCATTATTTAAAAATTTTTAATGTGCATCTGCAATATTTTAACAAGACAATCTAAAAACTTATTTTTTTAGTTTTCCACAGTGTTTTTCATAATTCAAACTATTATATCTCAATATTTTTTACCTGAATCACGATATATGATATATATCTCGATATATATATATTTTTTGTCAAGTAACCAAAGAAACAGTTCTAATTTACAGCCTTCAGTGCTAAATATACCTTTATTAAGGATCAGCATCACATGTGCATTAAAACAGCTGACTGAAATTAAAGTACCTTTATATTAAATTAAATACTCCTAAAATAAAATAAATTAAAAATACTTTTCAATGACTGTAACAAAAATAAGGCTGTGCAAAATGCAAAAGAAAAGATGCTTTTAACGCAAAACAAGCTATCTCAATATAAACGATTTTCCCTCCTTCTATACTGCATCTGATAAAGTCTCGATATATTTGAAAATCTCGATATATTGCCCAGCCCTAATTATAACTTTGTCCTGTTAGATGCAGGGTGTTCAAAGTGAAGCTTTTTGGATGGTATTCTCTCACCTATATGTATACGGTCCAATCTCCACCACAGCCGGTCTATCACCTTCCAGCACCTCTTTGGGATTTGTCAGATTGAAGAAGTAAAACTGCATGTAGATGGGAGCCGGTGGATCCGTCCAGGCCTCAAAAGCCTCTGTTCCATTTTTTAAGACTATTTCCTATGGGGGACAAAGGGCAGTGGGTTAAAAATGTTTGACCGCAGTGAATGCAGTCATCTGCTGATGATAAGCTGTTTCACATCACATGACAAGCTAGCAATACAATCATTAACTCACTTAAAAAGGAAAATATTAAAGAATACAGCCCCACCCCCTGTTCCTCAAAAAAAAGGAAAAAAAAGAAAGAAATGTTAAATATGTTTAACTACACAACATGGATGTTAACAAAAATTTTAAACAGAGAGATTTCATTTAATGCTTCATAACATGCTCATAGTTAACTGACGCACACAATTATGTCCCAAACAGCTAAAAACATAGCAATGTAAAATTGGCTAAATGCACCTATCAAGAGATGCACTGCCGCAATTATTTTCCCAAATATTGTAAAATACTCAGTTTCATAAATAAGCTTAAATGCTGCAGAATAATTCACTTCCATTTCCATGAATAAACTCGCGAGCTAACCCTGATCAGATTGTATTAGCTTCTTTGACAGATCAAGCTACATAAGCTATCGTTAGCTTATGTGACGTTCACATTATATAAAACGTTAGTCTAAATTAGATGCTTACCTTTTTAACTGCCGATTGAATAAAATGTGAAAACACGTCAGACAAAACCAAAGAAATGCCGAGAATCAGCATTAATATAGAAAACACTCCGATGCTGTAAATACAACATGATTTCAGAACCATGATGACACAGAAGCTACAGAGTTCAACGGTCTGCGACTGACACTGAGCTGTTTATGTTTTGGAAAGCGGCCTTGTCCCAGGAACTTGCTCGACGAGGCGAAGACCCACATCCGGTATGAAATAGTCATTCGTCACCACTTCCGGTTTCTACTCCGCCTGAAGAATTCATCCGTGACTACGTTTAAAACAGCTCTTTTAATGTAAACTTTTAAGTTACATCTACAGTGATAGGGACAGATTACAGACAATATTATTATTTTTGTTATATTTCCCAGCATTGGTTTATTGTTAAAATCAAACTACAGGGTAGGTATCTATCTTGAAAATGAAGACTCTTTGTTTTTACCGTTTTTCTCAGTCGCTTTGGTGCAACATCACATTTCACTTTTTCATATTTGCATAGCGTTGCACAGTGCGTTTCTCAAAACAATAACTACAAACTGTAGAACCCAGTGGATAACCTGCAAAAGTGTATCCCTTGCTAAAAATAGATAGTTCGTTCAAAGCAATGTCTGTCATGCCATCAAAATAAAAGTCCTGTCACCATTGAGTACGAACGAGGTCTTCAAATGGTAATGTTGGTAATGTTTTCATTACGACAGTATTATAAAATGAATACAAAAAAGTCCGATTTCGGAGACACTACCTGAAGATGGGGACAGTCTCTACAGTGGACATGCACAAAAGATTGCCAGCTTTTGTGTTTAAAAAAAAAAAAAAGATTCCCAAAGTGTTTCGACATTTAATTTGTAAAGAAAAAAGGACTATAGTATTAATTCACCAGGTCAAAACTGCCTTGATATTCTATTTTCCAACAAACAAGCTGTACTGTAAATAGAAAGGGATAGCACCAGGAAATAGAATATATATATATATATATATATATATATATATATACCAGAGGATTCTTTTTTTTTTTTTTTTTTTAGCATGACACTAGCATCAAGATGAGCCTATCCCCTCTGTTGCTTCTCTGTCTAGCAAAATGCTGTACATAGGACGTCTTTTGTTGTCTAGTATGGTCTAAACTCTTCACCACCTTCTCCACGGTCTCTAAGTTTTTGGTGCTCACAACAGAGTCAGCCTTGTTGATGAACTGAGCGCTCTCCTTCTGTCCTTGTCTTTTATGCTGCCTCCCCATCATACAGCAGAAGAGAAAAAGGTGCTTGCCACCACCGACTGATAAAATAAATGCAGCATTTCACTGCATATGTCAAACGATCTGAACCATGTCTGAACATGTTAGAGTCCTTTTAACTTTTTAAATGTCTTCATTCACACTCTTAAAAGGCATTAATAATATCTAATGGTAAGCCAGGGTGGGATCAGCCAGTTGCAACTTTGAGCATTTCATTTTCAGTCTGACCCCTTTATTATGGTGGTCCTGCACCGGACGCTTTGCAGCCTATTTCCTGCGGGAAGAGGGACAAAAAGTGCATGTGCAGGGTGGGTGGGGTCCTTCTTAGTGCAGTTTTGCCCTCCTGATTCTGGTGTTGAAGATGTCCGTGGTGGTGAGGAGAGTGCTTCCAACAATCCTCTGCACAGCCTCACCATCCTGTGAAGAGCCCTTCCCTCTTCTCTCAACTGCAGAGCAGTTGCTGTGCCATACAGTGATGCTGGAGCAGAGAACATTCTCCACCACACATCTGTAAAAGGAGGACAGGACTGGGCGTCTCCTGAGGAAGTAGAGGCGCTGATGAGCCTTCCTTACCAAAAAGGAAGCATTGTTACTCCAAGTGAGGTCTTCGCTGAGGTTAACGTTCAGGTACCTGAAGTTGGAGACCACTTCCACAGCTGCTCCTCCGATGTGCAGGGGAGAGTTGCGCTGTCTGTTCCTCCTGAAGTCCACAATCATCTCATTGGTCTTCTTCACAATTATGAACAGGTTGTTTTCTTTACACCAGCACTCGAGGTTTTCCACCCCCTCTCTGTATTCAGACTCATCATTAAGGGCTTGGTGATGCATCCCACCACTGCTCTGGGTCTGTTGGTTAGGAAGTTTAATACCCAGTTGCAGAGGGAAGGGTTCAGTCCCAGTGTGGAGTTTCTGCGGGATGATGATGGTTTTAAATGCGGAAGTGAAATCAATGAAGAGCAGATGCACATAGGAGGCCTTTCGCTCCAGATGGCCCAGGGCTGTGTGGACCGCTGATGAGACGTCATCAGTGGAACGGTTCTGCCTGTAAGCATACTGGTGGGTTCCACAGAGACGCTGATGGAATCTTTAATGTGAACCACGACTAGCATTTCGAGGCACTTTGAGACTATTGAGGTGAAAGTCACAAGCCGATACTCACTGTGGATTTTCTGGGGATGGGAATGATGGTGGATACTTTCATACATGTAGGGGCAGCTGCCTGAGAGAGGGAAATGTTGTAGATTTTACTCTTGACAGCTGAGAAGCACAGTCTCTCAGTACCCGGCCTGGGATGTTGTCAGTGCCAGCAGCTTTGTGGGGGTTGAACCTTTGCAGGGACTTCTCCACATCAGCAGGTATCACCCTGTGGGGTGCCTCATTTGGTGGCAAAGTGAGTCTGGTGCTGGAAGAGGTTGTCAAATTCTCTAACTGGGCACAGAATTTATTAAGTGCAACATAGAGGGCAGGGTCTTATGGACATTGTGCTGTGTGTGTGTTGGTGTAGTCTGTGATGCACTTAATGCCTTTCCACATGCTCTGGGTGTCATTGGTAACGGAGTGCTCCTGGATTTTCTGAGCATATGAGTCTTGGCTCTCTTGATGCCTTTAGTCGGATGGTTCCTGGCCACTCTGAGCTGATACATCATCAGACCTGAATGCAGCATCCCGGGCTTTCAGGAGATGTCTGACCTCTGCATTCAGCCACAATAATCAAATAAGAGCTTTTGAGAAAATTTTGTACAACCAGCATGTTATTAGCATAACAGTTTAAAATGTATGATTATATTTTTGTTTTATAAATTTTAATCTAAATAAGGTTTCACTTTTTTCTCCTGTCTTCTATGTAGATCCATTTGATGGCGCTTAGCAAGAGCTCAGCTGTGTGGAAATGTGTCATATTTTCTATAACATATTCAACAGCTCCTTCTCAAATTGACCACTATTTCAAAGTAAGTGGCTCGGTTTACATGGCAAGATATTAAACAGCCTCTCCACTAGATGTCACTGTCTTGACAGTTACTGACAAGCCACTGCCTACATATTTTGTTGCCAAGAGACTGGATTTGTTTAGGTTGTTGAGTCAAAATAACATAAAAGTGGCTAAGCAGACTCCCATATGAGTAGACATCTGTGTCACTCTGACTCTTGTCTTTCATACATTTTGTTTTTGCTGATTGTTAACAATGTAATTTACAAATCTTCAGAATCTGACAGATGCTACTCATATTAGTCAGCAGTCTAGTCACAGTGCAAAAAGTGGAACATTTGATGTTAGCCTTGAATGAATGGCTTTGGTATGACACACAGAAACAACACACAGAACCTAAGTTACATTATCATACATTATCTCATCTTCCCAAAAGGTATAAACATTTACAGCCTTACAGCACAGACTTGCTCCTACTTGTGTTGATATGATTCATTGTGATGCCATTGCAACATGGAACCATAACATCAACTTAATTTCTTTTGACTTGCAGTTTCAGAACTTATAAACTTAGACATGTTGTATCTCATAAGATCAGATAGAGTTTGGAGAGTATTGCACAGGTTTACCAAACAATCACTGTCTCCAATAGATCTGGACAAGCTTTGCCAAGTCTCAGATGCACTGTTGGAAATGAAAGAATCAGATTTGTAGAGCTTGATTAATGCTAGAGAACATGTATTGGGTGAATTGAGGTCAACTGTGTTCTGTATTTGACTTACATATGGCGAGCCAGTTCTTGTCCAGTAATGGTTATCCATCTTGCTCAGGTTTTAGGTGTGTCGATTTTTGCTGGTTTGAGTTTGGAATCAGCACATTTAACTGGATTTAAACTAACAGTGGATAATGTAAGGTGGCCTGCATTTTACATTCTTTTATTAAACTGGCTCAGTTTTAGCAGATGAATTTGGTTCTGAGGTGGCATTCATGCTGTAGCTACTTGAATGTGTTTGCTGTAGTTTGATGGATTTGTGCTAATTTGGGGCCAAACCTTCTTGGCTTTGTAATTTATGCTATATCTTAATACCAGTTAACACTGTTTCGCAGTAATAAAAAGCATTTCCATGCGCACATGAGTGGTCACTTTATTACATTCCTAAAAAACAAAAAGCGTTAAATTACAACAGCTATGCCACATGGCAACTTGACAAAGTTTGTGTGCACGTCCATTGTTTGTAAGTGGGTAAGGCAAACTAACAAACAAAAAAAACTTTAATAAACGCTTAATTTTAAAACCTTAAACAGAAACGTTTGATTAAATGACTTTTCTTTTCTTACCTTACAAAACAGTACCTTTTTCTGTTGTATATGTGCTTGGTTTTTATTGGAAATGCCCCTTTAACTACTACATGAAAGGGGCACAAGCGGGCACAAGGGAGAACAGAAGAGGGCTCGCTCGCCGCGGTCACGAGAGCACAGGGACCGTGACGTCACTTTCCTAAACCGGGCAGCAGGCAGCCGTTGAGTTGAGTCCCGAGCAAGAGACAAGCAGGGGTCCAAGAACAGCTCAACTTTTAATGTAAGCGGGCCGAGTCGGGTCGCCCGCCGTTTAGCGCCGTGCTGTACCGTGTTCGTCTTCTTTACGCATCCTTCTGGCTGACTTTGCGGCTCAACAGCTCGCTGTTTTCTCTTCTGTCCAGTAGCCAATCTGGTTTTGTCTTTTAAAAAAGCGGTTGTCTCTTGTATGTGTTCAGCCTTCCAACGACTCCAACACACAGCAGGGTAAGTTCCCAGTAATTTCATATCATGTAAGTTTATTCGGGGTGAAATTAGTATTCTTTTAAAAAAGAAAAACCTCCTAACTGACAGCTTGTGAGTCCCAGTGGTATTTTAAACAAGCTCAGCTCCTGTGCAGTCCCACGGCGGAGATACAAAGCGTTTAATCGGATATTGTTTGCTGTAAAGTGATGCACGTCGCATACATTTCGACAGTTTTCTTTGAGCAAAACGAGTTGCAGCTTTATACACGTCCATTCAAATATTAAAGGTATTCATGCAAACCCGTCATTGTTTGATGAGCCGTATGAACTATGCAAAGCGTGGTAAACAGTCGCCTGGGCTGCTTGTAGTCTAATAGTGTGTTAATAGATGTTTGGCAGTGGATTTGGTTGTACTTTAGTCTCCTCTAGAGACCAAGCTTCTATTATATTTTGTGGTAATTTGGCGAATAAGCGTCTAGTATTTACAGCTAGATGGTTGATTTTGTAGATGACTGATGTACTGCTTTTACATTAGGCTGATATTTGCTTCATGAATGTAGGTAAATCGATTTTAAACCGGAATAGATTTAAGGTTGCCAGATACAAGACATGCTTAATTTATACACCCACTATTATCTCATTTAATAAGCTTGATTTCTGCATAACTTTCTCCAGTCGCCTTAAACCCTTATGCCTTTCAAGCAAACTGCATGTACATACAGCAAAGAATCTGAAATTACTTTCACAAGCCTCTGAATTGAAATAAAAGCAGACACAGAGGATCTTGCAAATTATGAATAAATAGCCAAACTTTAGCTAGATTGCTCTAAATAATATTTTGGGGTTCATACATTGACAAGGTCACATCAGGCTTAAAAAACTGGAAACTGCTCAAGGCAGTTTGGGCGCAAGAAGTCATTTACCAGACATCCCAAAGGGATCTCTGGTGATTTATAACATCCTTCGAGGAAACAATACAAAACCACATACCATTTTCTGGAAGAAGCTTAACATACCATTAAATGTGTTGTTAATTCTCCAAATTGCTCATAAACTCAGAAGAAGTAGTTGAAAGTAAAATTACTTACATTTTTTGCACTTTCAGTACAGAATGTCTGTTCTCACATGTTATTAATGAGACTTGATAAACAGATTATCTGTTTTTTTTAATAAGGTAAACTTTAATTTTTTTTTTTCAGACTGGACAAAGTATTGGTTTAACTCTTTATTGTTACTCTCTTTTGAACTTATATTGAGTGTTACCTGTCTAAAACACTTAAAATGACAGAAATCTACTGAATCACATTGAAATGGGGGTGAACATGATTGAGGCTGAGTTTAAACATCTGGGGTTATTCTCTACAGCTTCAACTGAGGCGATTGAGTGGGTGACTGCATGGATCAGGCTGAACATGAAGAGCTTTAAAGCCAAGTTTAAGGAAAACTGATGTAAGTATTCTAACATATGTTGATGGCTGTGTAAACTGTGCCCGTGTGTGTCTACATGGGTGAGTCACTGGCTGTGCATGTATGACTTGAGCAGTTGTGAATGATTTTGGTCAGAATCTTTCAGCTCATGGCTTGTTGATAACTTCAAGAAAAAATAAACAAGTCTGAAAAATGAAAGAGCTCCCTTTAGAGCTTTTGCAAACAGAAAAAGTATGTTTTTTTTAAAAACATATCAACCTATTAGCTCCTGTCATGAGCTGTACATGTCTCAAAATTGACATGCTGGTCCTGTGAAAACATTATTCGTGGTGTAAGTGATATGGCACAGACTTTTAAACAAACAGACAACATAGAAACTTTATACTTTTCATATTGAGTAACTTTGGAAAGTGATAGCACACTGTAATGTGAATGATTTCTTATCAATCCCACAAAGACCACAAATATCCTCAGATACTCTGACCGTGCTTTACTCCGCACGAGGAACTGATCCCTCTGATTATGAATCCGTCTTAAGAGAGGAATTTTCTCCATGTTGCTACACTCATTCATTTGTTCTCAGTCTGAGATGCTCTACACTCACAGGAAGTGAGGCGTCTCCACAACGTCTGACTCATCTGTTGTCACGGTGACTCTAATGACACAGAGCAAAACGACAGACAGGAAAAGTCTGGAGGGTTATTTGATGAATGACTTGAGTTTTTGGGGAATGGAGGGTGTGTCAGAAGTAGAGGAGTCAGCAAGCGGATTGAGGAATGCTGACTGAGTGAGACATTTGGTTTATGTTGACAGTTTCCCAGAGATTAAGAGTATGTGGTGGGGCAGGATGGTGAGTTCTGGTTAAACGGCATGTTTCGCTGAACAGGGGAAGAGACTGTACCAGAGAGAAAGAATTAGGTGGAGTACACCCTTGCTTTTATTTAGTTATCCCCACAACACACTGCAAGGCATAATAAGAGTTTGGATTATTGTGTAGAGAGCTAGACATCTCCAGGTGGAGGGTAAATTAAAAACCCCCAGCGACCAGCCTGTGGAACATACAGGCGAACTGTAGATCCACATACTCCTTCAGCCTAAAATTAGCAAATAATTGCAAATTCAGTCAGCTATGTGGGGGGAGTATAATAGTGTCTATTGTTCTGGAAAATGTTGAGTCCAGTGCTGCAAGGTCAGATAGTTCCTTTCTTAGTGAGTAAAATGGATGGCGGCCGTGTCACCTTTGTTTGGTGTTTTCTAGTCCAACACTCTCTTGGATAATATCTTTTCTGAACTGTTTTAGTTGCTTTTAAAAGCAAAATGCTCGTCCACCCTAGAATAGCCGGTCGTAGGCGGTGTTGAGAGAAGAGCGGTGGATGGGAATGTTGCTTAGAAACACAACTGATGCCACATCACGCATGCCTTTGCAGACCTCCCACTCATACATTGTCGCAGTTTGCTCTGAGAAGTATTCTGTTTGTCTCCTGTGTTATGTAATAAATGTCTAATTTTGAATATGTGCATTGATGTGATATAGTTTGCAACAGGAAGAAGCTGCACTGATGTGCTGTCTTAGCCAGAGAGAAATTATGAAGGTATTACTCTTTTGCTGAATATGACATAATTTGACAATCGATCTGATTAAAAATGGCACTTTTCTCCTTTAAATTTTATGCCCAGCCCTGCTTATCATCCAAGTCACTTTTAGTGTTTGTATCTTACACTGTTAACACTAATTACAACTCCTGTTGTAATATTGGTACAGTATAGGACAAAGAGCCAATTGTGTTCTGAAATTCAAGATTTGATCTAAAAGAAAAAAAGAAGTTTTCTTTTCAGTGAAGGAAATAGTAATTTTAATGCAGAGGAAACCAGCCAGTACTGCAGTTTACATTCAGTGATTAAAATTAATGGATATGATTAAAATGAAATAAAAATGTTCACTGGGTAGGGTATTTATGCTAGTTAGTAGTCATTCCACAGCTTTTTATAGAGATCCTGAACAGCTTTATATAGAAAGAAAACATCTCTGGGGTTCTATTTTAAGCTGTGTGTCAATGACAAGCTTACTCAGGAATGTTCCCCCCTAAAACCAGCCTTCATTTTTTTTTCTTTAACAAAATAACAGAAACCTAATGCCATTGTAAATAGCTCTTTGCTGAAGTAAAGTAATTTCCATTCAGATAACAAGTAATGGAATCTGTGGTTCTGTTCCAGATCATAATGAAATGCTTCAATATAAAGATACTCCTCCAGCTTAGTGACATGAGTGCATCAGTCAGCCAAACCTTTAAAGACCTCACCAACATGAGGTCTAAGTTAGGCAGACATAGGGGGAAAAAAACTGTGGGAGAGAACAAGATGTGTGTATTATTGTAAGTGATACGGACATACTGAATGATAGCACCAGATGATAAAAGTGTGATGTTTATGGAGGGATCATGATATAATATTACACAAGTCAGGGGGACCACCTCATAATTTTAACGTACTTCTATGTCAGTAATTGACTTTGTAATGAAAATGCTTTTAGATTGTTATCAGGAAAAGCATATGTGTGAATAATGAATTCACAGTTGGCTAACTAATTACTCATTTGGTTGTCAGTACTACAACCCTGACAAACACAGAGTAGTCAAAAAACTTCATTACATCTGATATTTTGACCAGGTTTGACATGTCACAATATCCTGTTGTCAGGACAACAGTTTTCAATAGGCACATTATATCAATTACATAATACGGACATGTTTGAGCAGCATCCAAAACATAAGCTTTCTAATTAATTTCAGCTTTTTAAAACAAGCTCTGCCAGACTGCAGAGCTGATTTTGTGGTTCAGTTTCTTCCAAGCAGGAGAAAGATTTCATGTTAAACTGCAGAACTTTAATAACAAATTCAGAAGCAATAAATTATATCTTTGTGTTTTGAATATTAAAACCCATTGCACAGTAATGGGGGTGGGAGACCAAGGAATGTACAAAACCACATGCAACCTTTGTTGGTCAGTTGTATTATAAGCTGTTGAAAATATTCAACCTCTTGCATCTAAGCATGAAATTTTGCACTTACCTTTGTCCACGTCTTGGTGTCTTTACACTATTTAAATGCTAGGAATATATGATACCATGATATATGTTTTTGATATATCTCACATATGTCTGATATGTGTGTTTTTGTTTCATTTATATAGGATATGTAATAATATAATTGTGCACACTCAGTGAAGGCTAATGATTACAGTACCATTTAACTGTTTGTCATCAGGGTTATGCAGTGATTGGGTGATTTTCATGAGACTTTCAGATCATGTTTCAGATCATGTTTTCAGAAATTGTGACAACTACAAAATGAATCTGTGGCAACAATGTGATATGTAGCACGTCTGCGTTCTCCTAAGGTATAAAGATTAACATCCTTTAGTGAATTTTCTCAGATATGAACTCTCTAGCAGTCTCTACTGATTAACCAGCAAAAAAAAAAAAAAAAAAGAAAAATCATAAATGATCAGAGCACAAAAAAAAAAAAAAACAGGATGTTGCTATTTGTGGGTTTGAGGTATCAGGCAGTCATGTGCATCATGCAGTCACACACAATAAAACAAGTTCAGAGAGCTGTGATTCTAATAGTGGATCATGATCTTACCCCAAAAGATCTTTTGGTCGTCTCATAATTTCCTCCAACATAATGCTTGAGGAATGCTTTTATGTTTATTATTCTTTCTACTTATCAGCATGTTTGATCTTTAGGAATTGTGTCTGATTCTAGAAACACCATGCAACCTCTCTTAAAATTGGACTCCAGGCACACTCAGCAGAGTGTGTCACCACTCTTAAGTAAATCAGCTTTCTGAAATGGGCTCTGAATGCACAGTAGGACTAAGCACTGTGAACAAACTGCCTATACTTAAAGCGCTTGTGCGCTGCCAAGGTTGATGTTGAACGGTGCTAATGATGCACAAAACACTAAGGAAGAAGAATACTGACTAAGTGATTTAATAAACTTTAGATTATATAGCAGGGATACTAGTGATGCTTCATTTGTGGTGGGATCTTCATAGCTGGGTTGTTGGCTAACTTTTGCCACATAGGATTTGCTCACATTCTGTGCATACCAGTGCCTGATAGGAAGGTTCACTAACACTCCTTTATCAGAAGCTTTGTGCAAATGTGTAATTGTGCAAGGACAAGGTGAATTAGAGGGATTCTTTAAGGTGTGTCCATATATCTATTTGTTTGTTTGCATGTCTGTCTGCTAGACTCTGTGTCTGCACTGCTGTGTTTATAAATGTGGCTCAAATATATTATCATCATTTTTGGATTGGTTTCTGGATCATTTTGGTTTAGTGTATTTAGGCAAACAAACAGAATAATGAGGGAGTTTCTGTGTATTTGTGTGTGTGTGTGTTGGAGTTGAAGCATGTTTAAGAGAGGCAGGCGGTGTAATCTGCTTTCTGGGAATGAGTCTGGCGAACTGCCACAAAGAGACTTAGCAGGCATTCTTGCTGTGACCATGCAAAGATGATGTTCAATGATAAATTATCTTTGCCCATGTATAAATATAAAACAAAGTCTCTGGTTTAATTTAGATTCTTCTTAAAGCATTCGAAGGATGCATCTATTAATGAACATATCTGCAACCCCAAACCAGATAGCATGAAGGCAGATTTCTGCATGAACCCAAGGCATTTCATCTATTAGTATGCTTCCTTTTTTGTGTTTCAGGCCCGCCACATATTCCAAACAAGTTGAAATCTAAGATGGATACTTGTGATCTCATATTCAGCTCAGGCAGTCATTCATCAATAACTGATATTGCTATGTGGTCAAGGGATTACTTTGAAAAACCTTGCCACAGACTATTATAGACGGCATAGACAATTAAAAAATACTGCTTAAAATGTAGCTGTTCATTAAAAAAAAAAAAAAAATCTTGTTAGTTTGTCAACTTCTCTGGTATGGATTCATCACACAGTGGAAAACGTGTATTGCTGGTGTGGCTTATCAGTATTCCAGACCTTTTGTTTAGAAAAACAGATGCAGTGTGCTCTGGACCAAAGATGAAAAGCATCCTGTTATCAGCAGCTAGTTCAAAAGCCAGGCTCTGTGGATGGTACGGGGGTTGCATCAGTGCTCTGGGCAAATCTCATTTACACCTTTGTGATAGCAGCATTAATGCAGAAAGGCACTTTATGATTTAGAGCAGCAGTATGTTGCCTTCAAGATGTCATCTTTTCAGGGATGTTCAGCTTTCAACAAGACAGCACAAAACCACATTCTGCACACATTCCAATAACACAGTATCATGGCTGAGGAGGAAGTGGGAAAAGGTACCGGACTGACCCACCCACCACATCTGTCCCTGATAGAGAATGTTTGGAGAATTTTAAAAAATGACAACCTTGTACTGGCACACACTTGAAAGACTAGTGGGCAAGAGGAATGGGGCAGAAGAACATCTGAACCATTTCATTATTTGGCATACTCGATACAGAACATATTTTAGATGTTATGAGCAGGAATTACAACATTAAGAGCTTTACAGTCTCAACTTGTTTTGGAATGTGTTGCAGGCCTGAAATACAAAACAATGGATGTATATTAAAAAATTAAATTAATCTAATGAGGTAAAGCACAATTTTTCTTATTTCTTTCTAAAGTTAGCATTTTTCATACAACACTACTTTCTCTAAATAAGAGAGTGTTGGATTTAGTTGGAGTAATGCCAAGATTTAGCTTTGTTCACAGTGGCTCACTACATGCCCTGTTATACTGATGATAACAAAAAAGAAACCCTGCAATCAGTCTTTAACATCTGGATTTTGTCTTTAAAAGGAAATTGGCATTCATTCCTGGGTCAAATGACTCTGGAGTGTTTAATCGGCTCCAGTTCCAATCAGCAGGGGTAGAAAGCAGCACAGCATCCTGATGGACCCTCTAATTTTCCCTGTGTGTGCTGCGCTTAGAGATGCAGAAAACAGTGGAAACTTTTCTTTTGAAACATATTTTGATCTTTGTGTCGGTTTGGACTGCCGGTGCTGACAGACTATTGTTTCTTGTTCTTACAACTGTTTGTTGATTAAAGTTGTCTTGAATCTTGACTCTTGAATCTTAAATATCAAATGAGAGCTCTATAACTGACAGGAAGACCAGCCTATGGTCAGACACACACACACACACACACACACACACACACACACACACACACACACACACACACACACACACACACACACACACACACACACACAAAGCAAATACATCAAATTCATGTCACTTGGGCTGCTTGGACATTATAAGCTAACTTCCAGTCTTAATGTCCAATGAAAAATAATGAATTTGTTATTGAGAATCATGCTAACTCTGGTCCACAACAGCCTTTAGAATAGTCACATTCCACCTCTTTCTCTTATAGTAGTCTACAGGATTGTCTACACAACAATAAATAAACAGGCAAATAAAGCTGCTTATGCAGTTTTGAGTGAAAACATGAAACAACTTGGCACATCTTGGCATCTGTACCAAGAAGTGCTTATATTCTGCCTTTAGTTTTTGATCAAACTGTGATGTCCTTAATAAGTGGGAAAAAAATCCCGCAAAGACCTGATACCAGACCTACAATATCTTTCAGCTGACCAGAAATGGTCTCCATGGAAAGGTGACTATCAGGAAGCCATGCTTTAAGAAAGGAAATGAAACGAAAACTGAGTTATGCCAAATTAAACAAAAAATGGATTGAAAATCAGTGCTAACATGTCTTATCAATGGATCAACAGGGCTGAAAGAGCTAAAAAGCTTGTACAGGAGGCTCCAGGCTATGTTGAAAAAATAAAGTTGATCATACCAAAGAATAACTTTACAACTTATTAAAAGTGTACAACACTGTTTTTGCCTGATATATATTTTTTCTGGTCATATTTACACATGCTTTAAAAAATGTAGCACCTATTTCTTTTTTTTTCTTGGCAGAACATCTATAAACAAGGGTTCAAGACCTTTGCATAGTGTTATACATAGTATAGTATAGTATACTATAGTAATAGTATAGAGGCTATAACGAAAGGATATTGTACTATTGCTAAATTACATTTGTTTAAATTTGCACTTTTCTTTCCTTAATTTGGAGAATATATGGTAAATATATAAACTAAGAATCTCAGATTTGAAATGTTGTGATCAAGAATGTCATCGCTGATAATATAATGTAGCAAACATGACAGTGAAATGATTTCTTGTTTTTTAGTTGGAGAAATTTTAATTGAATCCTGTTTGTGTGTCAACCCTTTTAGATTTCTTTTTGCTGTTTTAAGCAAAACACCTTAAATGAAGCAGCATTTCACCATTTTCTTATTCTCAGCTTATATTATCATCCTCTAACATTTCTGTTAGCTTTGTGTCTGTAAAGACACATGAAAACTCACTTAGAAAGAAACCAAATTCATGTATGTTTTTGTCTGATTATTGTTCTGTTATCAGTGGTCCTAGCATTGAACACTCAACCAGCTCCTCATGCTTTCACACTGCTTAAACCTGCTCCCCCAGCTGCTAGACTAAGCAGGATTACTTGGAGCTTACACACCAAACGCACACACACACACACACTTGCACCCTCCCCTTATCACCCAGCCTCTCTGTCTAATTGATGTGTGGATTATTCTGTCTATTCTCATCCCTCACAGCTGTTTCATAGCTTCAATTAATCTGATTTGGAAGACATTGAAAACCCATACATTCACTTTGTGCTGTGTTTTTCCACACATCCAGAATGTTTACAGTCTTGATTGGAGGAGAAGGGTCCTTCTTATCGAGAGTTATGAAATGTGGTTGCTGTTAACTGGAGCAGAACTGCAGAGAAAATCACATGCTGATCATCTGAAAACATCTGTAAAAAATGTCTTTGTACTGTCTGCTTTAAAAACAAGTCAAAGTAATTAGAAAAAAACCTAAATAGCCTTTTCTAGCAAATATGAAATATAACACAAGTTTTCATTCTTTAGATTGTAAGGGTTGTTCGCTTATAAAAGATTTCCTTTTGATTCAACCGCAGCCTAAAGTATCGCCACTTACTATGTTTAATTTGGCCAGTTCTGGTTTGATTTGTACTGTCTGAGGGCAGTGAAAAGGTATTAATACTGGGAGTGACAGTAAAACCTTAGAGATAGCCTGGCATTAATCTGGAAGAGGAGGTGGAGGAAGGGTGGCTGTCTGCGTATGTATTATCAGCTGTATGTAGGGGAAATACCAGCAGCCAGAGGGATAATTATTAACCTATTCAGACTTACTTCATAGTGTTTTCAGACTGTATACAGACCTGTAAACCATGTCAAATTTACATAGGTTTACAGTAATTACCATTTGAATTTAATCATGATATTCAAGAGCTTTTGAGACTATGCAGGGAATTCAGACTGACTCTTGGGTTTTTATCTGGCCCACCTCATGGCATGAATACATAAAGTACTGACAGGATTAATCAGTTATTTGATTCACCATCTCACCAAATGTTATTTTCATCTAGTCTTACGGAGTCGGAATTATCAGGAGTCTTTTCTAAGTAATTCTTTTCCTTATAGTTTATTATGCCAATTAATGCCACTGTTAGTTTGATGAAGGTTGCATCAGTCATTACACTTGTGACACTTTAGATTTAGTCTTGTTTTTGTACACATATTAACCTTAAAGAATACTAAAAATACAGCGTTGAACGAGTTTAAATCAATCCAAGGAAAGATGAAGGAAAATGGCTTAGGGCCTGTTTAAAGAGAGATCCAGTTACACCAGGAACTGCCTCTGGGATTTCTTGATTCATTATCAGCTGTATACATGAACTAAAGATACATTTACAGGAAACTTGCTTGTCAGCAAATTTATGAAATGCTGCGTTTGCTACAGGGAGGCAAGCATGATCCTGGTGTCAGCATGTGTTTGCATACAGAGTTATGTGCATGTGTGCCTTTGTGCATGGGGTAATTTATTTTCTGTTGTAAAGACATCAGTAGTGATGCCTGTCAGCTTGTTTGTGCAAGTCCTTGAGCAAGCCTGTGTTTAAGAATTAGTTTGAGGGGGTATCTTTGTTGGAGTGATTTTAAGTGTATGTAGTTTATATAAGGCAATGTTGCATGACTGTCTTTGCTGACACAGCAGTGAAAATTTTAATCTGCACAACGTGTAGACAAGGTAATGTTTAAAGACACAACTAACCACTGATAGTGCACCAGAAAAAAAGTGACAGAAGTAGATAAGATGAGTGAGGGGCATTAAGTTGAAAGGTCGAAGAGAGGGGGGAGAAGTTGTAAGGCCAATTAGATGCTACAATGAAACAATAATAAGCCAGTCAAAGAAGGAGAACTGGGAAATGATGGGAAAGAAAGTGTACAGAGAAAAACCCTTTTGGAATAAGAACAGTAAGGTCTCTGGGCTCCAAGTTTGGGTCAGACCGGTTGTTTAGTTTGGCCTGCTATGAACAACTGGAACAATATTCACACCAGGAGATGCATGGAGGGAGGGAGAGTTAGACTCAGTTCACCTGAAAAAACTGACATGTTTCTTCATGAAGGGCTTATTGCATTGCACTGCTCTGCCTGCTGCTTACCTTTGAGATCTGTTCACAAATATTTACAAGGTGTGTTTGTAGTTCTGCATAATGATTTAAGTGATAGAGGTGACAGGCAGGTTCATGGTCACTACTTTGGAATTGTTTGGTCAGACAAATACTTTTTCCTGTTTAAGGTCATTTAAATGGTTTCTTTGAAGCTTAACAAATGACCCATGAGGCTGTCTAATGTTTTCTTTTTTAATTAGATACTACAGTACTCAGCCTGACTCAGTATGTGTGTGTGTTTCAACTGCCTGTGTTATCTTGACTTAAGTGAGCAATGCTGTGTATTTTTTTCCCTACTCCACTGACTTTATGAGCAGTCCTCGGGTGTAATGAGGCTGGTTGCTTTCCAGCCCCAGCAGTGTTTATTTATAGGGCAGGAAAGGCTATTTGTATCTTGAGGAAGTTTTGTACAAGGGTTTTTTACTGGAGATCTTCTTGCATCTATTATTGTCCCATGCTGGACAAACATTAATCCTTCCACTTTAAATTAAAATAGGAGTACATTTTAGTGAAAAAAAAAAAAATAATAAAGCGGTAAAAGTAATTTACAAGCCCCCCCCCCTTTACTATGTTTTAGATAGTATATAAAGTCACAGTCTGAATTTCTTAGCACATTGTTTTCTGTAGTTTTACTTAGTTGAGTCAGTTGAGTATTACACATTGTTTGTGAGGGAGTGAGCTATAAGGCTAACATGTAAAAGTTCATTCGTGAGGTGAACTAACTCAAGTTCTGAGCTTTCAGTAAAAAGTAAAGTAAAAAGGGGGTGCTGATGGCAGAATATTTAATCATCTTTTGTGTTCTGTCTTTGACTCAAAAGCTGAGATACTTTCAAAATCAAATGACAAAAAGTCACCACATCTACTATTATTATTTAGTTTTGCAGCTACTCTGCAGTGTAAGTATGAACATCTGTTATGCTCTTTCCTCCTAATTCTTTGGCTGATGTATGATTTCACTTATTCAACTGTTTAGAGCTACTTTCGTTGTATTTTTTTTAAAAATTATTATTATTTTGTATTGCTCTCGGTGGCTGACATGTCTGGACTGCAGTCCAGCTAGTTTAGCATAGAGGTGGTTTGGCAATGCCATGCTGAAGTAGCCACAATTTCCTTTGAGAGGAAATTATTTCTTTTGAAATGTGGACTAAAAACAAGCTTCACTGACCATTTAACTTAGTTCAAAAGGCTTTGCTTCCATAATTTTCAAAAGTACTTTTGATTTTTTTTAATTCAACCTAGAGGACAATTGTCTTCTTCACCTCAATTCACCTTAATATTATTTAGGTCCTTTCTCAGGTAGAGGGTTTAAATGTTTTTAGAATTGCATTGATTTTAGTCAGTTTAGTTTTACACAATGTGCTTCATTATTCAAATGAGATTGTAGATTATTAGTGTAATAGTTGTTAAATGACTTTTAGCTTTGAAATTAGTATTAAAGAAAACCTAACGTGTCTAAAATATGCAAGGCCATGCACCGTTTAACTTTTAGACTAACATGATAATGTGATAGGCCTACATTGGAGAATAATTTCTTATCAGTGCATACACGCCACAAATATTCTTCTTGGAAGTCTCGGTACTTAATAAAATTGTTGCCAAAAAGCCTCCCTTGGCAAACAGTGGGTGTTAATAGGAGTGATGTTTAACTTTGTTCTTAGAGGAACTTCAGTAGTCTGTCTACAACAGAGTACTACAACATATGTTAAACGAAAGCAGAAGAAAAGTGTAAAGCTGCACTGGCTCTATAGAAAGCAGCACGTCTCTTCAACCTGGATTGGTTAAAGTTTATCAGTTAAGGAAAAAAAAAAAATCTGTGAATGTTAAGTCAGAAAAGTAGAATTTTTTCCTCATGTCACCTTAATATTGATAGTTCTTTGCTAATCAATACGACACACCCAAATCTCTTATCTAATTACAAAGGTTAAGTTGCTGTGTTGAGAGGTGGGCTTGGGTCTGGAAAACCTGGGTTCAAGTCCCTGGGCTAGCAACTAAGGTGAACCAAACCCCCAACTGCTCCCCTGGCGCTGGAATCTGGCAGCCTACTGCTCCTAGCAGCTAGGATGGGTTAAATGCAGAGAAAGAATTTCCCAGCTTTGGATTACTAAAGTATAATTTAAAAAAAAAATAAAACAAAAAATAAATATTCAGTCTTTAGATTTATTTGTATACCACCAGTTATGAGTCTAAAAGAGCTGGAGAATAACTTTAATTTGCAGTTCTTGTTACTATTTTGGATGACTTTCATATAGAGTGCATTATTATGACTGTACAACCCACATTAGTTTCAAGTAAGATATGAGATAAAGAATAGGCTGGTGCTGTTAAATTTCAAGTAAATCATCATGGTCAAAACGGAAAAAAAAAAAAAGTGTTCCTACGTTCCTAAATGTGTTTCGTGATCTCAATAGGAGGCTCTCATTTGGCAGTGTTGTGAAATATATGGCAGCATCTTTCATTATAAAAGAAACCATCTGGCCTTTGTTTAACTGCTCCACATACTTACTCTTTTATGCTTGCTTTCATAGTTTCAGAGTCTAAACTATTGTGGTGTGTGTCTCTGTGTGTGTGTTTGTATGTCTGTGTGCTTATGCATGTTTGTACTATAGAGGGCAGTAAGCGATTTCAGCTGTGGCCCAAGAGAAAGGATGTATTGTTAAAGGACATTTGAGCATCAGCATTGCAGGAGATAAGGAGTTTGAAGTTAACTGCCACTACTGATCAAAGGGCAGCGATATTGTACATGTGTCAATCTATGCCGTCTTTTCATGTTTCCCTTTTATTCTGTACGGTATGCACTCTGCTGTCTTTTCCCCAGCTTCGTGTTTGTTCTCCCTTTTTGTCTCTGAAACAATTAATTATTTACCCTGCATAGATGTTGTTCCCCCTGGAGTTCAATCTTGTTGTGCTTCTTTCCTAGCTCCCGTCTAACCTACTTTACTTTTGCATTAAATCCCGTAGACACCATAATTCTTCTTTGCACAAAAGACAAATGTGGGTTAGTGTGTGATTTGGAAGAGGGGATGGTGTTGTGTGCTCATGTTCTCTGAGACATGATTATTAGGAGACAAGGTTTTCATCCTAATAATCTTGTATGGCTTTGGTTGTGTTATGGTTATCTGTCTGACATAAACAGGCCTGGTCTTTTTTTCATTTTTTCTTATCTTTTACCCTTTTGTTGGGCCATTGACTCTGTCTTTATATACAATACCCCTTAATATAATCAGCAGTTCACTTATGCTGTTTTTTAGGGTTATGATAGGTATTTTATTTTGTTTTTCTCTGCCTGGATATTCTGAGTGTTCTTTTAACACTTTTGTCTAGAACAAGATTTCCTAACTCAAAAATGTCCCTGACATTTGTTTTTGATGATTAGTTTTTTTTTTATTTAGGCAAGGTAAGGTAGGGCTAGCTTATTTGTATGGCACATTTTGTGTACAAGAAAAGTCCAAGTGCTGTAAAAGTATTCCCAAATACAACTCTCTAAATTGATGAGTAATTCCCTCAAATCTATCATGGATTGATTTTAAACCTCCTCAGAAATTATTAGTTTATTTTCTTTGCTTCTGTTTTATTTTTCCATCTTTATTCACCAAGTATACAGATTTGTTAAGCAATGATAATTATCAGAAGACATGAAACCTCATGGACTTTTTGATAAACAGATCAGTTTTGTTTGTGCAAGTAAAGCTGTTAAACTAAAACAGTCTCTTCATGTATTGCACACCATCATGGAGATAATGGCTAAACAGAGTGTTTCATCTCTTTATTTTGTCTTTTTCTCAAATAAATATACTGAAAGGCTATCTAAAGTAAATGTTTTGTTACTTAACTAAGTCTTCACTTGGTGGTTTGAATACAGATGTCTACAGATTACGATGTACTAGGTCTTACTATTTCCTGAGCTATGTTTATTTTCCCTCAGAAACCTGGGGATATTTTAGAGAAGACATGCTTATGTAAAAATCCTTTGGTTAAATAGACACACACACTTGGCCTTCTTTTAATTTTGTATTTTATTCTAAAATCTAACAATTTTTTAAATTCCCCAACATGTTTTCAGTGCTTTACAAATAGAAAAACTGATGTAAAAACTGTGTGAAACACATAAGGCAGGAATATTGAGGTTGGAAAAATCACTGAAATTAAACTTAGGCAAGAAACAATACTATATGTGATTAAAGCCTGTCAGCATGTGTTAATAAACTCATTAATTAATTCTTAGCACTGTGGTTTCATGCGCCCCTGTAATTTCAGAAAGCCTCAGGCCTGGACAAACAGGAAACACTTAGTGTTATCAGTGGACTCTTTGTGTATCTTAATGAGTGTCAGACCAAAGACAGAAAGGGAACACACACCCTGATCTTACTGTAAACACTCTTAACTGCAGCTCAAGAAACACAGAGAGCGATACAAGCTAAACGAGAAGCAGGCTGTCGGAGCCAGAGGAAGCAGAACTGACAGCAAAAAAGGAAGTGGATTTCACTTCCTGGTAATAAACTTGGAATAACAGTTGTTTCACTGGCTAAAATCTCAGAAGTAGTGACCCACAATGTATTTCTATATATTTTTACTTTTTTATAATTTTATTAAAAAGTCATTAATTAATCCCCTGAATACTCCCTTTCTGTACTGGTAAGGTCAGGTTTTTGGAAATGTGACCCCACCAGCTCCTTATCTCCTCTTGTATTGTACTTTCCTAAAACAAAAAAGACGACTCATTCCCTCTGGACCTGCATATTTTGTTTCCTGCCAGTCCCTGATATACTCTACTTTATAAGACCGAGATGAATTGATTCTTTCATTGATTAATTTAATTAGAAAACACTCCAATATGTCAGCCTCACTTTTAATTAAAGAGAGTAAGAACAAAATGTAAGGAAATGTAAAACAAATAAAACATTATTGCAAAGTCCAACAAGTAAGCACCAAAAACTGTTAGTGGCCTGCTAGCAAACACACTCGGTCGCCTCGCTCTTAAACTTTGCAACATTTTCTTTACGATGCTTTGTGTTGACCCTTTGTTCAGTCACTTTTGTCTGAACTGAGGTCCACGCTGATTTTGCATTCTCTCTGCCAGCACATGATTATTTCATCAGCCTCCCTGCGATGACACTACTTTTGTATGTGACCGAAACTGGAGCAGTGCTTTCCGCTCCACTTAAACCTGTCCACTACAATAGAGTCTAATACTATCGATGCTGTGCTGCTCTGCCTTGCTGCCTTTCAGTTCATGTAAAGCCGATAAAAATCATACAGAATTATCACATCGTGATGCTACAGTTTCATTTGGTTTTTTTCTTTGTAATTGTTTGTCATTTAGAAATTTAAAAACATATATTTCATCTTGTTTTTTTCATTTTTTACAGTATTTTTTCCTCACTGGTAAACAACATTCCACCTACTTCAAGTTGTTCCACCTCACATGGTTGTCTTTGTTTGTATGACTGACCACCAACTTTGTTCTCTCACTTCTGGATTTTGTGTAAACCTCTTAGTACATTTCAAACTGTGGTAGTTGTTTCATTTTAAGATGTATAAAAAATGTATTTTCTATGTCTGGGAAGCAGGTCATATATCTAGTAAAGAAGATAGATGATAGATGGAGGGAATTTCCTTTGGGATATGTGTGAAGTTTTGTGTTTTACTTATTGTGCGAGTGCTTGGTTATGTGAACAACTATAAAAATTGTTTAACTGTATTTTACATTAAAGGAGTTTAAATTTACTGGTTATGTGAGTGAAATGTGCGTTTTGGCGTGGTAGAGCAGGTCGTCCAATGACCGTAAGGTTGGTGGTTCGAATCCTGCTTACCCAGTCAGTCTTGTGTTTAGTGGTGGTCAGAGAGCCCATTGGCGTGGATTGGCTGCCACTTTTCCATCAATCTGCCCCAGGGTAGGGTAACAACAGATTCAGTGTAAAGTACTTTGGGTGCCTTGAAGAGTTAATCAATTATTATTATGTTGAAATAAAAGTCTTTATGAGTTTATACAATATTTTGCTCCTCCATGTTAAATTGTTGAAACTTGCAACAGGCAAACTTGACATGGATGAATTTAGACTGCCTACATGGAAGGAAGCAGGCATTGAAGCAGAATTGAATTTCCCTTTGAAATGAGCCTCGGGGAAGCTGAAGTTCATCCCAGGATGCAATTGATAAAAATCAGCTTCACGTGGGCCTAGTCAGTCATAAGGCTTCACGAACAAAAAGTGGAGTTTGAGGGGTTGGATAGAGGGAATTAAAAGGTTAAAGCTGATGTATTTCTGCACAACTTCATGCAAACGGTACAGAACATTAAAAGAGTTAAGTATTGCTTTTATTTTCATAAGGTAAGCAACTATTCAAGAACAAGCTTGAATTTTACCATAGTAGAAAGCATTAAGAAATGAGTGTGAGGTTATCATCTCTAATATCTGACTGCTTCTGCTGGTCTGTCATTTATAAGGGTGGGTTTGTTTTGGTGCTTCTTCCGGACGACAGAGGCACTCAATTACAGCAGCTGGTTCTGCCCTTCCTGGTATCCACAAAACAAGATAAGGAGAGTTCTGGTCACACTTGAACTAAAAGTGTTAATTAATGTAAACAAAATAAACTTTAATGTTCCATCTACATTGTTGATGGTAGTCTTGATATAACTCAGGCAGTACCAGTTCATACATACTAATTTTCCCTTTCCTTTATTGTATTTTTTCTGTTTTTATCTTCAAATTATTGCTGTTTTTAGTAATTGACTGCCCCAGTGCCCTTTACACTGATTCAACATCACATGTTTGTAAGAAAATCATGAGACTTTTCTCACCAGCAGACAGGGTGCGAAATCCAGCTAATTTTTTTCTGAAAACAAGAAATCCAGACTACCACTTCATCTATCTCCTGCTGTGTCATGTTTCACTGAAAAGACACTTTTACTTCCAGTAGTTGCTGTGTCAAATGTTTCTCAGCTCTTTTGCCCGAGGCTCAGTTTTTCTTTTTAAATAAAAATAGTTAACGTTTCAGGTTAGTTGAGTCACGAATGAGGTAAAATGTTAATGCTCTGATGGAATGCAGAACACCCTAATGATGCATGACCATTAATGTTTGTCTATTGGTTTTAGATTTTTCATAATCTTTCCATTTTAATGAGAAAAGCATGATGGTTAAGAGTCCTAAAAGCCCTGCCGCAGAGGTACTTGTTTCTGTTGTTTCCAAAATGTTAGAGTTTCTAGTTCTTCATCAATTAATAACCAGCATCTTGCCTCTTACCCATGTGCTTTTAAGCCTGAACCACAAGAAATCTGAGGTATGGAGAGTGTTTTTTTTTTTTTTTTGTAATCTAAGACTTCTTAAATTTTTAAAACCAAAACAATCAAGTATTTTTCACCCTCTCACTGATCCATGTTAATGCTACTGTGGCTTAGGCTGCAGAGTTCAGTGGTCATCCTAGCTGTTCAAGTGATGGAGGGGATTTTTATAGCCCTGCATTTTTCCACCAGCTGTGCAAAATGTATTGCAGTGGTTGCACTTGAGTGTTTGCCACACAGGCTATTTACACCCTGTAGTGCTATGTTGGCTTATTGCTCCCTCTAAAAAAGGGTACAATCTGCCACCACATGTATTTATGGAGTCAGAGAGTTCACCTTCTTCTCACGTGTAGGTCAGTGTGCTATCAGGTCAAATATAATACTGTACTGCAAGCTAATATGAGCATTTGGCTGCAGGGAGAGATGAATAATGAACTTGTGTTGCCTACTTGGTGGGGGTCTGTGTTGCCTCCTCTACAAGTTACTACTTTTACAACAGTTACTTTAAATGCATTTAATTTGTCCTTAATACACTAGGTTTTTAGTAAATCACATTGTGTTCTGTTTTATGCAAGGCCTGTCTTAGTCATAAAGCTGGTCTGCTTTTAAGGCTTGCTCAGTTTTATCTGTACCATTTAAATGCTGTGTTGGAAGATAGTCTCAGAATGAGATCATGTTTGAAGCTTTCAAATAGCAGACTTCTATGTGAGCAGCCTATCAGTGATGCAAATGTGGGGCCATTTGGTTTGTGTTTGTGCATACCTACATATGATAAGGCCATAGCAAAGCCCAAAAACATTCTATTTCTCTAAGAAACATTACTCACATTTTGGGCATCCACTTTGGCCAAAAATCCTAATGTATTATTCCCATTGATATCGTACCACAGATTATTCTGATGCAACACCTCTTTCAGACGGTATCATTGTTAATATTTAATTTTGCATACATGAACATTTAGATAATAGTATCTTCCCCTCTGTACTACAGTTTATTGCTTTTGATATCCTCTTCTAATATCTGTTTTGTTTCCCTTTAGGTCAATGAGTGGAACAAAAATGACGAGCGCCTTCTTGCTGCAGTGGAACATGGTGATGTGGAAAAAATTGCACCCCTTCTTGCAAAGAAAGGAGCCAGTGCTGTTAAGCTGGGTAGTGAGGGCAAATCAGCGTAAGTATCCTTAGATTTTCTCGCCTTAAAAATAAATAAAAGTGCCTTAGGAACAGTTTTGGAATGAAGGTTTCTTTTCTGTATGTGTGTGTGTGCGCTGTATATTAATCCTAATATAATTAGAGCATGAATCCCATTACACTGGCAGACCCAATTTCCCTGTGGGGTTAATTAAATGCACAAGAATCCCAATGTCTTTTCTGCAAAAAATAAAGGATTTTTGCAGAGCAATCAACAAACTTGGAAAGAGACAATACTCTGAATTGACTTCTGAAGGATGAACAGGAAATGAGGACGGTTTAATAGAAAGAGCAGAAAGAAAAATGAAGCTCAGCATGGTTTAGAAATATCTTACAAGCTTGCATATAACACAGGCTTGACTAAGAAATTACTTGACTGTGGTAAAATAAAAATCCAGAGAACCTCCAGTCTTTGTTTTCTGATCAGTTCAAGGATTCAGCTTCTCTCAATGCTGTGTTCTCACAGTCTGGAGCTTTTGAAACTACTTTCAATGCTTCGTAACAGTGTTAAAAATGAACGGCAATTCTAAAAGTGTTTTTTTTTTTCAGTTCTTGAAAGGTTAACATTTTTTAAAATGCATCATTTACCTTCCTTGTCATTGAGTGTTTTTGAAAGCCATTTTCTGCAGAGGAGCTTGCTGCCTCACTGGTTGAGATTGTTGATAACACAGAGGCTCAGTGTTAATATTTGACCTCTTTCTGTTCTGAAACACAACACCCGCTGACCTCAATGTGTTGAGCAGCTCACACAGAGCTAGGTAGATTGAAATGCAGGATCAGATCCAGTAAGAAACAAATATGCAGTCTCACATGCTGAAACAAACAAATAGCCTTTTTATTTTCACCACTAGTTTGCATCCTTGACCTTTTCCGTGGGTGAACTTCTAGCACATGAACACGCGGACGGATGCATACTCACATCGTGATGAATTTGGTTTTGAATCGCAATTCTCCGACCTTTTCAGAACACACAATGGAGGAGTCTACAGTATCTCTATGGCAATAAAACCTGATTAAGAGGCATGTGGCCATAGTTGTGTGTTTCTGTGTGTGATGTGTGCACATCATATACATAAACACTTAGGGAAGGAAGGGCATGTTTTGTGTTGTGTTTTTTATTTTTTACTCTGCTTACTGAGGTGGAAAGGGGTTGTATTGATTGCCTTCTGCACACATGCACAAATAAACACATACAATTCAGACAGAGCTTTTTTTCTTTACATACAGCAGTGCTTTAACAATGTAAGTAACCACTATCCATATGATGGGTAAAAAACAGCCTCAAGTGTAGTAGTGATATTAAAATTCAGAGAACTGTCAGACTATTATGTTGGTATTAGCATTGCAGAACGGATCTGAAAAGCTGCCATTTCCATTCAAGAAGAAATTCTTACTGAGTTTGCAGTTTGCTTTCAAAGCCTCCACACAAGCAGGCAGGAAGTAATTCCTTGTAAAACCACAGACAGCTGTTTTGTGAACTTTTTTGCAAGAATTTAAGGACTAAAACTGCATCCTTTTACTGTTAGGAGTTGCAGATGAGTTTAATACAAACATATTTGTTGTTGCTGTAGTACTTTTTCTACTGACAATAGTTCAACTTACAAAAGTTCTCCAGTTCTGATATAAACTTTTGTTTTTTTTTTTCTGTTTCTTTGGGTTCATGTGCAGTCTTCATGTAGCTGCTGCTCGTGGTCAGACAGACTGCCTAGCTGTGATTCTGGCTCATGGAGCTGACCTGTCAGTGACTGATGCTGCTGGTACGTATTGCAAATAAGAACATATGACAGATTGTGAGGATTTTGGATAGTCAGTATTATAAATAATGATTTGATCCAAAATTAACTAATGCTTTTTTTCTTAAACTCTTTGTTAAGGCTTTACTGCTTTACACCTGGCTGCCAAAAACAATCAAGTGGAATGCTGCAGAAAACTCATTCAGGTAAGTCTCGTAAAGTAAGGGTGGCCATTATAAATAAAACAATGACATGTCACTAAAGTCCACTAAAGTATTACACAAACATACACAAACCAAGCAAGATATTATACCACACACCACAGTATTTAATTGATTATAATGTCTGTAAGCTATTTTAGTTCTAAATGTCCTAAAGATGTGTTAGTTTTATATTTCAAACACATTTTCTAAGTGTTTTGATGACACTGAGTTTCATTGTTACTCAGCAGGATTAGTCTTGGATATATTACATGTGGTGGAGACTAAAAAGGAATGTGCTTGTGTGAAAGTGCTACATGAACCATATGAAACTGAACTGTGAACTGGTGAACTGTCTTTATTCTGTTAAAATGCCTGAAACCAGACAGTTTCACAGCTTCTTGTCCTCAGTCTGCTGATTCCGTGTGCAAATCAGCAAATCTTAGCAAAAGATACACACTCTCCCAGCTCTCATCTGCTGACCTTACCACTTAATGACAGTCTAGAGTAGCATCTCATCAACACACACCTACATGGCCAGACAAAGCTCTGCTGGGGCCGACATTTGTAAAGCCTGAGTTTTATGTTGTCATTTAATTATCAATAAGTCTTATTAAGACTTAGTGATAATACAGTTTTTTTCTTAAAGATAAAAAGGAAAACGGGTTTTCCAGGAAATGTATTACAGGAACTTTAAAATTGGAGTTAAATGAAAATGTTTTTAGTTTTTCAGACATTAGAAATAGACACAGATGCATTACAGCAGATACATGAATTAATTGATCCAGATGCTTTGAAATGTCTTATTGAATTGTGTTATTTAATAAAATAACTTTCCTTTCACGCTTAAAGAGTAAGTGTCCCATTGAAGCTGTGGATGGCTCAGGAAAAACTGCTCTGCATCATGCTGGTAAGTGTCTCAGCATCTTGACAATTTAACGATATGGAAGAGCTTTTATATAGGAATTGGTCTGCTTTGATGAGGACATGGGAAAATTTCTTGTGAGATTAAGTTTAAGCTCTAATATTTTTGGGATAAAATCATCTGCCATATTTTTAATGAAGTCATTAAAAAACTTTCTTTTTTTCTTTTTCTTCTTTTATCCTCAGCTGCATGTGGGAACATCCAGATTGTTCAGCTGCTGTGCGAAATGAAAGGTCCCGTCAACCTAAAAGATGCAGTATGTGCTTTCATTATTACTTTCACTTTAACCTTCCCTCACTTATATTTCTTGGCATATCAGATGGGGGGGATCTCATGAACTGATGTTGCCATGTTTTTCTCCTCTGTTCAAAGATTGATTACTGTTGTATATTGAATGTGTGCATTTCAGTGCTTGTTTAAGGTAGAAGGTCAGAGTACTGTGGGAACTCAAGCCGCAGACATGTGGTCTCCATTGCAGTGACAGACCATGCTTGTGGTTTTAACCCAGCTGGGATGTGTAAGCATGAATTGCTGTGTTTGTTCAAAAGAAATGAGAAAAAAGAAAGAAATGGAGATGTTTTCCATTTATTTCCAATGCTGCTGCTCACACGACAGTCTCTCAGCCTTTTTTGTAAAAATCTAATTGGTCAAAAAAAAGTGTACTCATATGAAAAAAAGTCTCATTTTTAAACATGACAGAGTCTGTGCTTCATTTTCTGCTACTTTGTGACTGGCTTTTCTCTAAAACAGCATTTTTTCTTTGAAACTTCATTTTAAATCTGACTGGCATATTCTTGTATAGTTAGGGGAAAATGTTCAGTGTTGAAAGTAAAAGAAATCCTGATATCACTTTCACTGAACATCATGTACTTCTCCTGCTGTAATCATCTACAAATGTGTGTTGAAAGGTTTGAGCAGCCCTGTCTTTTGTTAGCGGATACAGACTGTGAAGCTAAAAGCCGTCTGGAACATGAAGCTTTTTACGATGAGCAGAACATGCCAGCTTGTTGGCCTTGGGCGTACATCACGGCTGTATTGTATATCAGCAACTGATGTGTATTTGACTTAAATAAACACATCAAGATATAAAAAGAAACAGAGGAATATGTACCAGGTGAAACATTGTGTAAGACATTTTTATTTATAACAGAGATTCAAGCTTTAAATCTTTATAAACTCTATGTTTGCTGTTGGAAAGTTTACACTAGAAAGAACAATTACTGACATTTCAGCTGATTTTGGTCATGCATGTGATGTCATACATGTGATTTCAGTATCACATTCAAAGGCCTGCATGTCTGTTTACTATATGTCTCTACATTCAAGTAGGAAAGGGAGGACTGAGAAGATTGGGTCAGGTTTGGCAATCAGGCTAGTTTGCTCTCTGGTTGACAAGCTCATTATCCTCCATCTTCAAGCTTCAAATCAGCAGAAAATAATACTCCAGCTACAGGTGTGCTGCATAAAAAAAGCACTGTTTCTCAAAATGCAAATTTAAGATTTAGCCAGGTTTAAGTGGACACCTGTGTCTTGGTGCAGTATTGATTGTATACTGGGACATGCATTATTTATTATTTTTGATCAACAGGCCTCTCATTCTAAAACAAGACATGATTGCTACTGCTCGTTTTCTCCTCTTCAGCTCTGCTCAAACCTTAAACCTTTGCCCAGATGTGGGGGAATCAGAATTTAAACAACTGACAAGTTGTAAACATGACTTAAATTGTACATGCATGCCAAGTAATACACCTGTGCACCCACACACACACTTAATCTATTGTCCAGAAAAGGGCAAAATGATTTTTAGTCTTTTGGATTCCAGAGCAGGAGAATCACAGACTGGGCAGAGCAGACTTAGGGCTGTTAAAGTCTTTAGCAGAGCTCAGAGGAACCCAGAACATAGTTTTGCTCTCTTTGGTCTGTGGAAACAGCAGCAGGCATGTAATATAAAACACACAACTATGCTGACACACTCAGCCGTTTCTTTTGCTTTTTGGTTTGAACATCTTTTTTTATGTTAATATGAATGGAAATGTGTTTTATTACAGTTTAAATCTGAGGTCTTTGTCCATTGAGTTTTTATGTTTAGAAACTAAAGTCCATCCAAAAGTCACAAATTTCATTTATCAACCTAATTTTGTTCAGTCAACATTTTTCTTAGCTGAGACTTTTGGACAGCAGCTCCTCCAAAGTTTGACCTCACAACAGTCTCAGCCAATCAACTACTAAGGTTTGGTTTGGTTAACAGAGGGCTATGTTTGTTAAAATATCAAGGTTGGGGTTAAAATCCGTCAGTCCTGTTGAAAAATGTAATATACTACATTTAATGAAATACTGCTGTAGTTGGTCAACTCTGGCAACTGTCTAATAAACTCTACTGATCTCAGTCATTTAGGACTGTAGTTACATTATTCAGAGATTTTCCCTTACAAGTTGAGATTAATGTGTATGTAAATACTCATATTTGTCAAGAGACTTTGGGCAAAAACATCTTTGATGTTATTTTAAACAGTCCCTTATCTGAACACAGCTACACAGAGTATAGATTCAAATTAAACACACCAATGCATTCATTTTGAATAACTAAAAAAGAAGCTTTTTTCAACCTTTTACTGACCAAAAATGATAAATAAATGTTATTTTCTGTGGGAAGAAAAGTAAGTGCACCCTTTTTTTGCCCATTCTTAGCACATAAAAAATCTTGGAGGCATTTTGAACAACTTTCCATCATCAAAGTTATTTATGGTAAATTTTCTAAGGTCAATTTTCATTGTAATTTTTTAAATTCTGTGTCACTGTTAAACATTAACATCTACTTGGTCAAAGTTTTGGATTAATGAGTATCCAGCTAAGTTAAAGTTAAGTATTTTAAAAGGGATTGATAAGCATAGGTATTTAAACAAAGAAGTTAAGGTTAAGAAAAAACATTATGGCTTCTATTAAAACAGACACAGTAATGACACGTTATATCTAAATATTTCCTTTCCTTTATTACTGGCTGCTGAGTCCTGCTCAGTGGCCTCAACTAACAAAACTATTAATGTCCGACTGAAATGTTTGACCAGAGCGTTCCCACCACCACATTTTGATGCAGTTATGAAGTCCTTTGGTCTACACCAAACATACCAACGCTTACTGAGGCCAAACCATTTTTATTTTTGATTTGTACGTTTTTGGTCTTTAATCTGACGCACCTGCCACAGAGGTCCGTTTTAGTTTTTTTTTTCCCTGAATATAGATAAGAATTCAGATATAGAGTAGATATAGTGAAACTGCTGGGCTTCTTGGATTTTTTTTTATCAAATGGCGTTTTGGCAATAGTTTGTAATCTGTAATATTTGTTTCCTTATGTTATGGAGATTTTTTAAAATAATTATTTTCTTTTAATTTAGATTATGAAAAAAAATTGTACAATTTGAACCAGTCACATTTATTTCTCAGCGTTTATAACTAAATCAACCATTATTGTGGCATGAGCAGTTTTTATTTATTTATATTTTATTTTTAACTTATTTGTATCTCTGATCTTAAGACATGCAACTGTGTAAGAAACAGAAGAATGCTTCCTGTCTATGAGTTCGGAAATTCATTTACAAGAGAACACATTGACTTGGTCCTCACGTTGACCTGAGATTTTTCTCACCACATAGACAGTTGGCATAATCCATCTCAAGACCCACATCCTGAAGCCTCGTATTTTTGTGTTTGTTCATTTATATTTTTGTTATGATTTTCATCCTATTGAATGTTTTTATGTGTTCTTGTCCTAAAGGATGGTGTTACGTCCTTGCTGCTGTCAGCCAAACACAATCATTCTGAAGTTTGCAGCACTTTGCTGGACTTTGGTGCTGAAATCAACACTTCTGACAGCGCTGGCAGGTAAAGACAGCTAACACCAGTCTGAGACAAACATTTTACAAATGGCATGTATGACACATTTAGACATTCATACCTGGGCCTCTCTGTTTTGTAGGACAGCCTTGATGCTCTCCACAGAGTCCAGTGGAATATCTGTGGTTGAAGTTTTGGTTCAGAGAGGGGCTGACCTGTCAGCTGTCGATTTAGAAGGTCATGATGTTGTGCACTACACCAAGTTGTTGAACAACTCTGAAGCCAAATCTGCAATCATGGCAGCTCTGAACAGACATCCGCATTTAGGTAAGAGTTATGAAAATCAAAGAACATACAGAGGGTGATGTTGTGATGAACACACACCTTGTTTGTCAGAGTACATTATATAGATGATTGTTTCTGATATCGACCTGCCTATAAGGTTAAATCAAAGCAATTTAACCATCAGCTTCACAACTGAATTCACACAATGCTCCACAAGACAGAAAAGCCCAAATCAAAACATATTATACAACACAAATAGATAAACATTCACAAAGCTCTGTATATAATACACCCTTCATGTCTGCATACTGAAATATACGTAGGACAGATCCAGACACAACTAATTAACTGACAAATGAATGGATTAAGTAGCCTCGCTTTAGGCCTGAATACACACAGTTAACAGCGCACACATCACAATAGGCCAAACCTATTTAAAATTGCACTAATTCCTCTGTCATTGCAGGTCATATCTATTTTAAATTGAAAGCATGCATATTACCTAAAAAAATATAACATATTGATCTCTGACCAGAGGACCACTGTAGTCATCTGGGAAGATTGTAGCATTGTCCCAGTCCACGTGTGGTGGCACACTAGGGGTCTTCTCCTTTGTCAGGCAGGCCACGTTGTGAAGGGCAGCACATGCCACCATGATGTCACATGCCTTGCCTTGGCTGACCCATAAGTGGTGAAGACTTTGAAAGCATGCCTTCTGGAGGCCATAGGTCATTTCTATTCATGCCCTTGTTCTGGCATGGGTATTATTATATGCCTTAGGGTCTGCAACTAGTGTCAGGAGAAAATTCTGGCAAGAATACCCTCTGTCCACCAGCAATACAAAAAATTCTCCTGTGATTACAAAATGTCATCATTTCAACCTCATAAATAAAGGGACATTCTTGACACAGCCATGATGTTAAAAGTGATTATTAACTGAGGTTGTGTCACTCACCTTGTGATGGGTGCTGATAGACTGCAGAGGTCCTAAAGACTCTGGAGTCATGAACTGAGCCAGGCAACATTGTTGCCAGAGAAGGAGATAAAGATGTCTGATAGAGCTTTGTTAGCCAGACACACACATTTACATCATTTCATTCACGTCTGCAGTCAGTTTTATCAGCAAATTCAACAGCTTCATAATTGGAGCACAACCACGTTTTTTGGAAATGTTAATTAACTGCTTGGATTGTAATAGTGATGGTTTCAGCACAGTAGTGAGTGTGTATTCTAGGAGGATTTCCTGCTCTGATGGACAGAAATACGCTGCTCTCATTGCCAGGGTAGATCAGTGATTCTGTGATAGATTGCGAGGGTCTATTTGGAGACGCCGTGAGTGCGCACTGATCCAGGATTGACTTCACTGGGTGTACGCTCATCCTGGCCTGCTCTTTATGCAACCAATTAAGCCTGGACTCTCTTCTTTTGGATTTGATGATCCCAGCTTAGTTATTGTAACCAGATATCTAAATCCTACTTTTGTACAACAGGTCTCTCATCAAACATTGGTCAAAAAGCACACACACACAACCAACCAACCCGTTTGCTCATCTCTGGTTTCAACCCCGAGTCAACACTGCCATCTGTTGTAGAAATCATGTTACTGTTCATTGCAAAATATCTTGTAATATTTTAAGAGCAGGCTGAAACAATTACTACAGTTTACTGCTGTTTAACATGTTTATTTTCCTGTTGTCTCCTTTGGCAGATGTCAAGTCTCCTAAAAGTCCTCAGGTAAGACATCTGTGTCCTTTTCAGTACTTCACTGCTACTAGTGAAGTACTGCTACCAGTAAGTACCTGTTTAATTTTCCTGTTTTTAACTTCTGAAAAACAGGAAATTAAACACCCAAGACTGTAAATGTCTTCATATTTTACGGCTACAAGGAGATGAGTGTTGAGAAGTAAAGGAGTAGGGCCACTGTTGGGAATAGAAAAACCCATAAAAAAAGCCTAATTCACTGTATTGTCTCCTCCAAGTGCAGATGAGATGGTGAAATGGTTATGCTGGACTAAAATCACAAGATTTACCTTTGTGCTATTAAATTAAGACTCATTTTCACAGCTCTGCTACATTACATCACAGTCAGCTGATGCTTTTATCCAAAGCGACTTACAGTAGTTAGGCAGTAGCAGTAAGGATCTTGCCTAAGGACCCACCTGGAAGGTGTTGATATTCATCAACCTGGGGAAATCAAACTCTGCCAACTGAGCTATCCAACTGCACTAAGAACTTAGTTCTACACAAGCTTTGCATATGCATTAGTATAAAATTTACCAGCTTTGCTTAAAAAAAAAAGGAAAAAATCTTTAGTTGCAGTTTTTTTTTTTTTTAATGACATAACTTACCGTAGCACTCATTGATTTACTATCCTCTTACTAACCCGCACTGAATCCCACCTTTCTTTTTTTCTTTCTTTTTGTTGCCTTCCCCCTCTGCCTCTTTTGCTGGCTCAGCAGCATGATCAAGTAGCTAAGCAAAGTGATGAGCGGATCACAACTCCCAAAAAACGAAAAGCACCTCCACCTCCTATTAGCCCACTGCAGGTAAATGCATGACTCTCTCATGTCGGCTCGTATCAGTGTGTCACTCTATATTAATATTAATGCATGTGTGGAATATGTTCATGAAATGAGTATTGAGTAGTCAATTTCCCTCTGTCAGTGTTTTCTCAACTGAAATGCATTTCTGTCTTAAATTTTGTTCAGTTAATATATGTGTAATTTTGTTTTTCAGTGTTTAAAACCCCCTTTTTTTTTTTTTTAAATCAAACCGTATTTCTATACTTCATTATAAACAAAATGTTTTGAACATTGGCAGGAGCTTATCTCGAAAACTGAAGAACAAATTTGCATTTCTTACACAAAAGATAAGATTTCAGGTGAAACGTAAAAAAAAAAAAGACCTCCTACCTAAATCTTTCTCTAGAGTTCTGGACCTTCTTCTCCTTCAGTCATTACATCTGCAAGCACTCCTGCATCCAACAAAAGTGACACTCCCATAAAATTCAACTACAAGGTAACTCAAACACACCCGACACTATGACCAATTTATTAACCTGAAAGCTGCTCTTTTTTACGCTTTCCCCTTTGTCTGTTTTTTTTTTTTTTTTTTTTTTCCCCCCAACGGCCACCCTTCACGTCTTCCTCCACCCCTCATTTGGAAGGAGGACGAGATCAGAGGAACAACACTGAAAGAGGAAGTTGAGAAGCTCCACGAAGAGAGAAACATGCTGCTGGAGACAATTGAAGACCTGAAACAGACGGTGGAGACTGTGACTTTTCCAGAGCTGGATACAAAGGTGAGTAATGACTAAAAAGCATGATGACCTGTTTGTTTTAAATTATTGACTAATTTCAAGACAGGTGTGTTGACAAGATAATAAAAATCCTAGACAAAATCACTGTCATCATAGTAAGAGTTTCTAGTATCACACCAAATGTGATCTTTCATATTTATTTTATTTTATTCATGAAACAGCTCAGAAGGGTTTTTCTATACAAGACTTTGACATTAAATATATATTAAGTATTTTGACTTAATGTATATCATTTTAAACTCCTTTTCTATGTATTTTGAATATGAAACCTTTGTGGTTGTGTTTCTATGTACTAGGACTTTTTTTTTTAGTTTACTGTTTCAGTCAGACCACTGCAAAACTCTTTTCTCTTACAGCATTCTTGAAGGAGGTCTAACCTAAGCGCACAACGTGTCAAGGCTTGTGTTGTTTTTCCACAGGTAGCAAGTGGTCCTTAACACTGCCTTTATGTCTCCCTGTGGCATGTGAATGTGTGTGTGTTTGTGTGTGGATGCGTCGGCAGGTTGACAAGACAGCGTCTGCATCTCTAGTTTCTTCCCTGCAAGCCAGGATTACGGCTCTTACTTTAGAGAATCAGCAACTTGCAAGCAAACTAAAGGTATGTAAGCCATTCAGTCACATTAAAGAGTTAACCCATGAACCAATGATCAAACCTGCTCAAAGTAAAGATAGTACGCTATGCATACGGCACAGTCTTTACATGAGGGAGAAGGAAGTAAAACAAAAGGCTGTTTGGAAGTGTCTTGTATATAATTTTTTATTTTAGATTAAAAAACCAATGCTGAACTAATGAGGTTTCAGATCAAACAAGAACAATAATAGAATATCAAACAGTCTGCTAATCATTTATTTTTTGTTTGATTGTAAATTGTCACAAAAGTTGGTCCATGACGACAACAAAGATCCAAATTACTGTCATTATAGCAATTCTTACAGTGTATTATTGAAGAAATACATTGCTAGAATCTTGATTTTACCATGATGATGAGCATGTTTGGTTTTTGTTAGTGACTCCTTTATTTTCACCTTGCACCTTCAAAATACAGAGACATCCGTCCATCCAAGGAAATGAGGAGCTGAAGGAGGACAGTCGTCCAAACAGCATGGCTTCCAACTCCTCATTCCACTCCACTCAGGATGAGTTTGATACACTACCACAAGTCCACCCCACTACCCAAGTGGAAGGAGGAAACCGTCCAGGAGCTGATTCTGTTAAACAGAAAGAAAACCGCTCGCTTCAGGCTCAGGTCCAATCTGAGCAAGGAACAGAAAGAGAGGAAGACCGAAGTGTACGCGTGAAAGGAAGAGAGAAAGAGTTGATGGAGAGTTTAGCAGAGCTGCAGGCGAAGCTGACAGACACTCAAGAGAGATATCACCAAGCTATTGAAGAAGTGGAGGATCTTAGGGCACATTTGGGAAGAGGAGAAGCTGAGTTGACCCAGAAACAGGAGGCACACAGACGTACATCTTCCACACTTGAACATGAGGTGAAACAACTGAAGGCCCGGCTTGTCCAGTCCCAGTCAGAGCAAGATAAAGCAGCTCAGCAAATCAGACAGCTGGAAGAGGTGCTAAAGAGAAAGGAAGAAGAAATACTGCTTGTAAAGGAGAAAGAACAGAGAGCAGCAAAGATTGAGGAGCTGTACAAAGAGGCACAAGAGGAAGTCAGGGTGCTTCAGGTAAAATATGAATTCTTTTTTTCTGTCAGTGTGTGACTGATTTCACAGAATTCAGAATGATGATAGAGGACCACATTCTTATTTTTAAAATTCATTTTGCCTTAAATTTTCCATGTCACTCATACATCCTGTAATGTCTTTATTCCTGTTGTTTAGGAAACAGTACGGAGCATGATATCTGTGGAATCTGCAGCCAAAGACTTTGAAGACATGAAGGCGAAGAAGGATGAGGTTATTGCTGGGTTGCAGCAGCGTTTGCTGGAAATGTCGCACTCCTACAGTGAAACCAACAGCAAACTGAGTGCCACTCAAAAACAGCTGGCTGAGGCTCGAGCTGAAATCAACGCAGCCTCCTCTTCCGACTCAGAGCAACAAGTTCAGACACTGAACAGTAAAGTAGAGGAGCTGCAGATGTTGCTAGCCGAGACTGAGAAGAAGTACTCAGGCGCACAAGAGGACATTGCACAGCTGAAGCAGGAGGCAGAAGCTCAGGCGCAGAGCTCTGTTGCTCTCACTGACCACCAAACGGTTATGTCCTCAATGGGAAATGTGATGAAAGGGTTGGAAAGCCAGTTAGAAGCCCTGAGAGAACAGCTACACCAAAAGACCATGCAGGTGGAGGCTCTCCAGAAGAGGTGAGGAGTGAAGCTTTCAACTGAATCTGGTTTGGTTTGGTTTTGGAAAAACCTGCAGCTGGCTGAAGGGTGTATTTGATTTGAGAGCTATTCCTAATTTTTACACATCAGCAGCTAGTTTCTACCTATTTTCATGAATACATAGTAAGTCAGTGATAACAAGTGTATGGTTGGACAGATCTGGATACAGGTGTGAACTCTCCCAGGTTGCATTGAAGCCTGACAGCTCAGATTTCTTTTAGAAGGGGTCAGGACCCCAGGCAGCCACCCTTGCTGTGTAAACTGTCATGATTTTGCTGGAAAATCATTACAAACCCTTAACTCATGTCTTATTAATCAATACAACTACCTGACTGTCATGTAACCTACGGGATTTTTTCCTTATAGAGCTGGGAAATGAGAGCTGGTCAAAAAATTGTTTCTGGAGATAATTTTAGTGTAATGCTCTGCACTTGACCGGGGCTACCTGTAATGAATGTATAACTTCTCAGTAAGCTAAATAAGCTAGTCTTTTTCAATGTCTGAAGCTGATACATTTTGCTTAATTTTGATCTGAAAGTGAACCATTAGGGATAAAAATGTGAATGTGCCCACCTGTGACAAAAGTTTTTGTCAATTGCCGGCCTTATTTTTTCATTCATCTGCTGTATGAAAGTTAAAATATATCCTTAAGAGTCTAGAAAACAGTTGTGAAATATTTCACATGTAATTTAGCAGAAATGAAAAGCTTTACATGAAATGCACTTATCTGCTGGAATAAGATGCACCTCAGCTCTAGTTGTTACCATGTGGTTCTTGTCTTCCTCACCAACAGGTTAATTACTGAGGAAGACGTCACCCCAGATGAGACAGTTTCACGTTTGGAGCATGACACCATGCGGGAGCAGCTGGAGGGGGAGGTGAACCAGCTGACGCAGCTCCTCCAGGGCGCCCTGAGGAAGCAGGATGAGATGGCTCTGGAGGCGGCTGATGCATGGCAGAAGGTTGGAAGACGCAGGAAAACAAGACTTCCACAGAAGAGGATTAAAAAACCTCTTTAAATACTGTTCTATGTTTCCTCTCATTAATTCATTAGGCGCGGGATAATCGCGCAGAGAGGGAAGCCCTGCAGGAGCTGCTGATGTCGAGGGAAAAAGAGAACCAGACGCTGACCTCCAAACTGGCTGAGTCCCAGAATGCAGTGGGTCAGCTCCAGCAGCTGGTAGAAAATCACGTTGCTTCCGAAAGAGAAAAGAACAAAAGGGTCAGTAGTCCAACTGATAGTGAACTTAGTGTGTACGGATTGTTTCTAATATATTTTAAAATATTTTTATTTTACCTAAACTCGAGCTTTCCTTACATTTTTATGTCAAGTTGTTGCTGCATTAAACCAATTTTTTCTGTTCCCTTTCAGATAGATGACTTGTCTCGGGAGGTAGTTAAACTAAAGGACGCCTTAAACAGCCTATCACAGCTTTCCTACAGTTCCTGTTCCCCTTCCAAGAGACAACAGCAAACCCAGCAGCTGGAGACTCTGCAGCAGCAAATCAAACAACTTCAGTACCAGCTAGCTGTAAGACTCATTCAGCTCATTTTCATATAATTCCTATCTTGAAACACAACAGTGCAATCAGGTGTAATAATCGAGGCTTTAATATGATTGAACTATGATGATGAGTTTGCATTTTCTTTGCGTTGCCTCTGCAGGAATCAGAGAAGCAGCACAATGAAATAGTATCAGTGTACAGGATGCACCTCCTCTATGCTGTTCAGGTAAATCCACCTTTTTATGAAATATGTTTTGTGTATTTCATTTGAATACAGCTTTTAGGACTTAAAGAATCAAGCCACCCAAATAAAGGAGTTTTTTTTTTTTTTTACCATTCAGTTGTTTTAATGATTGAGGGACAGTGTTGTTCAGGATAATTTGAGATATTACAACCAATGCAATACTGGGTTTTAGTTAATTCCCTATTTTTATAAATTTGGGAAAATGACCCATTTACAAAAGAACATTTTTAAGTACATAGAAACTTATGACATGATTTACAGCTCAAATGAAAGAAAAAAATATTTAAACATGCATTTTCTCTTAAATTTTTGAGACAGTAATTTAGGTTTTATTAAATTTAAGTGAACAATTTTCTGATTTTTTTTTATTTTTTATTTTTTTGTAAGTGACTGAACCTGTGATGTGTGCCCTCAGGGTCAGATGGACGAGGATGTCCAGAAAGCCTTGAAGCAGATCCTGATGATGTGCAAGATGCCAAGTCAAACCAAGGAGGCCTGTTGAGACACAGATGAAGTAGCTTCCCAGAAGCATTTTGTCTTTGAAAGTGAGGACAACCCAACAGATTGTGCCTGTGGTCAAACCTAGAATATTTGTTTCAGGTGTTGGTTTACAAGCGTGTGTTCATTGCCTTTGCTAAAGTCATTTGGAACCTTTATGATCTTCTACCCCACACACACCTTGCATTATAATGTATCCTGAACCTAGCTTGTCAGGATGAGAGGAAACACATGTTAATACAAGGCGTGAATGCAGATGGAAAGCAGAGCCAGACAGTCTGACCACAGGTGATGGTGGTCCAGCAATCAGTTGCATGAGATGAAAGGTCCTGTAACTTTTCCTCATCCTGCTAAGCAAGAAAACAAAAAGCAATTCCCAACATTTGAGATTAGTTGCAGGATAAATGGAAAGACCAGCCAATCAGATGTTAGGATTCAGATACAGATTACATGTTCATACCAGATGTGAACTGGTATTGAGATAGATCTGTTAGGAAAACGTCATCGTACAGACTGATCTACCAGTTTCAGTGTTGTCATATGAATGCAGTAGCTTTGTTCCATTCTTTGTGTATGCGTGCGTGCGTGTGTGTGTGCGTGTGCATGTGTGTACCAGCCAAATTTGTAAGCCCAGTATGTACACATTATCACTAGACTTGGAAACTGCTCAGTTATTTTAAATTACATGCTGTGGCAAAACTGTGATAGTTTAAATGTTTGTGAGTGTGTGTGTGCGTGTGTTTTCTGACACAAACATGCTGTAAGTGTGCACTGATCAATCCAATGAAAACAAGTTTACTTCTGATACAACATGTACTATTAGTAGTATCTATATATGTGTCATAGATGTCCACAGTTCCCTGACAGACTCTACATCAGATCCTCTGTAATTTTGTTGAACCCCTAAATAACCCGTAATGTTTTTTGGCTGCACTCTTAAAAGAAAAAAACTAAATACTGTTTCTATTGGTCATTTACTATTAGGCAAAAAAAATGTAATTATAAATATTACTGAACTGTATTACCATGTTGTGTTTTCTTGTTGCTGTACTGTAACGAAGAGGCTTGATAGCTGTTTTTCACAGCTTCATGTGGTGTGTGTGAGTGAGAAGCTTTTCCTCGTTTATACCAATGCACTGTTTGTTCAAGTGACTTCTGAATTAGTTTCTTTTCAGATTATCGCTCATATAAGAGACTGGCTTTAATGGTTTACTGTAGTATAAAAGAAAAACATTTAACAAAAGCCTAACAGTATGCCCTTAGTATATTTGTCTCTAACTTAGAGTTAAGTCTTCTCTCACAATTTGGTCTTTTGTTAGCAACTTCATACTTGAAAAGCATGCTAAATGTATTGGATAAAATCAAAAAACTGAAGCAATTTTTTTCCTGATATGCGCCTGTAATTAGTTTTTACATCAGGCTTCCTTATATGATCTCATTAAGTTATTTATATTTACCAGCAAATGTTGTCTTTGTATCTTTGTAATATTTTTGTCTCTGTCAGTGCTCCTCCGTAGGTACAGAAATACACTGTACGGTTTTTGAATGCACATTTTAAGCGTACTTAATGTATTTTGTCTGGATGGGTTTTCTGGAAGCTTCGCACTGTTGTTACTCCACACTCCTTTGCCTTAGCACTGTGCTTAGAGCCATGGATCACCTTTCTACCGAACAGCATTGAACTGTTCAGCATACAAACAACTTTTGACACTAACTGGAGTCGGGTTAAATGAATTTTATCTGAGTGAGTCGTTTTGCAACTGACTGAAATGTGTTTGACTCACGAAAGAGCCTTTGCGTGTCTTTATATCTTAGCATGTAAGATATAAACTTTTTTTTTTCTCTAGGCCTTGCCTGAAATGTTTTGTACCAAGAAAGGGAAAACAAAGACACAGCTTTTCTTATGGTTGTTTCTTTACTAACAAGTTTTGTAGTGACGAGAAACAGAAAAAGTTTGCTAATTGCATTTTGCCCACTTTATTAAATTTTCAAGATACTGTACCATCATCTGTGTGTTTCATATTTCTTTTTTGCTTGAACATGATGTTATATCATCTGACATTTTAACAATACCTGAGCATAAAGTTGGAACTGTTAACAGTTTTGCATACAATAAAAAGAAAAAGGAAAGATTTACAAAAAGTTTGCTTTGTCATAAGGTTGAGTCAAGTTAGTATGTAATGCATGTTCTAGGCCCTTAAACTTCTTGAGGCTGGTAAGGGATTTCTTTTAATGTGTGACCTGTTGAATTTAGCTCTGTGGGACTGAGACGTAGCAGTACAACTATAGATTTTTTGTTTAAAAAAGCAAAACTGTTCATCCTAGTCAGTACTAACCTAGAAGCACCACAGTGACACAGATGTCTTTCTAGGACAAAGAGACCGTTTGTAAGCAACCGCTCCACTTTTACTAAAGAGGATTGAGAAACTGTAATGTCCGACCAAGATCATAAGAGGTGTTGCATCAACTCACATTTTCCATCATTTACACAATCTGCCACATGGTTGATCATTTCTAATAAGTCTTTTGTTTTAACCATGTTGCTTTAGGCAAAGGAGTCAGTTGCACCAGCAATAAATGGCCAGCAGGTGGCAGCCTTTGCCAGGACTGAATCTTTCCAACGACTTCAACTGGACCTTATTCATAAATTTTATTTGAGTAATAAACTGCAAGGAAAAGATTTATATGGTTTACTTTTTAAATATATGGTGCAAAGACTCTCAAACACAACCATTAAAACACCCAAAACACTTCTTGAGTTGTGTAGAACTGGTGACAATGCACAAAGAAGCTCTTTTGGCAACACATGGTGCCACAAAGTTACGCTGATTTTCTTTAAATTTGTCCAAAAATCATTCTTCACATAACTCATCTTTCCAAAACCAACAGTAGAAGTATACACTTCAGAGTTTCAAATACTCTGCGGATAGAAAAATAATCAAATGCATTGTTTGTTTTCCTGTTGGGTTAGGCACACCATGATCCATGTCAACACTCTGTCCTCCTTCAATGTCCACACAGCTTTGCTTCTCAGAAGTCTTGCCAGCCTGATTTTGAGTAATTTCTCTGCTACTCTGTTCGCTCTGTTCCGGTGGCACAACTGCTTCGTTTCCTGCCCTGGCCCTGTGTTCTGCCCGCTGGGCAAACACACATGTGCTCATGTACACGGGAAACCATACACACACACCTCTGCCTTTTCACGATGACTTCCTGTCAGCCTTGCTTTCCCACACGTTTTGCCCTTGGGCCTTGAGGGCTAGTGGAGGGAGATCCAGTGCTGTGATCCTAATCCAGTAAGGACCCATATTTGTCAAGTACCCTGAGCTGTAGTGAATTCTCAAATTCTGGAGTCTGTGAGTGTCAGGATGAACTCTGTTGGGATAAAGTGAAACTAAAGTAAACTGTAGATCTTGGGTTTAAAGATTTTGGCCTGTTTGTAGGTAAAACAAATTATTGATTTGTTTAAAAAAATGATTGTTCATTCCTTTTGATTAATCTAATCATTAGTTGCAGGACTACTTGGACGCAATGCTGCTCTGATTCAGTGTTCCTGTTCCATTCATATTTCTCCTGTTTCCACATTTGCTTGGACAAGAAGTTAAAAAATAAGGCTATTATAATAACAAATTGTGGCTGAGATTGTAAAGTTTATGAGGTTCATGCATTTAGCCTAAATGATGCCAAAATATAGCAAATCATGAGGGGATAAAGCCAAAGATGCCTCACAACAAAGATCATGTACAACCACAATTCCCAAAAAGCTGTATAGCAATAACAAATATAACCCATATATTCACAATGAGACTTTCTAAAACAAATTAAATGTATATTATGAGACATTTTAAAATTTATGAGTAATATTTCTTTTTGCCACACACCTCAAAGCTGGGTCAGGGCCATGTTTAGCATTGTGTAGCATCCTTCTTGTAACAACAGCCTGTAAACATCTGGAACATCTGAGAGAAATGTTTCATTCTTATCTGATATTCTAGCTGCTAAACAGTCTTGTGTCTTCTTTGCCATATTTTTGCACCAAATGCTTTCATTTGGTAAGAAGTCTAGCCTGCAGTTCAGCACCTGGATGCTTTTATATACTTGATACCTTTCATCACTAATGGTGCCTTTCCAGGTATGCAGTTTGTCATTTCCTTAGACACTAATTCAGCCTCATACCATCAGACATACAGACCTACAGAGGGGATGTTTTTACAGCTTTCCTTTTGCTAATACTTGCCTTTTCAGCTTTTTGTTGCATCTGATTTAACTTTTCTGATATTGTAAATTGTAAAATGTCTTACTTTCAACGTTTTATATGTTTCCAGTTTGCTATTGTGAATTAAAGATATGTTTGTGAGATTAGGAAATTAATATATTCTGTTTTATTTAGTTTTTATACAGTATTCCATCACTTTTGGGGAACTGGGGTCTTGTATTATGTCTGAATCCTCAACAAAGGAACAGGGAAGCTTGCATTACATACATGCAAAAGGAGAAGTAAGACTCCTTTCTGAACTCCACAAATATCCAAAGATATAGGAATGATCCTGTATAAGTAAATTGAGTCAGAAAAAGAGGAGTACAGACTGAGTTTTAACATTGTGAAGAAGCCATGACAGAGGGTCAAAGCCCAGGAGAGGAAGGCTGTGGCTGAAGAAGCTCATTCGGGGAGGAAATGAGACAAAGTTGTGGCCAAGAGAGAGAGAGAGAGAGAAAAGAAAAATTCAAGAGAATCAAAAGCAGCAGATCAGGAGAGACAGACAAGTGTATATGTTGAGTCACTGAAGGCATGACTAATCTGCTACTGATACACTCTTCTGAAGTAGCGTCCGAAAACTTGCATTGACTGCCAGGAGCATGTGAGGAGAACAGTCTGAGGGGAGGAAGCTACTGATGAAGAGGCCGGTCTTCCAGTTAGTTTTTTTTCTTCTTCTTTTTACAAGTGTGGGTATATTGTGATTAAAATTGGCAGCAGTAAAGTAGGCAGTTCCAGCTGCCACCCTGCACCTGCTAGAATATTTTTACATGTTTTAACCGTGTCTTTTCGAACTATTTGTTTAGACCACGTATTTCCGATTAATCAGGGTTTATGTGCTTTGTAAATATTGTTGAATGGCCTCCTGTTAATGTGCGTCATAGGCTGTGTGCTGGCTCTGAACGAGCTGGCCTGCTGTATCTGCGTAAGTACTGGTACTTCTATCTGCTGCTTGTAAGTGTATGTTACAGCTGTTGTTCTGATTAAGTATTTCCGAACATATTTGGCAGCTATTGAAGACATCTGTCCTTACACTCTTTTAGGAAACGTTTTAGGACTGTCACAAAAATAACATTATTCAGAGTTTACCAATGTGATCATATATTTGTCCCTTTTTTTGCCTACTCCAATGTAGTACATTGTGTTTATTTATAATGTTGTACTAGTGTCTTATTTATTTATTTAGAAATAATTTATCAGTAATTTATTGATGGCAGGAATGATCTTCTGTATCTTTCTGTCTTGCAGTGAAGTTGAAGAAGCCTCTCACTGAACACACTATTATTTCTTTGCTGTGTTGTGTGAAGCGTGTGAGGAATTTTCCATTATGTTCAGCAGCTTTTGCAGCGTTCTGCTCTGTACAATCAGCTCCAGATTAGTCCCCAGCTTTCTTCATCAGTTTGTTTACTAACTTATTGAAAATATGGAACATTTTTGCGCAGACATTGAAGGATCATAGGTTTCTCAAGAAGTAGAGTCTGCTCTGGTCTGCCTTGTAGACAGCCTTTGTGCCCCATTTCCAGTCTAGTTTATTGTCCTGCTGAAGACCTCCACCACCTCCACCTTTATTTCCAGGATGTGGACATTAATTTATTTACCTTTGTCCCTTGTAAAATCTACAGCCATCTCTTTTGTTTTGTTTGTGTTCAAAATAAGGTGATTGTTTATACACTATCTCATAAACTGACTGACCAGTTCTCTGTACTCAGCTTCTTGTCCATCACTGATACAACTACAGAGTAATCAGAGTATTTCTGCAGATAAAGTTGTATTGGAAGTCTGAGGTGTACAGTGTGGAGAGAAATAGCGCGAGTCCCACAAAGTGCTCCTTTGCTGCTGACCACCTTTCAGTCTAAGCAAACTTGCTGAGAGGTGTGAGGTCTGTTTGACTGGAGATAGTGGTGTGGTTAATGTTAATATTTTTGTGAATGTTAAAGGAAGTTCAACTTAATCTTTATCTGGTTTAATATTTGTATCCAATTAATCATCACATCTGTACTTTGTGTTCCTTTGGCCGTAATCTGTGGAATTATTTAAAACATGATTGATTTGTGCAGACCCCCGACCTTCACCCCATCACTGAGTGAAATGGAAATTGGATTGTAAGCCTGTTGTTTCACCTGTTCTCTTGTTGGTCAGATCCACGGGTACCATAATGTCTTGCCATGAAAACCTATTATGCATTAGAATAACCTGGATAAATTTATTTCCCCCACTAGAGGAGAAACATTGGAGATCTGTAAATTACAAACCAAAAAAAGGCATTTTTAAAAATTTAGGGCACTTTTACTGACAGTAGTGAGCCCAGAGTACAGGTAGAATGCAAGATAGATGATGACTTACGTAGCTATTGTTAGGAAGAGCCTAACTAAGAAAGTTAGCCAAAGTTTGGTAGTGCGTATTTAAAATGACAACTAGCTTTTAGAGTGATGGCTTCTCTAATGATTTATTTGCTGCAAGTCTTTTACCTTAATTTAAAGTCAAATAATAAAAAAAGAAAACTATTGCACATTCATTACTTACAACAAAATTCACAGAGTCAACATAAAAAAATTTCACCTCAACCGACAAGAAGTAATCTATATTTTAATGTCTGTGGACCCAAACCTTATTGATGTGCACCAGTGCCTAATCAGAGAATAAGATACCAGGAAAATGTACAGGTGTGGTGCTTGGGTATCCATATAGCTTTAGCCATAAAATATAACCTCTGGCTGCATTAATTAGAGAAAACTTACATTTTCCAAAGATCACATAAAAATACTGGGACTATGGAGCCCTACAGGTTAAAAAACTGCATCTACAGCAGCTGCTGTTGTGTGGATGTGCCGAACTTGCTGCATAAAGCCCTTCTTAGTACAAGAGTTGTTTCTGTTAACTAAACTCAAGTGACTTTACAATATTTTGTTGATTAGTAGCTCCTGTGGAAAAACGCGTGACATTTAGCTGTGGGAAGTGCCCCTCAGGAATACTTGGGACACTTGACTTTTGGTGTTAAGGCTCCAATTAACAGAGGTTTCTGAATGTCAAATGATCCACCCATGACTACTTCTTGCTTGTTTCTCAGCCATGTTGTCATCAATGATGAATCCCATTGATCCACAGCCCTCTCTTTAGCAGAGCACTGCAACCACAGCGGTATTTACATTTACATTTCAATAAAAGGTCTAAAATAAAACATGTTAATTAACAAATGAATGTTGCTTCATCTATCTCCTCCACCCCTCATCCAGTTCCCCTCTCGTCTCCTTTTACATCAGATCTCTGTGGTTTGTAAACACACTCACATTCCATCTAATAAAACCACATTTAATTTTCAAGTAATTAACTGATGAGTGCAACATGTTGTTGCTGGGTTCAGTCACCAAGACATCAAATGTTGTCAGTTTGTTTAATCCAGGCGGGCCTTGAAATAAGACCCTGCAGTAGACGAATGGAGGGGCGTAAGAAACGCATGCAGCTTAATTGCTGCAAGATGTAACCTCGCCTGCGGCCTACTGCGACCCACAAACACACACACTCAAGCGTGTGAGAACATGCACACACACACAGAATAAAAAGCATGCAAACACACAAATGTGCATGTATAGTATATGCACTAAGGAAAACACAAACTGTTCCACAAGTGTAACTAAATTACAGCATGGCTACGGGTTTTCTTTTCCAGATATGTTTTGTGTTTGTTTGGTGGTGAAAAATGAGATTTTAATTCTGCGTAAAAGATGTCCTTTGATGGGGAAAATTAAGCTTGCTCGGAACCACTTGGAATCATATCAAGTCAAAGGGGTTTATAATTCACATTTTGTACTTCTTTTGGCATTTGAACCAAACTATAATGAAGAAAAGGCAATATAAATGCAAAGATGTTTTGGCTGGAATATTCAGCTGGCACCTGGTAGGAGCCAGAGAAGCATTTCTGAGGGAATATGTGATAGGAATAAGGCAGAAAAGGGATTTTAAAGCTTTCTCAAAACCATAGGAGAGCTCCTTTGAATTACACCGTCACAAATTCAAATTTCCAGGTCTGCTTAGCGAGCATTAAATGTGGCCCCTATCAAGAAACGATAAGGATTCTGTGACCAGAACAAGCTTCCATAGAGAATCAATTGTAAAGCTTGAACTGCTATGCACTGGAACAATTCCTGTGGGAAAAAGTACTTTTTATGACTCAATTCTAACATCCCCCAAAGATCACAAGAAACCTCACAAAAAGCCCTATCTTGACTGTCAACCCAGAATACTATTACAGATTACAGACGTGGCTATATAGTTTCTTGCTTTGGGAGAAAAGCAAATTGCATCCCCAAAGAAGAAATTTGATGGCTTTGGATCATCCCTGATGATATCAGATGGGAGTTGTTAGCTTAGTAGTATACCCCTAAAACTACCACACCACTTCTGGACATGCTGATGATACCCCCTGACATCATAGCGCTTGTTGCTGCAGTAACCCAGGTCACTAAGATATAGTTACACTTGTGACTTCGTTGGACTGCAAAACAGCATCCCAAAGAGAGCTTCAACAATACTAAAATACAGCAAGCGGTGTTCTGATTTAGCACAGAAGCTACATAAGAATTAGTATCAGAAAAATGATGAGATTGCGAGTTATTTGTAAAATCCAAATATTGACAATATTCAACCCAAAATTTCTCTGCTCAAAAACATGTTTTCCTCTGTAATTATTGTGGGATAGTTGGATAAGACTCTTGATGTGAAAGAGTTTTGGCTACAAATCTAAAGCCTAGAGTTGTTTATTTCAGAACCTGATTTAGTGCAGAATGATTGCAGCAATACAGTCTGGAGGTGGGGTTACAGCAGTGGGCAGCACATTGGCTTTGATCTGCCCTATTTTCTTGTTTATATTTTACTTTTAAGCTTTTTACATCCCTGAGGCACCTACAGTTTCAGCCTAATCATACAAGGCATTATCGTGAAAAATAAACAATTGGCAGGGAGCCACAAACAATATATAACAGTGTCTCATATGTGGATGTTTAATTGTGTGATATATTTCAAATAATTAGATGTTTAAGCAGAATTTTTAATGTACCATCTCTGTGTATACCTGTGCACAGAGCGGAGATTCTGCCATTTAATTACCTTGCCTTGTGCTGCTGCTCCCACCCCAGAACGGGCTTCCCAGTTTCAGTCCCTCTCGTTTGGTCTGGCCTCCCTACATCAGGTTTTGATGAGTCTAACTGGAAACACGTGCTCCACGCTGGCTCTCCCGACAGATGGGACAATATCATATTATTAATGACAGAAAGAAAGAGACGGAGGGAGGGAGAGAGATGTGGGGAGGGAAAATCCTCCATCCTCAAAGGCTTGCTGGTCTTAAATAGCTCAACACTGAGCTGCCATCGCTTCTGAGGAAGTTATTATAGGCAAACAGCATGTCTGTGTTTGCATATGGAATATCCTCTCAATCTGACACAGTCCTCAGCAGACTCAGTTCTTAAAGCTGCTAAACTTTGGACTCTAATACGAGTGTTTGATGAAAACTTGAGTTCTTCAGAAGTATGGGGGCTTGTGTGTATTTTGTGATGTAGAGCTGGTTTGATTTTCACAGTTTTCTGTATCTAGAGTTGATAGCAGATTATTCCTCCATAAGTTATGAGAAAATTAAAAAACAAAATAATGGAACTTGGCTCTGCAGTTATTTTGGCACAAAGAGCAAACCACTTTATTGCAAGTTATGCATTCATGTTCCACGGTGGCTCAAAAAACAAAGTGAACACATTTTTTCTGAGCACTACAAAAGAAAAGTCATTTATTATACTATCTTAATTTGATCCAATAATTGTTCCACATGAATAGTGTAAAGGAGGCACATGGTCTTTTTTTTTTTTTTCTTTTCATGGATGTGTGTAACTAACAGGACGTGAGGCAGCCCAGGCCGGCAGAAGATTCAGATCCACATGTTGACAAGAGATGGAATAGAAAAACTATTAGAGACCTTAGATTTCAGCCTTTCAGAGTAATTTTCATTCAGTAGGAAAAAAGTGCAATTTTTGACAGTGGTATCCAATCCTACTTAAAGGTAGGAGTGAGCCTTACTTGGGCTCACTTCTTCTATTCTTTATCTGTGCCATTGACAACAGCTTTTTGCTCCTGTCTTATTATTTCTACTGGATAGAAAAACTATAAAAAAAAATAAAAAACATTATAGAAAAATGATAAAAGATATATACACACATACACATATATACATATCTAGGAACAGCTAAGATACTGTATAGGACCCAAGCTTGAGATGAACAGCCACCCAGGAGAGATAGGAGGGGTGGGTGAGGGAAGAGTGTTTTTTACATTTGTACATAATAATAATAATAATAATAATGGATTAGATTTATATAGCGCTTTTCAAGGCACCCAAAGCGCTTTACATTGTGTGAATCCATTATTCATCCACTCCTCACTCATACCTGGTGATGGTAAGCTACGTGTGTAGCCACAGCTGCCCTGGGGCAAGCTGACGGAAACGTGGCTGCCAGTCTGCGCCTACGGCCTCTCCGACCATCACCGAACATTCATCCACACATTCATACACCAGCGATGCCAACACTGGAGGCAAGGAGGGTTAAGTGTCTTGCCCAAGGACACAACGACAGATGACTGCGGGAGCGGGAATCGAACCGCCGACCTTCCGATCATTGGACGACCTGCTCTACCGCCTGAGCCACTGCCGCCCCTGACATATACACATAGTGAGTCAGTGTGAACATAGTTATGCACTAAAGGTACCAAACACGCTAATAAGATGTGCACATTTTAAGACACAGCAACAGTCTGAAATCTAAAGTCAAATTTAAATAGGTGTGTACACACCTACACCTACCTAATCAACCTACAAATTCCCAGTCAAGCTCATCATCAAGCTTCAAGCTCAGTCTCATGTTGCCAGTTCAGCAAAAATCCAAAATGTTTCCACAAGCCTACATTTGCACGAGTTTAAATCTAAATGCAGTTCATATCTGTCCTTCCATCCATCCATCCATCCGTCCATCCATCAATCCATTCGGGGCACCTTGGTTTGGTTTGGTTTGTTTTCACAGTGTACTCAGACACACCAAACTGCCTGGCCAACATCAGGCGGTTACAACAACGCTCACTAGGGGTGATATTCCACCAAACAAACACTGACCAATCAGAAAGAAGAAAATCCAGCTTGTTGAATGGCCAGGACCAAAACAAGTCTCTTTCACAGCAAATAAACAATGGAGCAACAATACATTTATGCAGTCCTGGGGTTTCTCTTTTTACTTTGGTGTTCAAACCTTATGCAGTTTTCACCAGAACCTGTAGAGTACGAACAGCGGGAGAGGCAGCAAGTTATCCGATATGTTGCACTTTGACTTGCTCTACGTCACTTTGTGTCTTTGATTTAGTGGATGGTCGTTTTACATTCCCGCTGGAAGTAAACCGCACCAGGGTTCACTTAAAGCCCCCCGGTTTTTAAGTGGACCTGAGTTCGAATGTGCATTGATACTACTGCAAATGAACTGTACTATCAGTGGAAGTGGACTAGGGTGCCAATGTGCAACAGGATGAGACACAAAGACCAGATTCACCTGCACCAAATTACTGGTAAACCCTAAAGCTATGTACACCAACATTGCAGGAAACACTGAGTATGAACAGCTCATGGCGGTATGGAGCCAAACTGACCTAGAGGAGCAGAGACTGTTATAGCAGCATGTTAATTATTATGGATTTAGAGGGTTAGGTGTCCAAATACTTTGATGTAGACTGGTGCAATAAACAGACAAATCATTTCTATTGAATTAAACTGGGCAGGTAATGAGTCCAAAAAAGCCCATGCTGAGCAACAATTAGCTGGTCTACTGCCTTAATGGCCTCTTTCACCCCCAGTCACCACTGATTCACTTTGTATCAAAGCAGCGGAAGCTGCATTAACTCTGAGTCAAACTAACAGAAACCACTTCTGTCTCTCTTTCATTTGCCCCCTCTCACACAAACACACACACACACTTACAGTACCACAGCACATGCACAGGAAGGGGTCTCTGACTTTGCAGCCAAGTGACAAAGAATTTACAGGCATGTTGTAAGAACATGTAGATCTAAAGGTGCATGTGAATGCAACAGAATGTGTGAGAAAGAAAGAAAGGAAAGAAAAAAGGTCTGACATTTGTCTATGGGTGCCTTATTAAAAAGGTGAGAAGTGAGTGCAGTGTCTGGAGGAGGGGGTTAATTGTGCTCTTTAAAGAGGACTTCAAAGAAAAGCTGGTGTCAGGGCTGAGGGGCATGGGAGCGAGAGAGGTGAAGAAGAGGAGAGGGAAGGGGGATATAAGAAACTGTAACTGATGTTATGGTTTTAGGGGAAGGTACTTTCAGGATTCATATAAATTATTTTGAGATGCCTTAAAAAGAATGAAGAATTAAGTCCCAATTTCAGATATTGTTCTTTATATTTGTCCTTAAAGATTGAGGAGAAAGAGCAAGTTAAACATTTTTTTAATCAAGCAAAGAAAGCAATAACAATTAAATTAAACAATTAAACATTCCCAGTTCATAGTTTGACCTAAATTTTACTTGCTAGACTCTCAACAGCCACACACATGTGCATCTAACACTACATAAACAAAATAAACTGATCTCAACAATATCTAATTTCATACAATAAGAACTTTTCCCTGTTAGGCCAATATTCAGTTTCCCAAATGCTATAAATCTTAACCAAGTCTTTCCAGTAACCAGTCCTTTCATGAGCTTTAAGATCTAGTGCTCTTTGGCCTCCTGATTGGTTGTGTTAGATGTTAGTTTAATGTAGCATAGATGATTGGACATTATCATTGCTCTAATTAGCCCCTGTGACAGGCAGCTGTAGAGCAGATGGTGAATTGCAGCGCTCAGACTAAACACACCACATCCAGAGGAGACAGATTCACATTCGCTGATACCACAGCTGTCTGGTGAACCTGGTGTGTTGAACCCCGCTTCTCCAATACTTCACTTTTTAACAATTGAAAGAATCCGCTGTTGCCTTGTGACTGTACTCGGTGTGTTTTCATTTGTTCAACAGGTTTTGAACCAATAATGATGGAAATATAAGTGAAGCATGATTGTCATACAGATTGATGTTTTCATTGCAAGTCGCTAAAGGTTTGTGACTGATGGATGGAAAATAACCAGTCTGGATTCAGCAATGTGTTTTGTTTTACAAACCCTACTATATGTGCCATTTCAGCTAAAAATGCATCAGTCAAATGCTTGTACAGAGTTGTGGATGTGCTTTTAAAAAAATCCTTTAATCCCTTCAGCTCCAAGAAAGATGCAAACACTTAATAATAATAATAATAATAATAATAATAATAATAATAATAATAATAATAATAATATTATTATTAATAGTAATAATAATATTTATTTATTTATTTATTTTTTCTGTTGTGTGTCAAAACGTCTGTTCAATTCTATTCTATTCTACAGCCATTTAGCAGACGCTTTTATCCAAAGCGACTTACATTTGAGAGTAAGAACAACACAGGCAAGAATTCAAACAAGATGGGACATCATAATTAAGTGGTAGTCAGACTGCTGTGAGTCCAGTTGGACCCATGTGCTGTCATGTAGAGCTAGAGGCAGTGCATGTAATTTTTTTTTTTCTTTTTAGTTTTTTGTAAGTTATTTTGTTTAAATACAAGATCATGAATTCATCAAACAATATCATCTTGGACATAAGTGCACACAGCTTATTCAGTACTTGGTTGCGCCAAACAGCTGGACAAATCTTTCTAACTCATTCTGTTGAGTAGAAGAGTTAAGCGAAGTGCGGAAATGCTCCTTAAACAACTGAGTCTTTAGCTTGCTTTTAAAAGTGGATAAGAACTCTGCAGATCGGACGGAGTTTGTTAGATCGTTCCACCACCGGAGAACAACAGAGGAGAAGAGTCTAGCTACTGATTTTGCGCCATGTTGTGGTGGGAGCACTAGGTGTCTTTCACTGGCTGAACATAACTGTCGAGAGGGAGTGTAGCACTGGATTAAGGAGTTAAGGTAGACCGGAGCCATTTAGGTTATTGTCTTGTAAGCCAGAAACAGAGCTTTGAATTTGATGCGTGCTGCAACTGGAAGCCAGTGAAAAGCGATTAGCAGCGGAGTGACATGAGCTCTTTTGGGCTGGTTGAAGACCAGACGTGCTGCTGCGTTCTGGATCATCTGCAGAGATTTAACTGAACATGCAGGCAGGCCAGCCAGTAAGGAGTTGCAGTAGTCAATGCGTAAAATGACCAGAGCCTGGACCAGGAGCTGGGCCGTGTGTTCAGTCAGGTAGTCCTGATGTCGTAGAGAGCAAATCGGCAAGATCGAGCAACTGAGGCAACATAGTCCTTAAAGGTCAGCTGGTTGTCTACCATTAAACTAAGAATCCTGGTAGAAGACGTAGGTACAAGCATGATAGAGTCAAGCTGCACGCTTATCTTTGGCGGTAAGGAAGGACTGGCTGGAAAGACAATAAGCTCAGTCTTAGACAGATTTAGCTGAAGGTGGCGATCCTTCATCCATGCAGAGATATCAGCAAGGCATGCTGATATTCGCATTGAGACGGTTGTGTCGTCAGGTGCGAAAGAAAGGAAAAGCTGAGTGTCATCTGCATAGCAGTGGCAAGAGAAACCATGAGAGCTAATGACTGCACCGAGTGAGGAGATGTATAGTGAAAATAGAAGAGGGCCAAAAACCGAGCCCTGAGGCACCCCTGTTGTCAGCCTATGTGATCTGGACATTCCCCTTTGCCAAGATACTTTGAGGGATCTTCCTGTGAGGTAGGACGTAAACCACGAGAGGACAGATCCTGAGATGCCAAGCTCAGAGAGTGTGGAGAACAGTATATGATGGTTGACCGTGTCAAGGGCAGCAGACAGGTCCAGCAGTATAAGGATTGAGGATTGACCAGCGGATCTGGCAAGCCGTAGGGAATCCGTAACTGACAGGACAGCAGTTTCAGTAGAGTGGCCATACCTATAGCCTATGGATCAAATAGGTTATTGTCTTGGAGGAACTGTGAGACCTGACTGAAGACAGCACGCTCTAGTAGTTTAGACATGAATGGAAGCAGACATGAAACAACTTAAAAGAGAAACAGTAACGTCCACATTTCAGTTCATATTTGGAGATTTAAATTAAATATTTTGAAGGTTCGTTTGAATCAAACATAATTTGTTTTAACCCTGTTGTATCTAAGTAAAAAGTGCAGTTACCAGCTCTAGATAAGGTCTAACGTGACTCTGATATGTCTTGATGAAGATGTGCAGGGCCCTTACACACTTAAGCACAATACTGGGCTGAAATATGCAGAGTAACAAATTATGGTTGGAAAAACATATGTATGTCCAAGAATAAATGTCAACTATCTTGTCCTTTACGTGAAATAAAAACCTTTTGAGGAAGAAAACATGGGTTGAAATGACTTCAGGTGTTCAAAGTTTCATGCCCTACTGATAAAACATCCAAAAACCTGATTCACATCCGAGAGAAAATCATGTTCATATCCTGAAAAACAGAACGCTCTGCACGAGCTGACTTCATTAGAGCCATACAGAGCCTTGTTTTAAGTTTCCAATACAGACTTTCCCCCAGCTGAACCCCCCCACCCCCACCCATTTGATTCATTGTCCATCCATGTTATTTCACCTGACATTAATGACCATACTCTTGGGTGAGCAGCAGTTGCATTGAAGGATTTTACCCCAATTGCAGCACACACACACAAAAAAAAAAAAAAAAAAAAAAAAAGAAATAAAATTTTTGGCTGAATCAACTTGGCCTGCGGCATGAATGTATCCTTTTTCCATCTTTGAAAAAGCATTTCAGCACTGTTAATTTATCTGGCAAAGTAATATGTAAGCTGGTATGCCATCAAGTATTCAGACATTTTCTTGGAAAACCGATTATGATATCAGAATAATTACTGTTCGCATGACTTCAAAATTGTGTGTGAAACCATTTACAACCATTTATATCTTAGCTTTGAAAGTAAAGCAATGACCATGCACATGACACCATGATGTTGGCCCCTGAAGTACTTCCTCGCAGCACCCGTCTGACAATAATTACAATGATTCATTTAGTTTTATTACAGAACAGACATCTCTGTGTGAGTGCGTTTTGGCCTGGAGAGACCTAAGTGTCACTAAGTGACGGGTCTTTAATTACAAGCACAAACAAACAACACCACGTACATGTGTTCTGGTTTACTGTAATGAGGGAGACATGAAAATAATGTTGTCATCGCATAAAGGATTACCGAAACAAAGGTATCAAATTCTTTTCTCCACAACGCTCTCACCGTAGAAACCAATCATCATTACTGTAAGTTTGGTAATCCAATCTGCTGATCCAGTATCGCTTTGATCCACTGATGCCGACGAGGCAATGAATCTAGATGTACATACAGTAATGAATTAGTATTTGGCCATTTGATTCTCTTCTCATCAGAGCCTAAGAGCAGTTTAACCATGTGTTTCTGATCATTTTAATTAATCACCGTTTATCTAGATATGGTTAATTTGTCACATAGAAAAAAAAAAAAACTTCACCTTGAATTAGCCTTTTGTCCACATCATGCTCTCTGTCGTTGTCACCTGCTGGAGCTTCTTTTGTCAAATGTTCCTTTAGTGGAAAAAGCTGAATTACAAGTCAAACTTAGCCAGCAAGCTGCAGGTAACACACTAGAAAAGCCTGAGAGTATAAACGCTGTGAGCAGTGTTTTTGCTGCCCTGCATGTAACTGCATAAATTTTATCTCTGGTGAGCATGAGCTGGTGTGTGACCAGAAACACCGGGTTGTGTGAGTAATGCCTTTAGCCTTTGGATGTCTCTCATACAGAGCAACGTCAGAGCCTGTTAGGAAATGATTAATCATTAATGTTATTTAGGTTTATGCTGTCTGATAGCATTTTTCCTGGAAGCTCTGGAATCCGTCTTCACAGCTGGACTTTTACAAGATCTCTCTGCTCTTCAAGTGTGTGACAAAAAATGCAAGAGTGCTGTTGTGTTGAAACATAAAGAAAAATTTTGGACAGCAGAAACAAACTGATACAAGATCTACTAAAAATTGGACATTTTTCACAGCTTTGAAACTCAAGATCCTGACAGTCATTAATTTATTGAAATAATGATAACATCACTTATAATGCTAGCAAAGCTGTTTTTATTTAATCCCCCCGCCAAAAAAAGTCCTTACTTGAGGTTATCTTTTAAAGCATCTAAGAAGTGATTTATTTATTGCATTTAACCTCACTCTTTCTTTCTTTCACCATCTTTCTCGGATTACAACTTTAGCACTTCTCTTTATCTCCTAGACAAATTCTTGTCATGACATCATGTGTTGTTTCATAGATCACAACCCACTCACCCCTCATTACCCCCCCACCCCCCACCTCTACTTCTTAATACACATATCCATGAAGCACCCTTTTTATTTGCTTTCCTTGATGATTCGATTTGCTTTAAAAACACGTGAGTAATGATTTGCTTTTTGGTAGTGGTGTTGTACAAAGTACTCAGCAGTCAGTAGTCCCTCCCACATACTGGTCACGCTCTTAAAAACATTGATGTTCCCGCTCATGCACATGCCAAATACTGTAGAAGAGATTCAACCCTGCATCATTTACACATGTCAAGCATCGTGGAATCATCTTAAAGACGACAGCGCTGTTCGTTAGAGAGAGTTGAGAAGTGGATCACTGGTAAACCAGACCACTGATCCACAAATCCAGGACCAGAATTAGATATTCCTGTGATGAGTTCAACACAAAGTGCTTTACATAATAAAAACAAATTATGCACATTTAAAACAAAATTTAAAAGTCTTCACTCGCCTTCACACGCATTAACACACATAGAAACAAAGTGTGTGTGCACTCCCCACACCTGCCCACACCCCGTTCCGTACAAACATGAACTCCCATCCCTAGTTATTTTCTCTTAACTGAATGTAAGTATAAAAATATTAATAGAATGAAAACATCTGGCTTGAGCTAAGAGCTACTCAGAACACGGCCACAAAACAAGTTTTTGCCATCTACAACTGCTCAAACCTAAAAAATATCAATGCTAGGCATTTTACACAAGGGTTGTTTATTTTGTCTCCATATTTCCTACTAAACACCAAAACAGTGGCTTTCTAGCATAATCCATCTTACTGCTAATCTGTTTTGTTCTTATAAATCCACTGTTCCCAAAATACAAACTATGAAACAGACTGGTTAACCTGGAAAAGAACAAACATATGCCATCTTTTAATTTTTGTAAAAGTAAGCAGTAAGCTACCCAACAAGTCTGACACAACTTATATACTCAGCTGGATCAGGATGTTTTAACTAGCTACTAGGACAACTACATCTGGCTGGCTGGATGCATCATTTTAACTATACCTACATCATATTTGTCTGGTTGAGTTAGGTTTAAATAGCATGGTTGGGGGTTAGTGGGCATGGTTCTGAAAGTAACATCATTAATTACTTGGATGGTCCAAATCAGCCTTTTTTTATGTGCAAGGAATGAAGTGGAGAAACACTGAGGTTAACAGTTGAAAAATAACATTATATTACATTTGCTTGAACTGCTATTATTATTATTATTATGTTTTTAGGTATTCTTGAATAGCTCTTAGTTTAGCTCCTGCCTTTGCAATTCCTCCTTGATTATCCAAACAGATAACACAGCTGGTTATGTGCACTTCACATAACACAACTTAAGGGAAAAAAACAAAACTTCTTCTAATATATAGAGGATAAAAGAAAAAAAAGAAGTGGACTGACAGACTTCACCTCAAGAGCAGATGGTCTTCCTCAAGTAAAGTCAACATACACACCTGTCAGTTCAAGATTAAACACCACATCACCGCTCCATATACTCCAGGACAGGATTCTATTCCTCTAAATCTCTGAAGTCTTGTCTTTCATAATATACTCTGTTGAGTACAGGCATGTTTTTGATTGTAACTTTGAACCTTTTGTTGACATATGCATGGAGAAAGTATTAGCATGTATTTAGTTTTAGATCGCAATAAGTCTATGTAAAAATGCAGGAGGGGTGGATGTGAAGTAACACAATAGGTCCTGGGCCATTAGCTTACCAGAGTCCCAAAGTCTAAACAGCACAACATGGTGCAAACACAGAAGATAAATCTAACTAATATATATATATATATATATATATATATATATATATATATATATAAATAAATGACTTATTTAATGTTACAAATGTGTTTTTTTTACCAACTATGTTTGCAGATGACACAACCATAGCTCTGTCACACTCAAACTTTGATACTTTGATTGATAATGCAAATATTGGTCTAGCTGCCTACGATGCATGGTTCAAATTGAATAAATTATCTTTGAATATATATATATATGTATATACAATCTAATTTTATGTTTTTAGTGGCAAAAAAGTCATACAATAAAGAAATAACTCAAATTAAAACTGAATTTTATTGAGTTTCCCCTGGTATAAGCTGCAACATTCTTGGGAGTTCTCATTGATGAAACTTTGAGTTGGAGAGAGCATGTTGATTGTGTTAGTAGGAAGATCAAATCCATTTGTATATTAAGGAAGGTTAGCCATCTTGTTACTACAAAGTGTCTTCTCACTTTGTATTACAGCTTTGTGTATCCTGTAACTTGGTTTGGGGGAGCACTTTTCCCACTACTCTAAGATTTTTCTGCTTCAGAAATAGCATCTTGATCAGTACCACACATATCTTCCACCCCTTTATTTCAAAAACTCAAGATTCTCAAGAACTCAAGATCTTTGAGATGACTTCAAAGAATGTGATGGTTAACCGTATCAAAAGCTGCACTAAAGATCTAAAAGAATTAAAATAACACAGATAGCAACACATGTTGAAAGTTGAACTTCTGGCTATTGCAGAAAGCATCTCTTCAGTGCTGCATACACCAGTAAAAAGCCAGGCCAAATGCCTTTGTGAAGTTTCTTTGGATCATCACTTATGGCCCTTTTCTATTTCATGGTTTGGCACTGATTAGTCATGGAGAATCTTTGCCTGTTGTTGGAACACCCATCAGATTTCTGTACTTTACAACAAAGCAATGGACATAAGGCATAAGGTCCACATACCTCATCTGTGACCTCGGATCATTTGACCTTTTAAGTAAATTACAAACTATGATCAGGGTTGTAAAAAAGCAGTACATATTCACATGGGAACTTTTGCCCATGCTGACCAGAGGTCAGCTCTGTAGCAGTTTTTACACTTTGTAATGTTCGACACCTGTTTAGTCAAAGCCAATTATAAACTCCAAAAGTGCAATGACCACTCCAAACAAACATTAATGTTTTATGTCTTGTCCCTGTATTGTTATATAGCATTTTAAGGTGCTTTGATGATCCTGCCAACACTGATAGCACAAAAGAGTTGAGCTGCACGGTGCAATGGAAAGACAGTGCATGTGACTACCAGTCAGTACAGTGTGACTCTCCTCCACCCCAAATTTACTCTAGACGGCGTCTGCCCTTAGTCTTAAGTTAGCAAAAAAATTCAGTCTGCAATACAGGATGTTGGAGAACTTTTTGTGTATTGACCAAAAATTCAAGCAAACACAATACTCTACAGTTATAGAAATTATAATTTGTAATTGAATGTCGCAAACGGGCATTTCTCTTTTAATGGGCGCTTCAGCTGCACAAATCCTATGTCTGTGACATCTGAAAGAGTTAAAAATAGTTCCAACAAAAATACACTTTCACAATATTTCCACCTGATTAGTAAAACTCAGTAAACATACTTACGGTAGACTAAATGTCACATTTTTGTTGTGTTTTTCTACCAGATACAAGGCAAGTAAAAATGCATATTTAGTTTGCATGTCAGCCACTTCCACTGCCTCTGCTGTTCCACTTCAACCTCCCTCCATGAATGCCTGATTTACTAATGTTACACTTGGGTACACTGCAAACTTTCTTGGCATTTGACTTTGGGTTGAATTTGTAAACAGCTACTAGGTGTTTATTCCAAATGTGATGAAACATGAAAATTTTGCATGTTCATGCCAAAAATGTATTAAGTTAATAAATACATTGGTTGCACAGCTGTGTATCAACTCCGAGAAGAGAAAAATGAAAGGTGAAAAGCATCTGGATTTTGGAACTTGGTTAAAGTTTCAGCGGACCGTTAGTCAGATCCCCTCCTGTTGAGTTGGCGGATGTCTTGTCTCGGTGCAGTAGACCAGTCAATGTCAAGTGAAAGATTAAATCCATAATTGGACATGATATAATGAGGTTTCAAACCAGAAACCCACTGGGACAGGGAATTGTAATTCCCAGCAGTGAAGGCTTGAGTAGTTATCAAACCACGTCTGTTTGTTTTAGGCTCAGTTGGACAATGACTGTGAGCCCCAGTAACATTATTTCTCACATTTCTTTAAAGCCGATCAACTGGGAAAGGCCATCTTTGAAAGTTCAATATCCCTATGTAAAATATGTAAAAGACAAGGAGCTTCTGGATCCATTTCCATTTAAATGTTTCACCTAATTCTATTAATGGATAAAATATTTGTCTTATTATTAATAGCAAAAATAAATCCGGGAGTTTGAGTCATATCTTGTAAAAAAAACTTTAAAAGAAATGCTAAAAAACACAAGATACCGGTCGGATAGTTACAAATAAATCACAAACACAATGTCTGAAAAACAAAAATATCACATCATGCTACACCAGGCAGATAACACAACTTCTTAGCCATATAAAAGCAAGTGCTTGAAAGCTGGTATGGCCTTTTTCTTTCATGCACTGCAGCCACAAATATGTTAGACTGTAAGCAATACAAAAAATCTGATAGGGCCACCCAGCCTGCTCAATAATAACACGTCTGTTAAATGAATTAGTTAGTATGCTGCCATGTAGAGTTAAGTTAATATATGGTTACAGCTCAAAACATAACTTTGGAAATGAATTACTGTCCTCATCTCAGTATACAGGCTCAGGGGAGGAATTCATTTATAGAGTTTGATAAGACAGGTGGTGATATACCCATTGTCAGATTGTTGATACTGGGCTTTTTCCAGTAGATCTATGATGCTAGAGAGCGTCTTCCTCTGTTATGTTCACATCAAAGCTTGAAAACTAGAAGTGTGGCACATAAACGGGTAGCCCGAGAGGCTACTCCAGTTCAGGTCAAATTGTTCATTTATTTGCAGGACTAATCTGGCTCTCAACCACTCAATTTAGGTGTGTTAGTCAGACTTTATGATTTTTTTTAAATAGGATGTGCAGTTCTGTTGTGTTCAAATGTATTTTAGAAGTCCAGTTTTGGTTGGACTAACACAATGACTATAATTTATTGTTGTGTGGGAATTTAGCACTGTTAGAGAAGCCCTGCTGAACTTTTTTTCAGTAGGTTGCCCCTATTGATAGATAATTTGGCATCCATTGTGCGTCCTAGGTGTACTCAGAGCTTGCTTCAGTGATAGTCAGTCCTATGTTGACTCTTCTTTTGTCCCTTTCTCTCTTTCTTATTCTCCAATAATGTGCTTTTGTGTATCTTTAATAAATCAGCCATAGTGGACATTCAACACGTGTATCCAGTTGCTGGCATGTGACGCGGTGCATAAAGTGTAACTCATCTGTAAAGAAAGCTTCAAGAATGTATATAATAAATGTTACTGTGCCTTCAAAAGAAGTCAGAAACGTATAGATTTAAGGTCAGAAAGTTACGTAGTGCTATATTAAATACTAACTATAGTATGTAGAATAAACAGCCCAGACCTGTTTGTTCAGATATTCCCTTATATTGAAATTAAAATCCATCATTGGTTTTAAATCCTACTTGGGAAATCTTAGCTGATTTTCTGAATCTATTGTCTCTACAGTCATCCCTTGCTCAAAAAATACAAAGTAATTTTCAAAACAATAGCAGAAATGTATCCTCTAAAATTATATAATATCATTACAATAAGTGAGTTCTATTTTTTTCCCTTTAACTTATAAACATTTTTTTTGTGAATACATGAACAAACCGTGCCATAATGCAAGCTTTCATGCATTTTCCTTTCTGGCATAAATACACTTCTCTGTAATCATTTCCAACCAAGCCACATCTTGCTTATACATTTGCAGGGAACACTGCCTTCCTCAGAGACCTGCTATAAGTGTGAAAATGCAAAGTCTTCTGGCAGCAAGATAACAAGTGCCCCTGTTGACTCAGCTGAGCTGCTGGAAAATTACACAACAGCTACTTTATGAATGCAAGAAAACTATCTCTGCATGGCTTGCTATTAAAGAAAAGATCTGTCCATTTAAACAGCAGGTGTTTAAGGATGACACAGTTGAAGTCTTTTTTTCAGTTGTCCCTGCATAAAAGACACATTACTGACTGCATCCAATCGCATTTGGTTAATGTTATCATACTGTCTCTCAATAGTCTTGGATTGATGTTGCAGATGAAAGAAACTGTGAGACAAATGGAAACACCATCAAATTCAGCCTTTATACTTAAATTTAGATACATACAGATACCTTTTATGTACTTATTTTTCATTGTGAGTATAAGTCTTTCTGAAGTACAGTTTGAATACTAAGAGAAAAGCGTAAGAAAACAACTTGAAATATTAATCTGATAATTCCTACAATAATTAAACACTGCACCAGTTGCAAAAGGACTTTCTTATGCAGTTTTGTTGCTTTACATCTACTTTGAGGTGAGAAGAAATGAATAACTCAACCAGTTTTACACATACACACATATGCAAGTTATACAACAGCACAGTTTCCCTCTCCGGATGCTCTCACTTCCTACTTTGCCTCATCACTCATCAGCATCTCAAACAAGACTAACAAACAAAGCCACTATACAAATAAATGTGACATGGCATGTTTATTTTGCTGTGCATTAAAGTTCACGACCAGTATTGCGGTAACTCTTTTGAATCCTTTCCTGTTCTATTAACCATTAATCATCTCCTGGAGAAACATGTGGACTCTGTTGGGTCTGCATCCAAAACATCAAAGATCTCTGTGTGTTGTTGCCTCCATATGAAGGAGTTGGCCGACACTTTTTCACAAAAGAGAATTGCCGACTCAGTGTGTGCAAGAGAGAGCGAGGCAGTAGGGCAGTCCGCACTTCGATGTCGCTGACTCTTTGTTGCCTCCATATGAGTAACTTGGCCATAGTTGACAGATCGTGGTAGTGATGGAGAAGTCAACATGCCAGTTGCGCTGGCTACCACATGTACAGCCCCTTTGATTTTCACATGGATATATCAGAGCTGGATGTCATTGCTATATCTGTAAAGGGAATGTCCAAATATGAAACAGATTACTGTATTTGCAGAGTTATTAAAGGAATACTCTCTCATGTCATTTCCTTGCTATTTAGGTCAGAATACACTGATTGAATTCAATGTGGTTACAGTGAGGGATACTCTTTGCTTCTCAACAAATTCTTTGTTTCTTGATGGGATTTAGGTCTGACAGGAAAAAAAAATGAATTATCAAATCTTTGCGTTTAAATGTGTTATCAAGCACTTGGACACATCATTTCCAGCACAGTGAATGAAGTGTTGCTCCAGTTATTAATTGGGATTATTCAATCTAATATGATTACAGCCAACATATTTATACTGACATATTTGTTGATAAAAACAGACAGTGATCATTTATTGCTGACATCACCATGTTGCATCTGCAGTAGTAGAATTACATCACTGCTGCTGATGTTCAGCTGTAGAACAATTAGCATTAATTTGCTTGGCTATATTTATTCTACTTTATTAACAATCACAGTTTAACCGGCTGTGGCATAAAATTTTAGACATCAGTTTCTGTTTGACAGAAAATTATGTAACCCAAATCTTGTGTTTACATTATGTTTTATTACACAATCATGTTATTTTTTGTTTTCAGTCTTCAAAACTAAGAATACCCTCCTAAAAATATGTCTTTTTTATAGCAGGAACATATATGTTTTTTTCCTGTAGTGGTATTCATCATTAGATCCTTGTGATTTCATCTCATTACTTTTTGTAAAGTCCCAAGCTGAGAAGCCCTGAATCAGCGCACAGAGGGATTCACCTGTAGTCAGAACATGTGAGAAACAACAACAGCAGGAATTCATGAGTCAAACATCAGCAGCTAGACAAGGGGAAGCCCAGCCTCAATGTCTTAACAAGCATTATAAGCAACAAAGCGTTGTGATGATGAAGCCTGATGACTTCTTTTATGTGAGACCAAGTCTCATGTCTAATGGCCCCATCATTAGCGAAGAGTGTAAACAGGAGAAAACACTCCATACAGACATGATGGGATTAGCCCTGGAGTAAGCATTTGTTGTGGTTTTTCAAAGCCACAGGTTCATATGTGTTTTCTATGCATGTTTGGGAGTGCGTGCCGTCTCTGGTACATGGAGCCGTGCTTCTTCTTCAGTTCCAGTGTGGAATAAAAGTGGCCTAAAGAGAACAATCACAGTTGCTAAACCGTTATTATCAATCAACCTTTACAAACAAATTCAGACTGCAAAAGTTTACAAAAAATGTTTCGTGTGAAGCCAAATTGCATGATTCGCTTACAAAGGAGGAGGTTATCTTATAGTAGGTAATATTGCAGCTCACAAAATTTATGACGAACGCATAGAGCAACAATGGTTCAGTGATCACATTTGTGTTAGGTTAAATTTCATATCAATTTCCTTAGGTGACACCAATTTAAATTTTCTTTAACCCATAAGAGCCTGTAGTGACATATTTGTCACATACAGTTTCTGAGACATTTTGCTTCAATTTATGGTATAAACTTTGCTCATAATCCTGTTAAACACACTCTGATACGTGTGTTCTGTCCCCTAATAGATACCCAGAAGCAGAAAGCCATATCATAATATTTTTAATATATCACATGGTAATAAATGGTAGATATCCCCTCCCGAAAAATGTTAATTTTTTTATTACATTTTGTTAAAGGCCCAAAGAAAGACCTCATATTTAAAAAAAAATTGACTTTTCTCACCATTTTTCATGGGTTGGGCCTTAATGGGTTAAATGTGAAAATCAGAACCTTACTTGATGACGTACTCACACATTTAAAAATACTACCACTTCTTTTGAAAAACTGAATTAGACAGTTTGCAAATGTACCAACGCATGCTTCTGTTGGATGTAAGTGAAAGCTATAGCCATACTTTTGTTTTTTTTTTATCTTATGAACATTGATTATTTAAAACATAGTGTATTCCTATTGGGAGACTTTGAAAACAGATGGTGCCAAACTTTGTCAAAATGGCCATATTGGAGGTCTGAACTGTCTGTACTAAAACCTCTCAGAATGTTTTCTGCTTCACTTTAATCGAAGTTGACCTGTACAGAGATACTGTTCACACATTCTAATATAATTTAGTAGAAATTCTGGGTTAAAGCTAAAATATTCCAAAGAAAAAATTACAATAATTATGAAAGTGTTTGGTTTTATTTCATGTTTAATTTAAAATTATTTCTATATAACAAAAATGACATTTTTATCATTATATGGCAGTAATTGTAAATATTAATTTCAGTTTATTTGGAGATTGGACCTAGAAGAACTCTCTAAAATAAACATTTTTCCCTAGTGTGGGGATAATTTTCCCACTACATCTTGCAGTGGAAGCGGCACGTGCGGCACAGTAGGTATTTAACTGCTCCTGACAGATGGAAACCACTCTCTACTGCAGGCAATAAATTAAATTTAAGACTTTCATACATTCTTAGACTCTTAAAAAAAGACTCGTAAGACCAGCAGATCTCCTTATATCCTATAGAACAGTTTAACTAATTTCACACAGATGAAGAAAAAAGCGGCTCAAGGCTTTGTGATGTCGTTTAATCCTTGCTCTCATCTGTGAGAAAACTGAGACAATTCTGCCTGATTGATCTTTAAAGTAAAATGCTCATTACTGACAGGTTAATTCAAGTGTATTTCAAGTGCTTAGAACTTCTTTCAAAACATTTTTAGCCTAACAATTTGTGTTCTTGTCTTACCTACTAAGGAATGTCTTCTCTGTAGGGAGTCTCCTTACTTTGGTTTGTTCGCGTGTCTAGACAGAAAGAGTTTAGCGGGGCTTTGAATTGGTTCTCTATTGTCTACCCCTGCACCTGAGGACAGCTGCATGGTTTTACCACATCACAGGGCTTTGTTTAAATTTGTCCTCCCATCAGAGATCTAAAAATATATGTATTTGTCTTTCAACTTGTCTGTGGGGGGAGGTAGGACATCCTCACCTCCTGTGCATACATATCTGTGGAGGGTAGAGCTACAGGCATACTGGTCACTTGACTGAGCGTGTGCAGAGTGCTTTGGAAAAAGGACAAAGTGGGGAGGATGTTGCTGCTCAACTTAAACTGGACACCTAAATCCTATCTTAGTACATTGGACAGAAGAAGCGTATAATTCCAGCTATGATCAAAGTAACAGATGAGTGTTGCTGAGGTGTGTGTGTGCATTATTGCCTGGTGTGGTGAGGTTAAAAAATCAGCTGTAATATTTGGAAGAAGATGATGAACTTCCAGTGTCTCGCACTCATCTGACCTTGCATACCCTGCTACACCCTACAGTTGGGTGAAAAACAAAGTTCTTGAGTAAGAAAATGTGTAATTTTTCAGGTATGGGCATTTATATAAACACCCAATCAATTAAAGACATATTTTTGAAAGAAAACAACGCATCACATTCTCCTGTTCAAAGTAGAGGTTTTTGTGACTGAAAGATCTGGGAGCATTTTGTCCAAATTACCCATGAACCCATGTTCTCTCACACACACCCACACCTGGCCTCCATTTTACCTCCTTGACGCAATTCTGCACATGAAGGGAGTAGGTTAGCTATGTCCCCTACAGAGGCCTTCTCGAGTAAACTTTGGTGAAACGGTGACCCATATAAGAAACCTCAAATAATATTGAGGTGGAGGTATTTATAAGCTTTAACAGAAAAGTTACAACTGAGTTTGAGAAAACATGCATATTTACATGTTTTTGGTTTTGCTGGTTAAAGTCCAAATCTAACTGAAAGTTTTAAAGAAAGTTGATGGTTTCACACTCGATGCGATGGGTAGGCCTGATGCTTTAAACTGTAGCAACAATCAGTCATAAGATCAGACACAATAAGGCAATTTGATTGGCCGGGGTTTAACTGATCTTAACTTTCTCACCTTTTGTACTTGCATTCTCAAGCTAAGCAAATAAAATGACATAGAAATCAATTTGGCAGCAAAGGACATCAGACTATTCAGACTGAATGAGAAGCGGGACCACGGACACCTGAAACACATACGTGTGAATCTGGCCCGAGGGTCTCTTCTCTAGCATTGGTTGGCCTTTTTCTTTGAAGACATGCATTCAAACTATTACTTGATGCACAAATGTGGTCCCAAGTAGCAAGCAACATTTCCACCTGGTGATCCAGATTATTAATGCAAATATGTTTTATTTCTTATGTCTCTCTAATGTGACTACAGTTATCACAGCAGTGCATGTGAACAGATGTGTTAGAAAGAGGAACACAATCATTTCTTTTCTTGGTATTTAGTTCTCCAGGTTCAGCAGATGAATGGGTTCTTCAGTCGAGGGTCACTGAAGGGATGCTTGCTTCTTAAAATACACTCCCATGCATTACAGAGGTCTCACGTAGATCTCAATTAAAGATTTATTTACAGATAATTGATTAAGTGACTGATAATAAATGTACATCATCTGCTGCTGAGTCAGCATCAGACCTTAATTTTGGTGAAGATGTAACTTGCTTATAACAGACTAGGACTGTTTCATCAACATGATGGTGATCAACGCTAGATTTCTGTGGTGCAGTGGAAAAAGAATTCAGAATGGCTTAACCGATACTGACAGCTCATGCGTTTGACACAACGGAAACTAACCACAGTGGAAAGAAAACTAAATGATTGGAAATATGCTGATTTCAGCTGGAATGAAGCTTGCATGGCATGAGGCAATCCAACAGTGTGTTTATGCCACTGATTTATGTAATTTGTGTTTTATCATAAATAGAGTGGTGGGCCACATTGTCATTGACTTCTCTTGAGTTATGATGGTAAAATAAACGTGCATTTCAAGCTTTTAAAAACTAGTGTTCACTGCACATAGTCATTATGCAGGAAACACTGTACACAAACAGTTTTACAGACTTAACAAACACCTCTCATCTGTTTGTCTGACGATGTGACTGCTTGGTGCTTTTCCCGCCATTTACTGACGCTGTTTTTGATTGGCTTTGGTCCTCTTCCCACTTCTTAATGATCACAGCTGACTGGTCGCAGGCCTACTCTGCTTTCAACTTCCCGCCAAGCAAAAATAAACAAGAAAGCCACAACAATCATCAAAGAAAATTACCTCTCTCTTACTCTCCAAAAATCCTCCTCCTCACTCACCTCAATTTTTTTTTTCCTCTAACTACATGCAGGTCTGGACAGTGACACATGCACCAGTTTATGCTGAAAGTCAAACTTCATCATTTTACTTGTTGCATTACATTAAAAACATGTATTGTCAGGAGTAAAAAGAAATAGTCTGCAAAAGTTTTAGAAACAGGCTGCTTACAGGATTCATGAAGTCTTATGGAAACACACTTCATGTGTTACATATGATGAATGATGAAGCTGAAAGGCCCGAGCTGGTATCAAATCCAAAGATCATGACTTTCTACTGGTTTGAAAAAGTGGGATACATCTAATTACTGGAGGGTTTCTTTGAAAATAAGGCTACTTATTTATTCTATTTCTGTAATATTTGAGTAACTGAAAGCAACTTTTGTCATAGTTGTGACTTTTTTTTTCCAATTTATTCTCAATGAAACCAGAATGGAAGTATAATTATTAATTTATCCTTCCACTCGCTTTCTCTGAAACCAAAACTAATCCACGCGTTGCATTATTCACCCAGAACCAGCACCTTGGCCTGTCTCATCAATATTTCAATGAGGAACCGTGCAGCCACACTGGACTTTGCACAAGCAATATGTTGAGACAGATGAGTAAGAAAGGGGTGATGAAGCCAATAGGAGATTTTGCTTTAAGTTATGGTTGATTTTTCATGTGCAAACTCATGTACATTTTTATTCCTGTGGTGGATAGATGCTGTAATACACAAATATGAAGATACTTCCTGGCAGTTCAGTGGAAGCACTGAAGCTATATGGTAAATTTCTAAAATGGGCATGGATCTTTATTTTACCAGCATGGAGACAAGATAAATCTGGATGTTGATGTTTCATTTGCTCTAACAAAATGTGTATTTTTCAGATTTCCTCTTGTTGAACTGACAACCATTTATCTAATTTGAAGCTATAGAGTCATACAGTGGGATGATCCATCATCCAGTGCTACTTTATACAACTGGTTGCTCTGATTGGTTGTATACAGCAATTTTATGCTTCTGTATAAATGGCTGTTCTACATGTAGGAAATTTGCTTGCATTTGAAGTGGTACATGCATTTTTTCCCTTTCCCTGTTTTGTGTTTATGCAAGAGTGATAAATGTACTCTCAGATTACGTGCTGCCTGCAAGTTCACAGCAGCCAGTTGATAAAAATGAGCTTCGCTACTAAAAGCAAATGTTCATGAAACTTTGTGTGAATTCCAGTGGCAGTCATGTTTAACATTGCTGCTTTTAATTGTCCTGCACGGGCCACAAACTAATTACTTCCATGTAGTTAGTCGTATTTTCCCAACTCATAGAGGAGGATAAATTAGGGAAAGCTATCCACATTGTTTTGGGAAACATTTCTAGATTTGGGTTTACATTTCTAAAATATAAACCTAATCCTAACCCAGCAGCAGCTGACTTAACCACAGTTTATAAATTAAGGTGATAGGTGAAAAATTAAGACTTTTTTATGTCAGACTTGAAGCTTGAACAAAGCCCAGTGAAGGGTAAACTTGTTTGCTTCACAGTTGGGGCCTTGTCTTCACTGATACCAAGTCTTTATCCTAACCCACATTAAACATTAATGACTATGATAGTTTATACTCACTTTACCAAGCCAAGTCACAAAGGCAGAAACAAATACATCCGACTAAAGAGTTAGACATTCATTAGTAAAATCAGCACATGCTCCACATACTTCCTATGTTCCCTGTGAAGTTAATATATCTGGGCAACGTTTGTTTGACTCTATAGTTCATTATGGCATCAGTGCTGCTGGTGTATGGATATATCTGTGAGGCAGATGTCAGAGCGTTGTGTCTGTTTCACAGATGCTGATGTTTTGTGTCTAAAATCCAAAATATGTCAGTATTTTCCTACAAATGTACAATTAGCTGTTGTTACTTCATTTTGAGTCATAATTTTAGTGTCTCAAAGAAATAAACTAACTTCTCTCTCTCGTCTTTAGGGAACATTTGTGAATGAAGAGCAGCAGCCCTGTACCAGACCATGCTTTTTGTTGTTTGATTTCACTGCTTCCTGCTCCACCTCTAGATGTACTTCTTCTGACCAAACAAGAAGTTTGGGGGCCAACCTGTGTAACTCTTTGGAATTACTAAGACTTCTGGATTCATTGTTCATCAAATGAGGTTTGATGTTCATTTTAGCCACAGTTTGAGACAAAGACAATCCGACTAAACAAAAACACACAAGCAGCCGTGGTTTTCATATGCACATGAAACATGAAGTCACATGGACTCACAAGTCATCATTCAAGTTGGAAATATTGCATCTAGTAACTTGTAGATCTCATCTATTTAGGAGAAAAACGAAGAATAATTTTGGACTTGACCTCATAATTTGACTATAAATAACAGCATATCAGAACATGTCTTTTTTATATTTGTTTTAATGGGAAAATAATCTCTGTGACCATTATTAAACCTTGTCTATAACTAATTTCTTTTGCCCCCAATTGCTCAAATATTTCAAAGCCTCTTGCTCCGGTTGTTAAGTCGCTGATTGTTGATTTGGGACTACAAAAGTTTTTAGCAGGTTGAGGAAGCATGCTCTTCAAGCTACAGCAGAGATACAGCTAAGCACTCCATCGTGTGGGCGTGATCTTGTGGGCATGCTTTACCTTCCTTCATCTGAATATTTCTTTTTTGTCACAGTGCTCTGATATGAGTGCAGACATATCCAGTTAGAGCAGTGTTTCTCAATCCTGGTCCTCGGGGACCACTGCCCTGCATGTTTTAGAGGTATCCTTCTTTAACACACCTGTCTCAAATGAATGGCTCATTAGCAGGCTTGCAAAGAACTTGACAAGCAGTTCAGCTGATCTGAATCAGGTGTGCTGGAGTTGGACAGAACTTAAACATGCAGGGCAGTGGTCCCTGAGGACCAGGATTGAGAAACACTGAGTTAGAGAACTCCTGGTACTGGTCATCCAGCACCAGGAACTGGCAGTGAAACAAATCTACAACACTGCCAGTGTCTGCAGATTGTGTTACTGTATATATGATGCATTTACTTGACTGCTAAAAGATTAATGCATATTTCAGAGCCTGAATAGCTGTAGCTGATTAAGCTGAAAATTGACCACTTCCAGTCACTGCAACATGATTAGGGCATCCCTGTTCCACCTACCAGTATATAATATAAAATATCCATCTGACCTGTGTTTTTCTTGTCTCTGCTCATGTGGTTCTTGGAGCATGCTGTGGCTGGCTGTCACCAAACTGTCTTGAAGTTTGTAGCCTTTGGTTTCATGCATGGCCTTTGGAGCAGCTTGTGGCTGGCTCTCATCAAACTGTACTTGCAGCCTGTAGCCTTTTGTGTTAATTGAGGTCTCTGGAACATTTTATGACTGTATGACACTTATAAATAGTCCTGCATTTGCCATTAGGAGCTGATGTGGAAACATTGCCGCCATTTTTTTACCCTGGATTGGTCTGCTTGTGAGATGCCTGTTTTATCTTTTTTTTTTTTTCAATATTAATTTGTAATTGTTACCTTCACCAAGGTGGAGGTTGTGTATTGGCTGGCATTGGCTTGTCTGTCTGCCTGTCTGTTTATCTGTTAGCAACATAACTGAAAAAGCTATGGACAGATTTTGATTAAATTTTCAGGAAATCTCAGAAATGGAATTAAAAAAAAAAAAAAAAAAAAAAAAACACGAGTCTAGAGATTTTGGGTCATTTTGGATCTGGATCACTGCCTGGATCCAGGAATTTTTTTAAAGGATTCTTTACTATGGGGAGAAATGTATAATTTTGCCATTAGAGCTAAAAAAAATGATGACCACAATAAATAAATAAAGGCTTGGCAGAGGTCTGCATTCTTTAAGTGCTTCTAGTTGTTCAATAATTTTGCTTGATTTTCCCTAATGGGATGTTTTTATGCTATTACATTCCTGTGCAAATTGTGACTCTTGTTTTACTGTGTTGCAGGTTTGGTTCAGATGGTCATGTATCTGGAGTTCGAGGGGAATCTGCTGAGTCATCCTTTTGCATATTTCAGCAAGTATCTTTTAGCCAATGACCCTGCTTGAGTCAGTGTACTTTCAGAAAAACAATTTGTCAGCAATGATTCTTCTTGTATTTTTACTTTTAAGGAGGAGAACCTCTATATTATTTGTTTCCACAAAGGTTCACATATTTTTCCAGCCTGGATTGTTAAAACTCTGTGCGTCTGACTCATTTTGATGGTACACCAACATTCATTATACACGTTTCCGGAGTTATCGTTCCCCTGCAGCATACTGGGCCTGAGAAACAGCATCACACGACAGCTGCGTTTTGCTTTACAGCACCGCATCTCACACCACACTGGCCATTTTCAATATGCACCATGGCTGATTCAGCAAAGTAACCCAGGAGGACATTATCGGAGGAAGGGAGGAAAAAGAAAGGCAGTGACAGAGCAAGAGTCAATATCGAACTGACTTACTGGCTGGAGAGATTTAACAGACGAGACAGGATGTAAGACGGGAGCTGAAAAACCGCAATTGCTCCCTGGTCCCCAAAATATGACAGCTTACTGCTCTCTAATAAGTCTATTAGAGATGGGTGAAATTCAGCCTAATTTCCAAAGTGTGATAAATAAAGTAAAAAAAAATAATGTCATTACAATTTATTATAAATAATTACTCAGCATGTTGAGTTGGCACATTTGTGTAACTGATGTAGTTAGTTTGTCTGGATTTGAGACTATGATGGAGATCAGACCATATTTTATAGTATTCGAAGAAGAAATTCTGGTGATTACAAAAGGATTTCCCTTTTTTGTTTCTTGTAATTACAGCAATTCTTTTTGTTTGTTATGATATTCTTACTCAACAATCATTGGATCCTCCTTATCATGAGCAAACTGCTTGCCTAACACAGAAAGAATAAATTTTATTTCTACAGTAATATTCCAGTGAATGACAGAAACTGTGACATCAGAACCTTTCTGTGCGACAATGTAAAAACAGCTTTGTCTTGATTTTTAGATCCATGTTTCTGATTACAAATCTGCAGCATCAGGAGACCATCGGAAATTCTGTGGTGCGTGAATCACACAACACCATTAAACCAAAACACAAGTCTTATTGTTTAATGTCACTCTCTTGGAACATCTTTGTTTACGTGATCTGAAGGTCACGTCTCTTTACTCAGGAGTTTGGCAAACCCTCTGAAGCTGCCTGAGAAAGAGGTGTTTACTCATGTTTCTCTTATTGCTGCAGTTAACATGCTGATCCCTGTTTGTTTCCATTCCAAGTGCATGTAGAAATGTAGAAATAATGCCGCTGTGGGGGAGGGGCAGCTAAACATATAAAAGGTGACTTTACTGCATGTTTCATACCTCGAGTTAAACAACTTGTACAGAACAGATTGTTATCTAAGCACTTGGGATTGTTATGGCTGTCACTGATGGTTTGCATTCACTGAAAATTATCTATCTAGCTGAAGCTGAAGTGTATCTGTAAGTTAGCTTATCTTAAGACCTCCTTTTTTCTAAGTGCTTTAACGTGTGTGTAATTAAAGTTAACTGCCAGGGCCATTTCTGCAGAGCTAGTTTGAAGATCATAATGTGTTCAAAGCCACCAGTGCGACCGCAATGAAACAATTAGAAACAGTGAGTCAATCTGCTGGTCCCTGATGGCTTTCTCCTCCTAGGCATGAGCGAGCAAGGCATGACCAACAGAGCCAGAGGGGATCGTCTTTTTACATGAGATCCGTAGAGGAGCTCCCATTTGGTAAATTAAGTCAAATTCCAGTCAGTGGCTGACCCCAGTTCTGGACCACCACTTTGTAGTACTTCAAAGTTTGCCTGCCAAGTGCGACGCCAGTTTAAACCAAAACAACTCTTTTTCCAAACTGCGGTGACGTGTTACGTTACTTTTTTTTTTCAGCTGAAATTTGAATCATTATTTTTTGTGTAATACTTTTAAAATATTATTTTTTGTTGCTTTAAAATGAACAGATTCATAAAGAAACTGTTAGACCATCTGATTTTTGACTTAGCAAAAACATCCGAATGATAATCGTGTTCAGAGAGGGAAGCCTCCATTTTTTTCTTTCAAAAAAAAAAAAAGCCCAAAATGTGTGGCTTCAGTGCTCCAACAAATTGTTTTCTGGTGTGATAAAACCTTTTTTTTTTCCCCAACTGACAACTTACTTACAACATCTGAGTCTTGTTAGGACTGTTTCACAGAACAACAAGAAAACAGGACAAAACAATGAAGAGATCAGCGAGACATTAAAAAGTTTTTGCATATTAGTTTAATGCTGATTTCTTATTGATTACACAGACTGAACACTAAAGAGAGAGAGGTCAGTTTCAAATGCTGTGTGGGTGTGTGCATGTGTGTGTGTGTGCATGTGTGTGTGTCTACGCCCTAATTTCCAAGAGCCACCAAGCAGATGTTTTTTCTCCCCCTTTCTTTATCGATTAGTGTTCTTTGCCTCTTTTTCTCATTCAACTATTTTTCTGCTTTCCCCACAACATGCATTTTTGTTGGAGGTTGTTAACACAGCATGTCCAGTGTAAGTTTCTGGGATCAGTGCTGTTTTGCAAACCAGTTCAGAACTACAGTTTGACAAACTTTCTCTCAAATTCTATCAACACACCAACAACTTAAACTAAAAGGCTGTGACCATATTATAGCTTAACAGAACTGTGCTCTTCAGAGTTTGTTCTTTGGAAGTGAGTCTTTGTGTAATCTGCATACCTTCCTCAGAGATTTTCCTTACACTGTACTCAATCTAAGAAAAATGTCAAACAACAGCTTGGGAGGACATTTACAGAAGTGAAAGATGTCTGAAGAGGGGATTTTTAATTATAGCATTAGTATGTTGAAGGACCGCTCTGAAAAGTGCTGTCCGCGGTGCTGATCAGTGCCAACAGTTGACACATACAAAATATGTCCTCTATTACCTAAGTAGATAAACATATTCTGCATAGACTGCTAAGAAACTACTTTGATGACTGACAAATGATTTTAAGTCACTTATATAAAGCAAAATTATTTGCTAAGTATTTTTGAATTTGAAGATTTCAGCAACTTGAAGTCATATTTTTAAGTCCTGGAAAAGTGAAGCCTGAAGGGAAACAAAAGATAAATGAAACTGGTGACTGTTACGGATGTGTTGGATTTTATCTCATGCCTATGAGATAAAAATAAGTTCATGCAATGATTAGCATCAGTGGTGGTTTTTTCCACCAAAACAGCTTGTCAAATCAATCTTTACCATCTGCAATGTCGGGAAACAGAAGGCTGCTGACGAGAGTGACAGATTGTTGGCAACACCCAACATCTGCCTATTCTTACTCAGAGTTACTCTTACAGATGAAAATATTGGCTGAACAGTGAGAGTACAGGTCTTTTCCACGTAGTTGTGTGTATGTGATGCATTCAAAATCAAGGCTGTTATGCTCGGAGAAACTGAAGGCAGGTAAACATGATGTTTTAAACCTGTCTGCAGCATACCATGCTCTAAAGAAAAACTAATGAGAGAGGAGACGAAAAAAGGAGAAAGGAGGAGAGAAGAGGCGGAGATATGGCTGTTGTCTGACTATGTGAAAAGGAAATTAAACAATGCTGAAACCAGACAGAAGACCTAGATTCTTGAAAAGGTAAAATGCAGCAACACATGTATGGTACATTGATCCACAACAGTGTGTTTTGGTTGAAAGAGGTTGTCAAGGAACCCCAAGGAACGCCTGAGAGTTCCTTTAATAAAACAGACTTCTATGTCCAATCACAACAAGACATCAACTTTATTATTTAGTCTCTCTATACCATTAACCTGTAGGTTATAATAAAAAAAGAGACAAGAAGGTTATTTTATTACAATTTGAGCGGATGGCTATACACTGTGATAAATCTTGGCTCTGTCTGAGCAGCATATTTTCATTGCTGCTGGAGTTTATCCAGCATTTAACTCATCAGAAGTTTGGTTTATTTAGTTTAAAAGTGATTTGTTAGCAAACACATTATAAAACTCGGTCTTGGTGCCAAGAAGTGCCAAAACTCAGGCATGTTACAAACATCATTATTACTAATCAACACCAGGAAGAACACAGAAAAATGCGGGACGAGATGAAGGAATGGTTTTCTTTTTTCTTTTTTTTTCTGACCTGCGCAACTAGTGGGGTTTAGTCTGGGAAGGGGTGGAGACAGAGAAATGGGGGAGAATGAAGGAAGGCAAAAACAGGGTGGGACACACACACCCCACACCCGTCTCCCGCACATACACACTTTACATGTACAAAAACACATGCAAGCTCACCCAGCTCTTCAAAGCCAAGTGGTTTTAATAGACATCCAATTAGACTGAGACATGTGGGGAGCTGCTGCAGATAAATAAGGTGAAGAGAAAGACAAGGTTCAGTCACCTCAGAGAAGCAGATAACCAGGGAGATAGAGACAGGAGAGAGACAGAGGAAAGAGGGAGGGGGCCAGTAGAGAGGGAGCCACACACGGGAGGAAAGAAGAGAGGCAACACGCTGCTCCGGCGTTCAGACTCTGAGAGGCAGGGACAGAGGACAGACTGGGAGCGCTGCTCACTGACAGAAGCACACCGAGCGAGGGGAAAATACGAGAGCTGGTGGGCTCAGTTACACACTTAAGTAACTTCAAACCAGCTCGGACAAAACAAGAGAAACTAAGAGAAGAAAAGAAGAAAAAGTCTGGATTCTGTGTTTTTTTGTGACTAGCATTGCTTGGATTTCTCTGGACATTTCATGAGAAAGAGCTTAGATGTTTTTAGTTTTTGTCCCTTAACTTCTGGTTGTTATTTATTAATTTCAAATTAAGCACTTTGACATCTTTTATTCAGCCTTCTCTGCCTTCCTCTTGTCCTTTTCCTGGACTTAAGGACATAAATGGGACATGTGTCTGTGTGGAGGAGATTATAATAGCACATGAATGAACTTATGAAGTGTGTTTTGCTGTTGAGGGGTTTGGAGTGCGTGTTTGTGTGAGAACCAGAAGCAAAGAGCAACAGTCTTGAGGAGAAGGAGGTGAGACCTCAGTAGTTCTTGTTGTGAGGTGATCTTAGTAATGGATGTTGACACATTCCTGTGGTGCTCCTAAGGAATAACCAGCACAAGGGGACTACAGCAGTCAGCCACAGCACCAAAAGCTTCCACCGTCACCAGCTACATCACCATTCATATCACCAATAACTCCACATCTGCTGTCCAAAGTCCTGCTCTGACCTACTGAAGTCATATCGGCTTCACTCCAGCCATTCCACAGGTTTCATCACCTACAGTCCCAGTTTTGGAGGAAGTTTTGTCGATTGTTCAGGGGGAATTTCTCCCACTCTCTTTCCCTCTCCCTGCACCCAGCTCAGCATGCCCCAGCCCCTGAGCTTCTCCACAGCTCTCCCAGCTCCACTACCATGTGTAGATGGACAGTGACACAAGGTGCACCGGTCGCCTGGTTCTCCTCCTGCCCGAGCTGCAGATCTCCTTCACTCCTCCTCTCCTTCACCTTCCTCCTCCTGCTCCGTCCTTCCTCATCCTCGCTATCGATAGACTCTGAAAAGAGCCACAATGCACCAGGAGGGACTCCTTCTCAGCTTTTCATCTCATGTCCACCACCTTCCTCATCACTTGTGTCGCTTCATGCATCTTCTGCAAGGTTGCCACGGGCAACCAACATGTCATCATCGTCCGCTACGGTCCTCGGACGTCACGTGCGGAGCAGCTATAAACATCTACAAGGAGATGTGCGCAGGAGGAAACTATTCTCCTTTCACAAATTCTTCCTTCGCATTGACAAGGACGGCAATGTTAATGGCACCAAAAGTGAGAATGATCCATACAGTAAGTTATCCTTCTTTTACATTTTAAATTGTCCATCTATCCTATGATTAATAAAAATAAATTAGTTTTATTTTAATGGATATTATAGTGGATATTGAATAATCTACTAATTTATGAGTCCCATCAGCAACTGCGTTTCTTTTTAAACTTTTATAAGGTGATAAAGCATCAAAATACAAGGACCTATTTATCTGTCAATGTAACCATTTTCACTAAAGCTTTTTCATCAGTTCATCTCATGGTGGGGAGTAATGTTCCTGTGTTTTCTCCCTGGGCAACAGTGCACATTAACACAGGTGACTGAGCAAAAGAACAAAATAACAAAGTTGCGTGCTTCCAGCCTTTTCCCCATGTGTGGAGGCAAAGCATATTTGTCTGACTACAAAGACTGGGAAAGGAAAGCATGAAAGTTTAAGAGAAGGAGAGGAAAAAAAAAAAGTAAGCCAAACAGATTTTTTTTTTTTTTTTTTAAAAGAGAGAGATGATCCACTGGAACCAATTAGAAATTGCCCAGAGAAAGTTCTTCATCTTTAAAGAAAATCTAAAACAGCTATTACCAAAGCCCTGGGGAGAATGACAGTCCGTTTACTCTTTGCTGTTACTGTGCTGCAGCTTTAATAGTGGTGGGCATATGCTAAGTCTGAGGTTGTACTCAGTCAGATGTAACGTAATAACCATACGATCTCTGCTCCTTCTTCTGGTTGTGCATTTTGCATGCTGTTAAATATGATTATAACCTCTATTTATTCTGTGAGGGGTCACTGAACACACATACTCGTTTGTAGGTGCCAGTCAGCTTCACATCCACACAGATACACTCTTTCACATCAAATCCAATCAAAGCTTTTCACTGCGGGACTTTGGTACTGCGGGACTTTGGTACTGTCTTAAAGCATCTCAAAGTATCACAGGAGATTAATTTCCGTTATAGTAAAATTAATTGTACAAAAATAAGGCATGCTAAATATAAACATGTAAAAAAAATTTTAAAAAAACTGCGTCCCAGTGGCTTTAAAAAATTTGTCATAATTTTACTACAAAAGCTGAGTAGCGTCCTACAGGTCTGCACAATACTAAGTCTAAATACTTTTAACAGCTTGCAAGGTTCATCATAATCACTTATGGCTGATCCAGAGCAGAAAATCAGCTGTTATCATTCTGTCATCCACGACTTTTATCTTCTAGCTAAACACATCTGGAGGTTCTCCAAGACTGCCACAGACTGCTGGCCTGTGAGTAGCAGAGAACTGCACTGTCTCAGAGAACACTGACAGTAGTTGCTGAGGAAAAACAGAACATTACTCCCACCTTTACCTGCCCCAGATTTCCCTGCATGTTCACCCAATCTGTGTGACATCAAAAAGCACAAACTAATTATTGATATTAAGCAACAGGCTGTGACTGCATTATGTCTACGGCATGTTTTTAAATTTGCTGCAGCCTGTGTACGTGCGCCAGGGAATATAATTCTTACAATAAGTCTTTGTCAGACACCTTCATACACGTGTCATACGTTTGCATGCATCTGTCTGTGGGGCTGTGGTGCTGTACAAGCCTCTCCTGCTGGGTGCACACATCCACACACATACACACACACACAGGCCTGAGCACAGAGAGGCCAGTCTTGCACATGGCCTCCATATGGCAAAGCCCACTTTTATTAGGGCCAGGGCCAGTGTGAATATGTGTGTGTGCCACTCAGACACCAAGGCTCTGCCAGACATGGCTGAAGGAATTTCAATTAGTGTCTCTTCCTCCCTCCCCTTGCCTGTAGTGCTCTCTGACAAACACACATGCACATGTGCACACACTTTCAAACACATGCATAGAAAGAGCTCAACCATTAGGCTGCAACGTGTCACTAACTATAATGGCATCAGGTCATTGCATTAGAGGGACAATCCATCAATTTCAGGAGCTCTTGCCACTTGATTATGGTGGGAAATAGGTAAAAAAAAAAAAAAAAAAACAACTTTCTAGTGAGAAAAAAGAACCCTTCATACAAAAACTTGGCCATGCAAGCCAAACCTTTCAAGCCATCTTCTGCCTTAGCAGGATATTTAGTAAGCATTTTGTCAAGCCACGTCTACCTGATAACAAGTATAGATGTTCACATGTCAGATTGAAAAAGATGGATGAACACTTTGTGATAAATTGGGGAGGTTTGGATTTTATGAAATAATGATTAGAGTAAACACATTATCATATGTCTTCGTAACTGTGCATACAACAGTGTACAATGTTTGCATCTGAGCAGAAGCTTGCTTGTAGAAAGATTTGTATGCCCCTCCTGCTTTTTTGCACATGTTCTGAACAAATTGTACCCTTCAAACCAAAACAAACAAGATGTAAGTTAATTCTGCTCCATTATATTTGAACATGAATGCGGTTTTTCGCATTTCACGCTTCATGTCTTCTGCAAGAGTCTTTTTTACCTAGGAGTTGTCTGGTATGTTTGTGCATATCAGACTTTTTTACACATGTTTTTACATCTCAGATCATAACATTGTTCATGTTTTTAGAGCTGATAGAAGCGAAACGCCTGCTTCAAAGCAGTACACTGACTTGGGGACAAATTACTTGCTTGATGCAGGTTTCTGTGCTGCGCTCATTAGAAACATGTGGCTTCTTTGTGGTAAGGCAAAGCCAAGTTACAAAGTTTCCTCTACATGTACTGTAACATGTCATGTAAGGCAGTACACCTACACAGCTTAGTGCATTAAGTTTATCAGTGCAAACTCAAGTTCACAAACAGACCACTTCATAAGGAAATTTTGAAATTGTAGCTAAAGAGGAAGCAGATGCTGCGGTCATCATGGTCTTGTAGTCTGGTAATGTTCAGAGTGTCAGATTACAAATGAGCATCATTAGACGGTGTCAGAGGTGATGAAGGTTTTAGCTCCATCTCCGGGGTCGAGACTCCTCTCCACGGCCAAGCCTATCTAATCAAAGTTGAGCAGATCACATCATTCAGGGTTTAGGACCTGTGTTATAAATTTGCGCATGCTAGCTCTTGTCTTGTGCTCAGCACCCATCTGTCCATCTCACCTCATGAGGCTTTCTAGATCAGGCGCTGCAGCCTACATGTGGAAACCTTGCAGGGTTGTCAGGATGTGATTAACACTGATCCTGCCGCTGACCACAAGCAACAAAACTGTCCTTGTTCTCTTCCCTCCGTGTTGCCCACAGACTGTCACATCTTGTTTACAAACAAACAAATAAAGCAATGAAACAAATGGACATGTGTTTGTAGTTGGACCGCAGACTTATTGAACGGTGCCAATTTGACAACAGTCGGAGATTTTATTCTCACTGTGACCACCCGCACTGTAAACATTACATCCATTAATCAATACTTACTAACATAGATGAGTTTTACAAGCCATAATTTAAGAAGAGCACAGAGTATGCTTAATACTGCTTCACTTTTGGTTGGGGGTCATGTGCTTCCCTCAGTTTTTTGAGCTTTTGTGGCTAACAGATGCTAATTTCACCTTTTAAAGTTCAAAATGAATGCAAGTCTCTGCACTGAGATGAGCTTAAACAGTCTAAACTGTCCAGAATTGGAAGTGATTCTTCTAGTTTTGGGAAATTAGCACTATAAAGTAAAAACCATAACCATGTCTTCATCTTTGTTCTGAGCACCATAAACCTCTTGTGCTTCAGCAAAGGTTAACACACAGTAAAAACTGTAACAAGTGTTGGCCCTTCCAGAAAATGTTAAACATCTCCTTGAAATTAGTCCCAGTTGTCTCCTTGTCTGTTTTTGGACGTCTTTATTTTGCAGCTTTAGTCTCACTGTCTCTCCACCCATGGAGCATGTTTAGGGTTCTCATGGGAAAAGGTAAGAGTGTGGCCTATAAAATAGAGTTATGAGGTGGTACTGGATGCACCAGGGGTTAGTGTCAGTGTTGCTTTTCATTTAAAATCACTTTGACATCTTCACAGAATTTTGTCTGCAGCGGTTGTAAATAAAAGCGGTGAGCAAACGTCTCTGAGACATCTTGTTCGAGAAATACTGAAGCAGGTCGTGAGTCTGTCAGAGCCACAGTTAACATGAACTATTATCTTTAGCTGCACTCTGAAAGTATAAAATAATTATACTACCTACACACTTGTATATTGACTCTCTGATATTTCTCCCACTACAGCACTGCTTAAACAAAATGTGACCTAATGATATGTTAAGAAAAAAACCTTAATTCCTTGTGATTTTTGGTTAGAAGTTGGGGTAAAATTATATCACTTTTAAATCCTTCAATCAGCGGAGCAAATGTTATCAATGTACGCTAGAAAGGCTGCATAATGATTCTCTTATGTAAGAACAATAGTATTTCATACCGTAACTGATTTATAGCTTTTTCTTTGAAAGTTATGAAACAGCTGAATAGATAATGAAACCAAGTCCACTCATTGAGAAACTTAAAAAGATTTCGTTATGAGCTGTTATGCAGTAAGTCCTCTGGCTCATGTATTGACACGATATGCAGCATTTGTTTGTCATTCTTAGTTTCATTTCATGGCTGTTTAGTCCTTAAATGTTATAGTCTTCATATTTGACATCTTTCTTAAGATGAAAATGTGAATGATCTCATCACATGACTTTGCTTACAAGCAGGCTTTTCAGTTTATGACAGAGCCATCACATTATATATGTATAACCGTCCATTTAACAGCCCTCCTTCATCAATGCTGTTTAGGGGTCTCATTCCGCCTCACACACAGGAGTGAGTGTGGTATTGCAGAGGTCAAGATGTGTGAGTGCCCTTTAACCCCACTAGTACCAAGCCAGGGTCATTTTCAGAGCATGTGTGTTTCAGAAATGCTGACTATAACATCCTGGAAATTGTCCCAAATAAGATATATGGACAGATATGACCCTCAGCTGAATGTGAAACAGCTTGTTGCATCATGGTTTCTTCCAAAGCAGGGGAATGAATTATTCTGCTAGTGACTGTATATCACATGTAGCCCAGAACTGATGTCAGATGAGCAGGAAGGTGCAGAAAATGTGCAGCTGGATCGTTTTACAAACTTCATCCATGAGAAAATAACTACATTGTTATAATAACTGTTCCACACACATTGCGAACAGTCATTTATCTGGATACTTGTCTTGGCATCTTTATCAAACCAAAACCTAATGTCATATTTTGCAATCACAAACATGTAACACAATCACTTGTGAAGTTGTCAAGTTTCTTAAAACACTGGTTCAGTTTGAAAGCATTCTGAGGATGTTCTTCCACCACTCCATGTTGGCGTCTACATCACTACTCGACAGAGAGAAAAATGTAGGAGTAGTTTGTTGAAGGGGGAACCATGATAGGGCTGTAATTCTTCTTTATTAAAGTGCTGTTTTTATACTTTTAAAGGCTGACCATTTTTTGGCAGGAGTCACCGAGGACAATGACAGAATCTGTCTCATTTTTCTCTAACTGTTTACATTTTTCCTGTCATCGCTGCTTGACATTTTCCCATTATTTCACTCCATAGTCGATTAGCGAGGCAGCTATAACAAGACAGAAATAAGAGCCAGATATCTGTAGGCAAACCAAGATCGTCCTGCCACAAACCCGACCAGTTGACCACCACCTTAAAAAAAAAGTCTTTGATCCACAAAAATCATGTATCTGATCTTCTGTTGCTTTGGAGAACTTAGCTCTCGGAATAGGAAACAGTTCCACAAGGCTACTAGTCCGCAAAGTTAAGTGGACATCTTGTTTTCTTTATGTTATGTGGAGAATTCATAATAAATACATAGAATAAAGAATGCAGGTACAAATCATACAAATATATTGAAAGGATTCTGGTTTAGTTTAGAAACAGCTGCATGGAATATTTAAAGTCCATATAATGAGGACAGGATCATCCTATATAAATGGAAAGATGTTGTCCAAATAAAACAATTCTTAGTTTATCTCAGCCCAAAATGACAAATTGCAGCTTTTTGTTCACTTTGGAGTTAACAGTGATGGGAAACATGTTTGCAAATTGCTGCATTTGCCACATCAGCAACACACTAATCTTTGTAGCATGACTTAGGTATGTTGCCTAACCTCAGAGATGCTGAAACCACAACCCCAGTTTTACAAATAACTATATCTAAAGAAAATATGAAAAAAAAAACTATATAAAATGTAATGTTAAATCATAAAATGACATTACAGCTCAGAACTTGAGTTTGTGAAGCTCTATTGGGGACTATCCTAAAGCTTTTTTAGATTAAGGAATGCATGAGATGCTGTAACTGGACTTGAAGATGACTCCTTACAGCATAAATTCACTGTTCGGGCATTCATTGATGGATCACTGTGATTGGACTTATCTCACTTTTTTTTCCCCAATTTTAAGTTTTGCTTCGTAAATTCCAAAAATGTGTTTTTACAACCAAAAACAATAAGCCATGACTGCACTATAGTGTATTTTGGAGAGATTTTCATAATGCTTAAAAAGTTTACCCGACGCTCAATACTAAAAGTGTCATTTAAGTGTGAGCTTGGTGTCTGTGAACAGGCTGAATTGATGGCCAGTAAAGCTGTGGGAGGTGAAGACTAGCATGTGTGACGGATAACATCCAGGGCTGCTGCCATACTGACACCACGCGCATTAGGAAAAGACCCCTCCACCAAGTGCACACCTAATGTTACTGCTCTCCTCAATGCTCACCCCAAATACCACTACTCTTTCTCTCTCTCTCTCTCTCACACACACAGAGGATGAAAGTGAGGTTTTAATGGAGTCATCAAAGGTAGAGCGGAGAGCTGAGTGCAAAGAGGCATCTGGACAGTCTGGCTGTTTGAGCAGAGGAGTAAAGAATTCCAGCTAATTACTTCGTGTTTGTGCGTACTGAGTGAACATTAATACATGCACAAGCAGACACAAGGAAAGTTAGACTAAAGCACAGAGAGAATGTGCAAAACTGAATAACATGAGGTGAAAAATAACATGCTTTCTCAAGCTGAAATGTCCGTCTGCAACAGTGCAAACCACAACAGTTGGGCAACATCATGCTGGCAGCTGAACTGTAAATGAAAAATGTGTGAAATGCAGACAACCGTCGCAGCACTTTCTCTGAAAACATAACTCCTGCCGTGTCAAGCTTGTGAGATGTTTTGAAAGAAACTGGCAGCTCTGGCACTTTATCATGTTACAAAGTCAACTCTGGAGGAATCACAATTTCTCAGGTGGTTATGTTTTTTGTTTTTTCTCCTCTCAATCAAATCCCCATTAACATCGCTGCAAATATCTTTTGGTTTCCTCTCAGCTGCTCTTAAAAATATGTGACATAACCCACTGTGGTTTTTCTGTGCTCTGTAAAGTTGTCTCAGATTACATGGGTGGGAATGTTGAGTCAAAACTGTGTGCTATTTGTCAGCTGGGATCTTAAACAGGGTTTTCTACTCAGGTGATCTCTTATGTTGAATTTTAGTTAAATCCGAGTTTAGTTTCCTTCTCACACTGAGTCCAGGTGTGATGACACATTCAGCTTGTGCAGCGTCTGTAGTTTTGCCAATTTCCAATGTGAGTGTTTCTGTCAGGAGAGGACACAGAACCATTTTGGAGACGGAAACAGGCAAAATAATGTGAGCATCTTAACCAGAACAACACCACTAATTAAAAATAAGAGTGCAAACCCACTCAATGCATCACACAAAAACTTATGGCCAATGTGAATTGTACAATACCATACAAAAACAACAACAACAAAAACCAACAAAGATTTCTTTTCATATCTGTAGTTAAATGTTGCCCATGTTGGAAACTAGCCTCTGTTTCCTCTGCTACAGTCAAACCCATTAGTCAGACTTTGATGTGGCCACTTAGCACAGGATGATACTCTTGCCAACCACATCATTCTAAACCAGTTACTCAGTCTTCCTTAAAACCCATAACATGCACCAGTTTCTACTCCAAGCTGACATCTTCACCAGAGCTCACCAACAATCTGCTAAGCAGAGAGACATAGTTCTCCCTTTGACTTCGTAAAGAGCTGGAAGCATTCAGTTTAACTTTGTGAACACTGTTAAAAAACGTGGGTGGCCTCAAATGCTGCTGCAGCTAAAAGGACTAAACAGGGTCCATATATATATATATATATATATATATATATATATATATATATATATATATAGTTCTAAGTATTACATGAGCAGAGCAGATCAGTTTATATGTTATAATCATGTCTGATTTAAGCACAGTGGTGGTCCCCGTTTCCCATTTTTTCAATTCTTCTATATTTTTGTAGCTTTTTATGTGGTTTCCTGGATGTAAACACTGATGTCACAGTGAATACAAGACATCATCAATCACTCTGATGCTTGTTTAAAAGAGAAAAATGGCTTACAGTAAGTGCTTACACCTCTGCTGTTAAATTGAAAAAAATGCATAGAAATAATCCTTTTTGCATCACACAAACTGTTTCTCAGATGTCTCTTCATATCACTGCAGGGAAGCACTACATCCATTCTTCTTGCTGATGAAAGTTCATGACACAAACTAGCCCATAAGGTGACAATATTTCACAACATAGAGCAAGACCTCTCCATGCAGTAGATCCACTCACAGCTGGTCACCATGTTGAGGTCACAAAGTGAACAACCGCTGTATAATCTTCAAAAAAAAACCCTGAATAAACAGTGGAAACATTTTCACAACCTCCCTTAACCTTTAGGTTCAGCTGGAGTCTCAGAGACCGTGTTTCCAAAAGGGGCCAACCAGGGGTCGACAGGAGGTCTGTGTATGTATATGCGTTCCTGTGTGTGTGCGCATCTCTGAACATTTTTTTTTACTAAATATTTAACTTAGATTATAGTGATCTGCTAGTTTGTTGGCCTAATAAGCGTGTTGCTGAAGAGGTAATCTACATCCCAGCCTGCAGCTTTGAGCTGTGAATAAGTCTCAAAAGTGACGATGAATGCAGCAAGAGAGTAGATCATCTTAAAATGTTGTTTATATGATTTAGCTATCCACAGAGTAAAGCTTTGTAGAACAAGAACTGTACTAACAAGTTTACTGCTACTGTATGCCTGCCGTGTAACGTAAAGCTACACCCTGATGAATTCTCAAAGACAACATACCCCTAAAATTCTGTGCAGTCAGATTTACAGAGGACAAAGTTAAGAGGTTAACCTGAAGCAGGAAAACAGATAAAGGATGAGATTACAAAGACAGAGCCAGAATGACACTTTAAAGTGAGGGGAAGAAATTATGTACAGGGTAAAGCAGGGAAAAGCCAGTGAGTGCATTTCTGTCCACTGATTTGGGGGCACATGTTTAACGGTTTGAAAAAAAAACGTTATAACGTCCCCAAAACGTGGAAAAACGGAGATAAAATGGAGGTGAACTTAAAAATTTTTAATAACTTTCCAAAAACAATTTTTTAAGATATAGGGGCACATTTCACATTTACTACTATGTCGCATCCCCTCAGCTTTTTAAATTCCCTGGTGTTAGGAGACCATTTGCCTTAGTTTTCAAAAGGAAATGATTTTCTCCAGCTTAATGGAGGCTTCAGACTACACAAAAGTTTGTGGCTTCCTTTATTTTATTATTCTTTGTGTAATGAGCCAAACGTTTCCAGCGGGTGACAAGTCTGGACTGCAACAAGCCATCCCAGAGAACCCACAAGATCCAAATGCAGTCCTTTATTGTCGAGCTCATGCAGTGACTTTCTTTTCTTCATTCTTTCAAACAACAGAATCAGTGTCTGTCTTTAATGCAGTGCTGCCTGAGGGCCTGAACATCACGGCCATTCAAAACTTATTATCACCCTTGTCCCTTCAGATATAGAGATTTGTCTTGATTCTCTGAGAATATTAGTACAACACATACAGTTGATTATATTATCCTTCAAGCCTTTGCATTTTTATAATGGGAAAGATTGTTACCTTGCTGAATGACTTGCCTCTCTGTAATGCTGTTTTTATGCCCAGTCATGTAACCTACTTGTTTCCTGAGACATGAGAAGGTCTAACACCTGTATTTTTTCCCTTTCTTGCACTGCACATATTTTTTTTTTGTATCTTACCTGTCTAACTTTAAATTTGACAATAACCTTTATCAATGCAGTTTTAATATTTAATACATTACCTCTGAACTGTTTTCAATTAAATATAGGGTTTAAATTATTTAGATTTTGCACAGCTTCCAACGTTACAGGGATGCACAACATCGGGCCCTCTCCTTTTGCACAACAGCACATTTTCAGATGTCTGTTAATGTTGTTAAAATTTCTGCTGATGTAGCATTTATTTAACTTCTAAGAAAATGTTATGATTACGAGGTCCACAGTCATGAGCAGCAATCCACAACATCTTGTTTTAATATGAAAAGCATAAACCCCACTCACACATACACTTACTATATGTCAATATTGCAACTATTAACTATGGATAAAGGCTCAACATATATTTTTTTATGAAGTGGTTAATGAACAGGATCATTCTTATTAAAAGGTCATATTTAGCATATTTGAACTTATAGCTTTGTCAATGCTACAGTATTAGCTCAACAGGCAGAAAAAAACAAAAAAACAAATCATAAGTTTGGCTTGTGGTTCTGAAAGTTATAGTTTTGCTCTGCTAAACACAGGTGTTTGCCCTTGATAGTTTCTTGAAAATGCATATAGCTGCAAATGTCCATGCCTTTTAAATTAAATAGACCCAATGCTGTTAGTGCCTTCAGTGCTGGACCATAAAAAACTTTTTTCTTTTGCACAAAACATAAATTCATAATGAAGACCCTGTGGGAGACCCAGGTGGCACACAGAGAAAAAGAAAGTAAAATCATAAAAAAAAAACTTTTAATAGCACAACAGGCCCAATAGCAGAGTTTGAAGTTTGCATATGCCAGTGGGGCGGTTTGTTTATCACAAAAATTTTATGTGCCACAAGATTATGTCCCCCCCCCCATAAACTGTGTGGCTGCAATCTAAACCTTTTGTTGCAGCCAGGCTTTTTAACTTAAAGGCAATCAGGATGCTTCTGGTAACTGGTAAAGAGGCCATAAAAGAGCCCTGTGCTTTTGGTTTTTCACAAACCACATCAAACAGGAGGAGGGACAAGGGTTTGAACAGGTGGACAAGCTCTTGGCGCAGCACAAACAGATCTTATTTTGTATGGATCACAGCTCGGAAATGTCAGCTGTGGTGCAGCAAAATGGAACATTTTCAGCCTGCTAGATCAGTGTGGTCTGAGTGAGTAATGAACTTAACATAGAACAGTAGCATGATGCACAGAGAGCCATGAAAATCTTCATGTTTATACGTTTAAGAATTTTTATTGACCAAATGAAAAAAAAAACTGTAGAAACACACGAACTCCAGCATCGTTCGTCATATATATATATATATATATATATATATATATATATATATATATATATATATATATATATATATATATATATATATATTTATATATATATATATATATATATACAGAGAAGGGGAAACTGTCACTGCAGATCAAAATAAATGTGTCCAAATGTAAAAATAGTCTCATTATCATTTTGCAGTGTGAGAATAGATGCATAGGGAGAAAACAATGACATTGTTGTCTTGAAATATGTAAAAGCTGTAAGAGAAAGATCCAAGAAAGATACAGAGCAGAACCAAAAGATTTTGACCATGAATGGCATGCACTGTGAAACACTATCTGAAGATGTGTGTGTGTGTGAGAGGGTGAGGGCATGTGTGTGGAAAGCACGGGGTAAAAGGACATCTTCAAAAAAAAAAACAACATTTTTTTTCATCCAGCTTCCTCATCTAACTAGGCAGAAATGTGAAAGACAAAGTCAACATTTGCTGCTTTTAGTGTATTTAATTGGTGAAATAGGAGCCACATGCTTCTAATTAAAAGCATTTGATTAATCATGAACAATTGTGAGGACCTCTATAAATACTGACATTTTAGTAGTTTGTTGGTCTGAAACATTTAGGTGTATGTTAACACAATGTCAAGGAGGAAAGGCATCTGCTATGATCTTAGAGAAACAACTGTTGCTGTTAATCATTCTAAAAAATGAGTATGCAGTTTAGCTATGATGCACAGCACCATGTTTGTCCAAATCCAAACACATCAAATTAGCACAAACACCTTTTACCAGCTGTCAAGCATGATGGTGGAGAGGTGACAATTAAGGCTTGTTTTGCAGTTACAGGACCTGGGGCACCATGTAGTGACTGAGCCACAAACTCTGTAAACAAAGAATTTTAGAGCCAAATGTGAGGCCATCTGTCTGACAGCTACAGTAAAGCTGGGCTGAAACTGGGTCATGTAGCAGAAAGACGACCCCAAACACATCAGCAAATCTACAACAGAATGTCTGAAAAAGAATAGAGTTAAAGTCTTGTAATTACCCAAAGTTTAGAGCTCAACCTGACTAAAATGCTGTGCAAGACTTTAGAAAACTGTGGATAATCTAATTCTTACAAATCTCAATATACTGAAGCAACATTACGAGTGGACCAAAGTCCCTCCATAACAATGTGAGAAACGGATTACATCCCTTAAACTTATCGCTGCTGGGGCTAGTTCTACAAGCTAATGAATCATGGGGTTTACTCCCCCCCCCCCCACACACTCCTTCTGTATTATTAGTTTGTGTTGAATAAATGAGGATATATTGTAACAGGCAATGTGATGTTTTACTGTTTTTTTGTTTTTTTTTTTACCTAATGTTAAGACCATGTGAGGACCCGGTAATTTTTACAATAGGTGCAAAACCTTGAAATTGAAAGAGTGTTGACTTCTTTTTTTTATATGAATGTTTTGTATATGCGTAATAATACCAGCGACTCTCCACAGTTTTGCCTTTTTACTAGTGCATATTGACAAAAAAAACATTTAGAGATAATCTGAAGATACTGATTGTCCTTTTGTACTTACTCCTACAACCATGCTCCACTTCCTAAGCTAACCCTTTCAAACATCTGATAGTTTTATGGCTTGGTGTACTGACTTCAGGATGAGAGAAGAAAGGGCCAGCGACCACAGCTTAAACCAGTAATTGCTTCAGGCTTGAAAACTGATACACATGCCTTGACCTCTTGTAAGTCTGGCAGCCAGAGTGCTTCTCTCAATCCTGTCCGTGTGCCTGATGGCTTGCCTACACTCCCCTGGTCAGAAAAACAAACATTAAATGCAGAAATGTTTTTTCCTGGCTTGCACCTTGGTCCCAGGGCATACAGCCCACAAGCTAACCGGCAAATGAACAGGGGGCAAGAGGCCAGTCTGAGGTCTGAATGTGATACAGCGAGAAAAAACTGGGAGATAGACTGGGGTTCACTTGTGAGGAAGAAAATGGGATAATTCATGTGTCTTTAACAGTATTTTAAGATTTTTGAATAAAAAAGAATACATGGGAATGGAATGTATGTTGCAAAATGTTGTTTTTCATATTATATATTAATAGTGTCTTTGCTAAATATCTATTTTTGAGGTCTTTTCTCAAATCAATCTGTCAATCATATGTTGTATTTTCAGCACTGAGAGTAATGCTTGTAAGAAAATATTGAAGGAACATTAATTTAAAAGTTATTAGTCTCTAAAAAGAAAAATGTCACAGAAAAAGTCACTCCAGTATCTAATAAAAGTCTACGGATGCAACAATATCCACACAAAAGCTTGACATGTTTTTGTCTCTGTGCTTGCTGTGCCAGGTATTCTGGAGATCAAATCAGTGGATGTGGGAGTGCTGGCCATCAGGGGCCTGAGCAGCAACCGTTACCTGGCAATCAAGAAGAATGGAGTTCTGTATGGAGCGGTAAGTTCTTTTCCTAGATTTCTTTCTTTAAGTGAGATCCCTATTACCATTTAAAACCTGAGGTCTTGGGGGACTTTTAGAACAAAGTCAAACTGTGCTAAAAGGGTCATTTTGGAGACCTAGTCTGAACCGTTTGAACTAAAACATTTATTTTGTCCTGCTTTACTTTTTAGAGTTGTCCTTTGCAGAGATAATGCAAACATACTGTATTATGATTTGATAGAAGTTTTAACCTTAACCTGCATTATTTAAACAGATATCCATATTCATCTTTAAAGAAACCTTTATTCATTTGACCTACGTGCCATATTAATTTATTTTTCACACATATGCTGATATTTACACATCTTATCAAATCCCAAGACTGTTCCCTATATTATGACATCAAAAGTAATAAATAGATATTTGTAGTTGCAGACATATGTGTTATTTTATTATAGGTATGCCATTTTCAAGCAGAGGCCTGAAAAAATAAGCACAGGGCTCAAAGTTTAATGCAAAATGTTCACTTTTTTCATTGCAAGACTATTTTCATAGTCCTGTGAGTGGTAAACTCAAATGAGTATGTCAGTGTGATAGAATCAAAGTCATACAATAAAGACTTTTTGACATGGTGATTATTTGACTTTAAAGTCTCTTGAATGCTTGATGAAATAATAGCTGCAAGACCAACTCTCCAGAAACAGGTACCGTAGTTAGTCAGTGTGAGCCATCTTCTCTTCTCTCCATTCAGAAACAGGAAACACAATCCTTCAGTTTCTCTATTCTACCTCAATCCCTCTGGGGAGAACAGCCCTGATTCATCTGTTTTCTCTCTCTTTCCTCCCTTTTCTTTATCTCATTCTCTCCCTCCTTTTTTCTCCCTATTTCTTACTTTGAAAGACCCGATTTTCTGCATGTCTCTCTGGAGCCACACCACAGATGAAATGACACACGGTAGACAAGAAAGAAAAAGAGGCATTTTGTTGCATGGCCTGAAACTGAATTCCCATGACGTCTTCTGCCCGGTGCAACACAAGCCATAGTGGCAGTAGGTAGAGAGGGACTGGCATTCGATTACACTTGATGGGTTTACACAGTGACTTCTTTATCCGTTGGTAATCAATTGAAATCATTGTTTCATTACATCCGCAGATAAAGTATCACAAAGACCATTAGGTTTGAACATTTTTACCATGATTTTCATCAACAATCACAGCATGGCCGTGTCATCTCTGGGTTTTATTTGAACACTATCTGAGCAGCTTTTTATTTATTAATCTCCTCATTATGAAGCTTATTTTTTCTGCCTGCTGCCCAAACTTACTTACCCATACCTGGGTATAATCTTGGTTTCATAAGAAAGAAAATATATGTGAGATTAGCACAGATTAGCAAAGAAGTATATTGACCTGGAACACATCTCCCAAAACAGACACATTACTTAAAATGAAAACCATCTTTAAACTATGAGATAACAAGACATTTATTATATATATAGATATATATATAAATATACGTGTGTGTGTGTGTTTCTGTGTGTGTTGCTAAATGTGATTTTTGGGACATTTTACTGTCATGCACACAGCATTGTTGGGTCATTTTGTATTATGAGTACAGGGTTGATGTCCTTACAATTCATGCAATGAAAAAGTAATTAGAGGGTGCTTAAATGTTTGTTAGCATCTACATCTTGATTTTCTCATGCAGTCATTGTGGTTCTTCTTTACCATACTTTGTGTGTTTGATTTAAATTGAAAGACAGCTGACAAATTGTTAAAGCACATGCCATCATACCAGCAACAATACTGACATGATCAGATATAAAATGTTTTTTAAAGATGAATAAAAAAAGAAAGAAAACTTTTTTTTTTGTTTGAGAATCATAATCCTTACAAGTTATACTTTGCTGTAAAGATGCCCAATCAGACTTTCCAACAATGTATGAAACAATATACATTGTAAAGTGATTTACAGTGAAAAATAAAACACCACCCCAATCACTTTGAGTCCTTTTAGGTCTGAACATTTTTTACTCAGTGAGGGGGTTCAAATTTGAAGATCAAAATGACTTTACACCCCCTGCTCAGAGTACAAATATGCAGCCTCCTCATCTTTATCTTCCATCTTTAACTTTAAATCATGTGGTAATTGGTGTACCACAGGAACAGAAAGTTCAAGTTTTGCTTCTTGCTTTGCTAATAACTGCTAATTCTGGACCTAAACACTTTGCACCTGCTTGAGTTTAGATGAGTTGTGCAAATGCCTGCAGGGATGGACAATTTCACATTTCCTACCTGCAAGATGTGTCACTTGCACATTGGTCACCTTATTACAAAAATCAGGAGGTGTTTACCCAACTGAAGTGACACTAAAGTCCCAGGAACTATGACATTAGTTTTAACATGTGAAGGAGAGAAAAGTTAGCATAAACCAAACATGTGTCCCTCAATCCCCTCCTAGTGTGCTCATGATGTGCCAATGTTTGTCGTCTGAATCTCTAGCAACCCCACCATGTGAATGTAAATTTCATGATCACAGAATGCTGGTTACTTAGTTCACTTAGAAATATTATAGAAATAGAATAGAATAGAATTAAAAAATACAATATTGGAATTGTGAGTTAGATTTGATGCCTTGGCTATTATTAGTTCTCATGCTGGGCACTGTAACAATGTGTTTTAAAAACATTAATGAATTATTATTTTAATTATATTTTGTGTCCAATTTAAATTTGCTTGGTAGCTTGAAGATGTAAGAAAAGAAAATCAGTTAAGACATCCTGCTCAGGAAGAGGTGGTGTGTGGAGGCTAGTTACTAAAACAAGTTATAGCGAGAAGAACTGTAAATTCATAGTTTTATAAAAGTGCATAATACATTGCATCTCTTTTTGAGAGCAACTACCTTGCAGCTTTTAGATGCATTTATTCCCCAACACACCTGAAGTGAATGGTTCGTTACCAGGCCTCTGCAGAGCTGAATGACATGTGGATGAAGGAATTTAGCCATTTGACTCCAGTGTTGAAGGGATGCATCTAAAAGTTGCAGGATAGTAGCTCTCAAGGACTGGACTTGGGCACCCCTGGTGTAATATAATACGTTTTCCAGGCTGGTAGCTAAGAAATGTCAAATGGTACACGTGATACCAGAATGTGCCCAAAAGGCCCATTTGATGGTTCTGCCTGGACAAATCGGTGTTAAAACCTTTATAAAACTGCTCAAGATAACTTTTTTCAAGATCTTTTGCATAAATACTTATCACACACACACACACACACACACACACACACACACACACACAACGTCTGTTAAATATTCTCATTTTACTTTGAGAACATTCAGTTTTACTTCTGGAACCAATTTGAAAAGCTGTGGCCAGACTCGGAGAGAGACAGTGAGAGATAGATACTGAGCATGATTGTATGTGTTTGTGTATGTGTGTGTGTGCGCACATGAGGGAGGGCAAACACATTTTTTTCTAGTGAGTATCAAATGCATTCAGTTAACTGCCTGCTTAAGTGACGTTAGCCTTTAGCGCAACAGCAGCTTCCAGTAAACTGGCAAACGCTGCCCTCTCAGATAATTTTCCCTTCATGTAGCAGTCACTGTGGTAATGGAAGCCACAAACTTTGTGCCACAATGCTCTTCACTGGCAGCAAGCCTGAACTTTTAAAATGTCACACCTAAAAACTAACTTGTATATCCCTAGCCTACCCATCACCCCTCACTCCCATAACACTGACACATAATTATATTAAGCATGGGAATTGTTCTTTAGCTGATGATTATTAGATTTGTGTTAAACTAAAGCTGAAAAGAACAATGTAAGCCATTAACACCTATTGCAACATGAGTTTAACAGTACCCAAGCTTAGAGGGCACCTTGATGGCTTAAATGTTAGAAACACACACAAAAAAGAAAAACACTTACAGTTTGTGTGTCCATTATCCTCTAAAACTTTAACCTTAATCATGAAAATGGTGATGAGTGGCAGAAATTAAGAGGAGAAACAGATTGGGATCATACTGGAGTAGATCAAAAGAGACTTACACTATTCAGCTGTGTCTTTAAGAGTCATCTGACTTTGGGCTAGTCCTATTAAGTTCAGATCATTCTTGAAAAGAAAAGAAACTGTGGTTGTTAAGTTAATAACAGAAAATAACAATGGTTTATTGTTGCATGCATCCCATTTCTAAGTTTACATACTTCTCTTCCACAGAGGGATTTTGGTCCGGACTGTCATCTAGTCGAATGCATCGAGGAGAACAAGTACAACACCTACGCTTCTGCTGAATGGCGCAATAAGAAGAGGCCCATGTTCGTGGGACTGAATGGCAACGGAAAACCAATGAAAGGAAAGAAGACAAGGAGGAAAAACACAGCCACACACTTCCTGCCCATAGTGGTTCAACCACGATGATTGGACTCATCGATCGTGGGACAGCTCTGCACACTGCAGGAGCTTTTTTCTTTTTTGGGAGTTACAGTGATGGCTGCAATGGGACAGATTTGAAAACGATCTGTATGATGCACTGAGGAGGAAAAGAAAGGAAATCTATAGACATTTAATTACTGTTAATAAAGACATTTCTATTTTTAAAGAAAGATATATCGGTATACATTGTATATAATATTTTCTGTTTTAAGTTATAAGGTACACTGGCACAGTTAAGCGAGAGAAAAACAAGAACAGGAACAGCGTCTGTGCCAAAATGTTATTTAGTAACACATTTCTAGATTTGTGAAGTGTGACTGAGATGAAGACAGAGAGGGAAGAAAAGGAAGTATTTTAAGAAGTTTAACTGAGAGGAGAAACAAAAGACAACAAAGAGAAAAGCAAGAAAGAGAAAGTTGTGTCAAGAAAGCATCAACATGAGTCTAACATTATCATGTTTTTCTTCCAAATTATTTATTTTATGTAATATTTAACAAAAAAATAGAACAAAAACAAAAAGGTCAAATTTTTGTCTTTTTCTGGCATTTATGTTTTTCTTTTTGAGTACTAATCATTTAAACCTAAACAAATATTAAAAAATATATTTGTCTTTAACTTGTTTGACTTGATTCCTTTTTTGAAAAAAACTGTTGCTGAGTACAGAATTAAATATGACAAAAATCAGTTTAAGAAAATATAAAAAATTGGGAAATGATTTAAATTCCTAACACAGGTTAACATACTTGTGAATCATTGCTGGCCTCCAAACTTAAATGTATTTCTAATGTTAATCATTTACGGTGTTTAAATGTACTTCTAAATGTACTTAATACTCTTTAATATAAAAATTTAGATGTCTTTTCAGCATCAGGGCCTGGACGACATGTAATTCCAGGGATCTTATATATGATTTACTATCCCAGTTATTCACAAAATAAAAGATAAAAGTAAATTTTGAAGAAGAGCTTTATCCATTTTCCTCTTGTGGAGGGTCACCTGTACCACCACGCTCTAGTGACACTACACAGCCTTGTTCACTTTAAAACTATTCCATGGAAATGTGTCTAGTTCACGTTTCTTTTTTGCACCTTTTTAAAAGACCAGTTTGACTTTGTAACTGGAAACATGATTGCTCAAAAAAAAAAAAAAAAAAAAATGCAAATGAATATTCTCACTGAGTCCTTTACCTGAGGTGTAATTTGGCCGTTTGGCCATAAAGTGCAGGAAAACACCTTTTTCATGTGACTTAAAATTTTGACTTAAAATAGTAGGACAAGCTCTGGTCTGTTAATGATGGCTTAAAGGAAATATGGTTTTTGTCCATGTTCAACAGCTAATTAATATACAAGTGTATAAATAGAGTGCAGCCCTCTTTAAAACACCTGAGCTTGACCTACTATTTCTAGCACACTTGAGTGTGTACTATGGCTTTCAGCACAGCCTCAGGATTCCCCTTTACAAATAACTAGATCAAGAAAGCTGTTATTTGGTGAATATCTTCCCTTTGTTAAATTTGGAGAGCAGCAGCTCATTAATTGGTTATGCCTTTGATGACTTTGGTGAGGTTTTAGACATAAGCCCATGATGAAAACAGATTGAAAGCCTAATTAGTCACCTTTACAGCAAGGTAGAACTTTCTAATTTTAACTAAATATGTGGGTAGCTTCCCCCCAAAAATGTGCCAAAATCCCCTGCCATGATCTCCTGTTGATATTCACTCTTGTTTTGAGAAGCACTGCAAGGTATGCCAATCACAGATGTATGACTGGCATCTTGACTCCTAATTTATAGACAGACATATCACAATTAGATTGTGGAGCCAGTGGCAATAACATATTTCTAGAATTTGGGACATGGCTTCATCCTCATGGATGGCAATGGTCTCCCCCTTTAAAGTCAGGATCGTCACAGAGTACCTTTAGAATTGGGGAATAGAGAGGGTGCACCTGCCATGAGTCCAGAACTCAACCTAGTTGAACACTTGTGTCAAGGGTACAAGATGGACTCAAGAGATCTCTTTTAATGCTGGATGAGAAGTCTCAGAAATCACAAGAGAACAAGGTTTGGGCGAAGGCTGACAAAAGTAGAATATCCACAGAACTTGGGGACATTTTGAGGGGGCACTACATACACATTTACCTGTGCTGCTCATTCCACAGATGCATAATCCTTGCAAGTTATATTTCATGACAAATATGAAAAATCAGGCTTTCCAAGAATGTATAATACAACACGAACTGGTATTATTAAAGGAAAGAAACACCTGACCGAATGCACATTTCCTTATTTTTTGTGCTAAACTTCAGTACTTCTTTCAAGTTTTATGACAACAGAATGCTGCAACCTTTTTCTTCTTCTTCACCTGATAGTTGAAAATAATGTACCATGCAGAAAACCTGCCAGAAAATTTACCAGTTAATGATTATATACTTGAATTTTACGTATAGATTGATCATGTTCCATAATGGCATCAACTAAAGCTGATACATTCTCTTTAACAGCAGCTTGACACAGTAATCTCTGAGAAATCACACCAAGCTGAAGGAGAACTTTGAAACTCTGAAGGTGTAAATGAGGAATCTGTAAGAGATTATAGTTTTGAAAGGAGACCAACAAACAGCCCAGCAGATTAGTGTAGGAGTTTCCATTTCTTGCTGCAGAGATGTCTCCCTTACAAGTAAACATGGCTTCCTGGAGGATAATCAAAAGTCTTTATGTGATAACAACAAAGACAAAGCAGGCTTTAGAAATGGCCGACACATGCATGAACACGCGCACAGATGATGTTGGGTGGCTGGGTAGCTTTGTGTGTGCATCAGTGTGGTCTAGCAGCTGGGAAAAGCCTCCTCCTTGACCTTATGTGTCTGAAACCTGTTGCTGTACCCCCCGAGACAGAAAGACACATGGAGTAGGGCATATGGTATAACATAAATATCACTCCTTTGTTTATCACCTGATTCTAATTAACTATGATGTCATGTTTTCTTTCGCTTCTCTTGTCCTCTTAAACTCATACTCTCATGTTGTTGCTGTCCTGTGTTGAGTCCTGCCCCCCGACCCACTCCAGCACTCACCCATCCCACGTATACACACACACACACACACACACACACACACACACACACAACTGTTTTTTAAAGGTTTCTGTTGTCTCAGAAAAGTTCAGATAGATTCCAGCTCTGAAACTGGATCAAACATCGAGCAAGGCTATCACATAGACGCAGTCTTGCTCTGTCCAGGACTGCAGCAGTTATAATTTGCTTACTACAAACATCACTTTAAGTCTCTTCCGTGTGTTTCTCTTATGTGTCTGTGTGTGTGTGTGTGTTTGTGTGTGCATCTAAGTTAATTTCCAAGTATGTGATAGAATCCACTAGTGTCGGTGCACCCCGCTGTGTTTATTACAAAAAGGTCCTCGATCTTCTTACTGTGCTCAGGAATCCTCAGTGTCTAACACTCATGTCAAAATGTGAGTAAGTATGATGCATCAGAGGGCGATTCAGATTTCCTTTCATCCTCCCAGGGCATCTAGTTCTTTGTTTATATGATTACTTGGGTGTTCTGTAAACGACATATCAAGTACAATTACATTGAAATGTGTTCAAGACACCGATACGCCTCCTCCTCTCCCCCTTTTCCCTCCCTCATAAAGTTCAAGGGCTGGCATTCTTAGGCCAAGATGTCTTTATTATTTGGTGGTACAACTCCAAAGACCTAAAACATCCCATTTGCATCCTTACTGGAACATAGAAATCTGGACTGAACTTAGATATCTGAGACAAATTTGCCTACTTGTTCAATCTGGAAACCTGGTATGAAGTACATTTACGGTATAACATGTGTCAGCCTCTTGGAATAGCTTGGTGTATTTTTATTGCAGCTTTAACATGACTTAATGTGCTCTTGCCTTTGCCCGTAATCCATAACAAGGCCAGACTTTAAAAGCGGGGCATTTATTCAAGACAGATGTTTCACACTGATTATCAGTGATATCTGAGTTAGTCTGTTAAATGGCACCAAACCGCGCATCGAATCTGAAGAGCACCTAACACGTTACTAAAAACAATTTGCAGTGGTGTTTTTTTTTTTTTTTTTTCTTTTCTTTTGTACTTTTGTGCCTGGTTATATTTGGTTTGTTGAGGCATGTGGTGAGGTGCGGTATGCGGTTTCTGTTTTGACTGTGTTGGGATCTATCGGACCTGTGTCGGACCTCAAATGAAATGTGCTCCAATGGCTTCACACGTTCACAGCTCCCCTGTTTGCTCAGAGGGTCTTGTGGCCGTGCTACCTGACCGCAGCAGCAGCTGTGAATATTTTACATCCTGGTGAGTGTTGGAGAGACAGAAAAAGAGGATCGAGAGAGAGGGGGAGAAAGGCTGTGCGCTCTGACTGAAAGACATGAGGATTTGAAGGGAAAGGTGAACATCTGAAAAAAAAAGAAAAAAAAAAAAAAAAAAAAAAAAACTGTCCTGGGGGCATTTACAGCAGTCAAAGGGGCAGTTCAAGAAAAAAAAGGGAGTAAGGGAGTTGTTTGCTGAGAAGGCAGCAGTTTAAGCAGGATGCCAAAGGGTGAGAGGAGAGGTGAGAGGAAGAAGGGGTGATGGGGTGCAATTGAAGGAGTTGCCAGAAAAAAAGGGGGGGTGGGGACTTGAAGGGGTATTTGGAGAAGTAAAGAGGGCCAGGGGGGCTGGCAATCATTGGAAGCAGACCAAGGGAGTTCCTGGAACCCAGAGGGTGAACCGGGAGTTGTTCTCCTCATGTTCAGCTTATTTTACACATTTTTTGTCTCTTGCCTTTTAGTCATTCAAACATCATCTCTAAGAAAAAACCCAAAACAATCAATATTTTTAATCTACATTAATTAAATAAAGATATAGAGTGGGCAAATGAGCTCCTTGTACAAAACAAAATAGAAAAAAAAAGTTCAATATTCATTTAGAAGTACAGTCATAAGAAAACAAAAGTTCCTATAATCCCAGAGGAAACTACAGGTACTTATATTATTAGAAGGTACGATATAATATTGTGCATTTCCCTTTAGTTCCTTTAGTTTTTGTCTTTATATTGTAAGTAGTCTCATATAACTGGTACAAAATTATGGTTTTTTTGGCTTATCAAAGCTCCTAACTGAGACAAGGTGACACGGAAACATTAGAGGGCACTGATTGGTCTGTGGGTGTAATAACAGCATCTGTAGATCTTAGAAATCTCATTTCTGCATGTAAATTGCATGTTGTGCCATGACTAATGAATACACAAGCCAGTTTATGAAAAGCCATATGAGTTTCTCTCTGTAAAGACCATCTGTAAAAGTCTATTACAAACTCTTTCAGTGTAATAAAATGCTGGTCACAGCTCCTTTAAATTCTTCAATTTAGAGGAGCTTCTTCTATCATGTTTGATAAAAGCGTCTGCTAACTAAAAGAAATTAAATACAAAACATGCACAGTTAAGACTTGCAGATATCCGTTCAAACTGGATGGATGTTTCAACTCCATGTCTCTTTAAATTAGAAGTCGATGAGGCTGACATTCTCATTTTTTAAGTGCAGGCAGACATAACTTGCATAGAAATGTTAAATTTTTACAGTGGAACTCTTCTGCAGACAGTACATAATATTCCTGAAAGTAATCATAAACACATGAAGCATGTGATGCCCACACTGTCTGCAGCTCCTCTCTCTTCACCTCCTCTTGCCATTTTAGAGCGGGTCTGCACCCGCTTTATCATTGCAGAACACGCTGCAATGATAAATGGCCGATCCCACCCAGGGAGATATTGTCTGTTATGGAATAGTGAAACAAGAAATTGCTGTGCCAAGTTGAACCACACTGTGTACTACATAACAGAAAAAAGCCATGATTCTTAAGAATCTAGCCAATATCTACTCCAATGACGTCTTAGTTAGAGGATTTGTGTTCAGGAAACAGGAAATTTACAATGATAGGTGTTTCACCAAAATGTGTGACCCATCAGAATCTGTGACCGCAGGAGCCCTCTGCACGTACGTTTTCAAAGACGAGCAAAGTCTTGAAGCACTTTTATCGAAGTCTGAGTTCATTATAATGCAGGTAGAGTAAAGTCACACATTCTGACATATACAACCTACAATACCACTACTGCATTTTTTCTGCTATAATCTCAAAATTAATCAAATACAGACCTACTCTATTGTAGCCATGGTTTTTGTCTGGCTTGCACAATACAAATTTGACAGCTCTATTTGGTCTGAATTGTCTAACGTGCCTCCTTGTGGAATCGTTCTTTAACAAGCTTAGTACACAAGCAAGTATGTGAACAATTATGGTTGCAATGGAGTTAGTTGGATATGCGAATGCTAGGTTAAAAGCAAGTACCTACTTGGCCATACGCTGTTACAATGCCTATACTGTGCCATATTTCACCTATGAAAATGTCAGGTGGAAAAAAAAGTAGTTCCTACATTCCTTTTTCTGCCATCGTCTGAGTGGGTGCATGGTTATCCTTGCAGTGAGCTGCTTGGGTGCTGTGTGATGGCTGCTGGTTATCTGGGTCTAGGGGCCCTTTTTGTCTACTTCTGATCCTTGAAGGGGGCATGATTGGATTTGCACAATAGCACTCATCATTAAACACAAATCCCTCCTGAAATTGTGCAATTATATTTACACACACACACATGCACACACACACACAGACACAACCAGTCAGTCACTTACACATGTGCTTATACAATCATTGTGTTGTCCTTCAAGTTTTATCACCAATAACTACAGTTACGTTTTCATACACTTGCTGCTGATTATTTTTTCCTGTGAGATGCCTGTAAGAAATATTCTGCTAATATCTTTACAGGTGCAGTAGCCACTTGTCTGGTTTTCATGTTTGGGTTTGATTGTGCAGCTATTGTTTTTTTTTTATCTTTTGTATATTTGTCCCTTTTGTCTTCACTCTGTCCTCATTTCTTCTCCTCACTCTCCCTCTTCTGTCGTTCAGCTGTCAGGTCCATTATAAAAGGTAATTCAGCAATGACCAAATTCAAAAATAAAGTACAATATTCAAGTGGAAAGGGGGGGATCTTAAATCTACAAAGCTGCCTTCCCTTTTTATCCTTTAAGCTCCCCCTCAATTAAACAAATTTGTTCGGCACAACACAGCAGCCAGACCATCATTCCACTGGCTTGCAACAATGCTGGACAGGACAAGTTAAAAAAAAAGAAATTGCTCTTACCAATTGGGGGTCAGTTTCAGTTTTTTTGATTAAAAGTTTGGCAGGCAGGCATGAATACATAGCGTAACAACACCTTATAAGCAATGTACAATCAAACCAAAGCCATTATCACTAAATTAAATCTAAATTGGACACCCACGTGAAAACATATGTCAAAGTTTAAAAACACAGGGAATAAAAGAAAGTTCATGTTTGGAGGGTACATCTGGAGGAGCAGGAAGCTTTGCAAGGTGAATACCAGTCCCTAAAGGTGCATTCACACCAGCTTTTTTTGTTTCAGCTCCTAGTCCTTTTGCTCAGAAAGTCCACTTCGTGAATGCACAAACAAATTCTGATTATAATCAATGAAGCGGACTCGGTCCACCTACAAACGCAGGTCTCGGTCCGTTTCAAGGGAACCAAATACAGGAAGTGGACTACAAAAGTGCATTGTGGGTTCAGTGCACGGCATTGTGGGTAAACACAACAGTGATAGGCGGCTGTGGACAGGAGAAATATCACATGGTCAGACGAGGGAGAATTTGGTAAAAGAATATAATCAACCCAAGACCCCTAGAATCTTATGCAGCTCTGTATTTGGCTGTTATGTACTAGAAACCAAAGTTGTTCTGCTTTAACCCAAAAATGAACAAGTTTTCTTCTTTGTTGTGTGTCTCGACTTCTCCTTCAGTAATTCGAATGGAATACATTATTAAAAAGGTCCGATTCGTTTGATAAGTGTAGTGTGAAAAAAATATTGATCCAGAAGAATGTTGCACCCCCCCCCAACTGTACCGAATTATTCTTCTGGTTCTTTACCTTCACTGACTCCTGAGAGAGGCCTTTTGAACATTTAAATAAGATCTGATAGTATAGCTACTTTCCTTCTTACTTAATACCACAAATTTTATTACTGTTTTGTATTAAATGTTTAATTTTTACTCTCAGTAATATTTATTGCTTGATTAGTGTATTAGGAGAGTACTAAGGAATTAAAATCTATTAACTCCAGGAGGGTTTCTTTTTATTTTAGAGTTTAAGATTCCTCTTTGTGGTGTAGATTAAAATACCTGGACGTTTAAATACAGAAATAAGTTAAATTTCACCTCATTTGTCAATGTGCTGTCAAACTTGCTGTTGCATCAAGTAGTTCACCCCCTGCCTGTGGCTTGACACAAACACACACATAGCTCTGAATTTTCCTTCTCCCTCTCTTTTTTTGGTTCAGAGTTAACCTGTAGCTGGATCCTAGCCTCTGCTTCAGCTCTATCTTCACATCTCTTGAGGGCCTCAAGTTTCCTGCAGCAGGTGGCTCAAACATTTGCCTTGGCCTGCTCTGAGGTGAGGCCTCTGTTTATTGGTTTGGAAAGAGTGAGGAGAGTTAGGAGAGGGACAGAGAGACATGGATAAAAAGGCAGAAAAAAGATAAAGTTAGTCGGAAGGAAAATCATTGAGTAAATGGCACCTTGACAAAACAAAAACAAACAAAAAAAAACAAAACAAAAAAAAACACAGACTACAATGTGAATCATTCCAGTGGAATGTGTTTTATCTTAATGCACTTGCTGTGTGGAAATAAAAACAGTCAGTAAACATGTACTTTGTAATAAATTAGCTCAAGCCTTGAGAAACTTATTAAACCTTCTCCAGAGGTGGAGAAAGAATGGAGGTAAAGCCATTCTTCTCTCCTTTTTTCTCATCCTATACACAGTATGATTTTTCTCTCCTCTGCTTTACCACTCACCCCCTTTCCTTACCTTTACTCCTCCACCCAGCAGTCTCTAGAGGAATATGCCTGGAGTCTAAATGAAAATATATTTGTTGTTTTTGTTGGCCCTCTCTCCTCAAACTCTACTGGCATGATTCATTTAAGACCCGTCGCTGGAAGCGGCTATGGCAGCAGAAAACCTCCATTAGTCCTTGATCACTGGCTGCCTGACAGCAGAGTCAATATGCGGGGCATTAGAGCCTGACATGGGATCAAATAAAGACTAATTTATTGGCTGCTTGTAGAACTACATTAACCATCGCCATTCCCGGTATTGTTTTTAATAGTTAAAATTGTTGGAATTAGTAAATGACACATGTGAACAAATGAAAAGAGGGTGTTTTTTTTTTCCTTTTACCATAAATGAAACCTATTTTTATAATAGAACTTTATTTTCCCCTCTAAGCAGCTGACAATTTTAACACTGATTTAATTTAAAGGAAATATGGCCCCCAACTACTTAAAAAAAAAAAAAAAAAAAAGAGGATTTGGTTGAACATCATGTTTACATTGTGGACATAACGTGGGGCATGGCTTTTGAAGCTGTTATTACAGATAAATAACTTTTACATCTGCCCTTGATCAAAATAAATTTGCATGCCAAAAAGTTTAATCAAAAAGGTTTAAATTCACAATTACATTCTCTGTGAACAAACCTCCAAACCTGATGTGGTGCAGTTTAAGATGGATGAAATTAACCCCAAAGACCACACACTTACAAAGTGAGAAGTACAGACATATACAAGGTCAATTTATACTATCTGTTTTTCATCATGTACCACAGGAGACAAGTACAATGTTTCCTCTAACCGCCTGCAGTATTTTCATTTTAAAAAGGAGGAGAAAAAAAAAAGTGAAAAATAAAGGCACGGGCTTGAAGCAAAATGTGCTGGGATTTAGTGCTACTGCATACTGATTCATAAAGTACCCGGTTTTATCCAAAATGAGTTTTCATTCATTCTCTACCGTTTTGTCCATTATGGATCGTGGGTAAGCTGGAGCCTATCCCAGGATTTTACCAGGTGAGAGGGAGGGTGACCCTGGACAGGTCACCAGTCCATCGCAGGGCCAACACAAATAGGGACAGACAACCATTCACACACACACACTCCTAGGGAGAATTTAGAGTGACCAATTAACCTAACACGTTCAAAATTGAACAATGATTGAGAATTACAAAAAACAAACAAAAAGAAACCCTTAAGCATGTACATATACTGTTTTCTAGAATTCAAAAGTACTTTAAGTACAATGTATTCAGACATTTTTTTTTTCCATTGGATCCCAGTAAGGTTCAGCAGAAGTGGTTTCTAGAGCAGTGTCTGGAAGTCCTCTTTCTTAATATCCAAGTTGTGTGTCTTAAACTGGGGGAAAAACACACACACACTCACCCCACAATTAGTGATAAGTTTATCAAGATAAATCCTCCTTTCCCAAATTCTTCTATTCATGCACCTATTAGCATTGCTGAAGTGTAATCCACAAGATGTGTGTTGCTTCAACCATAAATGACACATGTACAAATCAAACTTACAATCCTTGTAATTTTGTGGTACAAAAACATAAAGACATGCATGAATGGTGAGAGAACCTATATTCACATTCACTGTTGGTACAGATTTGGATCAATACTTTCAGCTTCTTATTTTTCCTTGCATATGCATTTGTAAACATGGTGGCAAAATCATAAGTTTCCTCTGGTCAGACCTTTTGTATTATGAGGGATTTGTAGCTGAGGTTGGTTTATGTGGAGAGTGTGACCTAAAGTAAGAACAGACTGAATGTGTTTAACAAAAGGAGGTAGGGTGGCAAAAATGTGAAGTGGCTTTTTTTGTGGTTTTGTGGGGAAGAGCTGTGGGCCCATGGGAAAGTTGTGGCTTGAGTGAGTAATTTATTGGAGCCAGCGTATGTGCTGTATGTGTGCATCTTTGGATATAATTTATATGGAGCTTATATGTAAAATCCAAATATGAAGCACACAAGAAACGCATAGAAATAGGTTCCCTTTCAAATATTTTACAACTAAAATGCCTTTAAGCCCTATATTTTCATTTAAAATATGCATGTACACTCATTTTAATTTTCCCTCTTTTGTAATGTCCTTTCCTCAACATCCGAGCATTTATCTAGAATGACATTCTTTCAGTTATTAAACATGTTGAATCCCAGTTCAATGAAATACTGCTGTGTTTGTGTGTGGCTTGTATGTGGGGATTGTATGTGAATGAAGATAATGAGTGTTTTTAAATTGCTATGTTATCTATTTTGGTGTGCTAAGGCTTGTTTTGTTTTACTATGTATGAATTGTTTATCATGTAAAGCACTTTGGGTTGCTTTTGGTATGAAAAGCACTTTATAAAGTTTGATTTGAAGACACTTTTTAAAAGCTATGGTTCCATTCAATCCATTTCATTGTAGTCCAGTTATAATCCCATTAAATAAAACCATTATATGATCAACACTGTGTGGTGAGCGGGGCCTATAAGTAACCCTGGGTCACTAACATTGAGACTTCCACCCAAGGAATGTCACATTTCAGAAAAACACAGTTTGTTATATTAATAAAGACTTAGTCCATCCAAATATCATAAAATTAAACGTACACTATAGAATGGTACAATCAGGTTAAGAGAAAGGCAGCTAAGGCTTACTAGTGGATCAGAGGGAGGGGGTCCATGGAGAAGGCACCTCGGGTCACCCCAAGTCACTTACTTCACACACACACAGTGCAACCCAGATCAACAGTCCAGGAGTCCACAGAAAACAAACACAAAAGAAGGAATCCATCGCCACCATGCAGAGTTCCTAGATGCAGGAGAAAACAATCAGCTGTTGAATATTAAAGGTTTTCTAAAAACTTACTGAAAGTCAGCCACTAGAATAAAATGTCTCCCACTGCTAAACGATTAATTTACCCAGACTAGTGGGAGGAAAGTAAAAAAAAAAAAAAAAAAAAAAAACAGAAAAGAAAAGAAAAGAAAAGTAAATAAAAACCCTGCGGGCCAAGAAGGATCTCTGGGCTCAGGAATAAGATTATAACAGCATCTTTCCCTCGACCTACACCCGGGTAGGAGCAGCAGTGTGAACAGTAGTCCAGATTTATAGCTGGTGATTGGCATGAGGCAGCACATTAGCAGAGATTTCTACAATATGAAAAGGTTAAATAAACACTACATACCAGACAGACACTCAGGCCTAACTGAAGATAATCCACTTATGGAAGATCTAAAATGCAGCTGAAGTAATAATGAGCAGGATGTCAGAGCAGAACAGAAACCAAAGAGAAAACGAGGCTCTTACCTTTGACACTAGAAGCCACACAATGTGTGTTTGGATGATTTCATGAGCTGGAGTGACAGTCACTGCCACCTGCCTCATAGATTGTGTGCCACACCCTAACTACTTGATTACACACAGGTGTTATTTGTCTCACTACAATCAGCCAATTCATAAACTATAACTGCAGTATTTTTGATCAGCAGGAGGCTTTTCAGAGCTTTTTGTTGAAGTTGTGGTGAAATCTTGTAGTAAATGCATGGCCTGGTTAAAGGAAAGATCCTCCTAAAAAATAACTCAAATCTTCCTCACAATAGTGGAAGCCAAGGTAAAGCCGTCTGGTGTAATTACCGAGCTAGATGGAAGATGGAAGGAAAAAAAAAAGAGAAAAAGAACATTTATACCATGTATGTAAGAAGTATTGGTTCCTGCATAGAACCTTGAGGAACTCCACAACTTATTATGATGTGTGAGGAAAGTACAAAACCTGGAATCTGTCAGATAAATATGGTCCCTAAATTCCAATAATATGTTCAAGCATCTGTAACAGAATGTTGTGATTAGTGGTATTAAAGGGAGCACTGAGATCCAGGACAAGCATCGACATGCTGTTATGAGGCTATCAGGAGATCATTGCTAACGATCACCACTGCTTCTTCTGTGTTATGACGTTCTCTGAACCATGACCGAAGGTCTTCTAACAAATCATTTCTGTGCAAATGGTCACATTGTTGAGTTGAAACATTTTTTTCAGGATTTTCTTCAGAATAATTGGATTTATGCCTAAAATTAGCTAAAAGTCCTGGATCATGACAAGGTTCTCTAATAAAATGTTGGATTACAGCAACCTCAAAAGCCTGTGGAACAAAGCCTGTAAGTAGTGGTTTACTGATTTAATCCAATACAGAAGCATGAAGGAAAAAACTTCCTTGAACAGTCTGATTAGGTTGGGGTCTTAAATAAACCAAATAAAAATCACATATTTTGCTAATGATTACAGTGTGACTTTGAAATGTTTATCACTCAGTGATTCCTATTTGCTTTGGGGTTATTAAGTCATTTTTTTCTTCAGTTCTCTTTTATCCCCACTTGAGCTCAGCTCATGCTGCAGTAGGTCTTATTCTAGGAGGCTCCTGCAGGCTACTTAATGGCACAAAGGTCAAAAAATCATCACTGTTAAAATAAAGGCTCAAATAGTCTTAAAATCAGCGATGCATGGCCATTTTTTCAAACAGGCTGTTGGGCTCAAGTGTTCTCTCAATGTCAGATTAAGCTTAATAATTGGTCTCACTTGGGTTAGAACCACAGTAAAAGTTGTCGAAAGAGAACTTTTCAACTTTTATCTGACAAGTAAAAGTATGCAGAGTAACATCACAGCCAAAGTAGTGTTTTAAATATTTACATTTTAATTGAAATCAGTATACCAGTTATTGGAAAAATTAAATATCCATCGAATGGCTATTGATGATCTGCCAACCATTACTTTGTCTCATAATTCCAAATAGTCCTGACTGTCTGCACCAGAGCCCCAAGTTTGCTTTTTGTTTGATGTCGCTATTTTTGTTGACATTAAAGACAAGCGCTGCTGTGGAGTCACTTACCCTGACACTGATTAATTAATAATTGGCTCTGATGATGGATCATTTTTCTTAAAATTTGGAAAATTATTTTATCTAGATTTTTTTAAAGCCTACAACTTCCAGATGTACTCCGCTGAGATTTTATATACATCTGGATTAAACAGCCTCACCATAACCTGCTTGCTTTGTTATACAGTGACCATAATTATAGGATATGCTGCAGCACAAGCAACCACCATGAAACTATAAAACCAAGGTTAAACCTCATGTTAACTCCCAGACCCACAAATCTTGCATTTTGAGACAGAACATGTTTCTGAGAAAAAAAACATCTTCAACCATTTCTCTCCCCTCCTCTCTACTGCAAAGTAAAACAATGCCTGCTTCATTTCAACCAAGCACACTCCTGCTGGGCCTCACAAAAGGGTGATCTTGGAGACGATGAGCCCTGTGATGGTTTGGTTGTGGTGTGTGTGTGTGTGTGTGTGTGTGTGTGTGCACATGTGCCTGCACAATGTAGTCTGAAAAGCATTGAGCGCACAAGAACCTTGATGAGGCTTTCAGTGATACACTTAGCCTTTCAGCACAGCAGAAGATGTCTCACTGATGTCATGGTCTGCATTTGCTCCGTGGTGGGGCAACATTACCGGACACCTTTCTGACTGATCTCTTTATAATACAGGTTCAAGATACTTCAAGAAAAAATGGCATTATTTATGCGGAAAAATTTGTTTATACTATGTTTATGGATCTTAAACTAGATTTATATATTCTGACCTTATAAATCAACAACAATCTAATGAACAAAAGCCGCAAACTTACAAGATGAATTATCAACATGCTACAACTATCCTTGTTTAGGTGTACTGTAAACTGTTTTGCAGTCCTAACGCCCTATAGAGAGTTGATCTGCACCCCTTTAATCAAGAAAGAAACCTAATAGACCCTGAAGCTTTGTCAAATGATAACAGTGCGGCAGAGTGCAACACATGCAATACGGGGATGTCTCAATGGTAAAAGCATTGTGAGTTTACAATTTTAAAGAAAAAAAATCTCGTGGCAAATGTGAAACACATGTTGGCTCCATATGAAAGCAATAAACAGCTTCTGGCCCCATGTCCCCAATTCCAGCCGTCATGCAGGACGAGCATAGAGAACTGCAACAAAGACTATCCACAACATGTCTTCTGCATTAATATATTTGGTACTGAACTTTTAAGCCGTTGACGTTACATAAGAGACACAATTATAATTTGACACCCAATTCACTTACTCATAAAGCGCTCACTGATTATGGTACAGTAGATATACTGTATTGTGTCCATAGCAGACATGGCTGGCTGATGCCCCTGCGATTCACACATAGACACACAAATAACTTCTGCTACAGCTTTAACAGATAAAACAACAGACGAGCTCTTTCACACTGCATTCCTGATCCTATTTTTCTAGACACTGTGGACAACAGCACCAGACATTAACTTCAAAACGGAATCTTAAAACAAAAGGAAAAGTCCCTCCGAAAATATCTGGCTTTATTACACTGTCAAAACTGATGGCTGGCTAATAAGAACCGCAGGTTGCTGGAGGGTTTGTGGTCTGAGTCTAATCCAGCCAGTCCCAATCTATTTTCGCTTGTGGAGAAAATAGTGGGAATTCAGAACACTACTAGGATGGGCAACCACAATGTCACTCACAGCACGGCAAAACTCTGCACTGCTGCAAAAAAATGGGCTGTAAGGGCATCTGTCTTGAATGCATATATATATATATATATGTATGTATATATATATATGTACATCTTTAGTCTCAAGCAGTTGTGTGACGATCAACAATCCCACGATTTGATCGCTGCAGCCCTGAGGGGCTGCCCAATAACAGTTGTGGGATTTCTGTCTGTCCCCTTTGGTCATCTACAGATCCAGATGCAAGATAGCTAGTGGACCAGCACTAGTTCTGTTCTGGTGGCTCCTGCTGAGGACCTCCAGCAGTTTCAAAGTCTTTTGAGTTAGCAGCTGCTGAATTTGGCGGGAAGTGTCATTTTGCTGGAATTGGTTAGCCTCTGTTCTGCTTTTGTGTCAAAGTTGATATTTTTTCAAATATTTATGTGGGAGTGTGTCTCCCATAAAGGAAATCAGACTATTTCATAAAAGGGCTCCTAAACGCTGTTCTTCTGTCGGCTGTTTGTTTTAAGAGAAAACAAGTCGAATCAGACAGAGAGGAAAGAGACTCTTCAATTTCCTTATCTCTGATTTTCTCTGGTAACTGTCCAATATCCTTGGTGTGTGTGTGTCTGTGTGTGTGTGTGTTTACACTCCATCTTCTCCTGCTGAGTCCAGTCTGTGTAACCTGCATTCACAAGCTGACTCTTTGGATTTGCTTTCCATAGTAACAACATCCATATGGCAGGCATTATGATTTTGGGCTCTTTCTTCCATGAAATCAGATAGAAGTGATGATGACCCACACGCACAACCAAGCTCACACAGTCAGTGATACTGTTATATCCATAAAAACATTTGCAAAATGTACAATAACTTGAAAGAGATACAGATGCATATGATTACTACTCAAGAGTATGCACAACAGAACAAGGACTCACAGACATCCAGTGCCGGTACTCACAAATTGCTATTCCATGTGTATGAGCTGCATGGCAATATACAAGTATATAATGTTATGCAAAACTATATATATATATATATATATATATATATATATATATATATACTACCGTTCAAAAGTTTGGGGTCACTTCCCTATTGAATCCCATGGCAAAGTGACCCCAAACTTTTGAACGCCAGTGTATATACACAAACACACACACACACACACACACACACACACACACACACACGCATACAGAATGACAAATGTTACCTCATGCAATTTTCTATTTACTCAAACTCACAAAGTGTTCATTAATCATTCAGTGTTGTGTAACACATGCAGATGATGGCATTTCTTACTTGAGTGTATTGTAATGCGACATGTATGTTGTCATGAGAATGTCGATGTAGACTTCTGTGGATTTTACAAAAGTGCATCGCCTCTTTCTTTAGATGAAGATGGACTTTCAATGAATTTGTCCTCCAGGTAGGCAATGGGTGCTAATAAGTACAACTATCATGACCATTGTGATTGACGTTATCTTATATGTTGAGAGTGGAGTGAAAACCCATGTAACAGGGTGTGTCCCAAACCCCACACTTCTATACTTCGGACACTACATTTAAGTGCTTAGTGCGCTGACACAGAAATTTCAGTAAAAACTCAGTGCACTGAAAGTACCCGGATGCTGCCCTAAACTCGGCCAAAAATCTAGTGCGAAACGATGGACACTACACGCACTAAACGGACGCCATCTTGCTGACGTAGCGGAAGGGGAGGGACTTTCAACCAGTTTTTCAGAGCTGGCATCCACCGACTCAGAGGTACCGATGCAGGCGGAGGGTATTTTCTACTGTTGTAAGTATGAAGTTATTTGATCATGATTCTAATATAAACTGCAGCATGCTTCTTATCTCTTCTATCCCTGATGACAGTTATGGATCTGATCATTTGTTGGAGGCTGCAGTAGAGTTAGCAACGTAAATGTTAGCAGTTTTATAGCCGATTTCGCGGATGTAGATGGGCTATAAGTGTTAAAAATGATTAATACTATAGGTTCCGTATGTTTATTCATGATTGTTGAACCTCCAGATTAAGCACTGCGGGGTCTCTGGCGTAAAAGGAATGGTCCTTGATTTGAATACTGATTAGGAAACACCGCTGGTTAGAGAACCCGCCGGTTTCCATGGTAACGCTGACTAAGCCCTAGCTGATTGTACATCACTTTAAATAAGCGTCTACAAAGTACCCATAAAGTACATAATAATGTTTGCTTTTATATAACCTGCCATTGTGTGTTCACCGTAGGTCACTGTGGCATCAAACCACCGAGCCAGCAGTGGCACTGAGGCATTTACCACCTGCGGGCTAACACGCTGCTGTGGAGAAGAGGAGGCTGGAAGAGAGAAATGATTTAATAAAAACTTTAAATAAAATGTTTTCTGCATCCCTGTTTTAGCTTCTTCATTACTGCATTTCATATTTTAAATGATGATTTCTAGTAAAATCGGTTTCCTGTTACAGACGTGAAGGTATCAGTGTAAACACCAATGAAAACAGATGTATAATGTAAAATACTTAAATACAGTAAAGATATTTTTGCTTATTTAAAAGCTGTTTTTTAGTGTTTTAAATTGCACTTGATACTAACAGGTATGGGGGAGACATGCAAAGACACATGAACGTGTGCTGATGGTTTCTATTGTTATCTACTGAGATAGATTAATACAGTGGAGGCCACAGTTCTTTGTTTCACTAATGAGGCCTTTTAAAAGGCATTTAATAGCATAAAAGTATGATGACATGCAAACAGGTATGTTAACGTGATTTTGGATTTTGGAAGAAAAAAAGTATATTAACGGAGTGGCGCTGCTAAGCTGGTACGTCACTACCGGTAAGTGCAAAACGTTAGTGCTCAGTTTGGATCAGGTCTTACCCACAATAGTGTGCACTACAGAAGGCACTGCTTAGTGCGCACTACGTACTACCATCCAGTGCACTCATGTAAGTGCGCGGTTTGAGACACACTCACAGTCTTTTCACAGGCTACCTCTTCCTATCTTTCATCTGTCCATATGAAGTAAAACAACAGATAGTACATTAAGTTACTCTAGGCTCACTTTTTCAGATATTATTTTCTCCATAACTTCTTGTCTATCTTTTTTTTAGTCTACTTTTCCCATCTATACCTTTTTTATCACTTCCTTGTCCTGCACAGTTGTCCCCCCACCCTGCATTTTACTGGTTCTCTCTCCATCTTTCTGCTTCCAGATGTTTTACCAGCAGATGCAGAGTTTATCTTACCACAGCTTTCAAACTTTGGTCCTCCACGTGATTATGGTTCTTCTTTTCTCAAAAGTGAGAAAAGAAGCTCTTTGAGGAGAGAAGGACATGGTTAAGGACATGACTACCTAATGATAATGATGTCTTTATTTTTAAGTGTGTGTTTACTTGCTCCACTGATGCCACTTGCTGATAGAGTCAAGAAGAGATGGCAATCTTTACCCACTATGGAAGCACTTATAGTAAGTCTTGATGCTCTTATATGACATAACTTTCATTGCCTTGTTAGCGTACATAAATATCTAATGAAGGCTTTACTCCTGGTGTCATTCTTGTAATCCTTTTTATGTCTTTATTAATACTTAAACAACCTATAGTATACTGTCTATTTATTACCACTGCTGCTCTTTGGGGTCATCTTAATAGCTTCAGAGCTGACCTCCTGCAAGCAGCAACTGCCAGCCCACAAACCTTGCATCTATGATCTCTGCACTTTACATTTTGGGAATGAGACCATCAAAGACAACTTCATGCTCCACTCATATATTATGCACTGTGTTATTGGGTCACAGTCTGGTCTGCATTAGGCTCACACCACTCTGTCCCAGGACAACATAGTTCAGTACAGTAAGACTTACATCAACACTGAATAACTGGAAACATTATTTTGGCAAAAATAGTTTGTACCTTTTTGGTTGATTTGCAACAACGTTGAGACTAGTGCTTCAGCAGTGCTATTTAAATACTTAATGTCACATTCTTGTTTAGTTTTTGTTTATGATGTGGCTCATCACAACACATAAAATCCATCTTGTCTGGCACAATGATTAACATTTCTGTTCTGTTAACATTTGTGGTCCAAACACAAAAGTTGGGACCAGTCAGCATCATACACATGCAGCTACGTGCAGGTTTTAGGTGTGATGACAGACAACAACATGTGCTTTTATTTACTCACCTGATTGACTGGTGGAAGTGTGCTAATGACTTTCATCCAGTTGGGTATATTTTGGATGTACCTGCAATGTTTCAAATAAGAAATTTACAATCTGTTGGATCCTGTTTGGTGAAGCTAAGGCAAAAATATGTAAGATATAATTTTCAAATGGAGAACACAAAAGTACAAAACATATACATTCATTTCACATCTTTACATGGTTTTGCACAACAATGGCTAATTATATCAGTGCAGCCAGTGACTGGTTAGTCTCGTGACTTTTGCACATTGTATGCTTACTACAGACACACCACAGACCACCAAGGAGCCAGACAGTCATGCTTCTTCAAGATCACTCAGTAGTAGTTCTGACATGACACTTGAGAGACAGCAGCAAAGTGTGGAAGACTACAAACACCAGCATGTCATCCAAGTGTGAAGCATCCTGCAGAACTCAGCCAGAATCCTTGGACCAACCTGTTCATCAAAGACAGAGGGGAATTACCCCGGCCTAGTGACTACACAAACCCTTTTACAAATACACACACACACACACATCCAGGCAAAAACAGGCACAGGTCTAATGAGTCCCAGCTGTGAATGGTTGCGTGATACAACAACACAACAATTAATGTGGAGTTGCTGACCCACTAAACAGATATGGAAAGATGGAGGAAGAATGAAAGAGAATAGGAAGAGGGAAAGTTTGGGAAGAAAAAGAAACATAAAGACATTCTCGGTTATGATGCCTTACAGCAATAGAAACAGCAATGTAACAACAACAAAGAAAAACTTAATTATAAACTAAATTATGGTAAATATTTGACGGTTAACTTCACATAGTTGCTCAGCGGCTCATGCATGTAAGGCAATGCCAGATTAATGACTCTCAACAACGTCCGTGAGGACAAAAGCTGCTCTAAAATATGCCTTTCTAAAAATCCTAAGAAGCTCAGATGGTCTAGGAAGGAATATTTCTCTTATATGCCTGAAACCACTAAAAATAAGAAAGAACTAAAGGCCAAACATTTTAATTTTGATCTTTGCATCCTGTATTTCACTGCAGTGTTGACATCTAACCAGAGGATGTGCCAAGTTTCTCTCACAGTTTCCCTCTCTGCTGTTAGATAATGAAAAACTGACTTCAGACACTTTCCCTGTATTGTTCCATTACTCATTCATATTCCATCTATACGTACATGGAAAATAAAACTAAGCTGATGAGCAAATAATGAGCAAGAAAATGGAAACCTCACTTAAAGGTTATCGTTGTGCTTGGTTATTAACAGAATTAAGACAAAGAGGAAACTACATGAAAGACAACAGAAAAGCTAAATATAGTGTCACCAAGTACAATCCATACAAGTCCAGTAAAACTATCCTCTGGGCTTGTTTCCAAACTGAGCTGGGGAAAAAAGGGGGGAAAAAAATGTGCAAAAAATTGGCACATTGTACAAAATGTTGAATCATACATGTGAGTATTAATTTGTTTAGATAAGACATATGTAAAAACATGTAGAATAGAATAGAATGATTAATTCTCCATAGTCTTTAATAAATGGTATTGGTTTTTCACAAGAATATTATGACTGAATGTTTTATTGTCCACTACCAGTGAGACATCAACTTTCTGTTTACTTCAGCTCTTGTCTTGGCAAAGGAATAAAAGAATGGCAAATATAGTTACTTGCTCAACAGTTTGCAGGATTTTCTGACCCATTTATCACCTCCGTCCTTTCTTAGCAGGCTTTTGACAGACATGTTTCATGATATCTTCACCATTTACAAAGTAAAACACCTTAAGCACAAATAATTTATTAATGTGTTGCTGCCTTGCACCTGTCACAAGTGAAAAGCCTAGCTGACTAAGATAAACACTTGCCTAATTTTCATTGCAGACTCTGTAAAACAAACAAATAATGCAATAATCACCTCCCCACAAACGTTTTAAGAGGTGAATTCAACCACACAACAGCCACAGCAGCTGGTCAAAACTGGTCCAAACAAACTTTATCACCACACACACGCACATACATTGGTAGACACAGCAGGGAAGCACATAAAAATATAGATTCAGTGCAGTTTCTTACCACACATGCACACACATAAACGCACTCATCACATGCAGTCATGCTTTTAGATTTGGCCACCCAGCACTCATCTAGGTAATAAAGCTTTTGGGTTGCAGCCCAGAGAGGGGCTCCGTTTGAGGGGCTGTGCAGGGTAAACAGAGCTTTAAAAAACAATAACAAGTCACTGGTGAAATATTCTAAGTTTGCAATGGTCCTGTGGACTAATAACCTTTGTATTAGCAGGTGACTTTTTTGGGACCACTGGGGAAATGTGTGGAGGTGTTTTCTTTTGGAATACAAGACGTATCAGACAGATGTGTGCTGCTGAATCTTGAAAGATGACAAACATGTGCACATATTTCACTGGATTGGATCATATGTCCTGATACATTTAAAAGTTATTCTGTTTCTCGCCACTGCAACTCTTTTTCCCAATTAATTGAAAAGTTGGATAAAATTTCTACAAAAACAGAATTCATAAATTGTAAATGATTTACAAAGCCAACCATAATTTAGTTTTTATGTAAGAGTAAAGCAGCCATGCTCAACAAAATGTTTTTGACATAATTTATCTCATAATTTTACTTTCTTGCTATCTCATGATGGTAAGGATTGTTCTCTCTGGACATTTTTTTTAATTACAATGGAACAAAGAGGTCTATCTTTGACACAGTTCAGGAATTCTATGGCTACATGCTTTAACTTATTGCCCCTCAGGTGCCACCCCAAAAATAGAAAGTCAAATCTTAAAACAATATCCAGCGTAAGCTAAACTTTATCTGGGTAAAACCTCAAATGTCCAAGTGCAAGTGAATGCAGCATGTAATGTACTTCTATGATGTTTTACATCCAAATCACCATGCTCTCCATCATAATGTAGCATTCATACAGTATCATCTCACCCACTGTCAACATGGGTGACAATATTTATCTCTCCAAACTGTTTATGTTTAGTAAAGAGCACGTAAAAGCCATAATAGCAGCGGCCATGACAACTGTGCAAAGTTAAAAAGCCAATAATGTTGAACACAAAAGCTTTTCACAACCCCCACCTCCGTCCCAGTCAAAACATTTTTTCTTGCTTCTTAGTTGCAACACTGAACAATGACATTAGTCATGTTAAAACAGCTGTTTCACATCTGTAATTTTAAGTTCCAGCTGGTGTAGAACCACCTGTGTATTTCATTAAGCTGCTGTTTTTTATTATGCATTTTTGAAATACAAAATCTTAAGGGAAAACAAAAATTCTGTTTTTATTAATTTTTTGAAAATTTTTAAATTTATTTAACGGAAAACCCCTTGAGATGCAGCATCTCGTTTTCAAGGGGGTCTGTAAAGCAAAACAAAACCAAAAGACACCACACAATACAAACAGGGACATGACCAAGATAACATATACAAACAAGCAGACATAATACAATACAAACAAGTAAACAAACAAAAAGAACAACTTAAGAACAACTTTGAAATTTAATATGACTTACTGCAAATAAATTGTTATCATTCTTCAAAAGGTGCATGTTTATTATCAGAAAATGTATACACTATAATAGACTTGCTTTAATCTCCTGAGTCCTAGTGTCGTCAAAATGTGTATCATTTCTATTTATTGGTTCCTCCTAACCTCAAAGAGCTAGAAGAAATCTCCAACACAAGTCAAACTAAAGCTCGGGAAGATAATACTGATTCAAAGACTACAAAGAAAGACAATTCTACCTATATTAATTAATAAATGACAGTTGTTTGACAGCTTTTTTTAATTATTCCATCAACATTGTTTGTTGGTGCGATGCAGGACAAATATTAAGCATTACAACATAGAATTTTATCAGTCTTTTATCAAGCAATTTGGGCTGATGGTTGATAATTGCATTTTTAATCTTACAACATTCAAGTGGCAGTTTGAATCTTGTATAAAAAAGTCTGGCTAAAGAGGCACACGCTCTCACACACACACACACACACACACACACACACGTAATGTTCCACTGAAGTTCAGGTCACCCCTTCTCACTATAGTCTCCACAGACTAGGGGAGAAATTAAATAATGTTCACACTGACAAAGAGAAAACACACTCTCCGTCCAAAGAATGAGATGGGAAAACAAGCGAGTGGTACAGCTAGTGAGGTGGAAAAGTATTCCTCACACAAAGAATCAGCAGAAAAACCCAGGCACACTGGAGATTTGAGGATGTAGCCACAAAATTCTGGCCCCAAAAACCACACAAAAAATAATAATTGTTGATCTTTGAGGACTCGAAAAAGTATAAGCCCCCCCCCCCCCCCCCATACATTTCAATGCAAAGCAGTAAAATTAGAGCATCTGTCTAGAAATATCTGCTGTCTTTTTTTTTCCTAACATGAGAAAGGAGTGCCAATGTTAATATGACTATTTGACCACTAAGGCAATGTTATTTCATCTGGATATTGAGTATCTGTCAGTGTGTGAGTGTTTGCATGTGTAAAATCACATCTAGGAGCGAGCTAAACGACACCCAAAAGCCAAGTTTTAAAACCACACACACACAATGGAATCTGTACTATGTTTGTTTTGTTTTGTCTAATTCCAGACCCCCAGTATGAGGACTGACAGAACAGTGAAACAGGAGCTGAACAAGGGCCAGACACCGCCAGGAATGAAACCAAAAAGCATTCACTCACACCTTCCTAGCCTCCGCCGAGGTGTACATCATCTGTCATATTTACAGCAATCTTGAAACCATCTCTCAGCAGAGCTTTTCTCAACAGAACATTGAACCGGGGCTGGCTCTACACTATGAGAGGTTATTTTAGGGTCTTTGTGTAATAACATTACCACCAGCTGCAATATCTAAAGACCTAGTGATAAACTTGCTACTATTACACAACCAAATAAACTTCTATATCCTAAACTCTTTTAACATACTGATCAAAATGTGATTAATTTGTTAGAAGATATTAACTTCCATTCACTAGACAAGATTAGGGCAAATGGTTTAAAGCGCATTCAGAACATTTGAAAAAGGTATTTGTATTCATATTTGTCATCAAGACTCAAGTTTAATTGAGTCTTTATTTAAGTAAAAGATTACTAGTGTGGTAAATTTTTAGATTTATGGGACGAGCCCTCAAGGTTGTGCTCTGCAGTGAATTTACGAATGAGAAACTAACTCCATCAGCTTCTGTTACTAATGCAAATGACTCTGATATCAGTTAAGAAATCCCAACAGGATTTTTTCTGAGGAGAGACCCTGTCTAAAGAGCTTCACCTACAGCTGATTTTGATTATATTTGAACAATATGAACCATTGCCACTGATGGGAGAGAGAGGGGGAACTGGAGAAAGGTAAGATTCTATTCTATTCTATTCTATTCTATAGAATAGATAAGTCAAAGGACAAAATGATAGAACATGGTTGATTACAAATAAACAGTGAAAGGAAACTTAGGAGAGGACAGGAAAAATGTGACAAGAAATCTGCTTCTCCCACTGGTGGTCCATGTTCTCACTGTTGCCTCTCTTGATTTAATTGCCTGGGTAGGAGTGAGATCAGAGCCACAGAGCAGCAGTAGGCCTTTATCAGACCTGAGAAACAATAACAAATAAAACATTAAAAAGATGAAAGAGAGAGGGAGATTAAAAAAAAGGAAAACACAAGAGATGCACAAGAACAAGGGGAACTGAGGCATGCAACTGGACAATGATAAAGAAGACTAAGTCCAAAAACATGATGGAGAGAAAAGGAGGGATGGAGGAAAAGCAGAAACAAGTGGAGCTGGTGGTCTGTTTCTCCGTCCTTAGCTATATTAAATTACCTAAGTAGGAGTGAGTTCAGTAGATCACTAGTAGGAGTAGCAGGCCTTCATCAAAGCTGCAGTCACTGCTCATTAGAATATTATTACAGAACAGCAGCAGCCAGCCAGTGGGCTGATTACTGACTGGGTCCAATGGGAGGCTTCATTTGACTGGAATGTATGGAGGCTGAAATTGAGAACAGGGACAAACAGAAATACCATTTATAGACTAGGTGTTTTAATAGGGTTTTTTTTTTTAGAAAAAAAAGTGTCCACAGAGGACAAGCCCTTCTTTTCCACTATACATGAGATTTTCCCTTAACTGCTTCAGACTGACATTTTCATTCTCTGTAACTTTTAATACAAAATTCCTTTTATGAACATTTTCTACTAGTGACATAAATCTACTTCCTGCTGTATACAGATAATGTTGGAATTTGTGGAACAGCTTTTGGATGATTTCATGTTACTCTCATTTCTTTATGAGAAATTCATGATGGCTTCACAGATTTACCCGAAAATGATACAAAATATAACATAAATCAGATTTTAAAATGGATGAAACTGAAACCACAAAACAAGCACAATGAATGGCAGTTTGGAAAATTTAAAAAAAGAGATCGAGAGAGAGCATATCCAATCTAGAAATACCAATTCTATGATACAACACAAGTAGAGCAGGATATTGGGCAATTAGCATTACCTACAGGAACTCAGATCACATCTCATCCACCAATCAAGACAAAAACTGAACTCAGGTCGATTGGTTGGCTGACTGGCTGAAATTAGGCAAAGCGATGCCTGATACTTATCCCCAGATTTGACATGGCTGGTTGATATGTTCCCCCCTGATGCAGCACACACAAGAACAAACACATACGCAAAAGAGTGCACACATCCAGTGTGGTCCAAGCAACGACCACCACGTTGATTCCTGACTGAGAAAATATTAAGATGGATGTTTAATTTGGTAAATTAAAAACATATGTGAGCAATATTTAATATGCAGGGCAAACACTCATTGCTGTACGTTACTGGTACACAGCCCTGCTTGTCATTTTGTCTTGACAATTAAAAAGTATAAAAGCTTGTTTGTATTTATGGCAAATTATGCTGATGTTTTAGATGAGTGTCTCTTTAAATCTATGAAGAATATCTAAAAAACTGCAACCAAGCTTAATATGTGACATACATGCTCAAAGAGTTGATGTTTCAAACATTTGTTCTCTTGTTTATCACTAAATTTGCTTTTTTTTTTCCTCACTGTTTGTTTATTTTTTGTGACTTTTTGGAAATGCATTGTATCTTTTAGGACTTAAGTTTATACTTGTAAATTGCTGAGTTTGAAATCAACTCTGGTATGTCTGTATTAATATGACTCGGATCACATCCCATCTCTGCCAAAAACCTTAATAGTGTCAAGCTGGGATGCTGTTAACAATATGTTTTATTGTACTATATAGTATTTCTGTTTGGACTGTATTACTTTCAAAGTCCCAAGTCAAACTTAAGTCAAATGACAGGGCAAGGCACCAACTGAAAGGACCATATGATCTCTTTTTAAATAATTAATGTAGGTTTCACAAATTCCCAGCATATGTTACAGGTTTCTGTTTACAATCTAGTACAGATTGTTCATTTTAACATGTAGCCAAAGAGGCTGCTCTGGTATTTGCAGTTTTTAATTAAATGAGTTGATGATGTTTGTCTCCGTTTCCAGAGGCGTGTTTTGCCTTTTAACTTTAACTTCATCCATTTGTTTCTGTACTTCTACCTTTTTTAACCTTGATCCAATTCAGGGTTGCAGGGATGAGGGCTGGGATTCATACCACTTGCTCTCAGGTAAACAAAACATCTAACCAACCACACTCATTTCTAGTGTCAGTTTACCATACCATACCATTTCACTTTAAAAACAGCATAACAGCTGTTCAAAGTGCTGCAAAATAAATGTAAGAGACAGAAAAGAGCATAAAAAACAGCACAAATAAAGAACAAGGATTAAAATGCAAATAAAGATAAAGGAGAACAATAAAACAGATAAATTACCACATAGGAGCTAAAAGAAATTTAAAGTTTAAGTTTTAAAAGACCAACAAACCTAACATTTTTGTCTGTTTGCTCTGTGGGAGGAAGCTGCAACCCACACAAGTACAAAAGGAAGATGCAAACTCCAACTTCAACACAGTGTATATAGTACTATTCAAACAGAAATGAACAAAATATATGCAGACAGGCACACATAAAAGTTTAACAAACTTATAGCACCTGCACTAAATTAAGAAAAAGGAGTTTTAAAAAAATTAAAAACAACATATTAAAACAATATGATTGGGATCTAAAGTAAATACAATCATATAATGAACAGAACTGGACCTAGATGCCCACTTGCATCATAAATACTGTCATGTACAGTGTGTGCGGGGGTAAAGGACTGTCTTACTCAATAAAAATCCTTAATTTAAAATTTACAGTTTAAATAAAGACCACATTTCTCTTTTCTTTCTACATTTTCAAGTAACAGTTGAACACACAGACCTGCCTTATAATTAAGTACAAAGAATATGATAGCTTTAAAGCTTGAGTAAGTTGTATCCTCACATTGAAATATGTGTTAGTTTCCTTTTCTCATAATCTTCATTTCCTGTTTTTTGCAGAAACTGTGTCAGCTTGCATGCCAAATACGAGGTGGTAGTGTGTATGCACATATGTCCAAAGGCTTAGAGCAAGTTAAGGTTGGTCTAATTGGAGGATGTTTGTATGTCTGGGAGAACACATAAATGATGGCGGTAAAAGGAAAATGAAGGAAACGGGGGTAGCAGGTGGTTTCATTCATCTGGACTACAGCTGTGCCCTGCATGACTCACCTCTATCTTGACCAACAGATATACACACACAGTCATACTTTACAGCACCTGAATCATACCAAAATTACCTATATGTCATATATATATATATGTATATATATATAATCAGAGAGTTAAGTGGCTTCTATTTTGGTCTAATTTCTTTCATTCAGCAGCAGCTGGCTTCTCTGTGACTCATGTGAGAGCATGTATGTGTGCTCGTGCACCTACATGTGGAGGGGACGGTGGGTTTCTTGTCCTTCAGGGCATTATTAAGGTCCTTTGGAGCTCAAACTTTTTTCCCTCTCATTTCACTTTGATTCCTGGAACACTTACCATTACACACACACAAACACACACACACACATAGTTAACAAGACATGGATGCTTTACTAACAAGTTGGGCAATTGCTCAAACACTGTGATCAATTAAACCATACAAGTGAAACCCAACCTCCTTTGAATCTCTACTATGAGAATGTTGCTTTCATTTGAATAAATCAAGAGTGCTACAAGTTCTTGATAATATGGTCCAATAAATTATGCAATAAAGTTTTCTTTCAATAGGACATGATTTGATGCTTTGCAAGTCCTGGCAAAAACTATTAAAAATGAGCTGCTACTTTCTTGTGACTGAATCAGCATGTGTTTAAATGCACTAATAAAACTTTTAATATAGTCAGATATATGTACCCTGATTCACAGAAAAATGCATTCCTTTAGATGTGTACTATGGCCAGCAACAAAAGCTCTGCCATCACAGGAATATGTGACATTCAGATGGTAGGGTCAGAATTGTAATTTATTAATTCATTAATTTATTTACATGTTAATTTAACAGGGGCTCTGAATTAATAACGGACAATTAAACAGTACTGAATTAAAAATACTATAACCATAAAAGGATACAATAAGCTCAGTTTTTACAGCAACATGGATCATTGCTCCCTTGTATCACCGGTTCAGGCTGCTGGTGGTGTAACGAGGTGGAAGATATTTTTTTGGGCCCCTTAGTACCAGCTGAGCTTCATTTAAACATCACATCTCTGGAACATAGTGTACCCATCTTCTGATACTTCCAGCAGGATCACACCAACAAAGATAGCTTAAAACATTTCCAATGTGTTTTCTTGAAAATGCTAATGAGCTCACTGTACTCCAGTTGCCTCCATAGTCACTAGTACTCAATCCAATAGAGTACTTTTGGAATGTGGTAGAATGGGATATTCTCATCTTGGATGTGCAGCCAATACATCTACAGCAACTGTGTGATGCTATTATGTTGAAATGGAACAAACATATGGGGAATATTTCCAAGACCTTGTTGAATCTATGCCATGAAGAATTTAGGCATTTCAAACAGGAGCCAACCCACAACTAGCAAGGAATACCTAATAAAGTGGTCAATGGCAGCATCTAAACTGCTGGTGTACCTTTTAGTCTGTATGCTTAAATGGAAAAATTCACAGTAAATACTTAAAAATTGCTTTAACATAATTTTCTAGATAAGTGGATGTGGGGGATCCTGGTCTTTGAGGGGCACAGTCCTGCAAGTTTTTGATGTTTCCCTGCTCCAAAACACCTGTTACAAATCAAAAGTATCAAACAGCCTATCCAGTTCTGCACAGTCATTCTTCCATTTGAAACAGGTTTGTTGGAGGAGGGTAACATCAAAAACTTGCAGGATTAGGGCCAAGGTTCCCCACTACTGGTGTAGATCAAATAAGCCAAACTGCACACCTTAATAAAGAGACCTAGAAAACATTAAGAGACTAAATCTCTGAACATTAATTGCCATTTTGTACTGCTAATGTTGCTTTAGACCTTGCTGTTAGATGAGGAAGGGTTAAGCTGCCTCTATTTGGCCTAAGTAAAATTTTAAAGATTACAAAATCTGACAGATGCTTGTGGCTGGTGTAAAAATCTACATAATTCCATGATGTTTAATGTGCATTAGGCTTTAAAGGTTTGCCAACTCTTGCAACATATGTGCTGGATTTTTATTGTAAAAAGGACAGAGGGCCTTCCAGACCTCCTTTAAAGATTCCTCTCCCTCCCTTTGTAGAGCTTTTGTCTCCTTTTTTTGTTTGTCTTGTTTTTTTACAAACTTACTTTTCTACATTCTTCATGGCTTGTTGAGATTCTTCATCTTGAATTGTGGTTTCCCTTTGCCATGATGGTTATTTCACTCAACATTGGCACCGCTCATATTCTAAATTCTTAGCATGCCCTTTTCACGGTTGGAGCATTGGAAAATTATTGCATTTTCCTTTCTAACAGAGAGCCAGTGCTTGTTTTGATCTCAGTTTGGCACAAGATCTAATCAGATATACTGTGTTTTCCCTTTTTTAGAGTAAGGAATCATGAATAATGTATATAAATATTGCTTGTTTCATCTTTGACTGACAAACTAAAATCTCAAGCAATAAAACTGTACATACCAAAGATCCTAAATGTTGATTTCAAAACACTGTATGAAAGCACATATGCACTATATGAACAAGAAAACTTAGAAATAACTGTGTAATTTAGGCATGTAAACAAGATCTTCATGCAGGCCTGGATAATGTTAAGGAAAAGATGGTGACATTAAATAACACAAACAGGCCAGAAGAGTAACAACTCCTTACAGAATTTGTAGATGCAGAACAGAGAGCCATCATTCTTCAAATATAGAATATAACTGTTTTTGATAAAAGAGAATTCTTATTGCAGTTTTTCCTTCCTTTAAAGGGAAAAGGTTTGACTCTTTATCTGCTGTTGTGTCTAAAACGTGTGACAGCATATTGACTATGCTTTACTTTACCATGAGAAACAATCCTGAATGTAAACAGCTAGTTTCTTGTGACATTGACATTCTCCTTACACCCTGACAGCTATCAATAAAGTAACTTTTTTAAAAAAAAAAACATACTATAGGTCTGTCCCAGATGTGTAAAAAGGTCAGCCATTACATTCAGTCCTGGCACAATGATTAGCTAACCAACTAGCACCTCTTCCTGTTTACCTTCTCACCTGCTCACTCATTCACTGCACATCACCTGACACTGCCGAGCGGTGCAGACAGTAGAGTAATGGCAGACAAGTAGGAGCAATAAAACCTTCCAATTTCAACTCTGCCACAGAGGCAAGCAGGGGAAAACTGGACTTGAAATGGTTACAACTGAGACACAGATGGAAGAGGAAAGACCAGAGTCAATATGAGCATAGTGGTTCCATAATTGTGTTTTTCAGTTCTGGTCCTCAGGTCCCACTGCCCTGCATGTCTTAGTGTTCCTACTCCAGCACACCTGATTCAAATTAATGAACTTCCTCATTAAGTTCTTTGCCTGTTACCGAACCATTTATTTAATTTAGTTGTGTTAAAGAAGGGTTACTTCTAAAACATGCAGGGCATGGGTTCCTGAGGACCTGGATTGAGAAACACTGTTTTAGAGGTAATCATATTTTAACACACCTGAATGTAATGAATGGCTCGTTAGTAGGCCTTCAAAGAAGTTCATTAACTGAATCAGGTGTGTTGGAGTAGAAATACGTCTAAAGCTAGCTTCATACTCTGTGTACAGTAGGGCCGACATAGCTGAGGCTGGTAAAATGTGCTCTTGCCCTTGAGCATAGGGTTAAAATGTCGTGTTGCAGTTTTTCTTCCATGGTTGTCATACAAATTTAGCTAGAAGCTCCAGAAATCAAGAAAAACATAATCACAAACTGACCAATCGTAAAGGAGTACTTCCGTGTAACTAGAATGAATGAATGATTCATTGGTTTTGTAATGTATTATTGTGTTTTTATGTAGTGTAGAAAGGCCCAAATGGAGTTGAGAATTAGCTGTGGCTACAAACTCTGCTTGCATGGCATCAGCTACAAATTTTTGTGACTATGTACAAATGCAACGTCCCTTTCAAATAATTAAATACATAAAAAAAATATGTCTAGAGCAAAGAAATTGCGCAGAACATTGCTCGTTTTATTGCACCCTGTAGAACAAGGCTTCTTTAAGCATGTATGAAAGTAAATTCCTGTGAAAACATTTCAAAATGTCTAAAATGCTTGTCCCAGAATAATAAGGGAAACCAGGGTTGTAGTTTGTACAGGGGGAAAAACTGCTTGTGAGGAAACAGAAAAACCATTTATTTGTGTTAAGTTTAATCTCATTGCCAAATGGTCATTTTTTAATAGATGGCATTGTGATCTTTGTCATCAGAAAATGCAAACATTACCACATCTGTAACGGCCTAATCAAGATGAATGACACTCTGTGTTGCTCTACATACACTGACTTTATTCAGGGTGGGTATGAAGTTGTGTTTAAGATAATAACATTCACCTCTTTTCTGTTGCTATTCACTTCTAAGAATAGTAAAGGTAATCTGCTTGAAATCACTGTTACAGACAGTTTTATCAATATTGATATAATCTCAAACTAAACACTGCTGGAGTGGAAAGTTTTCCCCTTCCAGCCTCCTTCTGTTCCTTCATATCCTCCTTTCTATTTAACAAAATGTACCTGGCACACCCTCAAAAGGCAGAACTTAAAAATACAAAATAAATATAATAAACATTTTATGTTTTAATTTTTTGTTATTAGTGGAAATATTTTAATTGTGTCAATTTGCTTCAGTTTTCTATTTACAATAAGCACTACTAAGCGGCAAATTTTTCTAATCAGTTTCTGGTTCTTCCACCTGTATTTACCCCATCGCATTTTTTTTTCAACTGTTTCCTTACTTTTTCCCAATGGTTATATGACTTCTCTCCCCTACCTTTCCATTTACTGTACCTATACTTTACCACATTTTTATCTATCATCCTCCAAATATCTCTCCCACCACTTCTTTTCTCTATCACTCCCACAAAGCCATCAGTGGTTTTCTTGTATATCCATTAGTCAGTGTTATCTTTATGTCAACAGTTCCTCTCAAATATTTACAATAGGCCCTAGTGGGGAGACATACAGCCAAGGATAGGATGATTCACCCTTTGTTAACAAAAATCACCCCAAAGAAACTCTGTACTTCTCAGAAAAACATGCACAGAAGTAATGGGATAATGAGGTCCCTAAACATATTTGTTATCCTGAAACACTTGACCTAGAATCAGATTTTTATTTTATCAATTAAAGCTGGAGAGATCAAACTGGAAATAGCTTTTTAGGATTTACAAGAGATGTCATGTTGTAAACTGATAACTTGATATTTGTTTTTAAAATAAGTCACAGTGTAAACTGGTTGGATGACAGAACAATTAGAAATTATGACTGCATGTTGATTTCTTTTTATTGGATGAACTGCTAATGCCTTGTCATTGCAACTCTTCCTTTAAAGTGTGCAAGGTTGCACAGAGTCTTGCTGTCATGCTAGCCTTTTCTGCAGGCCAGTGCTTTTTAGATTTCACACATCATAATTTTACTGGTAGACATGCTGCAATTCGACCAATGCATCTGTCTCTGCATAGTTTTTGCTTCATGCTGTTGCTGTGTTTTACGAGTGTTTTGTGTCTGAGGTTTGCAGTCAATTTGTCAAACTAGTTTTCTTCCCAAATGTTGGACAAAACCAAATGCACTACATACAATACGCTGCATTCCTTTTTTCAGCCCCATGAACCCAATGAGCTATTGGAAAGAATAACCTCTGTTGATTGCTTGTCTTTATCAGAAATTTGGGACTGTAGTGGCCTGGATCTGAATTCAAGGTTGTATTTGGGATCTGTATAATATGGAGCTCTTGGTGTCTCTGTGATGACATATTATGGGTACAGCTTTTTTGTGATGTTTAATGTACTTTCGATTGCAGTTACTGTTTTTTGGAACACAACCCAACAGCCAAAAGCAGAAACATCCTTATCCAAAATCAGAATGTGCACATGTGTGTTGCCCTCTCAGTTGCAGGACAGCAATCTCTTAACATGCAAAGGGATGCGAGCACTAACAACACATTTATAGACATTTGTTTTATAATACATACAGTACATACAGTGCATCCAGAAAGTATTCACAGTGCTTCACTTTTTCCCCCTTTTTTTTTTTTTTGCTGTGAATTCTCTCCAGATGCACTGTAGTTAAAAGCCTTTAAATGGATATATCTTATGAATGTTTGTGTCTTCTAAAAGAGGGTATATGTGTAAGCATGTCTGAATTATCCTTTTTTTTCTAAACAGATTTTAAAACAATGGCTACGAGAGAGTAGCCTTCTGACTGGCACGCCACAATGACATTCTCAAAACTGACCCCTCCCCACATTGTTATTGTAACTAAAGCCTTGCATTAGTGCTCAATCCGAACTGAGACATGACAGTGATGATGCAAAAAAAAAAAACCTTCAGTTGTCTTCTGGTCCGGCTGAAAAGAGCTCCAGTTGCCTCTTGTTGAAACACTGTAGACCAAAGCTAATGTCAATTTGATGAGAATAGCCAGACTCAACAAATAGCCAACAAAAACACTTAACAAATCCTTTCTCCTTAAACAAACGCTGGTGACTACATTTACCCACAATGCATCAGTAACACCATCTTTTCAACCACACTTCAGATAGTAGCATCGGAAGCAAGGAAAACCAACTTAAACATGTACTTGAAATATATACCAGCAGTGGCAGACAGGCCACCCCGCGTTAACCACAGACATGCTGCACGTGTACACACACACATTCGGGAACACCCACTGACAACATTTACAAAAGGCCATGAAAATAACCATATAGTGTATATCTGCATTGAAAAAGCGCTAGCAAACGTGGTCTTTGGCCTTGGCATAACTATACATATATGTGCAAACACATAGAAATACAAATAAAGACAAAAAAATCAATTCTAGTGAGACACCACTAACCTAATATCTTGGATGCAGCTAAATTATTTGATGTTTCTGTCTCTTACTTTGTGGTGTCTCTAGGCTTATCTTAAACTATGACCCCCTGCGATATTTATTTTAGAGGGGAGCATGCCTGACATTGAGCAGTAAAGCTTCTCAATGTAAGGTATGCACAAAGAAAGATGGACACATATACATGAATAAACATGGGTTTTTGGTGTTTGAAATTTCCTGAAAAGTAATTTTGTCATATCTTAAGCTTTTCTGGATATAGTATGAGATGAATAATTCAAGAGACATGCAAGTAATCAGAAGCTTTGTAAAATGACAGTATTAGATTTAACTAATTATATTCACAGATTTGCCAACAATATAATTAGCTCAAATAACATTATACCCATCCCAAAAATCTAAAAATGTGACGGTTTTATATAAATTGCCAAATTATTTTAATTTAGATGGCCAATCACACCTTCTTAGCTTAAAGTCAAACATAGCTGAAGAGATTAGTACAACATCAAAATCTATCATTAGTCAAAATCTTCTAGAGCAGCCAACTAAAAACAAATATTAGGTCATTTAACCACTCAACAAATTTCTGTTTTTGCCATGAAAAATGCACACTATTTAACTGTATACTTGCAACAGTTAAACAGGGATGGCATCTTCACAGTGTAACATATGCTTATTAATGTATGAAAATACAGATTCTGTGATCATTTTTGTGTTTCTGCATCATAGCCTACTGTTGAGCAAACATATTCAGAACATTTAATACAAGAAATAGAAACCATCCCCATCTGCCTCAATTATGTTTTCAGCTTATCTGCCCTTTTCACTCGCTGGAAGCTTGGTGGGCCACAGTCCCCTTATAAGTACAAGTGACATTCAGGCCAGTATCTCAGCTAATTTTATTCCTTTTTATTTTACACTCTAAAGTTCTCATTTGGTTAAGATTAGTTAAGGCAAGACAGCAAATTTGGAAGGATTTTGTTCAAATATTTTAAGTTTCACACAGTGAAAGCAGCAGGATTTTACTTCCTCTCATACACATGACTACAGAAAGCTGCTAGTGTGATTTATGTTGATTTTCTTTATCTGCAATCTAAAGGGCTGTAAATACCTAAAAGTGTCTAGAAAGGGGAAAAGACCTGCTGGTCACATCTAAACCATGTAAATAATATGTAATTTAATGCCCATTTAGTGATATACTTGTTGCTCCCATCACACCCAGTCACAGTCTGTCACCAAGGCAAAGAATCTGAACGCCCTTGTGTCTCTGAAGTTGTCAGTGACATCTTGAGCTAATTTAAGAGCCAGTAAAAGTGGTATGCTAACATCAACAGAAACCATGAGAAAACATTCCAGATTTCTCTAATAACTTATGAAGCTAGCTAACTAGTTGTATAAAGCTATCAATAAAGTTATCAGTGCCTTAGTTTATAAATGTATAAAACCCGTGTTCATCCATGCAGGCTGGAAGCATGCTGCTCATATTAGCTGCAGCTCCATTTGCTCCTGCTGTGGGAACTTATGTTTCAGGCTATTAATGCAGTTTTTAAAAAAATTGTTTCTATGGTGCCCTGACCCATTTATTCTACTCTTCTGACCCCTATTTGACTCACCATTGCCCTTATTGTTATTGAAAAATATCTTCATCAATGCTCAAAAGCATGTCATCGCTGCTGATTTTTCTACATACTGTCTATCCCATAATGCTGAGGATGGGCGGTGGAATCAAGAATACAAAACCAGAAGATGCCAGATTAAAGTAACAAGTCAGGATGTTATATCAGTATAGTCATGACGTCTTCGGCATACTTTTGATGATGATGATGATGGTGATGCCTTCTTGGGTAGTCTTTCAGTTAAAGCTGCACTGGTAGTAAACCTTATCCCTCCACAGACCATAAGGCAATCAAGGAACACCCACACACAGACACATACACCAAACACACTCATTTCCCTTGGCTGATGTTGGCATGTGCTGTTCAGGGTGTAAGGGGTAGTGTGTTTAAACACTCTGATCATCCTCTGCAGAAGCAAATATGAGGTCCACACACACAATCAGATATCGATTGACGCCAAAATAACAAGGGGAAAAAACACATGAAATTCCAGGTGTGTGGAAAATTTGGAAGAAACATCTTGAGCTAATGTGAGCATATAATGGAAAAATTATCTGGCTGCAAATAATAAACATAAGTCTTGTCTATTAGTTATAATAGTTTATTGAAGCCAAAACAGTTACATAGAACTTTCCTTTTATTTAATTTTTAATTTAGATTAAAAATATGTTTTTTAAAGGCTTGGACATTCATCATATTTTGGCTCCTACAGTTCTTTATATTGTACATCAATTTTATTATAACATGTTGTGTCGTATTATATTTCAATAATATTTATCAAGCAAGTTCAGAGCAGTTCTCTTAAGAATATCATTAACACAGCTATGCTTATCTTGATTTCAGTTTTTGGAAAGAATGTTTATTTTGATAAATCTATACTGAATTTCTGTTGCTACATGAATTCAATCTGTACAACAGTGTGTGCATACTTTTTCTCTCACTTTCTGAGTCTGTGGATGGCCTCCTGTGTACATTTTGGGAGAAAAAGCTGATTCTATTTGTTTGTGAAATGCACGTGAATTCTGTTTAATCTATTTTCTGTTCCTGTTAAACAATCTATGGTTATAATCTATCACCTGAAGAAAACTCCATGATTCAGTGCATGTTTTTTCAGGCACTAAGACAAACCACACTCAAACTCAAGTTCACACCCATTTTGCTAGAACCATATTTATCCTCTCAGGAATGATTCCAAAAAACAGGAAATCATGAAAAATGATTTATTATAAATGGCCGATCCACATCTTTCAGAGTCAGGTTCCCCAGCATTCACTGAAGCAAAAATGGACCAAACAAAGCCAAATCAGTTTAATGCCTTACATTTTCAGATGACTGCATTTCACTCTTCCATAAAGATATACTACATACCTTCTGACCTTAAAACTCTGCGTTCCTGACTTCTGTTGTATATTTCTGGAGTCACCCAGCAGTGTCCCGAGGCTGAGAAACTGCACTTAACAACTTTCTCTTCTGGGATGCCACATGACATTTCAGTTGAATTTTGCTTTTGCACCACATCACACACTAGCAAGCAGATTTAATCACACCGACCGTTTTGAACTCACGTTGTAGCTAATTCAGCAAAGAAACAGAAGAAGACACTATTGGGGGAAGAGGGTAACAGAAAGACAGAAAGGAGATAAGACAAGAGTCAAGATAAGACGGTCTTTTGCTGGCTGGAGAGAGTTCACAAGCACAGGTAGAATCCAAGATGGATTCCAAATTAGATGTCCAATGGGGATGCATTACTAAGACCCTGTTTACACCACAATGCTGAGAAAGTAAAACGCAAATGCTTTGCTGCAATCTGGCCCTTTTGTTTACATTGTAACAGAGTTTTGAGTGAATAAAACAGCAAAGATATGACAACGGCCTCCAGAGTGAAAAGCAAGGGGAGTCCTGTCAGTGTAAATTGGAAGTGCAATCTTTTGGAGAGGATGATGTCTTCCACGTCATCTTGCACTTGTGCACTCAGACCCTGCTTAACTCCTGACAGTAACAACAACAACAATAGTGTACCTCCGTGTCATGTTTGTGGTTTGGTACCGATAGATCAGAAGTCAGAGATTTGCTGACCCAGCCTCACAAACTGCCATCTGTCTAAAATCCACCTGCCAGAGAATGAAGACTCAGACATATAAGTTGCATTTCCAGTGATTTGATCCTCGACTTGGAATCACACTCAAAAGACTTGAGACTCTACTCGGACTCGCAATTTGAGACTCGTGAACAATCTTCTTTTTTCATGATCCTTTCTGTCTGATCCCCTGTCTGCTGTCTGTGTTGTCTGCTGTCATTTCCTCAGACGTAACACAGACGTTACATCACACAGACGCATCCACAGTGCACGCACATCGGCTGCACCAGCAAACACAGCTGTTGCTGTAGCACCGTTGTACCTTTTGGGTAATAAAAACTTAATAAAAGTGGGCCAATATGAGAGCAGCAAACTGCAACTTCTGTGGTATAAAAATCCAAAACGCTGGATCCACCAAATCCACCCTAAGGCACTATGGAGAGGTTAGTCTCTGTAATATCAAAGCTAATGTTAGCATCTATGTTAGCAATGATCTTAGAGCCACAGCGGTGTAAATGTTAGCTTGTTGCTATTTTTACCATCAGATTTGCATTTCCATCACATTAAACTGGGATCAGACCCACTGTAAACAATGTGGTTTTACTGGGTCTGATCACATTAAACTGGGATCAGACCCACTGTAAACAATGTGGTTTTACTGGGTCTATTTATTAGCAAAATCCAGCTGTTGCTGATTTAAGGAGTAAGAAGTATTTATTGGACCTGAACGTATTGGCTCTAAATTAAATAAATTATTAAGTTTTTGTTGCTGTTTTTCTCAGTTTTAAACAGTTTAAAATTCATATTTTATGTACTATTTTCAAAGAGTTATTTCAAGCCCTTTAAAAAAATATTAAGATTTTTCTGACGGACTATTGCGGGGATCACCAGCTGTGGACCTGTTGGGCCACTGTCCTATGGATTTTACATGTTTACCTGCTGCTATACACTTGAGTCTAATTATTAATGGCTCCTTAAGAGGTTTTTGCAGAACTTGACAATAAGCTGTTATGTGCAACAGATATGTTGCAACAGGGAAATGTCTAAAAGCCTGCAGGACAGTTGGTGATTCTGCACTAAAATGCAAGATATTGGCCCTTCTCTCTAAATTCAGAAGCTATGAACTGCAGTATTAGTATTTTAAATTTCTCTGTGGTTCCAGTTTGATTTTGGTTCACATTTAAACTCTTGGACATGTTATGTTAGGAGAGGGACAGAACATTTGTCAGTTTAAGCTAAAGATCAGAGCTCTTACAAAATGCTGATAGATAAAGGGTGAGTAAGGATTTAAAATTCCTTTGATATTATAATGCAGTCTTCTCAGCAGACCAGATGGCAAGCATTGCATGGCAAATTACTCATTACAACTAAAAGTGACTTGTGACTTCACTTGGACTTGAATCAAGACTTTAGACTCAACTTGAACTTGAGGTCAAAGACTTGACTTGGACTTGCAAAAATGGACTTGTGAACATGTCCTGCACAGAGAGTTTGGCACATTCAGCCAGGATAACTTACTTCTTTGATGTCCTCATAGCATGTTTGCAGAGTTTTGGGGTGCATTCACACCAGCTGTTTTGATTAATCCTAGTCTGCTTGCTCAGAAAGTCCACTTCGTTTGGGGAATTGTGAATCAGAAAATCTGATTCAGATCAAAGAAGCAGACTCAGTCCAAACACAGGCAACAAACTACAAAGCAAAGTGCATTGTGGGTTCAGCACACAATGCATAGTGGGTAAACACAACCAAAACATAAGCATGTGTGGGGAGATACAATACCTGAATGGGAGAAATGGTCAGACATGGAAGAACTCAGTAGAGGTTCTGATAGAAATATGGTCAACCCAAGATCTCTATGTTCCCAGTGCGGGTTGGACTCCGCCAAGGCTGTCCTTTGTCACCGATTCTGTTCATAACCTTTGTGGACAGAATTTCTAGGCACAGCTGAGGTGTTGAGGGGATCCGGTTCGGTGGCCTAAGGATTGGGCCTCTGCTCTTTGCGGATGATGTGGTTCTGTTGGCTTCATCGGGCCATGGTCTTCAGCTCTCACTGGAGCGATTCGCAGCCGAGTGTGAAGCAGCTGGGATGAGAATCAGCACCTCCAAGTCCAAGATCATGGTCCTCAGCCGGAAAAGGGTGGAGTGCTCTCTCCGGATCTGCAATAGGGTCCTGCCCCAAGTGGAGGAGTTCACGTATCTCGGGGTCTTGTTCAAGAGTGAGGGAAGGATAGAGCGGGAGATCGACAGGTGGATCAGTGCGGCGTCTGCAGTGGTGCAGACTCTGCATCGGTCTGTCGTGGTGAAGAGTGAGCTGAGCCGAAAGGCAAAGCTCTCAATTTACCGGTCGATCTACGTTCCTACCCTCACCTTTGGTCATGAGCTGTGGGTAGTGGGTAGATAGGGTGAGAAGTCGGGAGGGGCTTAGAGTAGAGCCGCTGCTCCTCCACATCGAGAGGAGCCAGATGAGCTGGCTCAGGCATCTGGTTAGGATGCCTCCTGGACACCTCCCTGGTGAGGTGTTCAGGGCACGTCCCACCCGGAAGATGCCCCGTGGAAGACCTAGGACGCGCTGGGCGGACTACATCTCTCGGCTGACCTGGGAACGGCTCGGGATCCCTCCGGATGAGCTGGTGAATGTGGCAGGGGAGAGGGAAGTCTGAGTTTCCATGCTTAGGCAGCTGCCCCCACGACCCGACTCCGGATAAGAGGCAGAAAATGGATGGATGGATGGATGGATGTATGGATGAATTTCCCTGACTGAATAAAAATCGCAGCAAAACAGACAACTAAAAGGTGAATCGAAGGTAATAATAGTACCATAAGTATAAAAAACTCCATTGTTTTTTCTCATCATGTCCACTGCAACAGCTGAAGAACTTCTCATACTGATGCTGAAACACTCACACAGACAGTCAGATCCTAACACACTTTCCCACTCACAGTTTCAAACCAACACACCCTTTCAGACCTATGGACACACACAGTCAGGTCATGCCTTCTTATTAATATTTCCTATTCTGGAGTGTTTTTCTGGCAGACTATGCTGCAGCAGTGTGTGGCCTAGCTGCACAAACACATCAGAGTTTTACAAAAAGCTCTCTAAATTAAGTTTTATTACTATTCTAAGAGGTGAGTCATGGGACTGTCACACTAATGACGGGTTCCCCTACTTCTATCCTATTTTTCTCCCTCTCTGTTTATTTCTGTTCCTTGTGTGTCTGATTTTAATCCTCCCTTTTCTTTTTAGTCATAATAACCATTAAGCCTTCCTTAAGTACAACACATTGTACTGTGATAATATCTTTCATAAACATGGCGTGATTATCACATTTGTTAATAAAAATTTTAAATGACCTGCACTTACTTTTTCCTGTCCAATGACATATTTTACTCATGTAAAAATGTTTATACATTTAAAAGAATTTATGCAAAAATACATGCCTCTTAAGGCAGGGATTGTGCTAGTAGAATTGAAAAAGACCTGATGGCAACAAGCCTCTATATAAAATTTTATTTAGCCCATTTCTGGTGCCGCAGTGTGTCAAAATGTTTTCTTGGCTTTATTCCAGCCATACAGAATCATTATTTTTGTTCTTTCCAGACAGACATAAAAGTTTCTTGTCACTTGTTGATCTTTGTCTGCTCCTGACTGTAAATTACCAACAATTTAAGCTGTCTAATTGGTCAGATGTTTGAAAGAAAATGGTTTCTTTATCATTTCCTGGTCAAAATAGAGATAACATAGTAGTGATAGTAGTTTTTTAAAAATGAAAATGTGATAAATAATTGTGATGCCATAGATTACTCTTCTGAATTTACCATACAATGTCTGAATAAACACTACATTTTGCGACTGGATTGTAAGCATCCTGGATGGGATACAAATGCCTAGAAAATGTCTTTAGATTAATAAGCAATCGATCACTATTCACCCCAAAGAGGTACACACTAGCACTCCTGAGAAATTGTTGACAATGTAAGTGATAGCCCTTGCGGGCGCCGGCAGTCTAGCAGAGCTTTTAGGATTAAGCTCCTGAAGAAATGGTTCTCGTAGACTATGGGACAGTCTGAGAGAAGGACATTGGTCTTTACAGTATTGTTTTTACTTAGTTGTACTTCCTTTTACTCTTTCAACACAGAATATCTTTAGTCCATCCCTCACACATGGACATGAAACAGCCACAACCACAAGTTCTTTTAAGTGCTTCCAAATCTCCTGACTGATGTGGTTTGAGTGGTGATGCAGGTATTAAAGAGCAGACAATTCCCCTTCTTCTACTATCAACATTAGCATCACCAATACTGATTATAATGCCCCAGATGTCACCTGTCCACCCTCTAACCACTTTCATTCTTTCACTGATACTGTTTTGGCCAAATTAATTTTTAACATTTAATATGACTTGTTGTAAAGTATACATTCATCTGGCCAATGGTAGACTCTTAAAAACTGCAAGCATTGGGATGTTTTGATCATTTCTGATTTTTGTTTTGTTGGGAGTAACAAGTGAACGCATGATGAAACTAAACTGACCTTCTTGGCGGAAGAATTAGACGTCATGCAGGTTGTTGTGGTATGAAAGTAAACATGGAGGTAACAGTAGTAAGCTGTAACAGTTTCATGTTAGGGTTCATGTGCCATTTACAAAAAGCTGCATAGATGGTAACAATAACAAGAAGAGACAGAGAACAAATTTGACTGTGTGAATGTTGACTGCTGAGGAGACTAGATTAAGGAAATATCACAGATTACTTTCAATTGCACAACTGCCTACATCTCTCTACATTTTTATCATTCAAAGTCTTTGCTCAAATTATACAATAAAAGCATTGGTACCTTGATAATAGAAGAAATGGGGCTGGCGCCTACAAGAGGCTGTGTACAGTTGACTCCAAAGTTGTAAAATATAGTTTCTCATCCTCAAGGCACTGCAGGGAAATGAAGGCCCTGGGAATGTCCAGTGTGCCACCAAAACAAGTCAGAAACACTGAGTTTTAAGGTCGGAAGTGAAGGGCTGCTTTAAAACACAATGATATAGAGTAGGTTTGACTTGGACACAAGAGTGGCTCCAAATATTTATGAAATCTTAAACGTCACTGTTTACACTGCTGACTGGTTTTATCAGTGTTTGCCTAATTACTACTGACCATTCAAGATAATGACAAGTATCACCCAAAGAATAAAGCAGTTGTAACAGATGATATGATCTATACTACTTTCACTACCAGTGTAATAAAAGCCATTATCTGATCTGTACAATTTGTTCTGAGGCTCCAAAATTAATATGCAATGAAACAGTATGACTAATCTTAGGTGAGCAATGTTACGCTCAAAAAGTAGAAATTTGCATGTTTTTATTTAGTTTAAGAACTGTGTAGTCAGACAAAATCAGAGATGTTCTTGAATGTTACTCCTTTCCTGGTTCCAGTTTAATGCCAAACACCACTACAAGCCCAAAACATAATCAAGTCAACACATGGGTCTTTCCCTGGCTACCATACAGATTTTATCAGATTTCACTCAGACTGTGTGATCAAACACTTCATGTGAGCCACTGATCATTGAATGAGCCACCATACAGCTGGGGAGCGTTCAAAGACTTTCATGTAGGTAGGTAAGTAGGGTATGCTGGCTGCTGCTCTCATCTTGCCACTCAAACAGACATACACATAAGCCTGTGCACGCTCACTCACACATGCACACACACAGCTGACCTCACGCAAGTGATGCATTCCTTCTGAGACATGGCACTGCCCAAATAGGGGGCTCAGGTGTTTCTGCCTTTGTAGTCTGACCAGCACCAAGAAAGAGACAGAAAGTGAGTGAGACAGATGAAGAAAGAGAGGGGAAAGATATGATGTTTTCCTTTTTCTGCCTGGGCTGTGAAACCTCATCCTGCTTTCATTCACTCTTTCATTGTGTCAGTGTAGCTTTTGTGTGCATTGCTGATGAGGCGCTCTTGTCACTGAAGAGGTTACCCACTTGATATCTGATTCCCATTGAAGACGATTTGCCCTCAGACATACACACACACACTAACATACACACATCCACTATCCTCTTTTCTTTAGTTTTCCTACACACAAGCACCTGTCTCTCAACTTCTTTCTTTCTTCTTTGTTCCAAGTCTTTTAGTTACCTCTCTGCCACCCCAACACAGGTCACACCACAAGAGACACCACAGAAGAAGTGTGAGGACACACATCACACCTTAAAAAGAGAGTCAAGACAGGTGGCTCTTTGGCAGGTCACATGGAAAGCTCTTAAATTCCCCCTCAGATGAAAGACAAAACAGATTGGCCCTCATGTCACCACAGAGTGTCATCAGTGAAGATAAGGCTGGGTGTGTTTTAAATACGTGGCTTAACAAGATAAGACATGAAAAAAAATTCAAGACTTTTCAAGTTTTTGTTTTCTTTGGTCTACGTCAGTCCACTTAGGGTCTAAATCGCAAAACAGATTCCATTATGAGTTTGCTAAAAGTCATATTGCTCATACCATTATTGAAGCAAGTACATTTTTTAAAATAAAGGAGCAAACCCTTAAGAATAACCTGGATTTCTAGATTTATGATTGAACAAAAGTGTGGTGAGTGTTAGTTAATAAGCAAAATTATTGACAATAACAATCTGACTAAATTCATCCAATACAGGCAGGTAAACAATCTGAGTAGTTTACATACTGTATTTAAATCTTTACTCAAAAGCAACACTTTTTCCCTACAACCACTCCTCAGTGAGCTTCTCTGGGGTTATGTGTCTTATCCAAGCAAACTTTGACACACCCAATCTAAGTCGCAATTTATTACATGCTGCTCTGATGTTTTCCTGTAACATAGACAAATTTAAAATTCATCTTTCTCTCAATAATTTACAAGCCATCTGGGCCCTGAAGTAGCAAAGTATTCCAAGACCATGATATTCCCTCTGCCGAGCTTCAAAGTTGGGATGAACTGTTTTATTTTTATTTTTATTTTTCCTTGTAAACATAATGCTGCTTATTTTTTCCTAAAATGGTTTAATGAATTGTTTCTGTCAACAGAACATAGTGATATTAATTTGGTGCAACATACTGGTAGGCTTTTGCAAAATTGAGACAAAGTCTCAGTTTAATTTAGTTTCCTTTAAACTAAACTTCTAACATCCCGGCTTGAATTGTGTTTGGAGATGTCATTAGTGCAGATGTTTTCCATGCTAAATGCTGGATAATTACTTATTCTGTTTAACAAACACAAAGCGAAACTGTTACTGTGTAACTGGTTTCGTAAAATTCTGTTTTCCTACAATTCTAAAGGTTACACAAACTTTTTCATGCAAGTGTTTTTATAGCAGTTTTGAAGCCAATTCTAACTCAGTCTTTCACATGTATATTGTCTTTCTCCTGATCACAGTGCACATCTGCCACAATTATGTTTTTACTGAAAATGAGAAGTGATTTTATTACTAATGTTTCATGACTAAGATGACAGTTAAACTATTATCAAAAATGCAACATCTGTGAGATGTTTGCTTCTAGCTAAGATCCAAAACGTTTCATCACTGTTTTATCCATTAAAAAAAAAAAATTCTTTATGAGAAGCCACCAAAAATGCTTACTTTTTAAAGCGTGCCCTGTGCTGGAGCACACTGCTGCAAATGTAAAAGCATTCTATCCTTTGGTCCCTTTACTAAACATGAAGGATTACATTTAATCCACATCCAAAGCCCATAGAAGGCTTGAAAGCAAACAGAAGACAGCCACTCATGGTGAGGATGTGCATATGTTCAAACAGATATAAATTCCCAGTCGATGAGCAGTAACACCAGCATTTAACTTTTCTTAATAAATATACATACAGACAAACACATACATCTCTTTACAAAGAGCACTGTGTGTATAACAATGTCAACTGTGCATTCTCTTTTTATAGTTTTGTTTATTTTATAACGAAACTCAATATATTTGCTTTTAATTATCATAACTACAGGCGAACACACACATAGGTTAAAAGCCTACGTTGATTTCCAGTTGTATACAGCACTGTGGAGGCATGAAGAGCACTGTTAATCTCCTCCAGCTGCTGTGCTTACAGAGGAGCAGTGATTGATACTGATGTGGACTTCTCTTCAGACATTACCAGTAAGGCAGTGGTCAGTGGCTTAAAACTATTTGTTGCAGTACGGTCTGTTTGGAATTGGTGGCTTTAGCAGGGGTGATGTAACTGGGTGATGTTACCTTGAATGGTTTTGGATATTTGTGGTCTTTACTTCCCTGTTGAATGACATACACAAGTTATTGCTTTTTACCAGCAAGCACAACTTTTTTAAGTTGATGAAAATGATCAAGAAAGTGTGGCTAAATGTACATTTTTTTGGTAAAATATGGCAGCTTATAGACTATACCACAGTAATAAACTGAACATGTCAGGTCATCTTGTGTGCAAGAAAAAAAAAAAAAAAAACACAAGTAACTTCTCCACTTAGCTTGAGCTCTCTTATTGTTTCACCAGTTCCAGGCTCACCCAGCAAGTAGTCGAAATTGGTCCCCTGAGACTTTTACTTGGAATATAAAGTTATTTAACTTATTTTTCTTTTAAACTCAAAATAGAAATCACCTGCTAGTGTTTTAGGGCTGATCATGTCTCTTGCAACACACACATACACAAAAACAACCTGTGAATGTATAAACATGGATAAAAAGTAGATTTTTATCTAAGGAGCCCTTTAAACATTTAACATTTTCCTCCATTTCTCCTACTTGAAAGAGTTCTAAAAGGTTGCTTGAATGCATGGTTGTAGGTAGTTACACACACACACACACACACACACAGAACCATGAAGCAAAAGCTTAGCAATATATATATATATATATATAGATATATATACACACAAGATAATCTGTGTCTACAAAGGCTGCATGCTCATGCTGCACTAGTACATCTACCATTTACACACAACAAATACTTAAACATACATATAAGAAGGTATGAGGAGTGAAGATGCAAACTAATAGTACTTCAATGAATCCAAGCTGTGTGTACGAAGGGCCAAAGTTAAAACTCAGAATTTATCTGAGGTTTAAAAACTACTGTAGGGTATCATAAAATATTATTTACCTTCACCTCTATCCGTTTAAAAACACAGATTATCATATTATGAATAAAGAAAGGAATTTCAAACCCCCAAGCATGTTTAAATCCACAAGTAACTCCACTGGTCTGTCGAACATCAGCTGTCTCTTCCACAGTGTTTTTGTATGTTTTCTTGGAAAGATTTCATGTTTTTTTTTTGTTAAACTAAATGACTAAATGTTATGAGGCTGACTTGGACAGAGAAAATTTAGACTCATCTTATAATATCTGTACAAGATTAGAGTCTGAACAGTGTGATAACCTCAAATTGAGCCCTTAAACTATTATTCATTCATGCTTTGAAAAAATGTTTCTATCACAGAAAATCATGGAGTGAAAAGAAACTGCATTAGACAAGCATCCAATGAAGCAGATAAGAGAATAAAACAATCCTGAAACACTTTTGACTATTCAAAATATCCTAACAGACACCACTTTACATTGCAGGCATGCCTTCATGAATTTCCACTCATATGAGGCAGCTTCAGAGCTTTTGATGACTCTCCTTCATTTGCACATGCTGGGTTTCGAAACTGTTTAGTAAAAATATTATTTATTTCAATGTATTTGTTTATTTTGTATTTCATTTTCCTCTCTAAACTAGCCAAAAGATAAAAACAAACAGAAGATAAGTGGTTTAGGAAGATGTTTCAATAAACATTTTGTTTCTCTGAACTGTGTGATGACTGCATTAATAGTATATACTGTATATACAAACAGAGGTGAAGACGCACTACTCTAAATGTTTCCTGTCTTACAGTGGAGAAAATCTCATCCCCTGACATCTTCCCACAACATTAACATACCTTACCTCCTTTTACCTCCGGCCTTATCCCCACTTCTCTCATCTCTCCATCCCCACCTCTTTACAATTTACATCCAAAGGTGGAGAAGCAGCTGGACAATAAAAGCAGCTTAAAAGGACACACTCCCACAGTGTTTATGTGAGCCAGCCCTGAGTAGCAATCAAAGTGAAGAGAAAAGAGGCCAGTTGTTTTGGTCACAGGCCAAGTTTGTGTGTCTACATCCATCTTTGGCTGACACAGTTAAAAAGACTTCAGGATAGTCAGGGGCAGACGTTGTGTATGTGTGTTCATGGGATGATGTATGCAAGAGTCCTGGGTCTGGGGAGTTTTAAAACACCACTAAATAACACAGTTTCTCCAAGCAAGTTGTTAGGAGGACCAGATTACACTTTCAGAGAGGGAACATTTAAAGATCAAGGGTTAAAGACTCCCTTAGTCCACCTTGCCAACGACAAGCAATGACTCACTTTACTTAACCAAAAAGAAATAAACTGATGCTGTGGTGACAGATTATGATGGGGCCCTTCTGGTTTAATGTGGTTTGTAATGTGGAAGAAGATAGTGGTAACTCCATATGTCAGTAAGAATACAACAAAATAGATTATGGTTGTATTTATCTTCATGTAACCTCAACAGAATCAAAAGGATCAACTTGTGATTACAAGACAAAAAAAATAACAATTAAAAAAATATACTTTAAAACAATAAAAAATACAATAGACAATATGCAATTGTTTAGTTTAGTTTTTGGGGACTTCTAAGGAATTTTGTAAGGAAATTTACAATGAATTAAGCCATGCATTCTCACCCATCAGCGAGAATTGAGGAAGCATTCCAGATGTGAGGTGAACATCATCAAAGCAAAAAGAAAACCAGTTACGTTTACTGACCAGGACCTGGATGACAGATGACAGAGAATCTGCAGAGATATAATCACTAAGAATTGTTTTTGTTTGTTGTTTTAGAGTCAGTTACTGTAAAATTTGGTTTTACCTGAGTTAATGAATTTTTTTAACTATTATAAAGACTTTCAAAAGAATTAAAGCTAATAAGCATTCAGGTTTATGCAGTTTGGAGTTACATAGAAAACATTCACAGAAATAACAATAAGGTCAGAAAACTCACTTGTCTAATAATCATGCACAGAGTCTAATTCGTGTTTAGACTAACTAATGAAAAAAAGCAAAAACACCAGAAGATTTCTTGGAGAGGTTTCATGTTGCAGTATAGCCACATCCTCTGGTCAGAGTTTGACACAAACGCAGATCAACTTCATCTGTGGTTGGATACCCATCTACAAATCTCTTCAATCACACATAATTTCATCTGTATGCCTTTCAACAAGGATTACCTCATGCACACGAGGGAATATCTTTGTTGCTCACACACACAAACAGTGGGTTTGGATTTGCAGAGAGACTGGAGTGCTGCAAGTCTGGTTGGCACTCTAGTTCAAACACAGTGCAAGGATTTGAGCCTGTGTGTCTGCAGTTTTAATAAAGTGTGCTCATTCAGCTAACAGTGCTGGCAACAACGTGATTTCTATTACCATACGGTAGAGGGAGGAAGGGATCTCCAATAGTATTAAAACAGTGTTTGCTCTTTCAGGGAAGTACAATATGTGATCTCTCAGCTTCAAACTCATTACAGCCTTCATGTGAAAAGGTCTGCCGGTCGAAACAAGACAAATCATGCCTGGCTGCCACTGAGCAACAGGTGGATTACAACCTGGACTGGTTGCTATAGCTCATCACAGGGCAAACAGAGTAACTCACTCTTGTTTAAAATAACCAGTTAATGTTAACATGCATGTTTTTGGACTGTGGGAGGAAGCCAGAGTATCTGGTATTGCATAATATTGAATGATGAAATGCTCATTATAAACTAGTCTGCAGTTCTTTGGAGGACAGAAGTTACAACTTCTTCTGTCACCTTGTGCTGGCTTCGCATTTGAAAACAAAAAGATAAAACTGTTTGTTTTTTTTACATAAAAATCTCCTTTGCTGCCTGCTTCTCTACATCAGTCATCAGAGGGGCTGTGATCAGAAATGTCACTGAAATGACATTAGTAGATGATTTGACGTCTAGATAACTTCTGTTTCCTTTGTGTACTATAAATAATCTATATATGGTATGATATATGCTGTTTCACTAGTTTAGTGTTTTGCGTCACTTTAGGAAAAGTCATCAAATTAAGGCAAGAAGAGTGATGTTTAGGGTATGTTTTACCGCTGTCAAATTTCAGTTTAAATTTGTAAAGGTTAAGTATCATATATTTATACAAATGTAAAGGTTATTTCACTTGTGAGGCTTCGATTCCTGTGGACTCGAGTTAAACTAGTGGTTGAAAGATTTAGCATCCTGCAGCATCCGATTGTACTCGTAAAGTCCAAACGTAGATGTAAACGTGTGTACTTCTTGTCTTCTTCATGCACCTCCACATTATAGTACCCTGAAGTGAGGTCCATAGTAGAAAAGAAGGCATTACCACCCAAAGCAGCAACTGGGATGAACCAAAGAGCCTAAACTGGCACTGAGTCATTATATAGTTCATGCAAGTTCACACTCCAGTCAAAGATGGAATTCAAAAGCATTCAAGATAAAAAAAAATGTCATACATACTTTAATTAAATATCTTATTTATTGAATAACAAACAAGTCCAATGAAAGGTAAAACAGATTATTCCTGTTTGGAGAGATGAAGGTTTATTGTGTCTGAAACATGCTGGTTGTCCTCACCTCTGCTGTGGGACTGACAGCAGATAACAGCCTGTCTGAGTGCTACTTGTTATAGGATCAAGCCACCCTTATCATGCACACATGCAATCCCAGTGTCCATAAATCCCCCCCCCATGATCTAATCTACTCCCATCTCTGTAGGCACCACTCCCTTTCTAAGTACCACCAGTTCACTCTGTCCCAATGAATAGCAATCAAGTGCTGCTTGTGGGATAAAATGTAACACAAACTCATATTTACATTTCAGTCATTGTAATAACCCTCATCACACACTCATGCAATCCCATTAGAGAGGGACATGCTGGGGTTAGAGCTGGCTTGTGTATGCATACACTTCACACCAACCCTCATCAAAACAAAACTATTGTTCACATCTTCATTTATTAAATTACTAAAATATTTGTTTCATGTTGTTACAGGACTTTTGTCCCCTCTCAAATTTTTTATGTGAATAATTTTGAGGGTCTTCATGAAATTTATCCTTCATTGACTCAGCAACATGGCCCTCTTAAATGCCGTTTCCTTCCAGTCTAAAACAAATTAGCAGCTTCTCTGACAAATTAACCTGCAATCTTAAGCCTCATTATTTGCCTTAATTTGCTGTCTAAACTCGAATATTACATTTCAGAATGTGTTACAGAGCTAAAACTCTTTAGCATGAAGTATGCACATTATTTTTTCCTATCCCCTAAAGCAGCACTGGAGAGATTAAGCATGTGTGGATAAAATTCCTTCCCCTCATGATCCTTCATCCAGGTAATTGCTGCAAATATTTGACTTCTCAGCTGCACCACAGCAAAATTGGGCTGGTAGTGTTAACCTCAGAGCTGTGGTAGACCTCAAGGCAAACCGTGCACATCAACGTGTTTACTATGGAGGAATTCAATTGCACCTTTCACCTTAAAGAGAAAGTCAAGGGAAAAGAAATTACACCTGCAGGCAACATCTTGTGTAAATACCGGTTTATTAGGGAAGAAAATGTTCCATGATAAACAAATGAGGGGAAAAGCAAATTCACAGTACATTTCATCTTCCTAACATGGCGCATTGAAACAGAACTTCAAAACCCCATTGTTGCTCTGCACAAATATGATGCCTCTTTACAAAAATACTCTCCTTGAAAAGAAAAAAGCTTAAACGGGGAATAAGGGGCATACCTTTAAAAATTTCCGAAACCTTCCTCATCTTCTTTTGTTTGACCTTTTCTTCGAAAATGGTAGCAAATCTACAAATACTATCCCAAATTTATAGTCTTTAAAAATGGCTTGTGTGTAAACTGACATGTTAGAGCACTAATGTTCTTACATCTGCACCTCTACACTTGCAAAATAGAATAAACTCGCTGGCAGAAAACTGAGGTTTGATGGTTGAAAATCCAACACAAAAAAAAAGGTTACTGGTCCTGGTTTTGGATATACGAGAGCTGACTGGCTGAACTGAGTCAGAAAATGACAGGTCCGATCATGTGGGAGAGTCAATAAAACTGGTCAGGTGAAGGTCCTGTGGAAAGGCATTGGTCATTTTATGGAGAGGTAGGATAGTTGTAATGGTCAATGTATCAGGTCCCAGGATGAAACTGTAATCAATAACTTGTATACACTTACTTGTACAGGCTTTTAAGTGAAGTGGTCCGCTGATTTATCACCTAACGAATTATTTATCAAACTGTTTACTAATCTCTATTATTCCTTATTCATCTGTATGAATAAAAGTAAAAGTTCATGTATTTATTAAGCAATGAAACTTTAAAAATTAAAAACTACTGGACCACAAAAATGTCTAGTCTTTCTTGAACTACTTCACATGAGCCAAACCTTTGTCTGCATCGCAGCATCCGCCAAGATTAAAGGGTAAAGGGGAAGGCTTGGCACAATGTGAGGTTAATAATAAAAATGATCAAGCTTAACAACAAATGAAAAAAAAGTTAAGAGGTGCTCACCTATCAATACCTAACAGTTCATATATTCTGAAATGTGACATTAATTTTGATTAAATATTGGCATTTTGTTTTGATTCTCATACAACAGTCAGGTCAACATAGATAAGGCCCTATACTTTACAAACTGTGATCCTTCATTTCCTTGTAGAGCAGTAATGAGGACACACGCTGGAGTGGATGAGCCACATTCACTTATCAAAGAAAAAACAAATGGAAAGAAAAACCCTTCTTTGCCATTAAGGCAAAAAAAAAAAAAAAGCATGACATGTACTGTATCTCAATAACACGTGATGACGGAGCACACCTGGTTCAAAAACATTAACTCCATTCAGCTATCAGAGCAACAAGAAAGTCTGTGAGAGTAGGACAGCTGTGGTCTCAGTAGAAGCTCGAAGATGTCTGGTTTATTGCATCACTTGCTCAACAAAGGAGCTTTGAATGGAGTTTTTTTGTTGTCGCTTTTGTTTGTTTTTCTGTTTTTGCACCAGTGTGGTTGCAGCACACGAGACAATGATGGAGGTCACAAAACACACTGAGGTGAAAAGAAAAGAAAAAAAAAAAAAGCAAAAAGCATGACTACTTACAGAAAATCTTTAAGCTTATGATAATCATTGGACTAAATACAAACATCTTACAATACAGTTTAAAACTTGAACTGAAAGAACTTTATAAAACTGTCATACCATTCTGCTTTTTTTTTTTTTCTTTCCTCTTTACTTACACAGAAAAAAAGATGAGCAGGTAGATCTATCGAAGGGAACACCGAGTTACTGAAACAAAAGTCAAACTCTGGAGAAAGGGGGGAAGGAAACTTTACAGTGAGGACAAGGAGTTGGTGCTTCGGTCTGTAAGAACTCCCTCTGGTGATTTACCATCACGACTTTTTATTCTAATTTGTCTAAAGTTTTCTTGGAGCTATTGACTAGTTGCTAGAACATCTTAACTGAGAAACTGAACATATCCGACACTTGAATCCTACACTCTTGTTTGTGTTTTTACATAAATACATATGTCTAAAATGAACATGACAGTCTGTTAATATGCCACAGATTACCCAAAGCACATTCAGATTGGTAACATACCCTTCCTTTAATATCTAAAAATAAAAGAGGGGTCAAGGAGAATTGTCTGTACTCACGTACATGACTTCATTGGGAAGTAAATCTACAGTATCTGCATTGAATGGCTCATACTGCAACAATTATTTTTTTGGAGATCTTAGGAAGGGTTTGCCAAAAACCTCTAATCTCAGTAATCATCTTCGCTCAGTTGGAGTACTTCAGTACTTCTGGAAAAAAAAAAAAAACCTCTGCCTTGTTTCCTGTGCTCTCAGTGGAGGTGTCTGTGCTGCAGGGTGTGTTACAGGCCCTGGGCCTCCCGAACCTTGGCTTGCAGGGCATCACATGTCTTCTTAGCATCACCGAGCAACATGGCGGTGTTGGGTTTGTAGAAGATGGGGTTGTCAACAGCTGCGTATCCCACACCCAGAGAACGCTTCATTACAATCACCTGAAGGGATAAAGAGATGCAAACAGAACACACAAAGATGGACTTTTAATGGAAAAGTAAAGAAAATTAAAACAAAAATAAATTCTCATTAAAACATCAGTCAATAAATTTAATTCCAATAAATAAAACCGTCTGTGTTTTGTAGATTAATCGTTGTGGACAAAGTTTTCCTACTCTGAACGTACTGTGCAGTGTACACACAGCATAACGGCACAGATATGCACACCTGCATGTGTGTGTGGTTAAGTAGATTGTCTTCTTTGATTTTCCCACAGGGGGGTGTGTGGAAACTTGTGGGTGCACAGAATAAATCCCACATCTCTGATCAGTGCTAGTGGGATGAGATGCTCCGAATGTTGTCATTCCACATGGACACAGTCATCAGTAATGGGATCAGGATGCGACTGCACCTGGAACTGTAGCAATCTGTGTGTGTGAATGTGAGCCAATATTTCTTAAGGCTCGCGTACTTCTTTAAATGAAGGCTCCACTACAGGTGTGGACAGTTCAGTTGTTGTAAAAACTTCCATTTGTCTTCATCTTATTCTGCTTCAGGACACGTTTTATTCTCATGCGTAAACCAGATGTCTCACCTGCTTAGACTTCCAGACCTCCAGCACGGGCATACCGGCAATGATGGAGTTAGGGTCTTCCTGGGCGGCTGAGTTCACCGTGTCATTGGCGCCGATCACCAGGACCAGGTCAGTTTCTAAGTGAACACACCACAAATTAAACTTTATAAACCATCTCTCCACAATTTCATCTAATGCTCCTTAATGTAAGCATAACTATTCTTTTTTTCCATTTGTTTTTCCAACATTGGTGAATTGAAAACCCAAAGTTCTTAAGAATCTGAACCCAATTAATGTCAAACTAAAACTGACTTAATTACATGAATTCGGTTTAGGAGGAGGAGACTTATTTATTATAGCTTGTTTAATCAGAAATGGTGCTTGAACATCTTGGAAATAAAGAAGTCTATATAGTTGGAGAAGCAAATTTATCAAAGTTATAAACCTCCATAGTCTCCAAACTTTTTAAAAGGCAACAGCAAAGTTCTGATAATGAGTCCCCATAAATTCTGAATAAACTTACAGTGTGTAAAAGATGCGAAGCACTGACTCTTACCGGGGAAGTCTTCATTAATCTCTTCCATTTCCAGGACAATATCGTATGGGACACCTGCTTCAGCCAGCAGCACATTAAGCTGACCAGGCATACGGCCGGCCACTGGGTGAATACCAAACCTGCAGAAACCAAGAATTCATTTTTAGTAAAGTCCCCTTTTTTTAAAAAATGAGAAGGGAGAGAAGATAAAAAAAAAAGTCAGTCTGAAGAGGAGTTAAAAAAAAAAAAGATAAGGTTTAGGAAAAATGGATTTAAGAGATGATAATAGTCTGCTTACATTCAACTCCCACTGCATTCCTCCAGGAGAGTCATTTGTTGAATGTGCACTCTTGTGTGTAACTGGGTGCACACTGCCCTCAAACTCAATTTGCCATGTCATGTAATCAGGGAAGGAAATTAACACCAGCCACTCATGTCTACTGGCAACTCAGGCCACTTCCCCACCAAAGAGACCACCATTTCAAGATGAAATTTTCGTTTATTGTGGTGACTTTAGGTAGAATGCAGATGGTCTGATAATTTAGGGCGATCTTAGGAAATTGTGGCAGCTAAACTGTCCATTTGAGCTCATTGTATAAATCTACATGTCGGTAGGAAAAGACCGTGTGACTGAATTCAAGTAAGAGCAGTGTGTCATGTTACCAAGTATTAGTCTGTTGCAAAGAAGATGAAGTTAAGAGTTAGAGGACAACCCCCCCCCCAAACCCTCTTTTTTTTTTTTTTTCCTTGTCTTTGACCACCCACTTTCTTCTAATCACATACAAACGCTGTAAGCAGCAGCAGCTGAAACAGCCAGGATCAAACGCCCGAACCAGGACAACAACACAGGTTCCGCTGTACTTGCCCTGCACATTTCTTTAGTATTTCTTTATTCACACACACACACACACACACACAGATGTGGCCTTCCACATCCCAGCCAAACTCTCAGTTTGTCCCCTACAGTTTGCATCATACATACCAGCCTTGTTATTTATTTACATTTATTCATCTGTTTTGGATGAAATCCAACTTTAAGAGAAAAAAAAAAAAACACCAGACTGACTGCAATTTTAGTAATTTTTAAGTAGGTTTTGTGAAAATGAACATCATCATTTTACCTCACTTTCTTGCCGGCATCTTTAAGCATCTTCACCAGCTCAGCGATGGGGTACTGGGCCTTTGCTGCACAGAGCCCATAACCTGAAAAAGTTTTTTTTTTAAATAAATGTAATGAATGAATAGGTTGATATACAAGCCTGCTGCAGAAAACACAACTTGTGCAAGTATTTACAACAGTAAAGGATGCAAGAAAAGCTTTCTAGGTCTATGGAAAAAGGTACATCATCATCACACCTGACTATCTTCATTATTTAAGTGGCGGGACCAGAGGTAAATGTCCCTCTGAGATTATACAATCAGCTTAGAAATATGTTTGAGTGATTGTTTTTTTTGTGTTTTTTTTTACCCTGTCCTGTCCAGCTTCCTAACACACAGAACGGTGGTCTGTGTGCCATATTTTACTTGACAGATTTGCTCTACCAAGGGAGACTTGTTAGTGATATTGTTCCTATAACAAGTTGTGCTTCAAGTCTGAAGATGAATCAGATCCAATGAGAGAAGGAAGTGTTGAAGAAGTGAAGTAGAGAGACACGCTAAACCTTAATACCGGTCTATGTGTTAATATGTGTTGGTTCTTTCTCTAAGCGTTGGACTGCTTTCATGTGTAATGATGCTGCCGTATGGTGCATACACACAAACGCGTGTCAAGCAATACAGTGCTGTTTACAGACCCTGTCACAACAAGCAGTCAGAAACTGTCTCGTTACACCACACCAATCAAAGTGACACGGTTTCATACTCAAGTTTAATAAAGAGGTGAGGGAACAGAAAAAACAAAACATAAACAGTGCTGAACGTCTGCTGTCCGACTAAACAATCTAAAACTTCTCGCTTTCTCTCCCCCTCCGTCTTAGTGCTTTTAAAACTGGCGCTGCCAATTTTCTTGCACGACTTTCTCATAAAAGAAAAAACATGTGGATCAAAACTCTGCAGAGATGGTCCAGACAAATCCAGGAAAACACTTATGTTTATCAAACAGATCTTAGCTGTTTCCACAGATGTCAATCAGGCAAAGTGACCATGACGGCTTCAATTAAGAAGAATGGTTGAAATGGAAACAAGGTCACTGGCTAAATACTGGAGCCATGTAACAATACTAAACTAGTACACATCGTCATAACAAAGTTAACAATTAAAGATTTGCAGCATTTTCCACAAGTGTTATGTAACTGATGTTAATGCAGTATTGCACAGTGCAATACACCTCTTCACTTTTTTTAAATAGTTTAAAGACAACTACATATTAATCTCCTATAAAAATACTCCCAGTCATTTCATTGTGATTATAATTTTTAATCTGGTTCAAGTTTTTACTGGGATTTTTTTTATGTGAACAATGTGCACAAAACTTCATCCTGGAAATGCATCTGAGAAGGATTCTGATTTTTGAATGTTAATGATTTGTTTCAAGAATTTCACTGAATTATTGTACTCTGTCAAGTACTTTATTATTCTTCTTGTCTCAGTGAGGGTTCGTTTGTGAACCATTTTCAGGAAAAGCAGAAAAAAATGACAATTATTTCGTTCTGGCTCTGCATTCCTCACACTTCAATCTTTGGAATATTTTTGGGTTTTGCTGTGAAACTTTCCTTTTTGTCTTCCAATAAAGAAAGAAAGAAAGATGGCTTAACCTATTTTTTTTTTCTCCAAATTGCAGCAGTTTCCTTTCTGTAAATAGCCACTCAGCACTGACTGGAATTACCAATTTTCAGGCTAAATGCTTTTAGTCTGTGTTTACATGTACCCACGTGAGCAAAACAACCGTGACTGTTTCACAACAGTCTGACGACAGGACTGAAATGTCACTGGGCTGCATGATAATGAATTTACAGCAGCAGCAGCTCCCAAGATAGTTGAGATACAGGGAGGTTCTCACACATAGTGTATCTAGTCAAATATTAAAAACATGTGAAACAAGCATGTAGCTGGAACAAAGGTTAGACCCCAAGCTTGAACACAGAAAAGGGGACTACAAGCCAATTTGAAGCATAGTATTTGAATTGTCAACAAAAACCCTGCACACCCTCAATTTCCCCTTGACCTTGCATATGTATACGCTGCACTGTAGAATGTCTATTTATGAGGGACTGTCGACCACACAGAAATCTGGGAGAGTGTCTTTGTGTGTGTGGGGGGGTGTGTAAACGCTCTGCCATGACTTGTCAATTAGCCTAGCAAAATGGTGATGTAACATAGGTCAAGAAAAGGTTAAATAAACAGAACACACACTTTGCTCATGTTGGGTAAAAAAAAAGTGACGGGAACAGTGAAAGTAACATTGTTTTTCTAATCATGTACCAAACCTCTGTGTGTGTGTGTGTGTGTGCATGTTTTACCTGGAGTGATGATTATGTTATGGGCCTCTTTAATCATGTCAACAGTCTGTTCCACGTTGACCTCTGTGTGTGTCCCTGTGATCTCCATGGGCTTTCCGGTGCCGGTGGAAGATGTGCCATAACCACCCAGGATGACATTGGCCAGAGAACGATTCATGGCCTGAGAGGAAAAAATGTCTTCTTTTTTATTATTATGATACCTTATGTTTTTACATTATTGGGCATGTATAGAAATACATGGTAATCATTAGAAATCAGAGCAGGGACTCCACAGTCTTTCTATAATAGTAAAGTTTAGAGTTCCTCCTGGTGGACAGGAGAGGAACAACCACGTTCAACTGCATGAGTGCAGCTCCTCGTTTTAAAATTAAAAACATTTCAATGTCTGTTCTTTAACTTGGGAGTGTGCTCCACTTACCACACACATAATATATGACAGAATAGCTCCAGATGACCCGATGAGAGCTCCGACGATGGTCAGCAGGTTGTTATTGAGCAGGAAGCCCTCAGCACACAGGGCCCAGCCGGAGTAGCTGTTGAGTACGGTGATGACCACTGGCATATCAGCGCCTCCAATAGCTGCTGTCAAGGTGACACCCTGAAGGAAAGTAGGAGGAATTATGAGGTTGTATCCAGTGGCCTTCTCCCGTCCCTCCTACAGACTAAAATTAGTTCCTTTTAACTGCACCTAGAACTCACACCTAGAGCTGGAGAAAAGGGTATTTAAACTTGATGTCAGGAAACTTTGGCAATTCCTTTCTAAGGTTGTCATTCAGATAGTGTTTGATAAAAACATGTGACATATACATTTAATCATTTTGTGTGAATACAGTAGATGTGTATTATTGCCACTATTGTTGTTTTGAGCTGTTTCCTGCCTTGGCTAGGACACTCCTGTCAAAGAGATTTTTAAATCTCAAGAAACTCATTATCTTGGATAAATAAAGGCTTTACTGAATAAAAATAAATACATTCAAGTCTTTAGAATAATTTAGAGTTTTTTTTACATTATTGGCAGCAAATGTATCTTTTCATTCATTTTTAATTACCACAACACAATATTAAAGTGAATAAAACACACTTCTTTAAATGTACTGTAACTGGACAAGCCAGCTTTGTGGATAACCTCAGTGTGACTGACATGTTGTAGTAAATAAGTGGCTCTTTCCTCTCTGTTGGTTGTGTTTGAGAGTTATGTTAGCAGAACCTGTCTGCAGCCATGAAATGCATGCCGTCAACGCTCTTTAATTTACTAGTTATGTCATACGTGTCTCAGTAAGCCCAGACTCCAAGTTAACAGATATCCACAAATTATGCAACTTGTTAATAGCTTTAGAAATAGACATTTAAGCCCCACGGACACAAGGTAAATAATCATTAGCTGTGTCCCAATTCAGGGTCTGGGCGTGCCCTATGTAGTCTGCACACTTCCGCAATCCACTTAACGTTTGTGATATGGGACAAACCATCTAGCCAACAAGAATTTCCGATACCAGGACGTTGAACCACTAAACCTCTGAAATTACTGTTTGCATATCAAAGGACACTTTAGTGAACGTTAACACCAACCAAGTCATAATGTAAAAAAAATGTTGCTTTCTAGCCGGTAGACTCTTCATTAACCCCTTAAAAATCCACGACTATCAAATACTGCAGAATTTTAATGCCACCGTTTGACCAACTAATTTTAAATGTACTTGGTTTTCTCAGTTTCTGCTGAAGTGTAACAGCCATTATCTCTCCAGGGTTTCCCACACCATGTTAATACCTGGGTGGGCTGTAAAGGTATAATAGCAGCAAAGTAAATATATTTGGTAAACAACCTTTTCTTTTCCACTTTATATGATCAAACCTGCTACTTCATGCAGCACTTTGAGTGCCCATCCTTTCTCCCTCAGAAATGCATTGATCCCTCCTTTTCCAGGAAGCACAGTCAGTCCTAGTCTGTCACATATCAATGAGGCCAAAGCTGTTGGTTAATGTGTTCTTGGCTTGCATGCACATGTAAAGCAGGATGATTTTTTCCCGAAAAACTACGCTCTTATTCAAACTATTTATCTTGTCCCTGAGGGATGCATACTCTACTGGCAGAGCTTGCACACTACTGGCCTTGCTGGCCCACATTTTCAGTTCCTTTGCTAAGGAGGCAGAAACTCTTCAAATAGCATAAAAAAAATTTAAAACACGTAGAAACTACATTAAAATTGTTCTTAAAAGCAGCATCCTATCATTCAGAAATAGTTACTTATCCAGACCTTTGAAATTGCAGCAGCACCTAAGCTGGTCCTTTCTCATGAAGAAGGTAGTAAAACAGCAAACCTTTTGAGGCATACTGATCCAGATCAGCGTTTCAGTAAGCGTACCATGCAAATATAGTGCATATTGAAAACTAACTTCAATAATACTTTATTTTCCCATTGATAAATCCACTTGAAAAATAAAACTAGCCAGCTTAGTGATATATTGTCTGAATCTCACTTGGCTTCCTAAAAAAAAAAAAAAACAACAATAGTTTTCTCTAAAGGAAAAAGATTTTTTTACAATTAGAAACAAAAACTGTACATGAGCCAACTGTAGTTACCAGAGCAGCAGCAAAGGTCCAGAACTCATCGTGTGTTTAATTTATTTCAGCTCAAACATCAGGCAGCTCTTCTCGTGCACACTGCAGATTTATTTTTACTTGTGCAAGTCTGTCAACACTAGCACAGTGGATGATGCATAATTCTGCACTTGAATAGCTGATTAAAGTTTAATCCTGTAAAAAAGTAAACTGAAATTACAGATCTTCTCATTTCTCTTGGAATTGACTTACAGTATTTTTTTCTTTTCTGGGAGACTATTTGGAAGTTTAACCAACAACACATGAGAAAACAGAATTGCACATGCCCGCTGCCTCTTTTTCCAAATCTTAAACTACTCAAAACTTAACAGTAAAGAAAACTGCCAAGGCATTTAAAGTCTGCAGTATGTCTAAAAACTGCTTAAACTCCATATGAACTTTATCTTTCCTCTTTTTCAGCTTTAACTGCAGATTAAAAATAAAATGGTAAATGTATAACTAAATGAGTAAATAAGCAAAAGTGTTTTTTAATGTCTTTTAAAGTGTATGAAGCATTACAAAACAGATTTCATAAGTTAAACACATGGAGGAATATGTCAAAGTTGCTTGGCCTGGACTGCTGGTTTGCTTTGTTCTGAATTTATTGGGCAGCAACTATTTCCCGTTTTATTTGACATTTATTAGAAATCCTTTCTGTTGTCTTTTTTTCTTGCTTTCTATGTCCTAATTAATCCCCAACATATTTTTCCAGGCTCCATTTCCTAGTTCCTGGAGTTTGTTGAAGTTTTTAACATCAATATATATCAATCTGTCATCATTTTAATCTAAGATATCTCAGTCCAGATTTTCTTTTAAAGGGCCATGCTTAGGTTAACTTCAGATCTGAGACAGACAGCATACCATGACAGCAGAGAGGGCAGAAACTGATCCAAGACAGGTGATGCCAGTGGTGTAGCTTGGATCCAGCATGTAGGGAATCATGCCACCAACACTTGCTGCCATGAGACTAGCATTGAGAGCATGACGGCCAGGAAGCATCAGAGGGGCACTGTTCAGCATACCTGCAGAAAGAGGGAAAATGAGGGAGAATTTAGACAAAAGATAAAAATCCCACTTATTTATCATTCAGCTGACTTTGTTAGACTTTTACTTCTCTTCGTCAATCAACTGTTCATTTAACGAAAGTAGAACCAATCTAATCCACATCCAAGGTTTTCCCAACAGCAACATGCAGTGATGTAAAGTCAAACAGAAACATCTAACAGCCTGAATCCAGCTTTCGCTTGGGCAGCTGTGATGACCAACAGAGTAATGAATGTACGTTATGATAGCAGGAGAGTATCCGCTGCCAGGCTTGAGCATCAGCGGCCTAGAAGTGTAAATGTTTACTTTTCAGGGAAGTATACACTAATGAGCTCCAGCATTAAAATCGCTGACAGGTGAAGTTAACAGTATTAATCATCTCGTTACGAGGCCATGCTCTGCTGGAAAACCTTGGGTCCTGACATTTATGAAATGCTCTTGAATCACAGCAACCTTTCCATACTTCTAACTTGTGGAGGTATTTCCCCTTCTTTTAACTTTGGTCAACTAAAGCAGGAGCTAAAAAAAAGTCCTTAAAAATCTGTTTTGTTAACTGCAGAGTTGAAGCTTTCCTAGCATGAGGGGAACAATTTGTGATGTAACATTATGGTGAGTAGTCCAGATGAAGTTCATGTATGAGTGCAACACCAGAATTCAGAAAAAAAAAAGAAGAAAACAACCCCTGAAGAATGCGCTGACAGTGAAGTTTAAGTTTTATCGTCTATGCAACAGAGGAACTGTGACATAAGTTTAGCTCTTTTACAATCCACTGGCTGGCTGTCAAGTCCTTTCAGTATTTCTGTCTGCAGAGGAAATGCAACCAGAGAAAGGTTCTTACAGGTACATGCAGCTTTGGGAGTGTCCCAGTCACCTGAATGTCCCTGTTAACACTATTACCCACATTTAAAATACAAAAAGTACTGTTTAGTCTTGCATGATGAACCCCATCTTTTTTTGTTTTGTTTTGCCACTGCAGAAAAACAGGGCAAGAATTCACATAACAAAATGTGAACATTGGTGAATCCTAAGTAGAGTAAGCAACTGGTTAACAATGAAGTCCAGACTTTCAGCTTACAATGATCAGCCACAGCTGATGGTATCTGTGGGAAGAAAGCCCAAGGACTCTACAAAGACTCCACCCCACAAACACAGGCCCCAAACAATCCATTTATAACATCCCAGTGCCAGAAACATCAGCCCATCCTCAGCTGCCCTTTCTTCTGTCATGCCCTGACATGATGAGAACCTACACATACAGTAACAAGCAGGAAGCTGATGGCTGATTTCTGGCTCAGTTCTGGGTCCACAGTTGACCCAGGGAGATCCTATAACTTGTTTGGTACAAGAGCTAAAACATCCTATAGCACACCTCTAATGGCAATGACATTCTCCAGTAGCACCAGTTACCTTTAGCAGGATGATAAAATGCCCAGAAGTAGCTTGGATTGAAAGGATCAAGAATCTCCTGGATGCATCAGAACAAGCTAGATCCACAAATGTCCAACCCCACAACTCACAGAACCTGAAGGATCCACTAACAATGTCCCCATGCCTGACACCATATTACAACCCCACAGATTCCTGTCTCTAAATCCTCCAGATTTACAGACATTTCATCTGCACAAGGAGGACCTTAACATTATTAGGTAAGTGGTGAAAACGCAGTGATGGACTTGCTTATGTGGCTGTGCTTTCCTCACCTTGCAGTTTGCCATACGCCACCAAAGAGCCGCTAAAAGTAATTCCACCGATGTAGGTGCCGAGGTAAGCTACGATCTTGGTGAGGTTGGCTGCAGGGTCTGTGGCAAAGTGGGGGTACTCAATCATATATTCAGCCACACAGGTGAGCACGGCAGCCAGCCCAACCAAGCTGTGGAACGCAGCCACAAGCTGGGGCAAGTCACTGATCTGGATCTTCTTAGCAATGGTGAGGCCTACAGAAAGAAAGAAAGACAAATTAAGTCCAGTGCCCCTTTAAACACATGCACAGACACACACGCACACACATACACGCAGAGGGCTGCTGGGAAATGGGCCCATTTGAGGAGCCAGGTGCTGCTGATGAGGCCTACTGTAGGAATTTCCATGTTTTTGTGCTACACTGTGTGTGTGTTGGTGTGCACACAAGTCCTGCAGGAGGCCTTTCAACACTACCATATCTGGAAAAGAGCATTATTATCTGTGTGAACAGTTTAGTCTGGTTTTCAAGTTTTGTTACTGGAACAATTAGCATTAAAATGAGCAAACTACTCTGAAACAGAGAGAGAAAGTGAGTAATACCCAATGCTGACCATCCTGCCAGACCTCCTGTGTTTGGCAGACATTAGTCATGTTGTGTTTGATGTAAACATCACACACTCTCTCAACACACATGCCTTTTAATCTGTCCGAATTTGGAATCCACGCATACAAATGCAACCAACAGAAAACCACCATCCATCTGCTGCAGCACCATTCTACATTAGGAGTACGCCTGCTTATTTTGTCAATGTAAATACACACACTCACCAGCAGTGCCACCCACAGCCATAGCTGCACTCATCTGTGCCAGGAGTTCAGGATTAGGTTTAAGAGCACCCAGAGTGGCAATGATCCCTCCAGCCACTCCCATCATACCCAGAGCATTACCCAACCGGGCTGTGGTCTGGTTAGAAAGGCCAGCCAAGGCACCGACACAGCACAGACCTGAGCCCAAGTACATCATCTGGGGAGAGAAACAGAGTGGAAAAAGGTGTTTAGGACAAGAATCGAAGGATCACAGAATGACAAAAAAAAGAGCTAGCAATTTTACTTGGAAGGACCTGCACAACATCTGCTCAAAGAACATCTGGAGGACTTTACAGTTATAGTCTGTTTTGTACCAACTCTCAGGGACTGCAAATGCACAGTAAACAAGTGGGAACGGTATGAACTGCCTTCTCACACCTGTTCAATGTTGTATCCAGATTGCAGAGCGACAGCGTAACCTCCAATGAAGGCACCACCAGGAAGCAGGTAGAGGTAGTTGTACTCAGGAGGATCAGTGGGACGTTTGAACATGTCCAACATCTTCTGGGTCACCAGGAAACCACCTGAGAATGAGAAAATTAATTCATTTATATTTACAGTGGCACAAAAATTAAGTTTAAAAACCGTTTTAATGAAAAAAACTAATAGCCACAGAAAAAAATAATATCGGTGTAATAAAAGTACAAAATGGAAAAAGAGTGGGAGGTTTTCAGGCAGGCAGTCAAGGCACCTGAAATAGGTCAGCAGGTGCTGCAAAGCCAATAGTTAAAAGTTTTTGCCAAGTCCAATAACCAATGGCAGGAATTTAATGAGTCTACTTTATGTCAGTGTAAATATTTCAAGTAGAAACCCTCAGAAGTGTCAAACAGGACCAGACAGTGTCTCACTTCTTTACAGGAGAATATCACATTACCATGTATTAGTCTCCCTTTTCCCCTCTGGCACAATCACAGCCACGTGCACTCGCATGCACCCAATGCATACGAGGGTGAATCAGAGGTTAGCATCTGTTTCTTTCCAGTACATGTAACTTTAGTCACAGAATGTCCTGGTTTAAACATAAAATAATTATTTGACTGCTGTTATTGCAGGTCATACTGAGTCAGTGTATTCATATGGAAGATTGTTCATATAGTTAAACGACTGTATTCACTAATTTCTTGTGGTTATTCTTTTATTAAATGGGTCCACTGAAACTGCATTTTGATTTTACATCAGAGCTACCTTTTCAAGCTTAAAGCAACACACAAGTCAGATCTACCTTCTCAAGACACAATTTTCATTCTAAAAAAATAATAATAAACATGAGGGTGAAGTCCTCATTTATTATTGTTTTGTTTCTAGTCTTTTCTTAATTAGAGTCTGTGAAGAAAATTCAGAATAAGTTAAAGCAATTTCAGCTAGCTACCACTAACCATATTAAAGTGATGCTGTTCTGCAGATTTAATGTGTAATATCTTTATAACAGCCCATGGCAGTTTTACTGCTGAGCGATGTCCCACGATGCACTGAGCACTTCCTTCTTTTTTCATTTCTTTGCTCTTTATTTTCCATGTATAACTCTATGACAATACTGGCTTCATTAACTTGTATTTCTCTTCTCTCAGCAGGTATCTGAGTAAAAGTAAAGGTTGAGCCTGTTGATCCCGCTTCCCTGTCCTCTCTGACCCCAACCAGTTGAGGCAGATAGTCACCCTTCCTGAGTCTGGGTCTGCCGGAGGTTTTCTTCCTGTTAAAAGGGACATTTTTCCTTTTCACTGTTACCTCACTGTAACATTGAATTGGTGCTCTACGAATAAAGCTGAAATAAACTGAGTTGAATTTTCAACACGGACTAGGAGCTAAAAAGAGCTCTGGGGAGAAATTCAAGCTCTGGTAAGGAGAGGATGTGTTTTTTAGCTCATCTTCAACCTTTAGTGTGAGTTTTGCAAAGCTGAAACTTTTTCATTAGTCTTGTACTGACAGTATTTTATTTTTATCTATATTTATTGTCTCAGGTTTAATATCCATAACAGCTCTAATGAATGGGTGGACATTTATTTTGGGAGCGCAAACTGATTAGGGAGACAGAGCTCAGATTGTAGTAAAAAGCAGCTGAATCAGAGCAACAAAGTGTTACTTTCTGATTATTTTACTGCAGCTATGCTCTACAACACAATTAAAAAACAAAAGAAAACTTCTTTACTCATTGAAAACATAGATTGATTTGGCATTAATACAGCTGAAGCGGACTTTCAGGTTTTACTATAGGCAAAGCATGGCAGTGCTGAGACACCTCTGAGCACAGAGAGGACCAACTCTTTTCAGTGGACTTATTTGGTCTAGAGCCTGACCAATTAAATTGATTACAGCCCTTTTCAAAACAACCATAATCATCTGCAGTTTTAAACATCGATATATTCTTTATTTCTCATAAAAAGGTAAATGTTATCAAGTGTCAGAATCCTGCAAAATGATGTTGTGCCGTTAGTCTGACTTCATTCAATCCTCAGTCCTCACCGCTGTCAGTAAATACAGCAGTAGCAATGGCCAGGCAGCACTTCAGGGGTCGGCATTGTGGAACTCAAGAATGTTTCAACATGTCTCCAGTTTCAGTTTAACTCTGCCTGCCGTGTGTCATGATAGCGACCCGTGCTTTGTTGTGTCGGTCATGCTTTTCATTTACGTTGCATTGCTAAAGTTGTGCTAACCTAGCTTAAGTTATAGCTAACATAAACAGGAAGTAACTTTACTGTGGTTATGCCAGCCTAACACAGCGTTAGCTAACTGTTTAAAAGCCAGTATGTAACTGCAGAAATAACATAAGTGTACAAAATATGTAAGAGTTCAGAAGGAGAGTCTCCGTCAGCTGGGTGTTGAGACGCATTTAAGAAGGAGCGATGCAAACTCAAAGAGAGAAGGGGAAAAGTTAAAATGATGAATATTATTGTTTGTCTTCAGCAACTGTTATGATGTTATGTCACTCTTATTTTTACTTTGTCAGAAAATACAAAAACGTGACTCAGGCTGTAACAGCAACTCATGGTGTTGTTGTGGAGTAACATAAGTGCCAGACTATTTGTGACCATCATATGTTTAAAATGCAACTTAAAGATGACATGTTTTGGTATCTGAGAAAAGTATCTCTGGTTTTTATTTTAGGTGGAGTAGAGAAAATGTGATTTAATGTTAAAGGGCATCAGAGGGCTGCATAAATAATGTTTTCCCTGTAACTTCACTCATTATATTGCTATTATATAGAATACATCTATGGTCTAAATCTGAAGATAAATTAATCAGTACAACTGGTAGCTATATGAATGCATGCTCCGTAGAAAGAAACATTTACAATGCAATTTAAAAAAAAAAAAAAAAAAAAAAAAGTTATTTTATTCATTAATTTTTTTTAAGTTAATCGGTTGATTAATCGGTTATCAGATTTTTTTTCTGACAAATATCGAAATCTGACTCAAAAAAATCTATATCAGTCGGGCTCTAATTTGGTCCCATCTACCCTCAACCTGAGACATCAGTGGAAATTTAACAGACCCAGATCTTACTGGGGGGGGGGTCTGTATGCTATTGATCAATATGCACCATATGTAGTAAGATTCACAGCACTGACTTGAACTCAAAGCCTTGGTCTTGCATTTCTCAAACGTAGAATTAATGGAGGCAATAGTGCATTTTAACATACGGCCTAAACTGGCCCATTATGCCAGTCATATCTTAATTTTCCTGCATCAGAGTCTCTTCTGATGCCTGGCTGTGAGCTAATAGGAGAAATTCATGGCTGGAAGGTCACACTGTTTCCATGGGCAATTAGAGAGTGATGAGTCTTATAATGACTCCAAGAATACTTTGTCATTGTAATGGGAATTATTAAGGGTAATAGCAGGGCTGGATGTGTGTGGTCCAACTCCGAGCCATTGAATCTGGTCTGAGCAGATGGGTAGAAAGGGCAGCTGCAAAACTTGGGTCGAAATTATGTTATTGTATAATCAATACAAAGCGTCTCAATCATCAGCCTAAGTTGATTTTTGTATTGGTTCATGGCTGCTGTAGCTGGCAGGGATGACTGTGAGGTGTCTATGTTTGGGTGACTCACCAGCAATGTTGACGGAGGAGATGAAGGCAGCGAGCACAGCCAGTGTCTCTGCAGTAGTACTTGGCAAGTAGCCGCCTCCCATCAGGGACAGACCACCCACAGCTGTCAGACCTGCAGAACATGTATATGTTAGTGACTGTTAAATTAGTAATGCACGACACAGGGCAACAAAACCTTTAGTGAAGATGGAAAAGAACACAACACCGGAAATCAAACATTAATTTCATCATGAAGTTAATACTAGTTAGATTTTATTTATTCATTTATTTTTATTTTAATCAGCACATCTAAAGACTTTCAGCTCAGAATACAGTTCGCCTGCCGGACTGGAAAAGAAAGAAATAGATGCAGTGATAAAGAAATAGAGAGAAAGAGAGAGAATGTGTGTGTTTTTACCAAAATACGCTCAGGAAATCTGATAACATCAGTCTTGTAATGATTTACAGGCACTAAGATCAAGTACAGAGAGAGAAAGCTTGCACTCACACGGAGTTGTGTGCCGTTTAGGTTGACAAACAGGTATGTGTGTATTCATGCATGTTTGTACTGGAGGTCTGAAAAGCTAAATCAGACTTCAAATGAAGGGAAAAAAGGCAAGTTTGACCTTTTTTTCTTTTGCAAAAAGCAGCTTTATAATCATGTGTGTATATCAGCTCCCATACAAAGTTTCAAATGCTGCCAAACATAATTTCTCAACTTCTATTACGTAATTACAAGCCAATTTAAAATCTGCGCTGAAACAAAAGAGATGACCACAGCAGAAAACAACAAGTTATTGTGTTACGACACAATCTGCCAAAAGAGTGAGGTTTCCAAACATCTGTAGTTTGGTTTTCAGAAAAAAAGAACACCTGAAAGTGTGTCAAGTTCTCCATACTGTAAGGATTACAAAACTTTGCTGTATTTTTTACCAAGATACGATCCATTTTACATTAATATACACTCAAGTCATGCAAAAGTTGTACCTGCTTCTTAAAACTTGCTTGTATGTTTACACGGTTCTTCCATTTTCAGAGGTTGAAAATTCTCAATAACAATCAGAAAGATAACAGAAGCTTAAGTAATTAATTTAATAGGTTTAGTTCATGTTGATGTGATTGACGACAACAGTAGGAGGAATCTAAAAGAAGTTTACACCACAGATGGATAATGACCTAGAACCATCTGTGAAAGCAACCAAACAGCTTCATCTGCCAAAGAAACTTAATATTCTTAAATCCAGCTGATCTCTGAGCAGACTTTAAATTTATTGAAGACTAAATTAAACGATGCAGTAAAGTCCTGGAAAAGCAAGAAATTCAGGATTTGTTAGGCTCCATGTGTTCCAGACGTCAGGCGGTCACTGAGTGCAAACAATTTGCTTCCTATGTGATAAATCTGATCAGTACCACAAAAAAAAGGCTGCAATCCTTTAATAATGATTAAATATTCTTGATAAATGTTCTTTAAGATTTGAAAAAGACTCTTCAGTATTTCTTTCTTTCTTCCTCTCATTCTTTAATTTTTTTTTTACTTTAATCCATTTTAAATTAACTAAAACATTTTAAATGTTTTTCATTTTAAATAATCTGAACGTCCACACGATTTTAAGTTTAATGTTTAGATCTAACTAATTCAGTTTATTCTAATTGTTTTATTAAATCAGACAAAATTCCCAAAACCTCTAGTTTAAAATGAATTGTTGTGCTTTCATGCTAAATATAGATGACAACCACACACAACAAATTCATCAAGATTGATGCTAAAACAGTCGATGTCTCAAAAAAAAGCCCTCTTATGGCCTCATATATTAGGATTTTTCCGTTAATAGGTTTGGCCACTGTAGTCAGACATCTAATCAATAAATGTTAAACCTTTATGTTTGTTATTTTAATCCACCATCGGCTCATTCACATTTTTAATAAAGCGTTTATTTCAGCCTTGTATTGCTGAATAGTTTGATTAATTTACATGAAATGTTTTCTATAAAAAAATCTGTTATTCATGATCTGACTTGCTTTAAATTCTGATACTCCAAGATGCAAATTTATAAGATGCATTTTTGTAAGACACTGATTAAATAAACAGAGCAGTAAGAATGAAGGGCTTATAAAAGATAATAAAAAAGATAAAAAGCTAACGTGATATCCAGTCACTCCTAAAATAAAACCAGTTATGAGTTCAAATATAGAGCAAAACATGTTGACTGACAAAGGGTACACGGCAACGCCAAGAAATATAAAAAGAAACAAACTGGTTAAGTTTCAGGTATTTTCAATATGGAGATCAAAGGCATGTCTGTCCACCGCAAGCCTGTAAGAAAGCCATCCAAAGTCAGTAGGGACACATACATTACATTGGTGGGTGGGCTGATGTCCAGTTTGTCTCAATCTGTGGTAAGCATTGGGTATTATGGCACTGGTAGTCCCAGCCAGAGCTCTCATGTAGATAAAAGCATTTTAATCAGACACCAGACATAAAAAAATGAAAGAAAAAGAGCCAATGGGTATGAAACCAGAACTGAAAAATCTAAGATGACCCACCAGTCTGTCACAACTGACTGTAACACTATAAATGCCCCATGAAGAATATAACTGTCCATCACTAAAACCCTAAATTCCAATATGGTTCTCTAATGTCTGAGTTATTATGTGTGTGTGTGTGTGTGTGTGTGTGTGTGTGTGTGTGTGTGTGTGTGTGTGTGTGTGTGTGTGTGTGTGTGTGTGTGTGTGTGTGTTAATGATGCCTGGCACAACAACAACAGGATTCTGCTGGTCTTAATGTTTCCATGACCAAAGTGACAAAATAAAAGAACAAAAAAGTAATGACGCGAGCCAAATACGAAAGGAAAAATACTTGCACAGGGAGGAGATGCAGAGAGAATAAAGAAGGCAAGGACAGATGGAGGGCAGACAATGTGGAAAGAGAAAAGAAAAAACCTTCCAATAAACTTACATTTACATTCCTTACATTTTTTTTTTCTAAGTTCAACTAAAATTCAAGGATCATCTTGACAGCAACTAGGAGGGACAACATGAAGACTAGATCATGTGAACAAGTTGTACAGGGTCACTAATAAAGTTTTAAAGGAAGTGAAAATTGTCTTTTGGTGGTTACACTGCTGAGTTCAACAACCAAGCTCTGATGCCCGGCTGTGTGCACGAGTAAACGAGCAAGAGACTTCCCTGACCCTTAAAGATCACCGGCAGTGTGTTACTTCCTAGTCCTGAGCGGGACTGGATCAAAGCCTTAAGAACACACACATACACTTACTTTTCTAACCTCTTAACCCCTTTGTGTTAAGCAGCAGCCATCAATAAGAACATCAAGAGCTAAATTTTTATTTGGAATGAAAAGCAAAAAAGCAACAGTAAGGCAACAAAAGCCGGTTGTAGGGACACACTTTAAACTATCTACTTGTGTGGGACAATGATGTTCATTGGTGGAAAACAATTGGGTAATTGTCAAAAATTTTCTTTCATTAGACCTCAGTATCAGAACAAAAAGAAATCTGATCAGGGTTTTAGTTTAATTCATGCTATACTCATTCAAAGGTGCATGAAAGAGTTGTTAAACTTTATTGGCCATATTCATGGCATCTAATGACAACATATGCCTTTCTCTCCACAGTTGCCAGGTTGGCTTATTATTAGGGACTTTATACTTGCTTATTTTAAAGAACACAGTCACTTGTTTTGGACTCGTTCTCATTGGTCAAAGCTGCTTGTTTATGTCACAAGATCTGACAACACCTGCACACAACGCAGGTAAAGAGAAGCCCTTTCAGGCCAGAGAAATCCTGGGAGATGCTCTTTACTTTGAAAGCTATAAATCTAAAGATGTGTAGCAAATTTTCTGCAGCATAACTCAATCAAATAACCTTCTATGACATTTATACAGGAATATGAATAGAATATCCTATCTGCAACATTTGTAAAGACCATATTAAGACTTTTTTGTCTTAGAAGAGAAGAAATAGTCAGAATATCATTGTGCATGTACTCATAGCCAATGATTAGAGGTTTAATTCAATCACTGTACACTGTACAATCCACTGTCAACATAACTTACCTGAAATGGCGTTGGTGACAGACATGAGTGGAGAGTGCAGAGCTGGAGTGACTCCCCATACTGTGTGGTATCCCACAATGCCAGCAAGACCGAAGGTGGTGACCATCTGAGTGAAGGCGGCGTTAGGAGCCGACAGGCCCAGGCCCAGCATGGTGGCAGCACCTGGCACAAAGTGAGAAAACAGATTGAATAAGATTAATCACAAGATTAAATTACTTGAATCGTGTGTTATCTTTTGGCAGTATTTGATTTAGCATGTTTCCCAAACTTTTAGCGCCAATAGCTGAAGGAGGCCATGTGACCACCCATTTTGTCCCACAGAAAAAGAGCACCTTGGTTACTGGTAAACATGAAGCAAATCATCTTTTCCAGACCAAAAGTAAAATCATTTTCCCATCAACCAAATTTGGTAAAATAACTTGAAGCCACATTGGATTCTAGAAGAATAAGCCCACAACCAGCACAAGGCAAACTCTTGCCATTTAAAAAAGTAGCACAGTAGCGGTTTGGTGGTTTTATGTAGGAAACAACTCAAGCACAGAGACAATGTGTGAACCACATTAACTACATGTGGTGCACTTACACAGAAGGCTGTGTAGCACCATGGGAAACCCTCACTGCAGAGCTACTTCAAACAAACACTCAGCAGGTCACTATTTTTACAATGCACACTTCCTGACACTAACAGGGTGCTCGTGTATGTGCTCGCCCTCGTAATGTGCCTCTGTCACTTCTCGCCTCCTGCACACATTCCAGCAGTGACTTAAAAAGCAGCTTGTTAACCCATCCTTCACCTTACAGCAGTCCTCAGCGTCCCTGAGGACTCATTGATGGTAATCAACCCTGATGAAAGAGTACCAGTTAATTTCCAGTTTTCGCTCTTTCTCTCGGGGAATCTAACAATAATATCATTTCTACTAACCTCCAGTGTACAAGCCAGCAGTGGTGAGTGTAGCCCTGAAGGGGGAGACTTGTGAAGCCTTCTCTGCCTCAAGCTCCTGGACAGACTTGGGTTTTGGAGGAGCTGCAGTGGGCACGTTGTTGGGCAGGGGAGCAGGAAACAGGTTCTTTCCATTCTGCAGGCGATAACACAAATTTAGGTACAAATTGAAACATAGTGAAAATAAGAGTAACAAGTTTAACATAATGACTCATATTCAATTACTATTATATAAATACCTACAGTAGTTTAGAGCAGATTTAAGCTTGGTTTGTATTATCTGATGACAAATCCTGAGGCGCAACCCTGACCTTTGCTGAGTTTGCAAATATTTGAAACATTACACTGTTGAGATCAAATAAGTAAACTAATGATCAGCAAATGCAATAAGTAAGATTTATCTGCACTTCAGCATCATTTACAGGATCATTACTGTCATCAGACAGGGGTCAAATTACTGTATGAAATATGTTTTCCAGTCTTCTGATCATCTTTCAACTGGTGATCATGTTCATTCATCTGAGCACATGGATAATGATCCTTTAAAAAGAACTAGAACAAAGAGGAAAAAGGGAGGAGTGCTTGTCAACGTAATAAATACGAATAAAACATTAGCTGAAACAGTGAAAAAGCACAGTGAACCCAGAGGAAGAGTTGACTGGTGGTTGCTCTGAACTGCAATATTTCACATGCATCTACAGAAATGCAATGTTAATGTAATAACATGTTGGCAATAATGTAATAAGTTGTTTTACTATTGGATGTTTATTGATATCAATTGAAAATGTAATAAGTGCAGCCGTTTTCAGGCAGTCTGCTTATAAAAAAACAGGCATGATCAAATTATTGGCTTTATTACGTTTAAAATGGTCAAAACTGTTATGTTATTGGACATTTTTTTACATTATTGGTTGCTACAGGGATGACACAAACAGTTTATTAGCTGGGCTGCAAAGCGAGCAAATTTAAAATGAACTTTTCAAAATGATGTTATAATTAACAGCAAAACTAGGACATACTAAAAGCAATTACCAAAGAAAAAAAACACTCTTTTTACCAGTCAAACTGGGTGTAAAACCATTTAAAGTAATTAAACTTTTACATTTACAGATTAGATTCATCAGTATGAAGGACACAGGGTTTATTTCGTCTGTCATCAGATGAAGTTTTTGTACAGTATTCAGAGGGAACAGGGTTCTACGGTATTTTCAACTGTACAGATGCTGTAACAGAGAATAAGAAAAGATTGCAGCTTTGGAGTGACATCTACTGGCTAATGCTGGTAACCACATCATTTTGAACGTCTTTCTAATGACTCCTTGGATCCTTAGATTGTTATGCAAACTCTGTAAAACGTAAACGAACAAGCATATTCTGGCCACACGAGGCCTCATACCTGCATGACGATCGATCCTCTGACAACGTGATCCGGGGTTCCATAGTCAAACTGTTCCTTGACATCAAGATAAAAGTTCTCCTTGTCTGGGCTGATTCCCCGCAGCAACTTAGTGATGTTGTTTGAGTAAAGCGTGCTGGACTGGGTTGGTAAACGGCTGGGCAGGTCTGTGTAGCCAATGTGGGTCACTCCCTAGAAATAAATTAATTAATTATAGTCGAGAGAAACGATGAAAAGAAAAATTAGAAGAGAAGATATGCTGTCTTTTAGGTGTAGTTTGAGCAATATGTGCACTGACCTTGTATACTGACAGCTCTCCAGGTACTGTGGTCTCAATGTTTCCACCAGCCTCAGCAGCCAAGTCCACCACCACTGAGCCATCCTTCATGCTCTCTACCATAGGTCTGGTGATTAGGATAGGAGCCCGCCTACCTGTAATGTTTAAATAAAAAGGTAGACATGACAGCACCAACAGTGAGCTGAAAACTTAAAAACGCTTAATAGTCACAGTAGTGAAAGCTGAGTTTCAAGTTTAGATGAATTTGGGGAAATGGTTAAATAAAACATACAAAAAGTACTTAAACCCAACCACAACAGAATATAACTCTTGTACATTTTAATAAAATGTACAAGCCTCATATTCTGAAATATTGCAAAAAAAAAAAAAAAAAGAGAGAGAGAAAAGAAATATTTATGTAGCCTTGTTTTTCAGGACAGTCTATTTTTGAAATGGGTCCTTCACTTTTAAGATTAGCCGCCTGCAGATCTGTGCGTTGTGCATACCAGGAATAAGAGCAGTGCTGATGACGATGTCCACGTCCTGACACTGTTTGGCAAACAGCTTCATCTCTGCCTCTATGAACTCCTTTGACATTTCCTTGGCGTAGCCTCCCTGGCCTTCCCCTGACTCCTTAATGTCCACCTCCAGTGGCTCTGCACCCAGAGATTTAAACTGCTCCAAAGCTGCAGCTCTGGGAGGGGGAGGACATGCGATGTCACAGATTATTTAAGTATCAACCAGAAAATGTCTTTCAATAAACATGAGAATTATGTTGCATGTAATTAAAACTGTTGGGATTATTGCATTTATCAAATGACTCAACAAAAAAAAAGTGCAAAATATACTGATTGTTCTATAAATAGCTTAATTAAAATAAAACTACTTTTTTAATCTGATGAATTATAAAATAAATAATTGAATAAATATACATATGAATAAAATATTCATTTATGCATATAAATTATATGAATTTGAATAAATACATAAATAAATCACTTTTTTCTTACAGGAAAACATCTTTAAATCATCAAATACATGGAAAGTTTTATCTTTTCCTAAAGTAACGAGCAGCAATGGTAGCAGTCCTAACAAAAGAATTTTGTATCTGTTCATATATATCTTAAAACACACTAAAAATAGTCCTCTGCTTTTATCCCATAATTACATTATTTCTTTGGCACCCAGGGAGCATTTGGGGGACTGAGGGCCTGACTCAAGGGCCCACAGTGGTTCACCTCTGTTGCCAGCCCAGGGACTTGAACCCTGGTTCTTGAGAATCAAGCCCACCTCTGTAACTACTACACCACTCCCCTTATATTTTATACCATTTCTGTTGTCAGATGCCCATACCATTAACTGCCTCAACCATGTTTTACAGAAGATGTGATATATTTTGAATCATGAGCTTCTCCTTACTTTCTTATTCTCATCATTCTGGTACAGGTTGCTGTTCCCGAACTGAGTCGGCTTCTTTAAATGGTTTTTGGTCAAATCTAATCTGGATGTTTTATCCAAGAGACTGAGACTAAACCCTCTGTATTTGTCCTCATGAAGTCGTCTTTATGGTAGACTTTAATACTGATACACCTTCTTCTGGAGAATGTTAACTTGGGTGGATGTTGTGAAAGGGTTTTTACTTTAATTTAATTAAATAATTTTGGTACTTTGAAAAAAATAAGCAGCTACTTTCTCTGCCATTCCTGTAATTCCTCAACTTTCCCTCCAATTTTAACTAGAATACCTACAAACTAAAGCTGAGAGTCTACACTAAGCTCATATTAAGTAGATAACTGTATCTTAAACATATGTTTAGGTAAACAAAATAACAAAACTTGTGTCAGGGTCCAAATATATGACTGTTTATTTTGGAGAAACTCGGAAGCAGTTTTTTTTTTTTTTTTGTAGCAAAGACAAGCAACAGGAAAACTAGACATTGACAATCTAAGGCTGAATCCAATTTCACTCCTTGGCCCTACCACTTAGCCCTTCCCCTCCGTTTTGCGCATTCGCGTGTAGGGGTGTCCCAATTTCTTTTAGGACAGAGGGGTTGGGGTAAGTGGTACGGCTATATACCCCTTCAAACGAAGATTTTTCAGAGGCACACTTCAAACAGAGGGGTATGAAATATTTCCCGTTCTATATGAGAAAGCAAGTGTTTCTACGCACATCACGCTTTCTTGAGGTGCAGGGCAACACACACTCACAAAAAAAAAAAAAAAGCCACAGAGGAAAAGAGAGTATGCCGGCACACACAATTTTAATTGCATGGTAAGGAAAAAATGGCGGCACAAGTTTGCCAGCCACGATAGTTTTCTTTTTTTTCTTCTTCTTAGTGTATGGCAACAGGCTTCATTATGGAGTATCTCGACTGAACGCTCTCGTTTCTTGCGGAGTGATCTCTCTCGTGTCATATTTGACAGCAGCATGTTGCAGCAGGAGACCGTGGTGAACCACTTCACCTGTACGGGCCGGTGTGCCGCATTTGTTTACAGGGCTACCAACTGTCACGCATTGGCTATGAGACTCACGCATTTAAGTGGCTTCTTACGCTCTCACGCTAATCCTCCGGTTTCTCACGCTGGAATACACATCAAGAGCAATACTGGCTAATGGAGAGGTTCGGGAGGATTCCCAGTGGGCCGCATTACTTTTGGGCCGTTGTCCTGTTATATATGTCAAAAAGACGCAGCGTCGCATCGCAGCACAGTTCACTCACTGCTCGTAGATCAGTCTGACACGCAGCGATGAGGGGAGATATTTCAGCTCCACAAAACAGCAAAGATGCACAGTATGTATTTTTCCTAGTTTTTTTTTTTTAAATACAACTGGGAGTTTTGCTGGTTTCCCCTGTCTGGGCCCCATGTTTAATATTTTTTTAATATATTTTTTTGAAAGCCAATTTTGTTTACAGAACAGAGACTTCATTATCTATCATACTTAATGTTTTTGGTTGTGTTTGGTTTTCATTCATTGTTAATGAGACTGAGAGTCCATTCTATTTATTTTTTTTGTTTTATTTAAAATTTCTTCCAGTTCCAGTGTAAAATGTTCTTTAGTGACTACTGATGATGTATGTGATTGTGGAAGGGGTGTCCTAATTTGTAGGGGTTGACTTTCAGCCCTACCCTCTGTTTTTAAGGGGCAAGGGGTAGGGGAAGGTGTAACAAAGAGAAACGGGATTGGGCCTACATGTAAACAAACACAATCTTTAAAAGTTCTATCTGTATCAACCAGTCTTTCTCCAAATTCACACCCCTCCCTCTGCCAACACGTAGCCTCAGTTATGAGAAACATACCTGGTATCAAACCCTCTGACGATGGCTCCCATGGCCCTGGCAGTACCAGCTGAAGCTAGCCCAGCAACACCCCCTCCAATAATCAGCACCTATTCACAAGCAGAGCAAAATAAAATGGCCACAGATGACCGAATGGTCACGTTGCACGTTCAAAGTCAAAACTATTATAAACAGGTCCACAGACTTAAAGGAATTTCAACCTCAGAAACACGCAGGATTTACACACACCTTTGCAGGAGGCACTTTTCCAGCTGCTGTGATTTGTCCAGTGAAAAAACGCCCGAAGCTGTTAGCTGCCAGTACAACTGCCTTGTACCTGGAACGACAACGGATGGTGTAAATGTTCATGAATTAATATACATTAAGTTTACTTAATTCAATAGAAAAATTGGGCCTTTATATGTTAAACATGTCTCGAACTTAAAAGTATTGACATTAACAGAAGCTGCTAATAAACATAATTACATGAAAATATCAGTTTTGGTTGAGTTTTTTTGTTTATTTTTTGGTCTCCTTTCTAGTAATGGACCTGATATGATGTCTGTATTTATTATATTGATGTTAAATAAATGTTTTTTAACATAACAGAGCAAATAATGTCCAAGTTTAATCACAGTTTAAAAATAATTTGCCCTCGCTAACTAACAGGCTAATAGATGCTGAAAAGGTTTCTGGCTAAAAGTCCTTACAAGTCTGGTGACAATCCTTTGTCTTTGGGAATTTGTTATAGCTTAATTTCTAAACTTTACATCATTTGTTATGCATCTGTTGCTTCCTGCAAATAGTGTTTAGAAAGTTTTCTTTTCAATATGAAGAAATCATTGCTTGCATGTTCTTTTCTTTTTTTTTTTTTTACAACTTGTTTTACAACAAAATAAAAAAAAGCACTAGTAAACACACCCTGCAATGTTTGCCATGGAGCTCAGAGCATCATAACCCTGAGCGATGGTCACTCTGGGCACTTGGTCCATAGCCAGAACGGTAGCTTTCTTCTGTGACAGCATGTCCATCAGCTCAGAGTTCTGAGCTGGGTAGATAAAGCTGACTAAAGTTGCCGCTTCCTTCATCATTTCCACCTCATGGACACCCAATGCAGGGTTGAATGTAGGCGCACGGACCTGGAATCAGACACATCCAGTAGAGGTAAGTAGAGAGGGGGCATATTACTGTTATACACATCAGAAATTGAGATATTATTACAGGCAGATTTTTATCTTTCCATCCCAATGAGCCCAACATATTCCTCTCTGTTCCCTCTTCATTCCATTACATCTACTTAAAAATCACTCAGATAATACCTTAACCAACACATCAGATGCCAGGACATCTTTTATGTCTTTAATTGTTGCTCCAGCCTGGGCGTACTGTTCGTCAGGGAACTTGGAAGACTCTCCAGCACCTGACTCCACAACGACATTGAAACCCTGTTTGATGAGAGCCTGGACACCGGCTGGAGACAGCGCCACACGTCGCTCATTCTGGAAAATTTCTTTGGGAACACCGACTGTGAGTTGCTTGTATGGGACACCTGGAAAGTCAAACAAGCAGGACATCAGAATGGGAGAGAACTGTTATATTAAATCATTTATTCACATTCAGGATTTACCAGTGACAGAATTGCTTGTGACTGATGCAAACAGACTATAAAGGTGATGAGGGCACAGACTGGTTGTATTTAACAATGTTTCATCACACAGGTCTTATGTTGTTGTGATTGGCAGTACGGGCTTGCATGAATGTAAAAAGCACAGGATTTAAAGACAGCCTCTTCAATATCTTAAAATAGCATTTACCATAAAAACATTATGCTAAGGCATACTGATGAGTCTATATCCTCTAAACATTTATCAGTCTGATGTTTAACTGTTATTGTTCATTCAAAATACAGCTGTTAAGGCCAATGGTATTCATTTAGCTGATATTAAGTCAGAACAAAATGTTAGAGGATGTGTTATCTAAAAAGTGTAAACAGAGATGAGTCATTGGGAGATACGAAGAGATAGATGCAGTGCTGCTTCTTTAATTTACAATTTAAAGCAGACCTGAATCAAATTACCAAAAAGGAGGAATGAAACTAAAGAGGATCAGAAGGAATGAATCAGATACAAAAAAAAAGTTTTACAAAAGACACCACAAGCTTCTTAAAATAGTTGAGAATGTCTTTTAGAGCTTCTATTTGGGTCTGGTACTCAAGCAAAGTCACATGCTGTGTTGTCTCCTATGGAAAATTCCACTGCAGCCTTCACCCTCTGTCTCCTCATCTATGCACAAATACAAAAGCCTGTGGCTTTGCGTCTCTCGTCCTCTTCCTGCTGTGATGACCTGTCCTCTCCCAACTTTTGTTTTACTAAGACTTGAACACCACAAGGCAGCCAGAGACCTGAAAACCAGCTGCCTCTTTCATTTTTAATTTTTTTCAATCCCAAAATAATCAAACACCACTGCTGACAATGTATGTGCTGTTTGTTTTGGCTAGCACATTCAGCACTTAATAGCAATCAGGTAAAGATCACAAGCTCTTGCGCCTGTTTAGTGTAGGTGAGTTAATGCTTTAGCAGGATTAAACTGCTGATGTTTTAGTCTGCTTCAAGCTTCTTGGCTTTTGACATGGCTGTTTGATTGGTTGGCATGGCAACATATCCAAAAGGTTGAACCAAACCTGCATTTGAGCAGGTTCATTTAGTGTGATTTAAAAACTGAATTGCTGTCACAAAACATGACTGAACCACCAGCTGCACTGGTACATTGTCAATAAGAAATGCATCTTAGTCAATGGGTCAGAGTACAGGAGGCATTATCTCTTGTGTCACCTCTAAATTTTTGTGGACAACTACTGATTCAGCTGTGGTCAACTCAGTCCCAGCTACTCCAGTTTTGTTCATTTCTACCATCTTCCTATTCACTATAAAAAGGATAGAGAACAATAAATTCTCACGGCCTTAAAAGCAACAAGTGTAAAACATTGTCACTCGTTTGGATGAGATTTTTGTTTCACTTTATGTTTCCTGGCCTTTGATGCATCAGTACTTGCTCTGAATGTTAAGGAATGATAAAACCACATAAATGATAATCATTAACACAGTGGACAGATGTTACGACAAGGAAAAGAAAAGAAAAAGCACTTTCTGCTTGTCAGGTAGATTTTCATGGTTTTAATTTTTTTTATTGTTTTATACAATTTAGATTATTTATATATTTATGTTACTTTATGTGTCCACATGTTACCGGAAAGTTGTTGCTATACATTAAGTTATAATGCTCATTTCAACTTTTGTTTTTCCTGCTGTCATGGACAAAACCATGTAAAAATATTAGATATCTCTCGTAGTAAGATTGATATTACATACACATGTATAGTTCATGGATAGTTTCTTTAGTTTTCTGGTGTAAGATGTTTTTGTGGTTTTACTGCAAAAACATGTTAGAACATGATCCTGCTTCTCTGGGATGAAAATTTCAGTCATCTCTTTCAGTATTCCAACAAATGTAGAAAAGCTCATCAAAGCTTTCCATCGTATAGGCTGTTGCTGACAGGTGTGTAAAATGACCTGAAGCGAGTGTATAAGGCTGCACAAATTCTCACATGTGTTTGAAGATTCAAACAACCCAGATCAGAACATTTACTCATAATCTGATGTATTAATATAAGTATAAAAATCTAAAGCATGAACATGAGACTATGTTTACAAGATATATTTTTAGTTTATAAACTGACAGTCACCTCACGGTAATAATAATGGCATTAAAACCTTTAAACTACAACATGCTGATTCACCTAAATCAAAATTGGATGTCAGCAAACACCAGTGAGATCCCAGTAGTCCCACTAACTGGCATATTAAGTACAACCATGTTGGTAAATATTACAAATCCTAACAAAGTTTTCATTCTGCAAAATGTGATATTTATACTGTACTTCGCAAATTAAGTCTCACATCCACTTGTGGTCTCTATACTATACATCTATAGGCTCCCCAGAGGTCAAATTTAATCACATCTACACAAAATGATGCCCCTAGACTGCAAGCTGATACTTGTGTGTCCAGAATAGACGTTGCCAGCTGTTACTGGAACTGGTTGAACTGCGGGAATGTCAACCTCTGTCACCATGAACCAGGAAGCAGGAGAGAGAGAGAGACATCAGCACAACCCAGCACACACAGACATAAAGCCTCAGAAACCAGCTGGTCACTGTATACAGACTTGAGGTCACAGTACAGAATAAGGCCTGAGGGCTGCAGTATCCTCACTGTGACATTGAAGCTATAAGACAACACAGGTAGCACTTACTTTAAAAGTAAACCTGCTGTATAGGATTAAAGAATGCCCCTTATCGTTTTATTCATCTCTATTTTGCCCAAACAGGATTAAAGTTTTCACAACAACTATAACATTCCTAGCTTTAAGACAAGCATACAATTAAGAAAGGCGACTGGTGTCAGACGATAGTACATTTAGACCACAATGACACTAACAAAGGACAGAGATATCTATCTATATATCTGGTACCAATGTCTATTTTATAAAATGAGCAGTTAACACCTGCCATCTTAAAACCAGACACCTGATGTAAAAGTTCATGAGAATGCACAGAGACTCTGCAGGTGGCGTTGCTTTCATGTGGCTATCAGTCATTAAACTAGCATGTGGGTTAAGAGCAGCTTCCAGCATTACAAGCAGTCGAATCTCCAAGAGTCAAACCATTCCTTTATGATCTAATTACTTATAGATAACTGCTTCTCCTGTAAAACCTGCTGTGAAGTCTAACTGTGTAATTATGCACTTTGAGCTGTTCATTTTCTTAAAGGCCAGCCAAGCAAAGTTTAAATATGTCTGAATAATTTCTGAGTTACTTCTGAGAAGCTGTTGTTTCGTATCAATCATAGGAAGTGAGGCTGTGTAATTACACACAAATATACATTTCTACAAATATGTTTTCCTCACAATCTAGAAACTATGCATAACACATACCTTCAGTAAAGGATGCAAGTAATGTTTATTTCAGTCCTGCCTCATCTACAGATTAATCATTGACTGATTAATCATCAGGTCACCACAACTTTACAATGCATGTTCCAAGTGTTAAAAATGAGCAACTCTGAAGGCAAACTTTCCTTTTACACATTTTTGTGTGACTAAAGTGAAAAGCAAGTTAACTCATTAAGTAATTGTTTCTTTAATGCATGAATGCTGTCAAATCAAATGTCTATAGCTTAAAACAGTTTTGAAATATTTACCAGAAAAAGATGTGCAGACAACATCCAAATATCACCATAATGTCTCCCCAACTTTCCAACCTGTAATGTGTTCATTGTACACTGTACAAGACACATGCTGGTGTTAGCATTTTGTAGCAGCAAACACCACATGACCTTGACACAGAGCCTTCATTGGAGAATTACTTCCATACCTTGTAGCTTTGTACTAATCTGTTAAAATGTATACTGCTACCTAATCACTCTACAGCCTCTTACCTGGACTTGTGCTTCGCCAGAGAGCTTGCTGGGTCCTGAAAAACCTCACAGAGGATGATTTAAAAGCACGGCAACTCTGCACCTTCACACAGGACACGCTGCTGAACACAGGGGCTGAGCAGCTGGTCGCCACAATACGCAGGAGGCTCGCCATGGTGCACACACACCTGACTCTCACACTGCAGGAGGAGCTCAACAGGACAGACAGCAGCCCTCCTGGGGAGGAGACAAGTCGGACATGTGCCAACAGACAGGGGGGAGTGTGGTTGGAGGTTACAAGTGAGAAGGAAAATAATTCAATACATCTAGTAAGATTTTTAGCTGGATCTACATATTTCTAAAAGCTCCTACAATTTGAAAAATGTCCTACAGTGTCTTTCCTTGAAAAACAAGCACATAGAAATGACCTTTTATTATGCAACATTCACAATTCTCCTATGCATGTGCCACTTTGCAAGCAAAAATGATTTCATGACCCATTTTTTTTTTTTTTTTTTTACCATTTTAAGACAGAAAAACATATTGTGGCATCTGTCAATTGGCAAAAGTCACAGACAAGCATTTTTAAAATTGCAGTCCATTGACTGCTGATGAAGCAGTCAACAGTATGTGGAACAACATGTTTACTTTAACATGAGATAACAGAACTGGGATAAACCGAGGAAGGTGGCTGGTGTAGTAGGGTTTAAACTAGAACTGACTGGCAATAAACTACTTTCTGCCACTCTGTGAGCCTTGAATAACAAATGTTTAGAAATGTAAACTAATCTGAAACCCAAAGCCAACTTAAAATGACAAAATAAACATGAATTACTAATTGTAAGTGCTGAAAGTGGAGATGGAAGGACCGCATCAACAGATCTATAACACATTAAAGTGTGATCCATAAAAATCTTTGAGACAAAGCTTTTATTGTTTTATTTGTTTAAGACAGTCTATAACTGAAACAAGCCAAACAGCAAAGCTCCTCTTTAAGTAATTGTTTTGTCCAACCAACCACCATAATTTTATTAGAGGACAAAGAAGACCTCCCAATCCCAAATGAAAAGAAACTTGGTGGGAAAAGGAGATTGAAGCCATAGAAGCGCTTCCTACTAACAAGGCCCGTCCACAAACCTGCAGTGGGATTAAACCATGTTTTTTACCGTCCGACAACCTTACAGCATCTCACGTATGCACCGGGGGAGACAGGCTGGACATTCATGAGCTATTTAGAACTACGACGTATAAACACATTTTAGTATCAATTAAAATAAATTGGAGGAACCACTGAAATAAAAAGGAAAGCAAAATTATAACAGTAAAGGTCAATATAACAACCAGGAGAGCATTTAATTGGTTTTCAATATTTACAGAAACTGCCACGTGACCAAAACAGCATGGCTGAAGCGGTTATTTAGCTGTTTTTTTTAGCTGAATGTGCAGAATAAAATTCGGTCGGGACCCTCGTGAACCTCTGGCTAAAAACTCTGAGTCTGCCTTTAAACATTTACGTCTACAATTTACAAATTTACATAAAATCTATGACTTCCACATGACAGCCCGCTTTCAACTGTGTCATTCACAATAAGAGTACTAAATGTGTTTGTGGCAGTGCAGCTTTTATTAAGCTATCTTCATACTCTGCATCATCCATGTAGCAGCACTTCTCTCTTTTTGTCTCCTCTCTCTGCAGAGGAGGGGGGGCTGCTGGAAGCTAACATTAGCTAGCTGCCGCGCTACATAACATGTAAAAAATTCACATCCCTTTCATTGATGTGGGCGATGACTGACTCAAAAAAAATCCCTGCGCACTCATAAAAATGCGAACCGAAACAAACACAAGGCGGAAATTGTTAGTAATGGGGCTAACGATGAATAACTCGACTGACCTTTGCAGACAGTCCGGGGCCCTGTGCAGCACTAGCGAACTTTCCGTCGACCCGGAAGGTGTCCGCTCAAAGTGCCGGCATGAAAATATTATTGGATCGTATGAACCGCATCAGAGGATATACGAAGGCAGTCTTTTCCATCCATTGTTTTATTGATTTCTTAGAACAGATATATGTCAATGACGCGGCACCAACAAATCACACATCGCATATTTATTATATATATATATATATATATATATATATATATATATATATATATATATATATATATATATATATATATATATATATATATACATATATATATTGTATTACAGATAAATTATTATTACAAAAAAATTACATTTAGTTGATTGGCAGTTGGATGACCCCATTTACAGTCAAGATATGTTAAGCGTGTCAGACACGTGACCTAACTAGGTGGACATTTTTTTATTTTATTTTTTATTTTTTAATGGAAGCCCAATCGTATGAAGCTTTAAACAAACACAATTCGCGACTTAAAGCACTTGCACAGTAATACAGAAACCGTCCAATGGAAACATTTAATCCAAAAACAGGAATGACCTCCCAAATCTGAATTATCCTGAAAGCGCAACTCTAAAATGTCCACTGGGGCCCGCTCTAACACAGCCATTCGCATCTATAAATAAACACTAAGGCCCTGATCTATTAACGCTTTGCGTGTACTAAAACAGGTGCAGACGGCTTTGCTCCGCTAAAATCGGCCCAAGCTTATCTATCAAAGCCGCAAACATGGAACTGCGTCAGTTATCCTGGCAAAACTGCGCCGCTCTCCACTTTGCGTTTCTGAAGCTACTGCATATGCATTATGGGCGTTCCGGCCAGAAAGTGCACATTAGTGGGAGGAGACTATGCAAATAAATCTGGTTTGCGCAGCAGTGGGATTCATGTAGCCCGCAAATAGTTTGCGGTGTTTATGTTTGCTCTAAAAATAGCGTTTCTGAAAAGCAGGTGCTAATTGGCACAACAGTATACGCGCAATGGCTGCAGTAATAATTTTAAGGAGGAGGCACAGACACCATGAAAGGCGACTAAGATAATGCATTTTTTTCTATTATATTAATATATTTAGAATGCCAGAGAAGAGGATTGTGGAGACGATCCAGCGTTGCAATATTAGAATTGCTGGATAAGTTTAAAGACTTTATCATGCCTGTCTTTATTATTATTATTATTATTATTATTATTATTATTATTATTATTTCTTTATAGCTTTTAAACCTTTATTATTTCTTATTTGTTCCTTGCATGTTTTTATATGTACAATACCTTGGTTCCTAAAGGTTGTTGTTAGTGTGCCTTATAAATAAATTGAACTTGAATATGAAACTATATTGCAGCATTTCTGGTGACATTTAGATTTTTTTCCTCGACTTCCGCAATATTTTTATTTGTCTCCTTTATTTGTCTCAACTTCTATCGGATAAAAGTTAATTTTGCGTTTGCGGTTTCCTTGCTCTCCAGAACCTTACATGACAGAGCAAACAGCGCCGCTAAATCCTCATTTAAATACTGCTGTTTGCTCCGCAAATGATAACAGGAGCAGTCTTAATAGATCAGGCGCTAATCGTAGAAACATAACCAGAGCAAAACTGCGCAGCAAATGTTAAATAGCGCAGCAGTTTTGCCCTCGTCATAACTCAGCCCCTAAGTGTGCTAAGAAGTACCATTAATATAGGATCAGTTTGAGTCCACAGTACACCGGCTTACTCGCACTTATCACACCTGCCATTTTGTGCTGAGCTCTATTTCTTTTCAGTCTTTGTTTCAAGTTCCCATAAAAACACTGAGGACTGGACACCAAAGACGTTTTCTGTTACATGTTTTAGCAGGTTTCAAGCATATGTGTGAAAGCGATATATATATATATATATATATATATATATATATATATATATATATATATATATATATATGTTTGTAAATGATAACTGGTTCTCAAACATTTTTTTTTACCTGGTTAAATAAAGGTTAAATAAATAAAGTAAAATATAATACATATTTATGTGTAATAAAGTTTAAGGAAAACACATTAAGATTAAATAAACGTTTAATAAATTGTTAGTGTTATAAGTGTAATAAGCCAAACTGTTTGGTACTGGGGTTAACTAAAGCTTTAAACTATTAGAATACCTACAAAATACGGATTTCCAGAGGGGAATTCTTTAGTTTGAAGCCTCATGAGCAATTAAATATTATTTTTAATTGGGTGCAATGCAACGTTTACTTTTAGAATTTAATTTATAAATGTTTAAAAGTGTAACATTTCAGAGAAAATAGGATATTTGAGTTGGACGCTGATTTAGCAGTTGCAGTTTCCAGACAGTTAACTTCGTCTGGGGTCTGGAGGATGCCGCTCCAGACATGTAGCTGCAGTTTTCGAATTATCCAGTAGATGGCACTGTCGCACAAAAAAAAAAAAAAAAAAAAAAAGCATCAGGGGTCTAGAAGTGCGGGTCCAGATCTGCGGGTCTGAATATGCACGTTTCCAGGTATGCAAACACATACTATTGAGCAGAACTCCCGAACCATGTGAAGCGCTTATAAGTACTTATTATAAACGTTTAGTAAATTTGCTTCTAGCTCATTCTTGCACCCAGAGTTGCTGAACTTGTAACTGTGCTATAACCTCTGACAGGAGCAGCTGCTATTTCTGAAGCTGCCTGTTTTTGTTATTCAAGCTAGCTAAATGTAGCCTGTTTTTAATAAATCAAAAACTTGGTTTTGTGATTCCTTATCTTAAACTGCTTAGTGGAGACACCAATTTCAATTCCTTTGATGGATAAACAGTGTTTATTTTGCTAATGCAGCCTCCCATTCATCAGTTGATAAAAGAATAATTTCACTGCTTTTTGGCATTTATTCCATTTTAGACCAGGTTAAAACAGCAATCTGGCTGTATTATCACTTTCATGATAAAGTCAAATTTTTATTTCATTTGTGAAAATGAAAAAAAGACAATTGCCCTCCTTTTTTAAAATTCTTATTTAAATTTATTCTTCTTCTTCTTATTATTATTATTATTATGAACATAGAGCACATTTGACCATGTTCAGTTAAAAAAAAAACTACTCAGAAAGAGCCCATTCCACTACTTTTTTTAATAAAATGTTTTTAGCTCAGCCTAGCCCTGAGGGGGAAAAAAACACAATGAAATCTCCCTCTTTTTGCATTTTTACAAATATGCTAAATGTTGTATAAATCTCAATGTGTCTTCTAAAGATTGTGACTGAAGGATTATTCAGTCTAGATGTAACCACTCTATTTGGTGTTATTCTTTAACTGGATTAGGTTTAAATGCTCTGTATACACCCCAAAAAAGGTGGTAAAAACAGCTTCTGTAGGGAGAAAGTGCAAATTCCTGGCCTGGTGGTGATGAGGGACGTGGACATTGTAAAGTCAGTTTGTTCTGGATCAAAAAGCTAAAAACTTCAGGATTTTCAGAAATGTCCTGAACTACTGCTCCTTATCAGAGGTATGAAAATACACCTATATCCTCCTTTTAGTTAATGAAAAATGCACTGATGAACATTTTAAATAACGTATTTATTATCAAAGTCAAAGTCAGCTTTGTTGTCAGTTACTTCACATGTACAAGACATACAAAGGAATCGAGATCACGTTTCCCACTGTCCTGGGGTGAAGACAGGGCAGGACATTTCAACACTGAAGTAACCATTAAAAATAAAAAAATTGCACAGACACAACAAATATCTGAAAAAAAGAAAAACCGAGATTATTGCAAACTGATAAAACTGCCAATAAAAACGAATGCATCTGAAAATATCTAAACAGCAACAAAGCAAACTTCAGAGCAATGTTCCCCTAATCAGCTCAAATATTTTCAGTAAAAAAAAAAGAAATTGCATAGTCATAATAAATAAAGTTTAAATATTTAAGGTATGAACTGATCCTAAGGCTAACTGTAACAATAACAATAACAATAGGGGGTTCACAGTGATTTGACAACTTTCATGGATATGTAGATGTTATGTATAGTGGTGCAGTCAGTAATAGCAGCAGAGGTGTGCAAAGTGACATAGTGCAAGACAGTCGGTTAGAGGATTTTGGGTGGGGGGAGAGCTTTAACTGGTGGAAGGGGCTGAGGGTGGAGAGGGGAGAGAGTTCAGCATCCTAATCGCCTGGTGGATGAAGCTGTTGGTGAGTCTAGTGGTGGGGGAACGGAGGCTCCTATACCTCCTACCAGAGGGCTGGAGGCTGAACTTGTTGTGTGCAGGGTGGCTTGCATCGCTCACAATTGTGATTGCTTTGCAGGTGAGGCGGGTGGTGTATATATATATATATATATATATATATATATATATATATATATATATATATAGATAGATAGATAGATAGATAGATAGATAGATAGATAGATAGATAGCTAGCTAGATAGATAGATAGATAGATAGATAGATAGATAGATAGATAGATAGATAGATAGAAGTACTTTATTCATCCCAAGTTGGGAAATTTAGTTGTTGCAGCGGTACAGTCATTAGCAGTTGTGCTTCTAAAGGTAGCAAAATAAAAAACAGTATAAAAAATTTCAATATCTACAAAGACTTATACAAGGAGGTATTTAGCTATACACAGTAAGAAGTGAAAATATGTGAATATGTCCTTCAAGGAGGGAAGTAGTGCACCAATGGTCCTTCCAGCTTTGTTCACTATGCGCTGCAGGGCTCTCCTGTTGTAGTCAACGCAGCTCCCGCCCCATACAGTGATGCAGCTGGAAAGGATGCTCTCAGTGGTTCCCCTGTAGAATGGAGTCATGATGGGTGGTGGGGCTCTTGCCCAGTTGTCTCTTTGGAAGTTGACAACAATCTCCTTGGTCTTGCTGACGGTCAGCAGGAGGTTGTTGTCTCTGCACCACGTGGTCAGAAGATTGACCTCTTTCCTGCAGTGAGTCTCGTCGCCCACCAGAGGTGTGTCGTCTATGCTCTGCATTACTTCCCATTTCGACCGAAGGGCTTCTTGGTTGGCACCAGAAAATACTGCTATAAAATTAAAAACACTTTTTACCCCTGCATGTGTCTTCGGGGTGGGGTGAACAAGATGTATCATGGAGTAAGAGTGTGATGGCCGCCTAGGCAGCCACACACTGAGCCTGGTCTGGTAACCTTTTTCTTCATTTCAGTTAAATAATTTTATGTAATATTTACCATTTCCTTTATATTTCACATTTTTCTTAGCAAGTTTGGCAGGGGGGTTAACTGATTGGGTGCACACTTTTAGTTGACTCATTCTTGTCACCTTGTTTGGTTTATTTTCAGTTAATATGCATTTTCTTTGAGTTACTAGTTCCTGGGGAAGTTGCTGTGTGGGAGGCCCAAGCCTGCTAAGTCCCAGCTGAGGTGGATCTCCATTGATGAGGCTACAGCCTAATTGGACTCATCCATCTGGCAAAAAGATAGTGGGAGAGGGGTTTAGATTTTCTATTGTTTTGTATTACTTTGTTTGTTCTTTATGTAGAAGTATGATTATTTAGATTTGTTTCCCTAATGAGTTATGAATCTAAATTGTTTAAGTTCTGTTGTGAATTAGTTAAGTTTATTAAGTTAGCTGAAGATGGTTATGTTATGTATTTCCCTCTTGTGTCAAAATGGTCTGATCAGCCAGTGTGTATAGTTTCCCTTGTGTGTCAGTTTGTTAGGTCAGTTAGTTTTCAGTTCCTTATGTTGATGTTCTGTTTAGTTGACCTCTTTTATGGGCCCAGAACTTTTACTTAGGAATTTGTATTTTTGTTGTTTTTTGGTAAAATTAAATGTCAAAAGACTTTTTCTTTAAAAAAACCTCCTGTGCTCTCTTCATCCTTGGCCTCTGTCCCTCACAAAGAGACTATGATCCGAAGAACCCCAGGGTGTATGCGGAGATGGAAATGGGTGACACAGTCTTCTTCCACCCACTGCTCATCCACAGCTCTGGCATGAACCAGACACAGGGCTTCTGCAAGGTACCACATTTCCCAGAATCAGGCTGGCTATCGAGCACATTGGGCATTTTCCCCAATTTATAATTTGTTTGTCAATAAAAGTCAGCCCTCCATAAATCTGAAGAGTGTTTGTATAGGTAAAAAATATATTAGTTTGTTTCAGTCCACAATAAAATGTAAGCAAATTTTTTAAAATGAGGTTTTATAAAGTACTATTCATGTTTCCTGCAGTGGACAGCATCCAGTAGTATTTATGGTTGGGAAGTCAGACTAACTACTGCTCAGAATAAGGTTGGGAGAAGTGGATTTTTTATTTATTTACTTAGTTTTATTTAAAACCGCTAAAACTTCAAAAACCTCATTGTAGTTTAAGCAAATGGTTTCTGGATTTTTACCCTGGGTCGCTTCTGCTTGAGACGGCTACATTGGCTGATTCTTTCAGCACAAATCTTAAAGCTCAGTGTGATTTGTTTAATCTTTTTCAGATGGTTGATAAGCCAACTCGGCCTAACTTGAAGAGTCCCGAAAAATCCTCTTTAATTGACCTCATTTTAACTAATGTTCCTCATAGATACTCCTCACCTGCAGTTTTTGCAAATGTCAATAAACATGCTCCTTTCAGAAAACGTAGGGTTAAAGGTCATGATACTCCATGGTTTAATCCTGAGTTATCTGGTCTATTGCATGAGCGGGATGTGGCTTGGGCTAAAGCAAGGGGCTCTGGTCTGGATTCAGATTGGCTGCACTATAGACAGCTTCGAAATTCTTGCACAGTGGCAAGTAGGAAGGTCAAAGCTGGGCATTTTCTTACCAAAACTTCGACAACATTAACAATCCAAGGTTGTTTTGGAATACAATAAAATCTTTGTCAGGCAGCAACAAAGGGCCAGAGCTTCCTGCATGTATTGTCAAGGACTCAAAAAAGGTCACGGAAAAAGCCTCAATGCTGAATTTATTTAACATTTTATTACTTCTGGTTCATTGTTTAACACTGAAGGTAAGGTGCAGTTAAATTCTTTAAACTGCTCTAGGCATCAGGTAACTGTCCCTGAATGTTTTAACTTTAGGCTTTTTACTTCTACTGAGGTGCATAAAGCCCTTAGACTTCTGTATATTAATAAATCTGCTGGTCCAGACAATTTAGAACCTTACTTCCTCTTGTTTGGAAATCTGCTTTTGTTCTTCCCTTGTTAAAAGGTGGAGATCCTACACTTTGAAATAATTATAGGCCTATTTCAAAGCTTTCTGTGCTGGCTAAGATCCTCGAGTCTCTTGTGGCAGATCAACTTAAAGAATTTCTTGCAAACAACAATATTTTATCAGATTACCAATCTGGTATTAGAAGAAAACACAGTACAACAGCAGCCTTAAAGGTTGTCAGTGATTTTATTGATATTTTGGATAATAAAGAACACAGTGCGGCTCTTTTTATTGACCTGTCAAAGGTCTTTGATACTGTTGATCATGTCATTTTAATAGACTGTGCAGTATTGGTTTGTCTGACCAATCTATCAGTTGGTTTAACAACTATTTAACAAACAGATCGCAATGTGTTCAGGGTATCGCAAAGTGAAAAATGGTGTGCCTCAGGGCTCAGTCTTGGGGCCGCTATTATTCATACTGTATATAAATTGTATTGGGGGTAATATTCATAATATTCCTAATGCCAACTTTCATTTATATGCAGATGATACTGTTATTTATTGCTCTGCTCCATCACTCACTCAGGCTCTTAGTTATTTGCAAGCTGCTTTTGATGCTGTTCAGGCTACTCTCTGTGAGTTAAAATTAACCTTAAATTCAAATAAAACAAAACTTATGCTGTTTTCAAACTCAAAGCATGATGTCCTCAGGTGATGTGATTGAGCCTGTCTCATCGTTTAAATATCTTGGGTTCTTCATTGATGAACCCTTCATGATGTCTTTCAAGTATCATGTCGAGCAATTCGTTAAAAAGTTGAAGCTGCGTCTCGGTTTCTATTTCAGAAATAAGTCTTGTTTCTCTTTTGCTGCTAAAAGGAGACTTGTTGATGCTACGTTTATGCCTCAGATTGACTATGGTGATGTTTTATATATGCATGCATCCTCTCAATGTCTTAAGTCACTGGATGTTGTTTATCATGGAGCTATCATGAGAACTAATCTCAAAGCTCTAACTCATTGTATTCTGTATGAAAGAGTTGGCTGGCCCTCGCTGTGTATTCGGAGACAAAACCATTGGCACATCTTTATTTATAAGGCAATATTAAATCTGCTTCCCTCATACTTATGTAATGCTGTCCAATCTAAAAGAAACAGTAGCTACAATCTTCGTTCTGGGACTCAGGATGTATTTTTGCTCTCTATACCCAAAGTCAGACTTGAAATGGGAAAAAGAAGTTTGAGAGTTTTTAGCTGCTGTCGGACAAAAACCTATTGGTCACCCTTATAAGCTATGTCTGGGGGAACTGGTCTCCTTACACCTTTTTAAAAGTATGTTAAACCTGTGACCTGCACCAATTCTGCCTCCTGCCTCTGACTGCCTGCAATTGGGTCCTCACCTTCTCCGACGTCCGCCATTCATGACACATTTGTAATTGTAGATATCTTAAAATTCAGTTTCTGCAAGCAAAAATGTGGTTGAAGATATCTTGAATTAGAATTCTGACTAGTAAGAATGTAATGTAGACATCTACCAATGGGAACAATGAGAGGAGTGCGCTTTGAATAAATCTTAAAATGGCTTGCCATAGTTAGGCTCCAGCTTCCCCGCAACGGGTAAGTTGTATTGCATGCCCACAAGTTTTTTTTCCAATCCCTTATATTAGTAATTCATGGCACTACTAATATGCGGCTATGACTTAATTTGTCAGAGAAATCTACACATCAGCTCTTCCCTCTTCAGTTGCACAGCTTCCAAGAAATCTTCATTGATTTAAATCTTCGTGCCCTTTAATTTCTTGGCAGAAGAAAAAATACATTTTCCGTCTTTAATGTGAAGAAGCTTGACAACAGTTTTCCCCTCCCAATTTGCTGTAATAGTTTAGATGTCTCTAAACTTCTCTTTAAAAAATCTTGATGGCTCTATCCCATCCATTTTTTTTCCTTTTCATGCAAAAAAACTTTGCTATTCTGCTCTTCTTGGCATGTGTCCTGACATGTAGGTGGTATTGAATAGATGCTGTAAGACATTTACTGAAAGCTTCATTCTCTGACACTGCTGCATCAAAAAGATTTCCTATTTTGTGAAATCTTTTTAAAAGGTCCTTCAATGTAGCTTTGGCCACTTTTGGGATTTCCATTGTAGTAATTTCAGTGTCTTTATTGTTAATTTCGGCCTTTACTAAGGCTGAAATCCTGTCACCTAACTTGACCATGTCAACAAATTTAATGTTGCCAATTTTATATTTTGCCAAAATCTTGTTAATTAGTGTAATTGCAAAGATGTTACTAAAAGTCTCAGCCTGAAAAGACAACATTGAGTCTGTAGTTTCTTCAGGGTTTGCATCCTGTTGATCAATGGATGCTGATTCAGTAATAGAAGTTTCTTCTGTCAAACTCTCCTCAATCTTTGCCACATTAGAAAAACTCTGCTCATCAATCGTCACATTTTCCAACTGGTAGCCCTCACCTTTGATAATTCTAGGTCCATTTTTGACATCAGTATTTGCAGAGGACTCTGATCCAGGCTTAATTTCTTCAGGCGACATAACATTTTGAAAAATGTTTTCATTGAGATCTGCAATGGTGCCATCCATTTCGGAATCCATTTTTCCAGTTGCCAGCAAGGCAGACTGGGTCGCTGAAACTTTCTCAAAGTGTTTGATCAATACCACACTCGGATTGCTCCTGGCGATCGGAACTGACTTTTCCACTGTGGTAATTTTTCTGTTTTCCTCCAACACTCTTGATGTCCTATCAATAATCTCTTGACGTTCTCTCAATATTGCCTCAGTACTCTTTCCATAATCATTTGTTAATCTCAAGACAGTGTCTTGATGCTCTCTTGATATTTTTTGAGTATCTTCTCGATATTCTCTCGATATTCTCTCAATGTTTTCTTGATGTTTTCTCAGTATTCTCTCGATGTTATCTGGATATTCTGACAATGTTCTGTCCATGATTTCGCTATCTGTTGTCAATATTCTTGCCAAATCTTTCATGTGTACAAGTCGTCCGTAAACTGAGGTCTCTGTAAAAAATGGAAGGTATATTATGCATCAGAATTTTGGTTGCTTTATGACGTTACTGCATCAAAGCCCCGCCTATGACGCATTGACCACGCCCCTTCGTTCCGAAGCTCGAATCCAATCGCCACAAATCGTCCATTGTCGGCTTTTTCCGGATTTCTGTTCGCCTAGTAATTTTTTTTTTTTTTTTTTTTTTTTTTTTTTGTACTCACCAGTGGACTTGCTGCTTGGATGACGCCTTTTGTTTATTTGTGTATTTATTGGTCGGGCTGTTCTACAAAACTTGAATGTCGGTGGGCTTCCCCGATCCGACCTTTAAATCCCTGTTGCCTTTGTGTTGGTAAACGCTGCCAGAAAAGAGAGGGGAAGAGAAGGAGAGGAGGCACACGAAAAAACTGCGCGATTAAAAAAAAAAAAAAAAAAGTTAGAAAAAGAAAGAAAAGCCTGACAGACAGAGGCTGTGAAATATGCAGAAATGATGGACACGTTTGTGTCAGCACTTGTCCACAACACGTGATCAAAGTAGAAAACTAGCTCATCAACACTAACAGAGTCAGCAGGAAGCTTTTTGATATAGTCCATTATTTATTAATATTTTCGGGCTGCAGTAGGCTATTTTGGGCAAAATGTGTTAGATGCAAAAGTTTTGTTTATGTTTATGGACATAAATATACAATATACAGAAATTTATTTAAAATGTCGTTCATCTTTATTTGAGAATCAAATAATTCTGGACCGGTTGCATTATTATGTAAAGAGAAAGAAATAACAAAATCAGAAATCATGTAGAACAAATTGATCTGTTAAAATTGAACCAGCAGTAAGTGTTTCACACACATATAAATATATGGTAAATGGTCCGTATTTATATAGCGCTTTACTGTACCTGGGATGATAACCAAAGCGCTTTACATCATACATCACATTCACCCATTCCCACAGACATTCACACACTGATGGCGGAAGCTGCCATGCAAGGCGCTCAACCACGACCCATCAGCAGCAATTAGGAGCAATTAGGGGGTTCGGTGTTCTGCCCAAGGACACCTCGACATGAATCAGGAATCTTCCCTGATTCTCCAGTCTGAGAGTGCTCAAGAGTGATAAAATCAGGGGAATAAACTCGGATGAAAAGAAGCACATGACATACATTGTTTAACTGTTCAACAAAAACAAAGCTGAAATCCAGAAACGGTGTGCAAAAAAATAAGTGCACTCACAACGCATAAATGAACAGAAAAAGTAGCCGGCAGGTGTGAGCATCTCTATAAAAGGAGAGGTTTTGGCAGTTTAATGTCTGGAGTATTCAGGTGTAACACAATGCCAATGAAGAAAGTCATTAGCAATGATCCCAGAGAAGCAATTGCTGCTACCCATCAATCTATAAAATTCACCCCATGGCATATTGTAAAGTGTAAAATGAAAACCTGCCTTAGCTAACTTAATGATTACATTAAGTTAGTGCTGACAGAGGTAGCAGCTATTGACTCATGGAGTGTACTTAGTTTCCACAGAGTGCTTTACATTTGGACTGATGTTGTTTATCTGGAGTTGTATTTAATCAATTTTAAGAATTGGTAAAGACTGTAAATTAGTTATTTCATAGTGAGAAATAATAGTAAAATGGGAAATTATGTTTCATATATGATAATAAGGACTCACTGTTTATACCTCAGGAGAAAAGGGAGAATGTAGGTAACAATTTTCACCAGTAGGTGGGATAGTTGTACCATTTATTGGGACTTAGACTGACTTTCAACTATAGGAATTATTGGCTAATGGAAGCTTTAACATCTAAATATTTTTAGACATTAGTTTGTAATTACTTGTTGATATCCACAACTAAAACTTGATTTCTCTTCTTTCGAGTAATATAAACACTTTTGATATAATAATAATAATAATAATAATAATAATAATAACTTTATTTGTATAGCACTTTTCGAAACAAAGTTACAAAGTGCTTCACAGCATTTATGAACACATACACAAAGGTAAAACAATAAATCATGAATACAAAAGAGACAATAAAATTAATTAATAAAAACAAATTCACAATAAGAAAGCCATTCTATAAAGGTAAGTTTTTAATTTAGCTTTAAAAGTGCTTACAGTGTTGGCTGCCCTGAGCTCCTCAGGCAGAGAGTTCCACAGTTCAGGAGCTCTGACTGAGAAGGCCTGGTCTCCTCTAGTGAGGAGACGGGAGGGGGGCACAGTCAGGAGGCTCTGACCTGAGGAGCGCAGGCACCGACCCGGGACATAGGGGGAGAGCATGTCACAAATATAGGTGGTGGCTACACCATGGAGGGCTTTAAAAGTAATTAATAAGATTTTAAAATCAATTCTAAAATTGACCGGTAACCAGTGTAGGTGAGCTAAGATAGGGGTGATGTGTTCATGTTTTTTAGTGCATGTTAAAAGTCTTGCTGCAGAGTTTTTAACTGCCTAGTATGATGATTAAGCCAGGGTAGGAAATTCCTTTTGATAGGTTTTGTTTTATACAGGGCAATAGTATCTAGGATTTCCTGGTATGTATTATTGAAATTGTCCAGGAGCTCATTTACTGATGACACATTTGTTTGCACATTGCTAATCGGTGCAGCCAGAAACATGGTGCTAAAACTGTTGGTTGAGTTGGGTTTGAAACTGCGAGTACGGCTGCTTGATGTGAGCTTTTGTATGGTAGAATGCAAGTTAGTTTTGAATGAGACACCCTTATGGTCAGAGAGACAGAAATCCAAGAGGTTTTGTTGGGAAGATAACTAGGGGGTGCGGAGGACTGTGGGGTGCTGGACGTGTTTACACCGTTCTCAACCTGGAGTGTCGGCCAGAACACCACTTAAGGCCAGGAATCTTTAGGATATGAGGGATAGGCTTTACTAAGGATGATGGCGGATGAAAGGATGAGGCAAGATGGTTGATTCAACTGTTCTGTATTGCATCCTCAGAAAACATTACAGCGTCACTTGATGGATGCATATACACACAGAAGTATGTTTATAGGTGTGTGTGTGGTCTTCTGTAAATAAACAGAATACAAATACTTATCACAATTGATTCATATAACCTGTTATCTTGCATAACACAAAACTGAAATACAAACCAAGCTCTATTTACACCAATCAAGTGTAAAGTAAGCGTATATAGGCCGGAACTGGCCAAACTTCACGTGCCTTCTGGCTAGCATGAGTAGCACTTAGCTGCTAACATTAACCACACTCAGAATTACTAATTACACCAAAGAAGAACATTCCCCCTCTGAAACTAACACACGAAACAGCAGCCTTACTTGTCATTAACGCACACAGATGAGGGAAACAGTTCTTTGGGCGGATAATAGTCTGAGGCCAACTCTTTCCAGCCGTTTTGCTACTATGTTATTTCGCGCTCGGTGGCGAGCATTAGCGATGACCTCATAGCGCAGTTACGGTGTCCTCACAGGGACAAAATGCGGCCCCGACTATTTACAATAGATAACTGCAATTAACAATAATGCAACTTATAGGGCCTTTTGTACAGCCGCCCCCAAATGAATGTAATACATTTGCTCTAAACAAAAGCGTCACTATTCTTCTGGTCCTCCTCAGGAAGGGCTGGCAGAATCACCAGCCGGGCGATAGGTCTAGTATAGGTTCTGTCCTTCACCTCGACGTCAGCTGATCTAATATGCCCATCAGTGCTCGGGTGCACCTTCACAATTTGCCCAATTGGCCAAAGAGCTCGAGGGAGTTGGGGATCCACTATCATGGCAACAGAGTTCTCCCTCACGTCGCCGGATGAAAAGCGCCACTTCTGACGGGGCTGCAGTCCAGGTAAGTACAGCCTTATGAAGCGTGCCCAAAAGTGGTCGGCAAGGACCTGCGCGTGTTTCCATCTCCGGCGACTCAGCAACTCATCCTTGGGGTAGACCACTGGCGGCAGGGACCCATCAGGCCACCCCATCAATAAGCAGTTCGGAGTTACTGGATCCACATCACCAACATCCGATGAAACGTAGCCCAGGGGCTTGGAGTTGAGTATTCCTTCCACCTCCACGAGCACTGTACGGAAGACCTCTTCCGGTAGCGGCTGTGCTCCAAGAGTGGTGTACAAAGCTGCCTTTACGCTGTGGATCTCGAGCTCCCATGTGCCTCCGAAATGAGGGGCAGCTGGAGGGTTGAAATGAAACTGGATCTTATGTGGCGCTAAGAGCTGCTGAAGGTCTGTTGACATTGCTGCGAACGCTCGCTGCAGCTCGGTTTCACCACCTTTAAAGTTGGTCCCTTGGTCTGAATAAAGCTCCGCAGGCGTCCCTCTCCGGGTGATGAATCTCTGCAGTGCCATCAGGAATGAGTCTGTGTCAATCGAGGTCAGCATGTCCAGATATACAGCTCTGACAGTCAGACACTTAAATATTATTCCCCATCTCCTCTCCAGACGACGTCCCACCTTAACACTGAATGGCCCAAAACAGTCAACACCAGTCGAATAAAAGGCTGGCTTGAACAGGTGGAGGCGAGCTGGAGGCAAATCAGCCATTTTAGGCAGTGTCGGCTTTGCTCTCCATCTGCGACATTCCGTACAGCCCTTCTGGAAGCGCCGTACAGCCTCCCGGCCTCTCAGAATCCAGTATTTACGCCGTATCTCAGCGAAGACACGTTCTGGTCCAGGATGTCGCAGACGGCTGTCATAGTCCCGGATGAGCAGACTGGTGACTGGATGGAAGGGGTCCAGAACTAATGGATGTAAGTCAGTATAAGCTAGATCCTCAGATCGACGGAGGCGACCACCGACTCCAATCAGTTCTCTGGTCTCATCAATCTCCGGAGACAGGGCCGAGAGACGACTGCTACGTGGAACTGGTTTACCCGCTCTGAGAAGGCGTAATTCATCTGGGAAGCTGTCTTGCTGAGCCCTCTTCAGGAGAAGCATCTCTGCAAGGCGATAATCCTCAGCAGTTGTACAGCAGTTTCTAGCTGCCGCCCCGTGCAACTCCTGCACTGTAGTAGCTAGAAGCTCCTGCCAGGTATTATATCCGTCCAAATTGGCAGCACTTCGTGTTTTAGAAGCGGATGATACACCACAGAAGGTCACCCTACGTAGCTCGGCAGAGTCAGACCCATCTGCTGGTGGACTGATTGGGTCAGTTGGCCATTTTCCTGGGGGTGTGGACAGAAAAGGGGGGCCTTGGCCCCATCGGTTGGGTTCCACCAGCTCCTGCAGAGTCTTCCCCCGGGTGATATCATCAGCAGGATTTTGAGCAGAGTTGACATATCTCCAAGCATGCAATGGGGTCAGCTCCTGGATCTCAGCGACTCGGTTGCCAACAAATACTTTGAAGCGACAAGACTCCGATCGGAGCCAAGCTAGGACTGTTGTGGAATCTGTCCACATCACCGTCCTGTCAATCTGCACAGACAGCTCATTCTCCAAAAGCTTTGAGAGTTGTGCTCCAATTAGAGCCCCACAGAGTTCCAATCTGGGGATGGAGTGCAGGTGTTTCGGGGCCACCTTGGAAGGGGCCATAACAAAGGCCACGTGGGTTCTACCATCGTCCCCAACGATCCTCATGTAGGCCACAGCTCCATAGGCCTGCTCAGATACGTCACAAAACACATGGAGCTCTCTCTCTCACCTGTGAGGCAGTGTTAGCAGGTAGGTATGGTCTGGGCAACCGGATCTGGGGCAGAAAATGCAACTCCTCCTCCCAAGTGTTCCACTGATGGAGGAGGTTAGGTGGCAACTGTGGATCATCCCAGCCCCGATTCTTGTCCCAGAGATGGCGCACTAACATCTTAGCTCTGGTGGTGTAGGACAAGATGTAACCTAATGGGTCGTACTGGCTGGCAAGCACTTTATAAATGCTGCGCATGGTGGGAGCTGCATAGTGGACTGGACGGTGTTTGTATCCCAGTATGTCAGTGGAAAAATGCCAGCTCAGACCCAATGTAGATTCTGGGCTGTCTGTCCTGTCATGCGCCAGCCAGAGCTCAGCATTAGTGGATCTGTCCTCTTCTGGGAGGTGGTTAATCGCCTCTGAAGCATTACTTGCCCATTGTCGAAGGAGGAACCCAGCAGAGTTAAGGAGGGCCCTTAGCTTATCCACCAGGTCCCTTGCCGCAGCGGTGGTTGGGAAACTTTGGAGACAGTTGTCAACATAGAAGCATCTTTCAATGGAATTCCGTACCTCCTCACCAGGGGGACTATGATCTTTGGCATGGCGCTGCAGGGCAAATGTGGCACAGCACGGGCTGCATGTGGTGCCGAAGGGGAGTACTTGCCACTCGTACACCGAAGCTGGCTCCTCCTGCTTGAGGTCGCGCCATACAAAGTGCAGGAGAGGGCGGTTTTCCGGGAGCAGGCGGATTTGATGGAACATGCCCTTGATGTCCCCACTAACAGCTACGGCATGCTCACGGAACCTCAAGAGGACTCCAACCAAAGATGCACCCAAGGTAGGGCCTGGCAGAAGATGCTCATTAAGGTTTTGGCCCTTGATAATGAAAGGAGCAATTGAAAACCAGCCGGTGTTTACCATTATGAGTAACCAGGTGGTGAGGGATGTACCATGCTTCTCCATCCTCAGTCAACTCGAAATGTTCTATCTTGGCAACATATCCAGTCTCAATCAGTTTTCTGACCTCTGTCCGATATATCTCTGCCTTTTCAGGGTCTTTCCGAAGCCTTCTTTCCACTCCCCTCATTTGACATGACAGCAGTAGGGGTGGCGCGCAGGCGGGGCATGTCTTTACGACGTAACAAAGGGGTGGCATAACGGAAAACACCATCAACTTCCACTCAAGCTGTCCTGGTCTCCAGCAGACTGAGAGCTAGGTCATCTTGCTTAGAACGAGTCACTGCTTTGTCACTTTTAAGGGGTATGGTGTCAGCTTGCCACAGTTTCTCAACGTGCTTTATTAACTCTGTCACCTGAGGCGGGGTTGAAGTGAATAGACACTGCTTTGACGAATTCAGCTTGCAGATGACACTGGACGGACCCTGCAGCGTCCAACCCAGCCGAGTGCGGATGGCCGCAGGACCTCCAGGGGGGCCTAAACAGACCGGCTCAATGGGAACGAGGAGATGGGGGTGGTCGCTGCCGATCAGGAGGAGGGGTTTGATCCTCTTGAACCCCTCCAGGGGAATCCCATCCAGGTGCTTATACTTCCTCTGAAGTAATTCGAGGGGGTAGGTGTGATCTGCTAGATCAATGCGAGCGGCAGTGAAGGCATTGTTAACCCGATAACGAGTTCTTGGCTTAGCCTTAGGGGAGATAGTGAAGGAGACACAGCTACCATGAAGCGTTTGTACATCCTGTCTGATGGTTCGTAATGGCAAGGTCTCCGGGGTGCCTTGGAGCCCTAACTCCTGTGCAGCAGAAGGCAACAGCATGGTCCTCTCTGACCCGTCATCCAGCACTGCATAGGTGTACATAGTCTGGCTGCCATGATGTAGGAGAACGGGGACCACCTTCAACAGCACTCGACTTCCCTCTGTCGGTCTGTCCAGATATAATACACCTGTTGAGTTCCCATCACCCTCCCGAGCCACTGCGGCCTGCGTCCGCCCCTTTGGTTGACCACTGTTAACCTCATGGAGAACTTGTAGATGCCGACCTCCGCACAGGTTACAGGGCTTCTTCAAATTGCACTGCGCCGCCTGATGGGAGCGAGCGCAGCGCCAGCACCGCTTATTAGTCTTTATCCAGTCGGACACCTGGGCTTTGTTGAGTTTAGTGATGGCACCGCACTGACTCAGATGGTGGTCTCTGTTGTCACAGAAGGCGCAGTAGGATGTTGGTTTTGTTTTATTTGGGGTACTGTTTGATAGTCTTGGCTCTGGAGGTGGATTGTCCGCTCCGTGGAGTACGGCAACAGAGCGCCTTCCTGACTGTAGTTCAGATCTTGGGGGGTTTTGCCTGTCTCTTGTTTGTTTATTTAAACACCATTACACTCATCATTGGGAGTCATGCACTTCCACACTCCACCCCAACTCATGTAATACATATGTTCACACTCCTGAGGGGGGGCTCGCTGCCCTCTGGTCCGCCTGGGACGTCCCCCACGGGGCATGGTGGGTGAGTTATGTGTGACGTGACTGTGTGATAGTAAATGCTTGTGGGTACAGTGCAGGGGAAGGTGTGAGTGAGGGGGGTAATGGTGCCCTGGTTCCCGGGGTGTGCGGCTGGAACATCGGGGTGTGTGCTGGCCCACGCCGGGTGGTCGCCTGGGGTGGCTTGGTTCTCCTAGGCATGGTGCAAGCCCTCTACCTTTGGGGGGGGGGGGGGGCATCTCTGGGCTTCTGGGGCCCTGGACCCTTCACTCGGGCTGCCCTTGATGGCCGGTCCCTGGCGGGGCTGGCAGCTGCTGATCTTGGCCCACTGGGGCCTGTGCCCCAAGACCATGGGGGGCTCTGGCTGGGGCTTTCCTTTGCCACCCTCCAGGTGGGACTGGAGTCGTCTTCGGGGTGGGGTAGCTTGGGTTGGTGCTCTGGGACTGCTGCTGAGGGCCTGGATCTCTGGGCTGTCGTGGTCTGCCTCTAGCCTTCATAGAGGCATGGTAGCATTTTCACAATCTCACTCACCGCTCTTCATCACTGACCACTCCTTATTCCTCATCCTCTGCATGCTGACACAGTCACTGAGTTGTCCAGTGGGTTTATACCCTAAGAGATCATTTCTCTCTCTTTTTTCTGTGAGTTGGTATCTGGTTGTTGTTGTGCTACTTTTGTGATATGTCTTTTTGATGTGGTTATTATTTAAGAGCTCTTAATGATTAGCAGCCCTGTTTTTCAGTAAAAGCTGTAGAAAACTTTCTGGTGTGTTTATGTACAAGTGTAACAGTTTGTTGTCTGGTGATAGTGTGGACTGAAGGGTCGTTTCCTTCTGTCTGTTGTGTTTCTGTCTCCTCTTTCTTCTTTCTTCCTTCCCTTTTGCTTCTTTTTGCTGTCTTCCTTCTTTTTCTGTCCCCTCCAGTGAGGGCCAGCAAGATTACATAGATTCCATGATTCAAAGTAAATAAATAAATAAATGAATCAGATTATCAAGAGGAGCCTTTTACCCATAGGTCTCCCCTTGGCAGAGCAAATTTGTTCAGCACGATAAAGCAACCAGATTATCATTTTGTATGCTATGATGCTGGACAGGACAGGTTCAAAAAATTTTAGCTGTATGTCTGCCATTAAATTAAAAATTAACTTGAACTCAAATGGAGAAATATCTCAGTTTCAGCATCTGATATGTTGTTTATGTTCTATTGGGAATAAAATGTGGGATAAAAGATTTGTAAATAATCATGTTTGGTTCTCATTGATATTTTACGCTGCTTACCTTTTTTTTTTATAATGGGGTGTATATAACCCTTTCTGTTATATCACAAATAAAAACATAATAACTAAGCCCCCATTTTTGTGTTATTCTTATTAGAATTCAGGTGATCAGGTTATTGCATCATAAACTTCAGATACTTTATGTTTTGATTCTAGGTGTTCCGATATGTTTAAAGTCATGCAATTGTTTGAAAAGCAAAACCCTAATCAAATTAAAAATGCAATAGAAATAGTTCATTGTTTTCATGAGTGTTTAACTTGTATTGATCTTTAAAAACGCTATATGTCAGTGTAAAATTAATATGAAACTTCTGCATCATTCTAACTAATTGCATATTAAACTTTATTAAAAGGTGAAACAGCTTTAATCCCAGAATTATCGTTGCATTGGGCCAAGTTTATGTGCCTGCATATTTCTAGAATTACATGAGGACACTGTAGATACGGGTTTTGTGTGAAATTTGAAACTTTGCTTCTAGTGAAAAAATTTAGAAGTTTACTATTTTGGGGAGGGGTTGTGGCAGGAATGAGTGCTTTGTTCAGACCAAAACTCACCTTTGGGCACATTCTTTTTTTCTTTTGAGGTTCACAATGCTGACCTTGTGTGAACTTTTCTGAACTTCAGCATCTAAAGCCCACTTTGGGTTAATTACAGCAACACTGCCGTCCCCTTCCTATAACCCTGAAGAACAAACAACTTTAGGCTGAAGTGCTAAAACTACTTCTGAGCTCCCAGTTTCTTCTTTTGTATTACAGTGCTGTTTTTTGTTTTCCTCCTATCTCATTACTTAAAATCATGAGTGTTACTTTGTAAATGATAATAGCTCAGAATAATGTCTGACTATTAAATATTTTGTGTTCAATCATCTTTAACATATAGAGCAATAATAATTTGGGGAAGCTGATATTTTACTGACTCTTTCAGTGTATTTTCATTGGTCACTGACCCAAATTCAGATCAGCTTCTCAGCAGGTGAAGATTTGGCCTCTCAAAAAAGTTTAAGTCTCATCTGAAAAAAGCAAAACTTTTGAGAATGAATATCCTGAATGTTTTAAAACTCAACTAAATCATAGTACAGTATGCTAACATTATCTCTACAATCTCCACCTCTGAAAACTGATAGCAGAGCAAAATTTGAAAGGTTTTAGTACAAGTGGTTCAAGTGATGTTGATGTATGTTTGTGATTTTATATGTAATTTTATTGGTGGTTTTGATTTATTTGCAACTTGGTTTGCTGCTGTCTTGGCCAGGACACTCTTGTAAATGAGATTTTTAATCTCAATGAGCTTTTTTCCTGGTTAAATAAAATTAAAAACTAAAAATAACAAACAGCTGCAAACACGGAAAAAGGAGTAGTTATTAGAATACCTGTGTCTATGTACAGGGCCATAGATTTTTGTGTTTATCAGCTTGTTTCTGACTTTGTTTTTTATTTTGTTTGTGTTCAGCTTTGACTTTTTATAAATATCAAGATCAAGAGTGAAACATACTCATATGGTGTGTTCCCACTGCAGGTCTTAATGCTGAATTCCAGCTTTTTGCTGAGATCCAATGTTTTCTTATGATTGTTTACATTTTAATTTAAACGTGACCGCTGTCAGACTCCAGTGTGAGCAGTCTAAAATACGAAATGACCGTTCAGACTGAAGTTGCTTTAAAAAACATCAGACACGTGTCTGATTTAGGACCACGTGTAAAAGTAGCCTGGGTCTGATTTGAAAATGTCTGATTTGTGCTGTTCAGACTCATAAAAAAATCTGATATGGGTCACATGGGCAAAAAGTCTGATTTGATCCACTTTTGCCTGCAGTGTGAATGTAGCATTAGTGAAACAAGCAGTGAGTACCTGCATGGATTCAGACAGCAAGCTCTGCATACATGACAAACATAGGAAACCTGTTAAGGACGTTTTTGGATGAAGATTTGTCTGAGCTGGTGATGGCAAACAAAATTTACTTGCCTTTCAGCCTTTTGTCTTTTTTTTGGCCTCTGCTCAAAAATTGCATCCACATAATAAAATGAGTCTATCTCTGCAACACGAAATCTCTTTGAAAACTTTTAGCATCCTAGTAATAGGGGATTTGTTAATGTTACCAGGGGGAAGTGTGTAACGTAAATTTAATAACGAATGAACAATGTAAAGTTTTAACTCAATTTATTAATCACATAAACGTAGGGGGTCATCCCCATTTGCTCCTCCTGTCGTCTTTCGGAACCTGCGTACTCCCACCCGACTAGAACCGCACACCACAAAGGCAGAGAACCCGCTTAGGTAACCGGCCCTATAGCGGGCAAAACCAAAACCACACACGATTGCACTGCAACCCACTGCAAACTAATACCCATGTCTGCATGCAAAAAAGTCGGATGTAGAACGGCTCCGGGTGGCTACTGACAGGAGGGCTAGACTCATGGGAGTGCCCAAACAAACAAACAAAAAATTAAACAGTTAGTCCACTCGTACAATCAGCACCATCAAAGACAACTCGGACCAGGAGCGGACTAACTTTAAAACAAAAAACCCTAAAAGGACAGCAGGCAACGGTACCCAACAGCTGCAGAAAAAGAAATACAAAATTACTACAACAAAATAACACTTTAATTCAAACACATTAATCACAACATACCTGCAGCGTTGAATTCCCTTACTCAGTCAACACTTTTCCCAGGATCAACATCCCTCAGATCCCAGCCCTGCATTACAAACTAAATTTAAAACTCATCCACCATATAAAATTCAACATATAAAAACATATTTACCTGATGCTGCTAAAATCACCTTGCACCAAGGCTGACGTGGCCCAGCACGTCCTGGCGACTCCAACAGGAAACTGGCACTCCCTACTACAGTGCCACTTCCCCTTTTATAGAAGAACAGCCCCCACCGACACCCTATGGTGCCAACCACTACATTAAGATGTTTTAATATTAGTGTGTTTGTTGCTGGTGAAAATTTTATGCGGATGGCACATTGCATAAGTTAAAAAAGGTCAAGTCTCATCAAGATCGGCAGCCGCCGGCTCTGCCAGGGACCGGCCATCCAGGGCAGCCCGAGCGAAGGGTCCAGGGCCCCAGAAGCCCAGAGAGAGAGTTTACTATAATTAATTACTTTTTTTTAAAGCAACATGCCCAACTGTTACGACCCAATATAGGGGTATGAGAGGGACGTAACATAAAAGGACAGTCTCAGGCAGTTGTGAAGGTGGAAATCATTTTATTGTGGAGGGAATAAAACAAAGGGGTAAAACAGGGAGTTAACTGAAATCCGAGTGTTGAGGTTAGCGGGACTGCTGAAAGAAACAAAACGTTAAAAGTAGCAAACCATAGACAAAGGACCACCAAGTAAACCATCTCAAATGAAACAAACAAAAGGGTGCCCTTAACTTGGTGAGATAACCTACTAGCCAAAGGCAGCAGTCCCATAAAACTAAGTGTGAGCAATTCAGAACACATAACCTAAACATAGCCCAACACAAAACCCAAACTTTAACTCAAAGTGAAAATAGGACAGAACACACACCAATGGGTAGCGCTGCTCAAAAACCCAGCCTGCGCCTTAAACGTTCCCCACAGGGAAAACACAGAGGTAAGCCAAACCTTCGATGACTATTTTACCGTCCCCGACTAGGGACAACAATCCGGCAGGAGTCATCCTGCTACATACGCTCAAATAGTCCCACAAACAAAAGGCTACCTATTAGCACAGCTGGCACACAACCAGCAACACCACCATAAGTCTGCCCAGATGGTCTGAGGTGAGGGGAAACAGCACCCTCCAAAGGTGAGGGGAGGCAGCCCACACGGCCCAGCCTCTCCCTCCAAATGTGAGGGGAGACAAGCCACACAGTCCTGCCTCTCCCTCAGAATGTGAGGGGAGACAAGCCACACAGTCCTGCCTCTCCCTCCCGAATGATCCATGCAGCTGGGCTTTATCTCCAGGACTTCCCTAAGCTGCACGGTGATTGGCTGGATGTAGCGCCAATCTGCGGGAGGGAGAATGGGAGGCACCGAAATCAGCCAGTCCAAGGAGGAATCAAGACCCGGCCTTTGCAATTTCAACGAGTCCCAGCTGTTTGCAATAATCATTAGTTGTCTCACGTCCCTAGGGACGTAACACCCTCCCCCTAAAGTTACAAAATCCTTCCCCAAGGATTTTGAAACACAAGAAAAACCGCCTAAAACTAACACTTCCACCCAAAACGAAAAAAAGGACACGAGTTGCTGCAGGCTGGTAACACACACACACACACACACACACAACTCTGCTGCAGACGAGTCCAACTCCACATCACCCGAGCCAGGCACCCAGCACCAAGATGCCTTCTGTCAGGAGGTGGTGTCACACACCCAATAGCAGTCGAAGGGGGGGGGGGGGGGACGACGGTGTCAGAACCCACGCAGCTCATCAGTGGTCCACCAACTTTCTTCACCCTTTCCACAGGTGTCAACACAAAAGAAAGTAGTGCGAAACGGGGGAGATTTACAGGCACTCTACCTGTGTCTCATGCCCGACGAACGGAAGGTTTCCTTCCACACACTGGGTCGCCCCTAGGTCAGAACGCCCTTACAAAAGCTGCAACCACTAATAGGTTCCACAAACACCAGAGATCCCTCCCCACGC